>NC_039368.1:73171256-73828054 GCF_003573695.1 Papaver somniferum | reverse complement strand
AGACAAGAAAAGAAGATTTACTAGACGTTAATACCTTTGAAGAATTATTTATCGTCCCCGAACTCCTTGTCGTCAACAGCCATTGGGACATAAGGTTCATGAAGATAGGAGTTAACATCAATAAACCTTCTTGACTGATGTCGAACTAGGGCCTTCTGAATCTCATGAATCTTAAACACAAATACCTTTATTAAGAAGGTATTGATTTGGTCTCTATCTGATATCCACAGACCCGATGGTTCTCTAAGAGAGTATACAGCGTTGATTCTTTTTCTATTGGAAGCTTTGGCATGAAAATACTCCGTATTTTTGTCGTATTCTTTAAAAAATTTATCTCTTGATATTTGGTTGTAGTAATCATTTTTGATTTTGTACCATTTTCCTAGCTCAGCTTGGAGGTTTTTTATTTTATCTAAATTTTCGGAATATTTCTCGGTTCTATATAGACTTTCAATCCTATTATTCAGGGATTTTATGTTTTTGTGAATGTTTCCAAATACATCTGAGTTCCATTGAGATAAATCCGAGGATACTAGTTGAAGTTTCGGATAGATGTTTGTATCCTGAGTAATATTGGAGTGAAAATTCCAAGAGTTGGCAACCATTGATGATAGTGTTGAATGAGAAAGCCAAGATCTAATGCATCTAAATCGTTTTTAGATTTTTTTTTCCGGATTTGAATCAAAAAGGAGAAGTGTATGATCAAAAAGGAGAAGTGTCGGGAAATTCTACTACCATTGAAATGATGTCAATGCTCTATATATTCTTTCACAAATGTTGGCATCACCCTCTCTATTATTGGACCATGTGAATGGTTCTCCTTCATAACCCGCATCTTGAAGTCCCAAAGAGTCAATTTTTCGGACTATGAAAGATTTGCTGCTTGAGCTAGTTTTATTTCCACCTTGTTTCTCATCTGGGTCTAGGATAACATTTAGATCTCCTATTAGGAGCCAAGGTTTGTTGACCTGTTGAGCAATGTTAGCAATATATGACCATTGCTCAGATTTTGCTTCTGGTTCAACTACACCATAAACACAGGTGATTAGCACCTCAACTAGTCCAATTTTTTTTTCGAAGTGGCACACATTGAGATTTTAAGATAAAAGATTCATTTCTATGTTGTTGTGCCATGCAATCGTTAAACCTTTTGCAATTCCCACCGAAGGAACAATAAACCAGTCAACAAAGTGGGTTTTCTTAAAAAGTATTTCATTCGAGACAATGGAGATTTTGTCTCGGCAAGAAAGACTATATCTAGCTTGTAATAAAGAGTGAGGTGAATTAGAATAAAAGTTGAGCAGCTCCAGTTCTTCTCCCAATTCTGATATATTCTCTGAATTTCCTTATTCTTGTATATACTTTTGCCTCTTGGTCCAACATATGCCTTTACTCCATCGGCAGAAGAGATATCGAGATAAATCATAATCTCAAGAAAATCTCGTTCAGCCTCTTCATTTTATTGAAATTTCTTAATTTCAATTGATTGATTATGTTGGTATTTAAGGAAAAATTGATGTGAGCGGTAATTCGAACCCCTTACCTATAATTTCAGATGGTTTTTTTTTCTAATGGTATCCTAATGGTTTTTTTTTTATTTAACACGGATTCGAACCCCTTACCTATAATTTAGAAGCCCTAACCTATAGTTTTCTTTTTATCTCCAGTATTCGGAAAAAACCTGTAAGTATTCAAGAATCTAAATGAAGGGATAATTACAGGAAATTTCCTGCATAATGCACGATTAGTATTTGTTTGTACCATCTATAAGTTGCATTTTTGGTACAAACAGTATTACGTGACAAATTTTCACAAATGGGAATTCTCAAACAATATTTGTTGACAATTTTTCACAAATAAGTTAGCTTGTATAGATTTAGTAATTCACCATAAAACACATTAAGAATATTATTTCATTGTAGTTTGTAGAGGAACCACAATTAATCCAGTGTAGTTTGTAAAATTGGAAAATATATCGATCATGCCTTGAAGGTGACAGTTAGAAAAAAAAATTGATGCCGAAAGAAAATCCATAATCATTACATTATGAACTTTCCATTATGAAACTTTAATATGAAATAAACTTCCCAGGTGTCACGCACCCAAAAAATCTGTTTCAAGTTTTCCAACAATGCACCTCTAAATATCAGAGCTTCGGAAACAAAACAAATTTTCGGGAATGATTTCCCATTATGTCAGGCTCATTACACTGAACAAAGATGAATGGCAAAGAAAAATATACATACATGGTCCTGATAAAAAAAAAACACAGATGGAGAGACTTAACATTTCGATTCGCATACATGAAAAATGCAGTGTAGGGATTTAAAATTAGAAAAATGGTGTATGATCATCCACAAGCTACTCTTAGTAGGGATGTCAATGGATAACTGAATATTCAATATTGGACCGAGTCCGTTTGAATCGTTAGGATATTATTCGAAATTTCGGATAATGGATATCAGATATGAGATATGGATACCTTTTCGGATATTCTTATTTTAATGAAACCGATACAGAAAATGCATTTTTGCTTAGAAATACAGGAAGATAATATAGGAAATCTTCGGTAATTTATGTAATTAATTACAAATTCCATTCTTGTAATCTTCGGCCTTATAAGATAATATAGGAAATCCTCAGTAACCTATGTTATTAATTATAAATTCCATTCTTGTAATCTTTGGCCTCCCCAACTTTCTTCGTAATATAAATAGACTGAATAGGTCTTTAGAATCTCAATATGTTAGTGTTTTTGCTATTTGTTCAGAATTGTCCATCACAAGTCTTAATACATGTCCATGTGCACGTAGTTAATTTTTTATTTTTGCTCTAGAAAGATGGATCCTTTGGTTTGCAGTGCATTTTGAGATCTATATTCAATATTAATGCTCGTCGATGTAGTTAATGATCCGGGTAAAAATATAGATCTCAATGCACTGCAAGTCAAAGGATGTCTATCTTGATGAAAGATGGATCCGTTTTAAGGAGGACTAGAGTACTTGGCAGCTTTATAGAGATGTTTTTCCGTCTTAAACTATTACGACCTTTAATCAAAAATTGAATATGACGATCATATCTTGCTGGTAAGTATTGTTTCCAAAGCTGTTATACTAAAATTTAAGGGGAACAAGTATGGATTTTTGTTAGGATGGACTAGAATTTCTTCTGTTACATACATTAGTATATTAATACTAGTTTTGGCAGTGACAATCTCCGTTTAAGTTGAATAATACAACCATCTTTCAGAAGTTGAATGCTTTTTTTTTTTTACTTGCAACTATTAATATGGATTTTCCTTCTCAGAAACATGATATATCTCATCAATGGTGTCTCTTGTATCATCATTGCCATCATGCTTGGGTTATTCTTGTAAGGTTTCGATTTCCTAGGGCTTGTAGTTTTAACAAAGGGATCTCTTTGCCGTACATTGTAACGGTATTGAAATTGATTAAGAATTTTCTACAAACCTATACAGGCAAAGCACAAAATCAAAACAATAAGAAAGAAACAAAACTAAGAACTTGTTTGTTTGCGGTTGACTCGGCGTCTGAATCTGAGTCAACCTCTGACTCGGACCGAGTCAGCAGTCAGACCGTTTGTTTTCCATTTTGAGTCAGATCTGACTCGACCTCAGACTCAGACATAACCCCTGACTCGGACTCATTTGAGTCAGGTAACAAAATACCCCTGACTCATGGGACCAAACCACTGACTCACTTATTTCCGAGTCAGATGAGTCAGATCTGATTCAAAACAAACATATCGACTCAGATCCAGATGAGTCAGGTGATTTCACTCAGATCCATATGATTCAGATCCAGACGACTCAGATGAGTCAGGAGTAAACAAACATGGTGTAAGTCAATAATTCAACTGAACCGATATTAATTTTAGGGTTTATTTTTCGTTTATTTTCAGAAGAAAGATAAGAAATATTGATTTAGGACCACCTAATGACATAGGACCAGGCTGAAATTTCCCCCTCCTAAGCTGGGTTTCTGGGGACCCAACATGATCTGTACAAGTCAACTAGATTTTTGTGCCCGTACTACACCGGGCGGACTCGAAAACCGCTTTACCTCTCCCCATCCCGATGCATGTTTAGGATTTTTGATTTGGTGTAGCTCGGCTTCCCCTCGCCTCGTCCTGATACATGCTAGGGATTTTATTGGTTGTGGCTCGGCTTCGCCCCGTCGCTTAGGATTTTTAATATGCCTGATGCGCATTTTTTTTTTGTTCAACCATATTTTTGATTTGGTGAGATGTGGGTTCGGCTCGTCATGTTATGCTTTTTTGATTTGGTGCCGCGCCCCGTGGCGATGTAGATGTATTTTTATTTTGGGTGGCGCGGCTTCTCCTAGCTCGGTCGCTTGTGATTTATTTTTTGGTTGGTGTTCTAGCTAGGTCTCTTGTGCATAATAAAACCTGGACAGGCAGGACAACTAATAAAAGTGATGGTTTGGTATTATAACGAATTCTCAAAACAATTTTAAAGCTGCTATAATCATAATATAAGAAATTAAAGAATAGCTTTAACCTGATTAATGGAAGTGGAAACTCTGATCTACTCGGATGACTTAGGCAGCCTACCTTATTTAAAAACCATGCATTTCGAACTAATATGCCATAATATTAATCCCTCCAAAAATAATAAGTGATAAAATCATATCTCATATCTCTAAGTTTCTTTTAATCTTAGTCTTGTTTATGTGATTGTGAACTTATACTCAACATCAATCTCAATTAGAATTCGATCAAAACTCATTCTAGCACAACTCAATGTGAGTTTATCCATCATAATAGGTTTTCCAACAAGACTAGCCATCTTTGAAAGAGCCGTTGCATTCCACATATGTAATGGAAATTTGCGTAAATTAACCCAAATGTGAACAAACTTTATCTCAGGTATTTCTGGTCCAATTAATTCATGCCATGGACGCATCAAGAATAATTGACTAGCTACAAATACACAGTAATACGATCCTCTACATCATCAAATTCAAACACGTGGTTGGACTCACCATGAATTGTCATATGCATAGCTCCTTTAGGTTTCCAAGCAGGTTGTAGTTGTACTGCATTTTAAACCATCATATAGGGAAGCTTTTTCCTCATAAAAGCCCCGATTAACAGATCTTCACAGAACTTCAACTCATTAACCACGTCTTCTTCCAAGACATCAGCGACTTCTTTATTACCAATAAATCCAGGTTTAAATGGGGACTCGAAATCCATTGAAGCATCATGTGATAATTCTTTCTTTTCAACAAACATATCAGACTAGAAAAAAATCACAACAACCCTTATGAAATTCAGACGAACCCTTATAAAAAAAATCCTTGAGAATTCTCCGATGAAGAATTAAGCCTTCCCATATCAGATCTCTCTATCATCAATGAAGGTGAAGGCAGAGAGAAAACCCTTTCAGGACGAAGAGATCCACCACCAGCATACGTGTGGTGATGAAATTAGAAAGACAAAATTACCAGAAATTTTTACAAAGCCTAATCGCCTTGACTTTGGTCAAATTCGCCCAGCCAAAGTCAAGCTCTGGACTCCTCACTTTTCTAGTTTTTGGAATGTTCTTTTTACCACAATGAAGTTACTGAAACTACAGTAGATTATTTTTTTCGGAAATTTAAAATTCTGCAACTCCCTCTCTCCCACACAAGCAGAATGCATCCATATATCT
Source organism: Papaver somniferum (assembly GCF_003573695.1). Lineage (NCBI taxonomy): Eukaryota > Viridiplantae > Streptophyta > Magnoliopsida > Ranunculales > Papaveraceae > Papaver > Papaver somniferum. Next base: position 73,822,359 of record NC_039368.1, on the reverse strand, counting down.
ATATATATATATACACTGGGGAACGGCACGGGCTATTTCACGGTGTTTTAAACTTGGGAATCAAACATTTTGCAAACACCAATTAATCTACTATTGATATTTTTTGATATATGCTTTCACTTTAATTTCGTATTTGAAATCAAACATTTTGCAAACACCAATTAATCTACTGTTGATATTTGATATATGCTTTCACTTTAATTGGAAAATTGGTCATTTGTTCAAATATTTTTAAAACACGGTTCAAATGGATGAGTAAAAATTAGTATGGGTGAAATGGACACCAAAAAAAATAACAAGGATGAAACCGGATTCATCATGACTTAAACTTAAAAAATAATAAGGATGAAACTGGATGCATCCTGATGTAAATTAAAAATAAGAAAAAGTATTTGAAAATTGGTAGGATGAAACTGTTTACATCCAGACTATTTTTACATTTTTGTCCATTTAAACAGTATCAAAATCTAAATGTCCTTTTCACCCAGGAATTGTTGATTTTGGTCTTTTTAACCAATTTTATGCACTTTAATTTCGTATTTTCGTATTTGAAATTTGTATTGATCTTTCCTTAGCATGCGTAACTACCAAAGTTCACCCAAATCGACAGTTAAACAGTTATATGTATAAGTAAAACATCCTTTGATATGTCCAGCTGCTTTAGCAAGTAGTATTTTATCCTTGACATACATATTAATCGGTCGAAATGTCATTTTTTTTAAACTGAGGAGTATTCAGTATCCCTCAGTTAAAAGACGTATCCGGGATGGATTAAATAGAAACTGCACAGGATCTTTCACAGGGGCATCAGCCGAGATTGTTCTCGGTGCACTAATCTATCACTATACAATGTTTTATTTATGTTAGGGATTGGCACGACCAAGCCATAAGAATTAGTCTCACATGGAATAAGAAGAGTTACCGGTGGAGATTAATAAGTCGCGACACCTTAAGTTTCCCAATGCATACGAACTGCATTAATCGAACTTGAGAAAAAGAAAAAGAATGGAACGGAATTTCAAACAGTACTTTAATAAAAAAAATCTTTCATAAATGTACTGAACTGAATTTTTAATGGTATGTGGCAAAAATCTGATTTAAATTAGAAATAATTAATCCATTCATAAATGTGCCCCAAATTCTTCACATAAGTTATGGTGTCTAGCCAGTGCCATTCAAGAATAACAACTAAAGCATTGAAAACTCCACCTACAACTCAATGGCAGAAATGCAGTCTAACAATCACATGCAAATTTGATATTATATATCACTTGAAATATCCATCGTACTAATTGAAAGTAAGCTTTGGATTTGCGCTAGTGCAGAAACACTCATTTGTGTCGTGAACATACTTGAATATTTCGTTGTTGCCATCGTCATCGTCAATTACCCAGGATGACCTCTTGATTTTGCCGACACTCCATTATTATTACTCCCACATGAATGATGGAGGTCCTGGTTCCCTGCATGGCCCGTAATTAGATACTACGTAGATTTCAATGCACTTATGCCCTGGATACAGCAATAAATCTACAAATTATATCGGAAATTTGAAAATTATTAACTATCTTCAATCTTACCGAGTGATCTCAAAGGACCAAGAGTTTAACCATGCAATTCCAACAGAATATTTTTGAAAGTCACATGTCTTTACCGGAAGTGATCAAAGTATCTGTAAACTACATCAAACAACCTTTTTCCATTTTTGAAACAATATTATGCTTTGCCTGGTAATTAAGAGTACTGCAAGCCCAATAAATATTGGAAATACATTACCAAGTTAAATAAGAACTTCCTGATACTCCAATACGGAAATTCTAAAAACTCTATGTTATAATATCACCAACCTACTTTATGTCCTCGCTTACAGATGCCGTTACGTGGTGGCGGTGGATATTAATCGTTGGATCTCTAATATAGTTATTTCCGTCTACACCTGGCTTCGTTATATAATTGACATAAAAACTTCTGTGATTAAACCGAAACAATAATCAAACTTGGTTTTAACAGATACTGTAGTGCCTTCACTTAAATTTTCATGTTCTTCAAGTTTAAGAGAAACCGTAGATCATTCTGAGAGCCATGTGTTTAACATTGGGAACTAAAACATAGTATTTCCTACCTGGCTACTTCAGCTGCCATAACAATAACTAACCCTTTTTCTTCTGAGACATCAGCCTACTTAGTGCAAGCTGTAATTTATAGTAATAGAAAGCAAAATTGAAAATTAGTAAAACGCGTGGAACTATTTCACTATGTTAAGAAGAGTTAATCGAGAAACCCACCACAAACCTCTATTACAGAAGTAATGAGCCGCAACACATGCAGCCGAAATTTAAACCATCTAAGAGATTGTTGGCGCAATGCGGAAATGTGATGGGTTTATGGAAATGATTTTGAAAGAGAGGTTGGTTAATTGGAAAGTGAGGCTTTGATTAATATGAAAATGAAAATGTTACAAGAGGTTTGTGTAGCAACTTTGGCTTCTACTAGTTGTTTACAAAGAGGCACTTTGGCTCTTACTCTAACTCTAGCTCTCACTCTACTACTTGGTTACTTACTTGAGTTTTTGATGATCAAAATGAAACCATGGAGTGCCTATTTATAGGCCTAGTGAAGAAAACTCTAGAAATGAAAATTCTAGAGACTATGATCTACTATGCCTTAAGAGAATTCTAGAGAAAGAATTCTCTAGATTACATGTGACTAAAAAGAAGACTCTAGAGGCCCAAAAACTCTAGAATGTATTGGGCTTTACCTAGTCTAGGGAACTTCAAGATTATTCTAGAATAATGATCACAAATTAATTTGTATTTTTAACACTCCCTCTTAATTTGTGATGTTGAGATTTTCTCTGAAATGATTGAACTTATCCACCGTGACTGCTTTCGTGAAAGTTCTGCATTTTGTTCTTGTGTTGGACAGAATTGGAGCTCGATTTCCTTGTCTTCTACAAGCTCTCTGATGAAGTGGTGTCGTAGCTCTATGTGCTTCGTCCTTCCGTGGAAGACTGGATTTTTTGTCATTGCAATTGTAGACATATTGTCACAGTAGATAGTCGTCGGCTACATTTGCCTTTGTTGTAGGTCGGTCATTATTCTTCTTAGCCACACTGCTTCACATGCTGCACTTGTTGATGCTATGTAATCTGCTTCGGCTGACGATAATGCCACCGTGCTTTGCTTTTTAGAACTCCAAGAGATAACTTTTGTTCCCATACAGAAAACATAGCCTGATGTGCTCTTTCGGTCTTCAATAGAACCTGCCCAATCGCTATCTGTGAAGCCAATTAAATCATTATCTTTTTCTTTTGTATACTTGATGCCAAAATCCTTCGTTCCCTTGATATACCGAAGAATTCTCTTTGCGGCTGCATAGTGTAACTTGCTTGGCTCGCTCATAAACCGAGAAACAATACTGGTTGCATTGACGATGTCTGGTCTTGTATTTGTTAAGTAGATCAGTGAGCCGACTAGACTTCTGAATAAGGTTGGATCAACTTTTGTCGCTCCATCATTTTTTACCAATTTCTCATTGGTACCCATTGGAGTTGCAATTGGTTTGCAATCCATCATGTTGAACCTTTTCAATAAGTCTTCCGCATATTTTTCTTGAGAAATGAATATTTCTTCTGGAGATTGTTTTACTTGAATCCCAAGAAAATATCGCATAAGTCCTAAGTCTGTCATCTCATATTCTTTCATCATCTCCTTCTTAAATTTTTCTGCCATGTCTTGTTTTGTGCTGGCGTAAATTAAATCATCAACATAGAGACAGACGATTAGGAAATCCGTACCTTGTTTTCTTATGTAGAGGGATGGCTCACTTGGACTCTTTTCAAATCCATTATCTCGGAAATACTTGTCGATTTTGTTGTTCCATGCACGCGGTGCTTGCTTGAGGCCATATAGTGCTTTGCGGAGACGATAAACCATGTTTTCTTTTCCTTTTCGGATATATCCTTGAGGTTGTTCAACGTACACCTCTTCTTCAAGTTCTCCGTTTAGGAACGCCGACTTTACGTCTAATTGGTAGACTTTCATTTTGAGTTGAGCTGCCAAAGCTAACACCATCCGATTGTTTCCATGCGAGCGACTGGGGCGAATGTCTCGTTGTAGTCATTCCTGGTTGCTGGGAATATCCTTTTGCAACTAGCCTTGCTTGTGCTTTTGAATCGATCTTCATTATATTTTGTCTTGTAGACCCATTTCAGACCAATTATTTCTTTATCAACTGGCTGATTGACAGCTCCCATGTCTTATTTTTCATTATTACTCGCATTTCTTCGTCCATGCATCTCCATTTTTCTTCTTTCGCCGCTTCCTCATATTTTTGAGGTTCTAGTGCTATAAAAGCACAATTAGATATATCATATATCTCTTAGGGAACGCACCTTTCTAGGTGGGCACTTGCACTTGATCGATGAACTTGGACTTTGTTGTGTTGGACTAGGAGATCTCGGGCTTGCTGGTGGAGTACTTCTTGGTGTGGCTATCTGGCTCTCTTCGATGAGTAGTGGAACTCGTGGTTATCTGGTTCATCATTCCAATCCCAAGCTTTGAATTCATCAAGATAACATCTCTTGATAACACAGTTCCTTTGTTCTGGCTTTAGAAGTCTATAGGCTTTAGACTCTCGCTGTATCCGATGAATATAACTTTTCTCCTTTTTCATCGAACTTTTCTCTATGTTGGGATGGAATATGTGAGTATGCTACGCAACCAAAAATTCTGAAAGAAGTTACCTCGGCTTTTTCTTATGCCACCCTCGTATGGAGTTTTGTGTGAACCGCTTTTGTTGGCGAGCGATTAAGGATGTAGACTGCTGTGTTGACTGCTTCCGCCCAGTAGGTGTTGGGTAGCTTCCTTGCTTTTAGCATACTGCGAGCCATTTCCACGATCGTACGATTTTTCCTTTCCGCGACACCGTTTTGTTGTGGAGTGTATCGGACGTGAGCTCCTTTTTAATTCCATTTTCTTTGCAGTAGTTGATAAACTCTTTTGAAGTAAATTCTCCACCACGGTCTGTACGGAAACTTTCAATTGATGGCCACTTTGCTTCTCTGCCAGCGCCTTGAATTCTAGGAATTTAGTGAATGCCTCGGACTTTTGCTCAGAATGTACACCCACATCATCCTGGTATAATCGTCCACGAATAAGAGAAAATATCTTCTGTTGTTGAGTGAAGTTGTTCTTGTCGGACCGCAGATATCAGCGTGCACCAATTCGAGGGGCCTTCTTGCTCTCCACGATGTCTTGTAAATGGAAGTCTATGAAACTTCCCAGAATACAACCTTCACATACTTTATCTCCACCGTCGATATTGGGAAGACCAATTACCATGCCTTTTGATTTTAGAACCTTTAAGGATCTGTAGTTGAGATGCCCGTATCTCAAATGCCATAGCTTTCCTTCGTCAATATGGTTGGTACTCATTGCACAATTTTCAATTGATGGCATAGATAGGGAAAGACAAAATTTCCTGACATTTTTACTTTTGCCACCAATTGATTATTAATTTTATCATAAATTGTGCATTCTCCGTCTTCGAAATGTAGTGAGTACCCTTTCTTATAAGTTGTCCAACACTTAATAAATTTTGAGCTAGGCCAGGAACATAAAGAACATCAGATATGTATCGAGTTTTACCTGACCTTGTACGTACGGATATGACTCCTCTTCCTTCAACATTCTGGAACTTTCCATCTCCAAGTTTGACTGGTGGAATCTCTTGTTCCTCCAATTTTACGAAATATTCTTTGTTTCCTGTCATATGCTGTTGCATCCGCTGTCGACATACCATATACCTTGCGCTTCTTGTTGCGAGGTGAGGCAGGAATAAAATACTTGATTTTGAGAATCATTTTTCTCGGAATAGTTGGCTTCATTATTTTTAAGCCAACAATCTTTTTCCATGTGATTTAAGTTATCACATTTGGTGCACTTGTACTTGCAATTTTCAGTTGCATGGCCAAACTTTTTGCAAACACTGCATCGGAGATTTGAGGAGTAATTTTTTCCGTACCTTTGGTTGTTGTTTCTATAACCTCCTTTTCCTCTTTCTTGTCCGCGGTAGAAATTTCTGGGTCCTTGAGTTGACGTCGACCCTTTCTCGTACTGCGAGTTGGATGACGATCCCCCTCTGGAGCTTTCTTTTCTGGCTTCTGTATTTTTCTTCTCACTGAAATTTATTTTTGATTGAAATGCCTGCTCCAATGGTTGCTCCGCGAACCTATTTATCCTTTTCTCGTGCGCCTCGAGTGAACCCATTAATTCGTGTACCGAGAGAGTCGATAAATTTTTGGACTCTTCAATGGCAGCGACGATGTGATCGAATTTGAACGGTAAGCTCCTTAAAATATTTTCTACAACTCTTTTATTTTCTATGGTATCTCCATAACTACTAATTTGATTTACTATACCAGTAACTCTTGAAAAGAAATTCTGGATAGTTTCATTTTCTTTCATAAGTAGATTATCAAAATCTCGCCATAAGTTTTGTAGTTTAATGGAGATTACCTTTTCTGATCCTTGGAATGCTACTTTGAGAATATTCCAGGCCTCCTTCGAAGTTTTCGCCACCGAAATTCGAGGAAAAATAGTTTTGCTTACCCCTTGTTGTAGAAATAGTAGTGCTTTAGCATCCTTCTTCTTGTTTTCCTTGTACTCCTTTTTCTCTGCATCCGTCCATGACGATAGAGCTTCTGCCGACTCGGGTACCTTATAACCATCTTCTACAAAATCCCATAAGTCTTGTGAAATGAATAATGTTTTCATTTGTAAACTCCAATAATCATAACTCTCACCATCAAAAATTGGAATTAGACTTTGGGCATAATTGAAACCTTGAATACTTTGGTTAATTGCCATGGGTAGAGTTTTAGGATTACTGGGTTAGGTTTGCTCTGATACCAAATTTGTTGGCGCAATGCGGAAATGTGATGGGTTTATGGAAATGATTTTGAAAGAGAGGTTGGTTAATTGGAAAGTGAGGCTTTGATTAATATGAAAATGAAAATGTTACAAGAGGTTTGTGTAGCAACTTTGGCTTCTACTAGTTGTTTACAAAGAGGCACTTTGGCTCTTACTCTAACTCTAGCTCTCACTCTACTACTTGGTTACTCACTTGAGTTTTTGATGATCAAAATGAAACCATGGAGTGCCTATTTATAGGCCTAGTGAAGAAAACTCTAGAAATGAAAATTCTAGAGACTATGATCTACTATGCCTTAAGAGAATTCTAGAGAAAGAATTCTCTAGATTACATGTGACTAAAAAGAAGACTCTAGAGGCCCAAAAACTCTAGAATGTATTGGGCTTTACCTAGTCTAGGGAACTTCAAGATTATTCTAGAATAATGATCACAAATTAATTTGTATTTTTAAGAGAGATAACATAAGTATATGTACTAATAAAATGTCCTGTGAAAGAAAAGCAATCCTTCAAGTCAAAAATCAAATAATAAACCAAAATTGACTTGAATAATAAGCACATGATATTACGTAATCAGTAATAAGGGATTTGGGCATCAAGCTACAGAGACAAATGTCAGTTCAGAACTTTAGATGGTGTAGTCCATATGGTACCCTACACTTCACAAATTGGTCATGTCTCTCTGTTGGAATGGTAGATGAGTACACTATTCACACGAACAAATGAATCAAAATATACTATTCACTGATATTTAAAAGATCAAAGAGCTAAAACTTAAAATTTCTTACCTTTTCTGAGTTCATATTTTCTTTCTGATGAGTTGTAGTCTTGCAGAACTCAGCTTCACAAAGGAGACATGGGTCATAAGACATGTCTACTGGAGGCAGTTGTCTCTTTAGACACTTGGCATCACATTGCAAGCACACACCATTCTTAGCCAAATTCATACTCGCTACCCAAGAACGACGTAAGATAAAAGAACAAAGAGAAAAAAAAAATATGCAAATAACATGTGTATGGAGAATTTCCATGTGTACAGTTGGGCTGATTCCATCTGGTCTTGAGACTTCGATAGTTCTACTACCAATTAAGGAATGTGAATTTCCAGTGAATTAGAGAATTGATAGTGTTACATCTCATCTGCTAATGAAGGTATCTTGACAACATTTTGAAGGAATCAAAACTTTATTTTCTTAGATGAGATTTGATGCATCAAAAGATTCAAACCTGGTTGTTATATGCCTAAAAATTTATTATTTAAACTTCAGACACCCAAGAAATGCATCAAACAGTAAGTCCTTATTGTGGCCTTCAGATGTTATGCAGTCATGTAACTGCCAGGGAAGTGATATTAGTAGTGCCAATAGAGTTGGTAGTATACCGAAATGGAATTGTGATATGGAGTACCAGCTGGATTCATCGACCTTATGGCAAGCACTGTGGTATTGAAAATATTCTCTGCACACAGAAAGTTTAGATGAATAGGTATTAATTCGGCATTCAAATTAAACATTCAATAAAAGTTATCATTTCTCAATGAACTAAAGTCACTCAATAAATTCTTCCTCTTTTAAGGAGCTAAAGAACAGTCGACTGCGATCTACTCAAATATGATACACGAAGAGAAAGAACTCTCATGGAATAAATGACCAAAGAATCAAAATATCAAAAAAGAAATCAAGTCGGTTGATAAAGCTAACTAAACTTTTGTTTTTCAAAGGTCCAGGTAGAAGATTTGAACAGAACTTATGACAAAACTTATAGTAGTAGAGGAGCGTATAGAAGCCGAAACCTAAACACCATTTAAAATCAACTTAATTAGGTTTTAATTATCGAAAATAGGGTCTTTTTGAAAATTTCTTCCAAAAATATCGTCTTTATAAATTATTGGGTTAATTTGCGTTACCTCCCCCGAAGAAGATCATAATTTGAATTACCTCCCCTACAGAACAAATATTAGTAAAACCTCCTCTCGTCACTTTTTCCATCCAATCCCGGTTAGCTGAGAAGATCATAATTTGAGTTACCTCCCCTGGAGAAGATCATAATTTGAGTTACCTCCCCTAAAAGCATCCAACTGTACGAAGAAGCTGACTCAGCTAACCGGGTTTGGATGGAAAAAGTGACGAGAGGAGGTTTTACTAGTATTTGTTTTGTAGGGGAGGTAACTCAAATTATGATCTTCTCCAGGGGAGGTAACGCAAATTACCCCTAAATTATTACACAAACATAAATTTTATAGACTCATATAGATAAATGTTAGTAATTATTTACGATGATACCATTAAGGTCCTGACTTTTTGTGCATTGCCACGTTTAGTGTGCATAGTCACGTTTATGGTATATTACAGTCAGCTGCCTCGTTGGATTAAACATTATTTAAACAATACGAGGGAACTAATTTCGGAAGCCCCAGCCGTTTCAAACTTCTAAAATGGCGTTGATCAAACGGATCAGTTGAAGAAAAAAGAGATCAAAATCAAGTAATTTATGTAGAATTATCACGTTTCGCTTGCTGCTGCTAACCCAATTTGAGGTACGATTCTTTAATACTCGTTGTTTCAAAACTAGGGTTTACTGATTTGTATGGTTTTATACTAGGATTTGTTGATTTCTTTGTATTGTGAAACTAGGATTTAAAATATTTTTTGGTGTTCGAAATCTAGGGTTTATTGAGGTACGGAGATGGATTTACCATCAGTTTATTGTTGTTTGAAAACTAGGTCTGCTAACTGTTTGAGAAAATGCCCCAGTGAACTCTGTGTTACTTTAAAATTCTGGAACTCATTTTGATGCACTGCAATTTATACCGTGTCTTTTTCAATTTTCTCCAAGTTGTTCTATGTATGTTTATTGTGTTTGTAGCATTTTCACTTTTTTCCACTGATTTCATTTTCACTCTTTTTTCTGTTTTTGTTTCCCTTGATTTTGCCATTGTTATTGTTGATTGATCTTTTAGTTTTGCTTTTGATGATTTCAATTTTTAAATGATTATAAAATTACTTTTCTGTTCGATGCATGTGTTGATAAGTGATAGTACCAAGTCGGGTATTCATTTGTTTCAATTGATTTGGCCGTTTAGTTTTACTTTTGATGATTTCAATTGATTAAAAATTACTTTTATGTTTGATGCAAATTTTAATAGCTGATAGTGATAATTTGAATATGTAGGAATTACCAATAGGTACCATTATAGTGTTCTTAATTAGTGGCAGGTCCACCCATTAAAGCCCACTAATCAGAGGTCCATAATTAAAAGAAAACATGAAAATGGACCAAATTTTTTAAGTCCAGGTCCTGCACACGTGTGGAACATATGAGGACGTATTTTTAAATACCGAAAACACCCTTAAGTATATAAAGCAATAACCAAATCCATTTCTTCTTCATTTCTCGATCTATTCTTCTTCTTCATTTTCTCATTTGTGGTTCGGTGAAAAGCTCCGGCTATGAAGATCTTCTGAGGTGTTGATCAATTCGTGAATTCAAAATAAGATTAATCGGTAGGTTCACTTCCTTACTGTTGGTATAGTTTAGGTTTTCATTTTTCCTTTCTTCTTCAAAAGCTAATTTTAATTTAGGTTTTTCTTCTTCTCGGATTAGAGAAATTTTTATGTTTATAGCAAAATCTAATGTTTAGGTATTAGATCTGATGTTGATTCGGTTATATTCAAAGTTTTGTCATTGTTTTTGGATTCTATCAGCGTTTTTTAATTGATTTTTGGGTTCGATCCATGAGTACGTATATGTAACACTGAAATATTTGTTTTGATTCTGAGGTATTTCATAAGTTGATTTACCTATACTGATCTTTATTTTAAGTTTTTTATTGATTCTATCTTAATCTGAGATCCAAATCTCTTGATTTCATGGGAAAAAGAATTCAAAATTCAGATTTTAAGGTTCCGAAAAGAGGAATTAAATTCAGTTTTTTTGTGTTTATGATCTTCATGCTTGATTCGTTAATTTTTTACTTCAATTTTGGTAAAAATACTTTAGATCTAGATAGATAGTGATGTTTTATGTTCATTTCGTTATTAGATCTGATGTTTTAACTCGGTTTTGTTGGTCTTTGGTTTGTTTTTAGTTTTGTTTTGTGTATTAATCATCAGTACATATATGATGTACTGAAGGTTTTTGATGAAAATAGTCCAGATCTAGTTATAAAATCATGTTTTACGTTTGTTTCGTTTGTAGATCTAGAATTTTAGTTTCATTTTGTTGGCTTTTGGTTTGGTTTCAGTTTAGTTTTATGTATTAACCATCAGTACGTATATGACATACTGATTTTTCTGTGTTTACTATGCTTCTATATGTTTGGTTTCAGTTTTTGCTTGTGTATTAAACATCAGTACGTATATGACGTACTGTTTTTATGAATCTTGATCGTAATTATTCGATTTTTTGGTTAGATTTTGATGGTTTTAGCTTATTTGAACTCTCAATTTGATTTTTCTAGTTATTTTCTTTCTTTATTTTCTCAAAATCATACTAATCATACTTGTTAAGAGTACTAAGAAGCTCCGTGTTGTAAGTTTTGTTGATTTGAATTGGATTGTTTAAGGAATTGTCATGATCTTCGTTGTTGTTGCAGTTTTTGAATCATTTTTTTGGAATTGCTATTATGGATTATAGAGTGAAAATTGATAATAAATGTGCATATCTTGTTGTTCACTTGTTTCAGGTTATGCTAGATACAATAGGCCCTGAATTGCAAGTTCTTAATAAAAGTGAAAAATCGATTGCACTGAAGTCTGAATCATCGGTTGTTTTGACTCCGGATCAAGATAAAGAAGCAACTTCAGATGTATTGCCAATCAATTATGATGGATTAGCAAAGGTGTGCTGAAATTTTGGTTAAATCATAGTGTAATTTCAGTTTGGGCTTGGGAATTGTTGTCACATAATTCGAATATGTTTGCGTTCTGTTGATGTATATCGTAAAATTGGAAAACAATGATTAGGAAGAAGGATGACAGTGTAGATGTTCCCTTGAACCTTCCAATTGTTGTATTTGCGATACCTGTGTGACTATGTTATCCTAAGCTATATGATTCTGTGCAGGCAGTAAAGAAAGGAGACACCATCTTTCTAGGTCAATACCTGTTCACAGGAAGTGAAACTACATCAGTTTGGCTTGAGGTACGGTACTGAAGTCTGACATTTGGAGGATTCATCAATTCTTTTTTACAGGCAGTTGATTTTTATTTCATGAATACGCAGTACGTATAAGGCGTACTGATAGAAACTTCTTTTGATTCTGTTTTATTCAGAGTTTTGTCACTTTTTTTTGTTTGATCCATGAGTACGTATGCGCAATACTGAAATATGTGCTAATTTATTTATAATTGATTCTAACAGATATGTACTTTACCTGGAAGTGGTGCAGCAGATATGTACTCGAATTGTAAGCAGCGGATATATACTCGAATTTGTAAGCAGTGCGACAGATATGTACTCAGATTTGTAAGCAGTGCGGCATATATGTACTCAAATTTGTTAGCATATATGTACTCGAATTTGTGAGCAGTGTGCCAGATATGTACTGAAATCTGTAAGCAGTGTAGACACACACGTTTGGTACTATGGGGTATTATGGTCATTTCTATTTTTTATTAATTTTGGACCTCCGGATAAAAAAAAATTCTGATTGGACCTTACTATAAATAACTTTATGGGCTTTGGACCAATCAACAAATTTTCCTTTGAATATTCATGGGTGTGGAATGGATTTAGATATTTCAAATTGGTAAATGAAATTGGACTTTTTTAGTGCGAAACTGATTGTTAGTTGTTAAACTCTAATTTGGTTCTGAATCACTAGATACACAAGTAAATGAAATGACAGAATGTTAATGTATGTTTTTTATCATCCCATTCAGATGAAAATCAATTTAAATAACTTTAGTTGGTATGTGAGTTTGGTATCCTTTTTTCATTTCTTATAATTTTTCCTAATTTAGATGGTCAGTTCATGGATAATAGTGATGGGAGATATATTTGAAACTGGACTACTGGAGTACTACCAGGCTTTAGCAAGGAGTGTAGTTTAAATTTACGGCTACTTAGTTTTTTTTTAAATGAATAGTGTTGTTGTATGTCGACTATAATGCAATATGTTGTTTGATAACCAGAAATACTATTCTTCGGATCATTACTAACCCAAAACTATTGTCGTAGGTGCCAAGTTATGGGAATTCCTGGAGAGGTTCCAAGAAATCATAAAGATTCATGGAGAACCCTATAATGATATTGGTAGGTCATTAGTAAACTTTGGAGACTTATCTAGACTACTGGATCCATCTGGGTGGCTAGGTGATGAGGTAAGTAAATTGCATCATAGTGATATTGTCGGTGAAATTAAATAACGAAAATTTTCAGGGATGGGTGAACTTATCGCTTTAGGGTCCTCCTGCAGGTTATTAACAAAACATTGTACTTGTTGCATAAGTCTAAGTACTTTACTTGGGAAAATCATACCTGGACATACTTCGGAACGTATATGCAAGTATGGTTGTGTAAAATAGTCACCTTGGGTTAAATTTCTTACTTTTTGTTTTAATGCATTACGACTTAAAGTCGCTGTTGTGGAACAGAAAATTCTTGAGAACAAGAAGGACAAAGTGATGGAAAAAATCAGACTTGGAAAAGCTCTGAAATATGATGACTCTCGTCTTCGACCTTGGGATGAGGTTTCTAAAGTCTATGGTGTGATGAATGTTAAAAAGACTCACTAGGTAGCTCATAGAAATGTTAGAAACGAATATTAAAATTTATGATTCCATGAAACCACCTCGTACTGGTAAGAGTAAATTGAGCTTCTTCTTGAGTATTTGCCAGGTGTGACGGGTTCTGGTGAATGGGATTTAGATGGGTAACTATTTACTTGAAATTCCTGTTTGTTTTCTTCCTTGTTTAGTTGTTATCATTGTTCTTTTAAATAAACATAAATTTGTGGACACACAACAATTGAGTAAGCGATCCAAGTAGAAAATGATTAATATTTCTGATCATATCCATGTTGCAGGTCCTCTTGTGGTGTCTTTGCCATCAAGTTTATTGAGCATATCATTAGGGATATTTCTTTCCAGAAAATCGAACAAAGTAAAACTCGTCGATTTCGTTGTGAAATGGCTTTGCAGCTGTTCAAGAAACAATTCATGGAGGTGAATGGCACAAGCACTGAATAATTAGCTCTTTTGTTTTATATTAGACTCTCTCATCTAACATAATGTGTTAATTCTTTGTGCAGGTTTCATGTGATTAGTGGTACGAAGAATGTTGGATACTTGAGTAGTATTTTGGGTGCAGTCTGCCTGGCTAGGTATTGACAAGTTGTCTCCATGGAGCATGCATACTGGTTACCACTTCTGTAAACTAAAAACGGCTCCAAAGAAAATTAATCTGCAGCTGTGTTTAATTGCTGAATTGCCTATAAAATCGCCAACTCTATTTTCAATACTTATAGAAAGTTTATCATTATTCTTTTATCAAAATCAGTATCAAATTGAAATGGCATTGCACTACACCAAATCAAGGATTTCCTAATGGGAAAAATCAAGAATAAAATTTGAAAAGTAAACTAAAAAATTGATTGATGAACTAAAGAGGTATTCAATTTAATTGAGATTTAGGGTTTTGAATAATTTTTTTTTTTGGAAAGTAGATGAGTATGATCATACGGATCGAGGAAATTTATGAATGGTAGAGATTTGGTCTTGGACTCTCATACGAATTGACATAAGTGTGTGAGAAGCATGTGTGGTTCGCGTTATACTAAAACAAATAAGTGCAATGGGTTATATGATCAACCTCCTTTACGAGGATGAATCTGAATAATCGAAATGGATTCGTGGAATAATGTATGTAGATTATCCCGGTAAATAAAAAAAATTGAGTTCCAAAGATGAACTTATACAAATGAGAATTTTACATTAGAGATTGAATATACGTCTAATTATTTTAAACATGTCTGAATTTGATAATTATCCCCGAGGTCAATCATAACTTTAACCGGAAATCTAAAAGATTAAAAACTCATGTAAGGATTGTAGTTTTGACATGCAATCGAACTAGATTCATAAACTCGAATAATATATAAGAATGAATAGATAAATAAGAAATAAATTTGATAATTATCATTGTCATATGATTAAACAAAATTTCAAAGTCCAGTGAAGGTAGATTTAGGGTTCAAGTAAAGATTTTGACTTAGTGTAAGAGCTCATTATGTAAAATATAATAGGTTTATAGCTCTGGTGAAGATTTTGATTTAGTAAAATGTACTTGATCACATCTTCGACTAATTAGAATATATTTTGAAAGTCTAAATCTACTTATGTGGACTAAATTTACGGAGAAAGTACTAATCTACTAATGTGGATCAAAATATACTTTATGACATCTTCGGTTAACGAAATTTATACTCGAATTCTAAATTTCAACTGAAACCTACTTGATTACATCTTCGACTTATTAGAATCTATGACGAAGGTCTAAATCTGTTAATGTTGACCAATATACGCTCAAAATACTCCGAATACAGGAAGAGTCACAAATAAATGAGATTGTTAACGCATGAATTGATTAAAGAACAAAGAAGTTTCAACACAACCATTACACAGGAAAAGGTGGAAGACTGTAAGGTTCTCGCCAAGGAATTGTTGCATCTACAGTTCTAGCTCTTTAGTAAAAAGTAACAACAATCTTCACATAAGGACCTCGAAACTTCTGTATTTACTTATACTCAATAAATTACTCAAGTACTGCATATCAAATCAGGGTTGTTGGGAACCCCGGTCGGTTGTAAATTGAATTCCACGTATTTGCTCCATGATAAGTGCAGTGGCTCCCCCTGCATTCATACAACGAAATATTGTCTATTCTTAATTAGAAATGTATCCACTCAAATGAATATCGGAGACTAAATAGTCAGCTATGTTCAAGATACCTTGAGTTAAAGAAAGAAAATATCCAAACTAAAGAGTACTGAGAGAAGAAAACAAAACTATTCTGACCAAAAGAAACAATACTGCAGCTGCATGTAATCCTCCTAAGAACACCCTCGTATGTTCTGATTCTACGATACACGGTCTGAAATCAAACGTTTCTGTTTCTAATGGTCAAACCATGTTGTTGTCCTTGAAATGTTTGGCTGCTTGAGTGACAGCAAGCAGATAAAAATGATGATGAAATTTCCCTATTTCACAACAGGGACATTATCAAGTATTCCGTTAAGTGCAGAGCTATGCAAGTTCAACGAAAAGGGAATCGCGTCCGAAACATCTCTAGAAACTCTGTTAAGGAATGGATACATATCTGTCAAACAAGCTGGAGGGTATTCCATTGTGTTGTTAGGCTCTGTTGGTGACCTGGTCTGAAATCATATGTTTCTTGGTACGGTTGAGGTTATACACAGTAACCAGATGTCCTTCACCATGGTTGTGAACCATTTGTGCATTGTAAACAAAGTTTTTTGATGGAAGTACAAGTGAGCAGATTCAAAACCAGATCCTGTTCCATCCTTAGCCGGGAGTTAAATGATTACTGCGAAAACTGAGTTAACAACTGGGACAATTTTGAAATAGAAACTTTATATGTATTAGAAGGAAGACCTTTCGAGCCTAGGAGATCCGTAAGTTTAACACGACCCAGATATGGCAGGCATTTGCCTGCCATATCACCCATTCTATTAATATTTTAACTTCCTTATTTGTCTCCATTTTAAGATGCACATTAGGAAACCAACTTTAGTTGGAAGGACAATAAATAGAATATCCAAAATAGTATAGAGTTCGTATGACCCTCTAGTTCCACTAAAACCACAAGTGACACCTCCGTACTTCAAATTATATTCACAATATAAGGCCATTAATTTGATATATCTAGCAAGCATTCGATGTCTAAATAAGTATATACCATAACAGGTGACTAGCAGAAAAGGTAACAATAAGCTCAAAGCATAAGAACCCACTAATGGTAAGTTTATTGAAATAACACCTACAGGGGTTCTTAAGATGAGAAGTTCAGTTTACAGTTTATACCATCGAGCTTTGATTGTTTAACCATGTGTTCTTTATTTCCCCATTTTACAATGACCTACGCAAAACAAGTTCATTTCTATCACTTCGTTTCACAATTCCCAAAGTACTACTAGTGCTAGTCAGCCCTTTTTATAGGTCAATGATAGAAATTTTATGATCTATCTAAATGTGTTATTGCTATATAAGTAAGGAGAAGAGTGATATGAGTAGTAATGTAATTCAATCCAGAGAATCAATGTACCAGAAAAGCCTCCCTGGTATTGCTTCAAAGATTGTGATCAGGATTATGTACTAATGTTTTCCACAAATGGAAAGTTGCCCCCAGTACACCCAAGTATAATAAAATTCAATCCAAACAACATTGCGCCTCAATGCAGTGAAACATTAAATCACAGAACCAAGATAAAACTCATTTAAAACATCAAATAGAAAGGCTTGAGAGAGAACCAATATACCTGGTTTACTCTATAAACAAGGCGCCATGCAACATGATACTAAATGTTGTTCATGCCAATATCTTGCACAAAATTTCTCTAGAGTCCAGAGGAAGCTCAAGTACCCTAAACATTCTTCAAAATAAACACGTGAAAGATTAACAACACTTCGCCAATGCCTTGTTTAATTTGCAAAAATTAGAAGCATACTAATAGACTATCCAAAAATCATGAATAACTTGTTTATAGAAACCTTAGCTTGAAATTAACAAAAGATTAAATATGACTGGATGATTAATATTAAGCACTTTCTGTATCTATCTCAGTTATCAAACCCTAGGTTTCTGAAATTTAACCCAATATATTAAAAATCGAAATTTAGTTTAAGAGTATTTGTTTTAGCTCTTTACAACCTCGAAATAATCCAAATAAAGGAGGAGTCACAAGTAAATCAATGGATTTGATATTTTCGATCTGGAAAAATAAAATAAAAACAATCTTCAGCTAACATAGGGGTTTTAATACAAAGTTCAGTGGGACATTTTCTCAAACAGTTAACAGGCTAATTGCCAAATGGTTGTACAAGACTGACATAGGTTGGAAAACGAGACTAATATGGTTCAAACCAAGTTTAACATTAAACACAGCTCAAACGGAATCAAGAACATGGGTACTTACAAAAAAATTATGGGAAAAATAGAAGGCATAGTAGATAAAACATCTCAAATAGATCAATTATTAACAACAACAACAGAAAGAGAGAAAAACCCTTACCTCAAGGAAATCCTGATAAACCCTAGCTATATTTTATAAGAGGGAGAATGGAGTGATGGTGAAATGTATAAAGAAAGGGAGAACGGGGTGATGGCGCCGGAGGTGAAAAAAAAAGGGAGAATGGGGTGATGGCAGTGGTGGTGAGAAAGAAAGAGAGAACGGGCTGATGGCGGTGGTGGTCGAAGGAAGGGAAGAGTGACAAAAGAAAAGAAAAAAAAATGGAGAAGTGAATTTGTGGACCTTTAGGATGTACGAGATAAAGGTGTAAGAGAGGTGTGGAAAAGAAAGATAAATGGGTTGATGACCACACGGTGAGGTCCAGAACTTGGATTTTAAGGTTCGGACCTTCATGGACCTACATGGCGCCTACATGTCATCTACGGTCCAGACTCTAGGTTTAATAGTCCGGACCTTTCCATATCTATGGCATCTATGTGGCAACTCATAATACGAAAACTTATATGGTCCGGGTTATGGTAAAAATAGGTCCGGACCATTCTAAACTAATTTTCTAGAATCAAATTATTTTTGAAGGTCCAGTTAGAAATCTGGACCTTCCTGACTAAATTAGGAAAAATATGTTTCTTTATTAAGAAAAATAATAGCAATGGTCCACTAATTTTGAGGACGTAAAAGTAATAAAACTTTTTAGTAGGGATAAAATTGATATCCAAACCTATATTTGTGTATTAATTTATTTATCCAATATTTTTAGAAGGTAAACCCAAAAAAGGCTCATTTTTAATAATTGTGCCCCTAATTAGCACAAAACTAAAATTCACAAAATTAAACCTAGCTAAAACAACCACATAAAAAAACTCATAAAGCTGATACCTTTTTTTATATCCCAAATTCAAGAACACAAAATTTGATCAAACTAATGAAAGGAAGACTCAACAACAAAAATTAAGCAGGTCCTGATTGAAAATAAACCTAAAACCTTGCTGCTTCAAATGGTTGAACAGATTATATTTGGATTATCCGTTAAATGCATAAATTAGTAGAACACTAACTTTACATTCCCTTGTATAAAGTTAACCATTGGATTAGACGGTTAGCTTAATATAACCAAAAAACCTTTTATAGCAATTGCTTGATGATTTCAAATCAATAACCTCTGATAAAAAGAACTAACCATACCCTTTGGATGGGTATTTTAAGAAATACCATACTCGGATAAATGAATAAATTTAAGAAGGGATGACTAATGTCACTAACCCATATTCGGATTAATATGCAGATGTTCATAAGATACCATTGGAAAAACATTAGACGGATCTGCGAGATACATGAAAAGCATACCCAAAACATAAGACGGATCAGCAGAGGTTAACCCAAATATTAAACTTTGAGAGTCCAGGTAGTAACCCTGAAGCATGATCAGTGTAATATATCAACATAGAGTCAAGAGAATGATTTCTTACCGATACGAATTTTGACCAAAAAATTTAAATCTTCAAATTGAAACAAACCCTAATAACAACAGAAACACCTTTTACTGCACAAACACACCTTAGGATAAAGAAATAAAACAACTGAATAAATATGAACAGAATTCCAAAAGAAGAAAAGTTTGATCGGAAGGGTAACTGGTAATCCAAATTTTGCAGCGTAAGATTTGATGATGCGCAACGATGGCTTGTAACTGGTATCTTATATAGATTTCTTTGCATGGACATTTATCTCTGTTCAGATTTATTTCTAGGATATAATTGATGGAAGCTGCTATTGCACGATCATTAGTGAGATAACTCACACGAAGTTTTGGAACATAAAAGATCTAATACCGCAGCATTCATTTGAATTCATTACGCACGCTATTGTATATTTAGACATAGTCGGCCATTTAAAAGGTACACCGTTGGATCTATAGATCTTGGATAAACCCGAGAGATGGGAGGAAGATCCTAGCCGCCAGTTAGAAAAACGGATATATCTCCGCCGTCCCGTGACACACCAAACCCTCCTGTTGTATAAGCATTGATATATATATATACTAGGACGGCACGGGAGGGCTTTGGTTTGTTAGCAGTACTACGGAATTTGTATCATTTATTACGCTTAGTGTTATTAGTTTTTACATTCGTCTGTTTAAGTGTAATAAGCTATGTGATTTGGCTATGAAACTGATATGGTGTTATGTATTATGTGAGTAATAATGCAATGGTGCTTTTTAGTCGCATGAGCCGACTTTCTCACGGCACCTTTCGAGAGAATTTGTAGATATATGGTTATTCTCATGTTCTTTTTAAGTCAAGGACGATGTATTTGAAGCTAGTACTTTTTGGGCAACATGTTATTTTTAAAGTTGGAAGTGTTATACCGGGTTGGGAGGGGTCCCACCCTACTCACTCGCTACAACCCCGTTACTACCCACGGGATTCACATTAGTTGTTTGAAATTAACAATTGAATTTAAAACCGATGATGGTAAATCTTGATATCTCGAAAAACGTTTAATTTTTAATACTAATGTAACGTAATTCCCCCTGTATCAGTTAACACAAAGAAACCGGTGATGAGATTAGTTGCATGTGCACTCAATAAAGGAAGCAAACCGATTGTTAACATAATTCAATTTTAGTTTACATGTCAATATAAGACCCGTGGTTAGCACATATATGTCTCATTTAAATTATTATTCAATACTACAGGAAAGTTCGAGTAGAAAAAACACTCCCATTTCGTTAAATAGTCCCAATTTTTCCAGTAGCTTAGAGTACTTAAAACAATATTATATCCAAATCCAGGAACATAAGCCACATTATCATTTTCTAGCATGCAAGCGCACCCAGGTTTGCATGCACCCAAGTACCAGAAGCATTATTATCATGTTATACCATGCAATCCTCTTATAACTGTTAAATTTTCATTATAATCAAAAACAAAAGTTTATGAAGGATAAGAATAAAGACCCAAGAGAAAGAGTGTAGGCAGGCAAACTAACATGGTGATGTTTTGCCAATCTACGATGAAAAATTATGATTCAGTTTACCAAAATATCAACAAATATATGATACTTATACAACTCCATCTTTCACATGCTCCGTTACTGATACTCGTTTTTGTGCCATTTTCCTCAACCACTTGATGCCCATATTTCCGATATTCTAAAGCTTTGTTGTACATTGGAACCTCTACAACCACCTTTAACCCAATACTTAAAATATGGTATACTCTTCTTGCGGCACATGTATACACTTAAGCTACCTGAGCTACAATAATAACATATCCATATATTAAGGGTCAACTGTGAAAGATGTAATAATATTAACTCAAATCGAAGACGTTCTTTAAAATTTGTTATAAAACCCTCAAGTCTCCTCGTATAGTTTCTTTGCGAACATGAACAATAAGGGTTTATTATTATTACCTATATTCTTTTCATGCTTTTTTAGTCCTGAATTCTTATTCTCCGTGTAAGAATTCAATCTATTTTCCATGAGAAATAACACACACACAATACGTACCTAACCCTATTCTCTATGAGTAAAAATAGGACTTAGCTGGGAGCATGACATCAACTGTAGCTGAACCCCTTATTATATAAGCCTACGAAATCAAGAACGGAAAAGACATATCAGAAGATATTGCTGCCAATATTATTAACATTAAAAATAGGAAGGATCCTCCCATGGTCGATAAACAATATTATGTTAATATATTGGCAACATTAACACAATAAATCATTTATGAATGAAGCACTAACTTGTTTTAGTTGCAAACTAACAGAGAGAAAACGCAAAAACCCAAAAGTAAATTAAGTACCTTTGCAGTTTTCCTAGTTCCGTCACAATAAGCACAGGTTGACGGATCTACATGGGCTTACTGCAGATCTATTCATTCATGTAGCGATAAAAACCATCTATAAAAGAAAAACTTTGAGGGAAGCCTAGATATCGGTAAATGAAAAACTACAGATATCAGAGACCATATCCCTGAACCTCTACATGGCATGCACGTTTTGGCTTTAGTTCCTGGAGGCACACCTAAACCGCCAGGGAAAGACGGTTCTATGAAAGTTAACGATGCTGCAACAGGTGAAGAAATAAACATTGGCAAAATTGGCTGCAAGCAAAGATATAGATAAATACTTATAATGTGAAGTACAATATAAAGCACATGGAGGATTAGTAGTTCATCATTCATACCAAAATGAGCAATTTGAAGGTTGGAGCTCGTACAAATAAGAAGCTAGTGTAGTAATTAAAACGAATTTTCCTAGTAAGTAAAGTGGATTTTTCTTTATTTGGTAAAGAATCTAGCTTAGTACATGTTCCCACATCAACAGAAGGATTTCTACGGCTAATAACACTTCCATATATCCATACAAACAAATCCCTAAACTATGCAACGATGACTACAACTTAAGTTGCTACAAAATGAAGCGACAAAATACATTCTTCCAATAGATAAGAAAATTGGATACTGCTATATTAAAGGGTCAAAATCCAACTACAAAGAAAATGCAAAATCAATAAGTAAATATAAAGAAGAACCTTAGAAATCGAAATATACTAATATGAGGTTACTGGATAGTAGTTAGTACCTTTTCAGAACAAAAATACTAAATTCATCCATGATGCTCGATTTTCCTTTGCGTCTACCGTGCACTGCAAACTTATACAAAACTACATCCCAAAAAACAAATTAATAAGTCCTTTGAGTTTAAATTTTGATTTAAAATGGGAGCAAATTTCCAGAAATTTCCAATATCTTTGGAATCTACAGGACACAGAAAAGAAGAAAAAAAAAAGAGAGACGCCTTTTGGAGGAATCAAACTTACAATATGGGTGACTTCGATTGCAGACTTTTCTTAACGCCGGAAATGAATCAAGAGCGGAGATCAATCATAACTGTATATAATTGTACTAAATTTTAAGGACTATAATAAAAATGAAATCAAAATAATTCATCCATTACCTTACCAGAAAAATGACAAAACTAAATTATAGATTGAAGCAATCCTTTTTAATCCTTCCGTGCACAATGGCTCAAAACTATCAATAAAATGTTAAAATTGAGGTATCCAGTAATGCATAAATGTTTTTTCTTGAATAGAAGATTGTCTAAGCTTACACGGAGTATATTATTATTTGAACAAAATTAGGAGTGGAGAGCAATCATAACTGTATAAAATTGTAAATCTTATTAAGGAGTGTAAGAAAAGTGAAATCAAAATAATTCATCCATTTTTTACCAGGAGTAATTGCCGCAGCTACAACACATGTATAGAAGAGATATTTATTCGGTTTCTCTGGATTTAACCTTGTGATTAAGTGAAATGAGGAGAGGATTCAACTTCATGTAAACCCTAATAATGCAGTAATTAACCGAGAAGCATAGAGGAGTCTACCTTCACAAAACCCTATTAATGCAGAGAGGAATGTGGAGAGTTTGAAATTGTTCGCAAGAGTGAGAATCTAGCTTTACCCATTTGGGCACTTCATTGTTGATTCAATGAAGAAGAGTAACGCCCCCCGCATTGATGAAAGGAAATTATTTTTTCATTGATATCATATTGACGCGAAGAGAGTGATGGCAGGAAAATAAAAACAGGTTCGATATTGATGTGGAAGAGTAATTGATAGTTGTGGGAAAAGTGGAGTATCCCGATCTACTCCGTTCTTTGTCAACCTAAAATGTAAATCTCCCTCCATTAGACTTGGCATCTAATAGCGATACAATCAGTTGAGCATCCAATGCATGACTTAGTAACTTCTTGTCCATAGACCCTCAATATTAAATTTGTAAACAAATTCTCTGATAAGAATGCAAAATCATCTCCTTCTTCCAAGAGTACACGGAGAGTTGAGCGATACAGCCATTTAATCATCCAAATCCCAAAGTACAAACCCGAAATCAGTAACTTCCAAGAATAAACCACAAAAGAAAAATAGAATACAAAGTAATATTTTGCCTTTCAATCCATTGCAAATAGCAAGAATGTATTCCAAAAGCTTGGACTCAGTTTGTTGTTTATCAAGTAGAGTAGCATAATCCATATTAAGTGAATATGATTAAATTATCCAGTAAAGAAAAATTATAGACTCAAAAATCAATTTGAGTGCCAAAGAATTAAAGAAAGGGTTTATCAAGTAAAAAATTGTAGAAACCCTAAAAAATTATTCTTTTAGACATGGTAAAAGACAGGGTTTATCCACAATTATAAAGGTAATAGCCTATTTGAAAAGTTAACTACATTAAATCGTTGATATGTCTCTTACATATTCGACCTTCAAATTAAGTCAACACTGGACTACCCATCTACTTGGTGTGTGGTTCAATTTTTATAACAACACTGGACTACCCATCTACTTGGTGTGGTACAACCCTTGTACTTCCTTTTTTAAGCACCCATGTACTTTCTGGATACATGGAATTTTATTTTTGGAGGCATTATTTTTTTTTTTGCTGTTCTGAAAAGATAACCTTGAATGTAATTCTGATGCATTTTAGACAGTAAAATTCTAATAATTATTCGATAAAATCAAAATTCCAATGAATCTGAGAGAACTAATAAATAGATAACTAAACTAAATAAAATCATGTTCACTGTAAACAAACTAC
Source organism: Papaver somniferum (assembly GCF_003573695.1). Classification (NCBI taxonomy): domain Eukaryota; kingdom Viridiplantae; phylum Streptophyta; class Magnoliopsida; order Ranunculales; family Papaveraceae; genus Papaver; species Papaver somniferum. The sequence goes on along the minus strand of NC_039368.1, from coordinate 73,797,606 downwards.
TCAAACCTACTCCAAATTCATGATTGTCTAAAATCACTCAATCGTCACAATCGGACGACATCACCACAACCTTGTGATCTTTACCCTTCACAGGTGTCCTGGGAGAAAATTCATGACCGCTGCTAATTAGTTCAGGTTCCATTAACTTACAAAACCATTATCGGATGATGCCTGAATTGGAGTAGGTTACAGAAATGAAGAAAAAAATAAGAAAAGAAGCGCCTTCTGAACAGAAGTGAATCAAACCTAATAGCCGGGAGGTTTGGGTTACAGAAGTGAATCAAACCGAAACCCTAAAACGAATGTATCAGTTTGATATCTATTTCAGTTATCGAAACATTCATTGCATTGAGTTAATGGCGAGAGAAAAGGGAAGGAATAGTTACATGAATACGTTACATTTAAGCTTGAATAAATAGAGCGAAATACTAAGAAAGTATATTACTTGGGAGATTAATCGTGACCGTCCTTTATGTACCAAAAATGTAAATCTTCTCGAAATATCAAAAATTAATCTGGGCCGTCCTTTATATACCTAAATTGTAGATCACCTTCGATAGGTTAAAACACCGTTGTCCCTTATAATATAGATATATAAATATATATATATTTTTGTAGAAATTGACGTTTAGTCCCAAAGTTACTGGGCTTGGGACGCTTTAGTCATCTCATCTCAGGCCTAGTACTCTCTAGTCCAAAAAAGCCCCGTCTCAAACAATTTAATCCAAATACGGACGAGTTAGTCCAAAATTGTGACGGATCCCGATTTTCATGTATTTCCAATATTCCGTAACTACCCTTGAGACGATTCCATACATAAAACGAGGATTTGAAATCGAAAATTTCAGATCTCAAACATGAGTTCAAAACAGGGAGCCGGACAGAGAAGAAATTCGTAAGCGATTTAACAGTTTCAGAGAGAAATTTGGTTGCGATTCAACTTCAGGTTACTGGTAAAGTGTAGTTATGGGATTATTTTTGATCTCAGATTTGAATTCACGACAGATTTCAGAGATAGATCGATCTAGAATTCAACTTCAGTTTCAGCAATTTAACAGTTTCAGACAGATTCATAGAGGTTAGGTTGGATTTCATCGTTTCTGATATTTAACGGAATTCAACTTCAGGTTAGTTTTGTTTTCTCTTCATCGTTGAATTTCTTTTCTGATATTTAGTTTTTTTGATTTTATCAGTTGATGATATGAATTCAATCTGTTATATCTTATTGTTTGTATGTAATTGATTTGATTTTTGTTATATTTTAGCTTTTTATTTTCGTTAAATGATTTTGATTACTGTTTTTTGGTGTTTGGTATTATGATGCATGATATGAAATCGAACTGATATTAGATCATATGCTTTTGGTTTATTCAATTATGTGTTCTAGTAAGATTCTGAAGCTTATATCTTCGATTAATCGATGGAGTAGTTTTGATTTTAAGTTTACTGTTATTTGATTTTTGCCTTCGATTAAATGTGTACTTTCCTGTACACTCTTAAAGTTTTAGGTTATGCGAATCTGAAACTATTATTATATCTTTTGTTATATGTAGGTGTATCAAATATATCTGAGAAGTTTGTTCATGCTGTTTTGAATCATGGTGAGCATTCTTCTGCATTTCGTGTTAATACTTTTATCACCGTTGATGAATTCAAGCATTTTACCTGTAAGCACTGGAGGTCTTTGTTCCCTTTGAGTATACGTTTTTCCTATATGGATACTAATCAAGTAGTTTTTATATAAGGTGATATACAACTTCAAGGTTTAGTTGCTCTTGTTATTCATATGAACAATGAAGATTTCTATTTGAATGTTGATGTGATTCTGAAACATACTGGTTGTAGCACTAGTTCAAGGTCTTTGTCTCGTTCTAATTCTGGTTGTAGCAGTAGTTCTTGTGCTAGTACTTCAAACTCTTGTGTAAGTGAAAGTCCTAATCTTTTAAGGGTGGTCGATCATGACGCGGACAAGGCCAAGCCTCTCATTATCGATGAATAGCGTTATGTTTTTGAAAATATTGGTAGAGAATTTGTGGGTGGTGTTAAAGCTGTAAGGATTGTTGTTGATCAGTACAAGATGTGTACTGGTTACAAGATTCTTATTCTTAAAAACGACAAGATCGTTTTACTGCGAAGTGCGAAGAAGATGGTTGTGGGTGGAGGATTCACTTTGGTCCTATGAATGGTGACATTTCTTGGTTTGTGCTGAAAGATTCTAACGCTATTCACAGGTTAGTGGTGTTCACTTGTTTTTTTGATCCATGTTATTGATTTTTAGGTTTTAATATGTAGACTTGTTTTAGGTGTACATTGTGGTGCACATTGCTTGTTGTAGGCTTTCTAGGTGGCACTTGTGGTGTAAATTTCATATTCTTGCTTGGTTTGTGCTTTCCTTTTGCATGTGTGTTGTTGTTTTTGAGATTTTATTAGGTGTACAATGTGGTGCACATTACTTATTCCAGATTTTTTTTTTTATAGTTGTGGTGTTGGTTTGAGGTTGAAGAGTCATGTGGTGACAACCAAGTTAGTTAAGCATTTAATCGCTGATAGTATACAGGGTGATCCCACTTTAAAACCCAAACAGATCATGTGACTCTTTAAGAAGACTTATGGGTCCTATATTAAGTATCACCATGCCCGTAGAGGGAAAGAAGCTGTATTTGAAGATCAATATGGTGACGACGAGAAGTCGTATAGCGATTTAAATTGGTATGTGAAAGCCATTGAGCAAATTAATCCTGATAGCTTTGTGAAACTTGAAGTTGATGAAGAAACTGGAAGATTTAAGCGGATTTTAATTTGTTTCGGTGTTTGCAAGCATAGTTATAGGTATCTCAGGCCCATGATTTACTTGGACGCTACTTTCCTCATTGGTAGATTCAGGGGTACTTTGATGGCTGCAACATGTGTCAATGGAAATGATGGTTTTTACCCATATGCCTTTGCTATTGTTTTATCTGAAAACAAAGACAATTGGTTTTGATTTCTGGATAATCTTCAACAAGTGGTCGATGATCGTCCGATTATTTTCCTTAGTGATCGTCATGAAGGACTTCTGCAGGGCATTCGAAGAGCATTTCCTGCTCATATCACAGCTATTGCTTTTACCACATCAAGTGCAATCTCCCTATTGGAAACGGTGATGCGAATTACAATGCCGTTATTGATTTTTTTTACAAAGCTACTTACTCTTACACAGCAGCGAACTTTGAAGAAGCTTTGCGGGGCATGCATGCAATTGGTTGTGGACATGTTGCTAATTATCTCAGGACCACTCTGAAGGAGAAATGGGCAAATGCATTTTTTCCTGTATGCAGATATGCTGCTCACTCTTCATCTATTGTCGAGTCATTCAATAACTGGATTCTTGAGTTCAAAAAGCTGTGTGCTTTTGCTCTTCTCGATGCGATACGGTGAGTTTTATGTTTAGTGTTTCATTCATTTATTTTTTACTGTCGCACACATGGATTTGCTTGATGTGTACATACTTGTACACATGTTATATCTGTGATTCTGCAACTGTGTGTACATTATTCTACACATGGATTTCCTTAATGTGTATATTGTTGTACACATGTTTTATCCGTATTTATTCTATATCATGTTTTGATTTTATGTTTTGTGTTTTTATTATCTTAGTTTTAAGGTTATGCAGATGAATTCTAAGAGAAGGGTAGAAAGTCTTGAAAATTTTAACACTAGGCTCACTCCCGTATACGAGGATTTAATAAACGAGAACATCAACATTTGTCGTACTTGGACTGTTGTTGAGTCTATGGAAAGATTGTATGAAGTCAGGTCTCCCCGCACTCATTCTGTAGATCTGTTGGAGAGAACTTGTACGTTTCACAGGTGGCAAGTAAATGGTTTTCCCTGCGCACATGCTTGTGCTGCCATTCAATATACAAGGGAGGACATCTATTCATTTGTTGAGCCATACTTCACCACTGAATGGTACAACAGGACATACCAAGAGATCATCTTGCCAATCCCCAATTATGACAAGCCGCAGTCTTATGATCCTAGTGATAGGATTATTGTTCCTATTCCTGTGCTTCCACCCGGTAGACGAAGAGAACAGAGTTTCAAGAAGGCTTGGGAGAAGCAAAAGAGGCCTATGATGTGCACAAAGTGCTTCACTCTTGGTCACCACAACAGAGCTACCTGCCCCATGCCTTGATGCTTTTTATTATGTTTGATTTGTTTGAAAGTTTCTATGTTTTTTGGTTTTTAGTTTTGGTAATGTCTTTTAATTTTTCTATTCATGGATAATTAGTGTCAGGATCTGTGTACCATTATGTACACCTTCCTTTGCACTTCACTTTTCTTACCTGTCTTTTTGCATGTGTAGCATTATGCACACCTTGCTGTACAATGGATGCTACTAGTTTATTTTTTTTAGTAATATTCTATCTTTTCAGTTCTGCCAGTAATTAGTTTTTATTTTTGTTGTTTAATGATTGATACTAGGTTATTACTTTTTCTATTTTATGTTTCTGTTAGTACATGTGTACCATTATGTACACCTTCCTGTACCATTGCCTGTCAGATTTTCTACTCTGTCAGAAATTGTGCACAATCATGTACATCTTAATATTTCCTAACCTGTAATACATACCTTAGTACTGACACAAGTCTATTTTCAAAATATCAATATTGAAACTAATAAAAAATATTAATTCAAGGTCTTTATAATAGTGGTAAGTCTTAAACAGAAAGTTGAAAACTTAAATTTGTCTGAAGATTAAAAATGTTTAGAAGAAATTCCGAAAGTGATTTTGAATGAAGATTAAAAACTCTTCTTCCTCTTCAATGGTTGCTTTCCTGTAGTCTTGCGCCACTGATTATGCTCCTCGTCCTTCGCTATATCCCGCACCTTTTCATACCATCCAACTTTTGTCAACATCTTGGCCACCAATTTTGATCTCATTTGCTGAAAAATGTCTTCGGCCCTCTGCTGACCTTTTTCCATACCTTTTGCTGTCTTCATACTTCGTTTCATAAAGTAACAAGTACATATTAGACAGTCCGGTTTGATTCCTTGTGAAGGGCATGTCATGATGTTTAATTCGTGCTCTTCTATAGGTTGGTTACCCTTCAATTATCTCTTCTTATTGAGCTCCACTTGTACCATATCTGCTAGTTTCTTTGCATCGTCTTGATATGACTGCTCATTTTCTGAGTGTAACGAGTTATACCATTTTCATTCCTTAGATTCGAAATCAGAATTCAAAAGCGACCAGTGCAATCCCATCCTCGTTTGATCTGTAGAGTGATTGATAGGGATTACAAGAACTTCCAGATTCTCAGGCATGTCCCGTATGAAATCAACCACAATCTTTTGCACCTCGCTGGTGACATTATACTTGACATAGTACTGCAATTAATAATTTGTTAGAAAACAAAATTAATTAGGCTCACCTTAATCAGAAAACTAACAAGCATGTACACTACTCTAGAAAACTAACAAATTAAACATTGTAGGCCTGAAAACAGACCGTATATCCATGTATGATATACAGGTGTACACCTATGTACACACCTATATAAATCTAAAAATCAAGAATTATAAGACCATGTGTCAATCATAGATGCATATTGGTATACATCTATGTACATAGCTAAATAAATCTAACAATCAACACTTAACAGACCATGTATCAATCATATATGCATATTGGTGTATATCAATGCACACAACTAAAGAAATCTAAAAACACATAGAACATGCCATGTCAATTAGGTGTACAACTATGTACACAATATTAAAGTAACTATATATGACATTCTTATTTGTTTTGAGAAACTTACACATGCAGTAGGACTCATAATTTCACAGCTCGGGTAATTTTCGTCATCTCTGACAAGTGCTCTTCTACGTCGATGGATGTAGAACTGGAGTACCTCTTGGTCCAGATATTTGTTGAACATCAGTTCACGAAGTACTCTTCCAACAATCAAAATATCTTCCTTAACTGTTGGATCATCCAGTCTTGTTAGTTAACATGGTGTACAAAGTTGTGCACATAATTTTTTTTTTAAGATTCAATCATGGTGTTTTGTGAACTTACTCCATGCTTGCATAGTCGAAGAATTTTCGTACCCTTTTTTTGTCATGTCCTGGTTGCATAGCATGGTATAGTGGTGATAGACGAACATCTGGCAAAGGATTGTGAGGACGATATACATCTCCTTTTCTCTTTATTGGGGAAGGATAGCCTGGTTCTTGTACCTCTTTGATCCCCTTGCCTTTTGGATATGCTTTTATCACAACTCGTTTGGTTTTACCCTCGACAGTGAATTCAGGATCTAGCTTTCTTTTTGCATTTCTCTTTTGTGGTGTCTTGGACAACTTGCCAACGGCTTGTGTTTTCAACATCTCTGCTTCCTTCATCCTCCCTGCTCTTGTCCTCACTGGAGTCGTCTTCTCTTCTTCTACCTCTTGGATGCTAAAAAATTCACTAGGATTTTGTTTAATGAACTGCAATGCTTCTTCAATGATCCTTTCTCGTACATCTTCATTGGATAATGATTTTTGCGACGACTCTTCTTTTGGATCTTCTTGGCTCAATAATGCAAAGATTGGACAATCGTGGCGGATCAGGGTTTCCATCTTTTCCTTCACTTCTGATGGTGCCGTTCTGTAACAACCTTTTTCAAGCTTTACGAATACAGTTTCAGACAAGTTATCTAGAAGGTCCTCAATTGATGTATAAGTCTCATTCTGTGATTCTTCTCCTTGTGTGAGTAAAAGGACTTCTTTAGGATCCAAACGACATATGGCTTCAGCTGCAATTATAGTAGCTTCATCAATTTCAGCTGCTCGAGTGCCATCCATCACATTCTAGTCATCAAGGTTCACTTGGTCTTGTTTATCTTCATTGATTACATATTTCTTTGGCATAGAAGTACTGAAAAATGAATTTTTTATTAGAATTTTCAATGGTGTACAGAGTTTTACACCAATGTACAGGTATGTACACAAATTCAGAAGAAGTCATAAAGGTGTCCATCCTTGTACACACATACTGAAAACAAAAAAAATATATATATAAGCTGAGATCATTTTCTTTATACCTTTGCTTGTTAGCAGCTTCACACCCATCTACTTTGTCAATTTCATCAATTTGAGCAGTATCCTGGTCATTAAGGTTCATATGCTCTTCTTGACCTTCAGGGATTTCAACTTCCTTTGGCATAAGAGTGCTGGAAAAAATGCAATTTTTTTAGAAAATGAGAAATCACTAAGGTGTACATCTTGATACACACACAGAAGAAATCACTAAGGTGTACATATTGGTACACATATATAGAAAATGAGAAGAAATGCGAGCTACACATATACCTCGGCTTGTTACCAGTTTCAGACTCAACTCCTTGGCTTGTTCCATCCTTGCCATCCTCTTTTTCATTTTCCTCATTGTTCTTTGGTGAAGGAGTGCTAAAAAGATTCAAGTTTTGAGAAAAGGTATTAGCTTTCACACACTTGTGTACGACTATGTACACACATAAAAAAAGAAATGACTTGCAAATTTAAAAAAAAGTGATGTTGTACCTTTGCTTTTCAGGAGTTTCAGACGGAACTTCATTCCTTTCATTGTCATCACCATCATCATCACCACCTTTGCTACCCTCTTTGTCATTGTCATGATCATGCATATCACCACCCTTACTACCCTCCTTGTCATTGTCATCACCATCATCATCATCATTATCATCATCATTATGATCATGCATATCACCATCTTCATTGTGCTCCTCCTTGTCATTGTCATCACCATCATCATCATCTTCCTTGTGCTCCTCCTCAACCTTGTCATCCTCCTCCTCCTCCTCCCCATCCTCATCCTCCTCAATCTCATCATCTTCCTTGTGCTCCTCCCCATTATCCTCATCCTCCTCCTCCTCATCCTCCTCAATCTCCTCATCCTCCTCAGTTTCAAGCCGTATTTCCTTTGCACATTTAAAAATTTCATCCAAAGTGTAATTACGGAAATCATTAACTTCTCTTTCTCTCAAGCTCATTAGACCAACTTCATTAAATTTTAGTCTTTTATCTTCAATGAAACTAAGAAGCCTTTCTTGCTTATCCAGAACTTCAGTAAGCTCCTCATCCAACTCTTTTCTTCGCATATCCGAAATGCGCAGCTTTTCCTTCAGAGCATCTATGTTATTTTCTTGTTTCTGCCTCCGGTACTTATCCAAAAGCAATCGCTCTTCATCAGTATAAGCCTTCACCCATCCTGGTTGCATCTGAAAACATGCCAAAGTATCAACATTGATCATAGGTGTACAATTTTTTACACATGTTGTAAGACTGTACATTGTTGTACACAAGACAAATTTCTTAAAATCTATAATTAATGTACAATCATGTACACCTTATTAAAGGTGTATATCAATGTACATATACTATTCTAAGAAAGTTTTTTGAGATACATTTTTCATGGAATCATTCAGGTCTTTCTCGATTGTATTACTGACGTCGCTCATGATCCACCTAAGAAACCTTGGCACACCTTCCTCATTGCTTGGCTTCATGATTTTGTTGTGTTCATCAAACCAATGCCGCATTAAAAAATAGGTGAATAGTTGGAAAAGGAACAAACACAATAAACAGAATTATTTAAAATGGTGAATGGATATATCAGGTGTACAACTGTGAACTTACCAACAGATAAAGCACACAACCATTAACTTTCAGTGGTGAATCCTGATGTTTCTTAATGCTCTCCATGAGATACTCATGTATATGAACTGGCCAGAAAGTTCTCTTCATCCTATTCAAAGACTCAAAAAAGTGTGCAAACTGGTTCTTGCTAATCATACTTCCATTTGCCTGGGTAAAAAAGACCGTGATACATTTGTGACTCAGGGGGACATTATTTCATGTTTGATACTACCAAGAAGAACAAGCAAGTGGCAGTAAAGAGTGAACCTGAGGATTTGTTTCTATTTTATGGTATTAAGATGGTGGCAATGGAAGTTGAAAAAGGGGAAGATGTAAAAACTGCATCTAAAAAAAAATACGGTCCGCTGATAAACAGATTGACTCTTAAGAAACGAATTGAGATGGGAAAAAAAGATGTGGAGGAGGAAATCGTACGTATGATGAAGCTAAAACCAAATTCGAAAATGGAGATTGAAAGAAATGCTGAAGACTTAGTGGTGTTGTTTACTATGTACTTTTCATGGCGGTACTGTCTCATAATTTTCAGAATTGAGTTTGGGTTCTTAGTCCATATATCATCTCTCTTTTTACTTGTATCTTTCTCATCTTTCCGGTCTGCTTTTTTGTGGACAAAGATATCTACAACAGGCCAGAATGGTCCTTCTTTTTGCTTCTCTAGTTGATAATTGGTGAACCATACTTTTTCTCCTCTTTTTGTTTCATCTTACTCAAGGTTTCTATTCACAAAGTCTCTGAAGGAATGGAAACTTGACCTATATGGTTTGTTGGTATCTAGGAAAATGAACCAAGAAGAATAATACATTCATTACACTCATATAAGTACAAATCATATCATTGTACGCATAAATATGACCATATCATACAGGTGTATAGTTGTGTACACTCCTACAGAAAACTAACTAAAGCAACATTTGTTCCCACACAACATGCCATAAATCAATGTGCGTGTACAAATCTTTACACTCATAGAGAAATCTATCAAAAACAACTTTAAAACACACACAACAGGAAAAATAAAGGTGAAATAGCATGACGGTGCAAAGATGTGTACACCAGCACCAAAAACGATGGGATAATATGTTGAGAACATACACATTAGTCCATATGAATATGAAATAGCATGTTGGTGCAAAGATATGTACACCAGTAAACACAAGTGACGGCACAACAGGTTGACAACACATACAACAGGCCATATGAAGGTGAAATAGCATGCTAGTGCAAAGGTGTGTACACCAGTAAACATAAGTGACGGCACAACACACACATTAGGCCATATGAATTTGAAATAGCATGCTGGTGTAAAAACCAGTACACTGCTACAGAAACATCTTTAAAACAGACAGAACATGACATGAATCACTGCAACAGCATTGTGGTGTACTAGTATGTACACACCAGCAACAATTCCAATAAAAATTGCTAAAAAATAGATAGAACTGGACATGAATCACTGCAACAAGATAGAATTAGACATGAATCACTGCAACAAAATGGTGGTGTACAGATCTGTACACATGTACAAGAAATTGAATAAAAATTGCTCAAAAATAGACAGAATTGGACTTGAATTGTTACCTTTTTATGAGATAACAGATGTTGAAGGCTTTGAAGACTTTTGAGGCTTTGGAGAATTTGAAGGCTTTGATTTGTTCTTAGCTGGTGATGTTTTTGAAGTTTTTGGTACTGAAATTGATGTTGAATCTTCTAATGATCTCTTCAATCTCGTTTTTGGTCCTATTGATTTCCGAATCTCTTCTGCAGCAACTGATGGAGTTGGGGATGAAATTGGTGTTGAATCTTTTAATGCTGACTTTGATCTCGTTCTTGGTGATGTTGATTTTTGAATTTCTTCTTCAGTTGATGTTGAATCTTCCACTGTTGGTGGTGCGTTTTTCTTTGAAGCTACTTTTTTTCCTTTCAACATGATGTTACTGATTGTTCAACCATCTAGTTGTTTTAATTAGTAAGATGTTAGAGTTTTTGATTGAAAGTTTCTGTGAATTGAAAATTTTCTAAGGTTCAAAATGTTGAGGTATGAGTAGTTTTGATTTTTTTTCTTCTGCTTTTCAGTCTTCAAAAGAAAAAGAAGGAATAAATGATTTGTCCATTACACCGTTTAATTCAGTTTTTTTTCCAAGCTACGTGTCACAACTACGTTTATGGTGTCAGTTACAAAACTATATCCTTTCGCTGCACGTGTGCTTTGTTATAAGCGTGCGAAGGATAGCAGCGTCTTTATACATTTTTTGAACTAATCTGTTCCTAGTTGGATCGGAGTGGACTTATCTATTCTTTTTTGTGCGGTTTTGGACTAAACCGTTTTCTTACCTATATTTTTTGATATCTCACGACTTATGTACTTTTATTAAACAACGAACTATCCCACTGGGGTCAGGCCCATGAAGTATATGGTACAACTATAAAACCAAGATACATGCATAACGCGAAAAAATGGAAGCAATGTTCTTTTGGAATGTTAAGAGATTGGCTGATTTCTTTTCCAACTTTCGCAACGATGCAAAGGTACGCCATACACTCCTAATAACATATACTTATCCAATAGAATAATAAAATTGTTGAGGAGTAAGGAGTTGATGACCGTACAAAACTCTTTGCCAAGTGACCGAAAGAAAACAAAGGCATTCATAAGTCGTAATATGCTGAAAGTTGATCGATGAGACAACATTGCACATAAGACTATTGCCAACTGATATGGAACTCGTAGTACGCATGAGAAACAAAGTTAAGTTGTCGAAAGTTCTTTGTTGGTTGGTGCTTCTTCGGCGCCAAAACTTTTGAAAGTAAACGAAAACTCAGATGCATGATAATTAGAAGTGACTGTGGAAGCTCGACTAAATAAATCACGTCGACCATTACATCCTTTTACCTTTGTTTTTAGGCCAATCAAATTCTTTTACCTTTGTTTTTAGGCCAATCAAATTTTCATATGGATGGATGCTGGTTTCACTGTAGTTCAGTGGTAAAGTTGGTGGGTGATCATACCAAATCTGAATTCGAAACTCGTCAGTACCAAATTTCTTTCACGAAAAAAAATTTATATATATGGAAAAGATAACTAATAAATCATGAACTGTAGAAATTTATATTCAGTAGTTCGAAAAGCATAGTTGTACAAATTCAGTAATAAACCATGAACTTACATGGAAAAGATAACTAATAAACCATGTGGTATATGGGATGAAAGACAGCAAAAACCCCAACACAAACACAAATCGTGGCAAGACACAGACATAAGCACCACCACCACAATTCAAAATTATAGGTAAGGTGTTTCGATCAACTTTAACATCACATTTTCTAAACATTATGTTCCTCTAATCCTGCTTGCTCATATATATATGTGTAGGCTTGTGCCTTGAATTTGTACCTATCACTTTCCGTTGCTAAGTTAATTTGTTGCTAATAAAAAGAGTTTAAGCTATTTATGAATAATTACGAACAGGCCGAGAAACACACTGAGGTGGTAACGACAAACACCAGAAAGCTTTCCTGACCATGTGAAGTGCATTAAGTGGGCCTAATAGCAAATGGCAAGATCATCTTTCTTATATGTGAGAAAATGATCTCCCATGGAACATTAATATTTTATGAGTTACTAAATTTCACGAGAGTTTACTAAATAATTTTTAGCATTAGACCAAATAAATTAGTAATTATTTACGGAAATTACTAATTATTAATAACGGTCTTGCAACATAATTTGGTTGCGTACCAATTTTAATAAAGTACCTAGATTTATTTATAAATAAATATAAAAGAAAATATTAGGTTTTTACAAGATGTCATTGTATATAAAACAAAATAATTCGAATCGCCGGATCTTTGTGTTGGTGTTCTTGATAAAAAAATTGTATCACTTTATAAATCATGAGTTTAGGCGTCATGGATCCAATGAACATCTATTTGGGGTCTTAATGGAAGATCTGGGGCCATAGTTGTGCCGTGCAATATTAAATTTTTTTCTTTCAAAATCGCATATGATTTTATTAATGAAGAAGAAATGTTTAAGAATTCAACAAAATTAAAGAAGAGCCAACTACATAGGCTTCTAGACTATTTGAAAATTCAAATTAACAAAACCTGTAGTATTCTACGTTTGGCATTTCAATTCTTGCTAGCAAATTGGGTCTATCATAGTGTATTTGTCTTTGACCTGCAGCCAGTTGAGCACCCTTTTTTGTAATTGTGTCTGCAGAAAAGTTCACATCTCTGAAACAGTGGCAGAATCTTATTGAATGGAGCTTTCTTCCATCTTATTTTAATGAAACATGGCATCTCATTTCTAGCAAATTCAGATATTGCAGTCTGAGAATCTGAGTTAATGATTATATCCTGTAATTTCCAATCAACAGCAAGCTCAACTGCACATATTACTACATACACTTCAGCTATGTAGTTGGTTGTGATACATATTCCTCCATAGAGAGTCCCCGGCACCTGACACAAGTGATCTCTAATCACTACTCCATAATCTGCATCTCCTGGGTTCCCAAATGATGCTCCATCAAGCAAAACATAACAACTCCAGCACTTGGTGGTACCCAGCAACAAGGCTTTAGATATTGAAATTTAATTCTTCTTGTTCCCAGATTAAAAAAGAGAATTACCTAGTCATCATAGTCATGGCTCCACTTATTGTTTTTGATTCTGAGACCACCTTCAAAAATAGTTTTCTTGATTCTGTATTTAAAACTCTAAACCTTGGGACTAATTTTCTCAAATAGTTTTTAATTTTTTGAAACCACATTTCTTTTATAATTGAACTGGCTGCAATAATCCAACACTCTTTAATCAGTGGACTCTTATTTTTTGCACCACTCCACACATCTTCGAAGGATTTTGGAATATTGAATTTAAAGATAGAGCATATCCAACACCAAATCTCAATACTGAATTTACACTCCCACAAGAGGTGATGCATACTATCCTGAGCTTCTTCACAAATGTAGTATCTTGAAGCCATCTCATAACCATTTCCAATCATTACAGAGCCATCAACATAAATACCCTAAACAATTTTTCATAAATTGCTTGCAATATTTTGATGAAGATATGAGTTCCATATGTATCTATAACAATGCAAAAGAGGTTCTTTATTTCTCAGGATATTAATTTCTGAAGAGGTTGTAAATGTACTTTTTAGATCTACCTTCCAGATTAAGAAATCATGAGCCGCTCTTATCTCTGGTAAAGTATATGATGAGAGTACTTGCTGGATTTCTAGAGGAATGTTCCATTCTCCTTCACAGATAACTTCACCCACCTTCATATTTATATGATATAATCTGTATATCCAACATGCTCAATAAGAGGAGCATCACTAATCCAGGAGTCAAACTGAAATGATACTTTTTGACCATCACCTAAACACCATCTAATATTTTCCTTTAAATGGTTCCATGCCCATTTTAGGACTGGCCAAACTGATGATAATTGCCAGTTGGTCTTCCATTTGATGATAATTTCCAGTTGGTCTTCTATTGATTTTGTTTATCTTGAAACTTAGTTGTTATAAATAAAGCCCATTCTTCACCCGAATTGATGATCCTCCATAACATTTTCATAAGCAGTGTTTTGTTGATTACCTCTAGTCTTTGAATTCCTAAACCCCCTTCACTTTAAGGACAACATACTTTCTTCCATGATAATATTGTATACTTTTTATTTTCTCCATCACCAGACCATAAAAAATTCCTAATGATTCTTTCACAAGTCTTGATTACAGAGGCAGGCCACTTGTATACTGAGATGTTGTAAATTGGTACACTGCAAAGCACTTGCTTTATTAGCGAAAGTCTGTCATGGAAGGATAACAATTTCCATTTCTAAGTAGCAAGTTTCTTTTGCATTAGTTCTACCATTGGCCACACAGTTGATATTTTAACCCTTCCTGCATGTAAACTAACACCCAAATACTTGTCAAGTAAGGTATTTAACTCCATTTGGACCCATTCCTTAATTTGTAACTTCCTTGCTTCAGTTGTTCCATCATAAAGAGTTTTCTTTTACTTTTATTTATCATTTTCCCTGAGCTGAGCTGGTAATTCTCTAAAAGCTTCATTAAGTTCTCAATACTCTTCTTTGCACCGTTGCAGAAAATAAACACATCATCTGCAAAAAAACATATGTGAAGGATTAATACCATTCCTGATCACAATTGAAGTTATCTTGCCTTCATCCACCATTTTTGATAAATTTGCTCTAAGAACATCTTCCGTAAGACGATTTGAACATGAAGGATGTTACAAAATCAAGAGGGACAATTTCTATGGTCACTAGAAGTTATGATCTTTTTTAATACTTTTATGGTCAATTAGGAGTATGGATTTAGGTGCTTTTAACGTGATTGTAACGTCAAGGTCTTTTAAACTTTATGTAATGCATGTAATCGGAAGCATATTAATATAAAAACGTTTTCGATTATGTTTAATCGGTAATTTATTTTCTTAAACAAGCAATCGATTATAATATTCGGGTATTTTATGAGTTAACTTGATTTCTGATTATGGTGTTGTTTGGTTCCAGGAAACAAAGTTTTTTCACATAGAATAATCGGAGGTACAATATAAACTAAACCTACCGATTTTCATAATCGTAATTCATGGAGTAATTTAAATTTCTGATTATGGTGTTGTTTGGTTCCAGGAAACAAAGTTTTTTCACATAGAATAATCGGGTGAACAATAAAAACTAAACCTAACGATTCTTATAATCAGAAGTCAAGGTGTACATTTACCTTCCGATTGTGGTGTTGTTTGGAAACAGAGAACAAAGTTTTCTTCACACATAATAATGGAGGGACAACTAAATTAAAAACCTTCCGATTCTGACAAAATATTTTGCAAAATCTCCAGAATCGGTAGGTTAATAGTATACAAAGCTTCCGATTCTGACAAAAAATTGCAAAATCCCCAGAATTGGAAGATTCATATATAAACTTATCTTCCGATTGTGTTACAAAATTCAACAGTTTCATATCTCTTCATGTGATTCGCTTGCGAGTCATCGTTAAATGCATAAAAATAGCAATATAACCGTTCATAATCCATTAAAGGAACCATTTACAATCCATAAACATAACGTACCAACTAATAATCCGATAGAAACTTTGAAAATGACATAATCCGACATAATCCGACAATACCCGACTTAATCTGACATAAACAAAGTTATCCATAAAGTTAAAAAAAAAAAAAGCATCGAGAGTTTACTAGTTCTTCCTTCTTTTGACTTTGCGACCTTTACCACCTCCACGTCTTGGACCAACATCAGCATTGATTTCATCATTGGTTTCATCAACTTGAGTGCTCGATGACGCCCGAGTTCTTTTGTTCACCTTCTTTATAGGTTTCTTTTGTTCCCCGAACTGAGATGCATACTCTTCATTGTCAACGTTATCAATTAACTCTTTGTGCTTTCTTATCTTCTCAATTGACACAGGCTTTCCGGACTTTATGCAATTAGTGCACCATTTGGACAAACTCTTGATCCTGCTCATCTGTTTTAAAACATAGAATACCATCAAACGGTTATTACTCTATTTTGACCCATAATATTAAACTAAACTAAGAAAACAATACGTACCAATCTATCAGAACCCGGAGGTTTCTCTTTGAGGATACTCTTGTACGAAGCTGGCTTTGGTTTAAGATCACGAAATGAGAAACATTCCGGTACCAATCCATATAGTTGGGAGCATTTTCAAAACCTTTGTCGGCTGGCCTTCCTTGGTTGATCAAGTAATGCTCCCTACTATCACAATGGAATTTACAGGATGGTTTACCCTAGTAAAACACCGTGATAGAATCTTTATCATACTTTCAATGCTCCATCTCCAAAGTGAAATTTCTATGGATTTTCTGCTTTGGTATACCTTGTAAATAACCGTGTTGTCGCATCACCCTTGAGGCATTGTACATTACATATCATGTGGGGTGCCACAACGGTCCAAAATAAAGGGCCAAATCGAAACGAGGAGGTATATGTCCTTTAGCTCGGTCTTCCTTGTATGGATCAAAGCATACATCTTGGGCCTTCAGTGAGTCCAAAACCACCCTCAAACGAATCAAATGTTGCTCCTTTGTCCTTGAATGGTTGTCATCGAAGATGTACTTCTTTCCTCTAGGGTCACCTTTCGCCCACGCAGGGTTTTCAATGGCCAATTCCAAGATAGGGAAGTGGTCGTAGATCCATGTCTATTATGTCATTTTTGCAAGTATTCGGAAATCTTCAATGGTAGAAAAATAAAAAAATAACCAAGTATGTAGAGTTAATAAAAATACCTGTAGTAGACTCACGTTCCCGGCTATTTGGATAATTCCAAGCCTCGACGCTTTTCTCAACTCTTTCATCAACCACGCATGGCATGCCGTGCCCCAAGAGTACTCATGCACTTTTTTGAGAGGATCCAGAAGTTGTAAAAGGTTGGCGTCGACCCGATTTCCTCTTGTATTGGGGAAAATGACACATCCCAATACACGTAGGAGATATGCGGTGGCCGCGTGGTTGACTTGCTCATCAGTTAAACTTCCTTTCTATTCTTTTTCCTTGGTGCCCTTGAACATGTCCATCAAATAACCCATGTTGAATTATCTAGTTCTATAACCCATGCATCTTTTGAACTCAGTTGTAGATGTTTCTTCATCCCAACCCAAACACTTTTTAGTTAGATCATAAAGTTTGGTCCATTCCAACTGCTTTGTGAACTCAGCCCTGACACATTTGCCATGAACAGGGAGCCTAACAATCTCCGCCACATCATCCGGGGTAATCGTCATCTCCCCAAACGGCATATGGAAGGTGTCGGTCTCAGAATAAAGTCTCTCCACAAACGTCGATATAGCCACCCGGTCATGTTCCAACATAGAGTTCTCGGCAGCATCATCCAACCCTGAATTTGCAATAATTATCTTGAACCTTTCACATTCATCCATCAAAGGCCAATCCAGCATTTTAGTTGGTGCGGTGGTGGGTTTGAGTATACGAACCGCATCGGAATGATACTATTAAACACACGAAAAGTTAAAAAAAAAAATTAGAATAACCTAAACCTATAAGCCTTAAAGCTATTACGTCAAAAAAGAGAATACGTAAATAAAATGGATACAATTATTACCTCGGCTTCATATATTTCTTTGGCCCGGGATTCTTTGTATCCAAATAACAATTGTCCTCCATCCTTCGGCAGCCCAAGGATTACACCTTGTGGAATATTCTGCATCTTTCTGGGACAAGGTGTTTCGCTTTCTTTCGAGGAGGATTTTTCTTTTAAGCTTCTCCTTCTTATTGCGCACCACTAAGTTGTCCTACTTCTTCGGGTGCTTCTAGTTGAATTTCTGGTAGTGGAGCACTTGGTTGATCACTTTCTTGAACTGTTTGTGATTGAGAGGCACTTGGTTTAACACCTTCTTGAACCAATTCTGATTGAGGGGCACTAGGTTGAACAACTTCTTGACTTTCTTTTTGAGTTCCATATAGAGCACTTGAAGCGGCTTTAGCAGTCCTATCTCTCCTTGCACTAGGTGTCAAGTTCTGACGCCTTTCCTTCCTTGCACTAGCCGAGACAATTGCATCTTCGGCCTTTTTACCTCGCCTATCCCTAAACAACAACAAAAGGTACAATAGGTTAGTAAAATATATAATCGGAAGTTAACTTAAATCCAAAGTCCCGAATATACATATTCGGTTTGTTGAGTTAACCACTAGCCTTCGATTATGCATAATCGAGAGTATCAGTTTACAAAAAGCTACCGAATACGAATGATCGGAAACAAAAGAAATTTTTTGGTGTTCGAATATGTTTATCTACACAAAATAATCTACAAATAAACTTCAACATAACCTGCCGAATACGAATAATCGAAAGTAATAAAAAGTATACCCTTCTGAATGCATCACAATCGGACGCCTCACAAAACTAATCCCTACCGAATAAGCATCACTTTGTGTCCAGAAACTACTAATATGGTTGAGCCTAAGCAATCGGAAGCCTCACAAAACTAATTCCTACCGAATATGCATCACTTCCCTAGTATATTCGGGAGGCTAAAACACAATTACATTCTGATTATGATCGATTTATGCCGCAGTAATGAAAAATGTTCAACAATCGGTATGCAACCTAAATATTTTCCACCCGAATGTGACAAATGTTCTTGCGAAAAATGAAGAAATCGACCACAACCGAAAGTTTAAAACAATTACTAACCTATCGAATATGGGTAATAACCGAAAACCCTAAAAAAGTAATTCATGGATTCGACGAGTTGAAGCAATATAAACCAAATTAATGGTAGAATCTTACCTAATATGTGCCATTTGAAG
The DNA here is from genome assembly GCF_003573695.1 of Papaver somniferum. Taxonomy (NCBI): domain Eukaryota; kingdom Viridiplantae; phylum Streptophyta; class Magnoliopsida; order Ranunculales; family Papaveraceae; genus Papaver; species Papaver somniferum. The sequence goes on along the minus strand of NC_039368.1, from coordinate 73,778,567 downwards.
TTGGGGGAGAGTTTGGCTTTCAGTATCTCCTACATCAGGGGTCGCATCTTGTTAGTGTTCTTCGGGTTCGTGAGTTAAAACTTCTTTGTTACGGGCATGCAGTCCAATATTTGGATCCTTACCGCGACAAACGTTTTTGGTTTTAACTTTCTGATGTTCCTTTTCTTTCATATTTATAGAGAATAATCGACGATGATTCGATTCGACGATTAACGATGTATAGCGCGGAGTTGAACGAGGAGGAAAGTTTTCCTCTCTAAAATCGGAAGGGAAGAGGAGAAGAGGAGTTGAAGTTGAAAAGAAATGAAATGAATTTAGGTTGACATTGGTTTTATCTGTCAAACGGTTATTAATCGGTAGGTAATACCACCTCATAAGCTACCGATTGTTGAGTAACCCCAAATCAGTAGGGATGGTTACTTATAACCTCTCGATTATGGGAAGCCCCAAATCGAACCTTTGTCAAATTCCATAGTTACGAAGGTACAGAGCTGACCATAACCATTTGGTTCGACTTTTCTATGTAGCCATAATCGGACGTCACTGATGTTCCACAACCTACCGATTATAGGTTGCCCCAAAGTTAGCTTTTTCTAAAATCCTTCGTTGGATGAAATTGAAAGCTACCATAATCGGTAGTCATTTATACTTTCACCATCCCGATTATCGGAAGCCTTAAATCGTTAGCTTAGACAGTTTTTATTCGTCCGATTATATAGGAGCCCCAAATTTCACCACTGCAAATTCTAAAGATTTCTTATTTCTATACTTAAAAAATCGGTAGTCTCTTGAGGTTCTTGTTCCTCCCAATTGTTATAGAAACCAGATATGAGTTTGGCATAAAACGAACTTAATCGGTAGTATAATCTCGTTAATACGCTTCCGATTAGGTATTAACAATCGGGCACAAAATATCTTCCGATTATATAAAGGCATTAACGTATTCTCCGCGTTTTTGGACATCCCTTAACGTAGTGTACAGGTTGGGAATAAAAAAATCGCCCCTAATTCTTTTTGGGTCGCCCCTAAAAATGCCAGGCAAAAAAAGTATTCTTTCTTAATGTTAATTCACCATACATAACATGATGAACTCCACACACAAAAAGTAAGAAACACATCACTAAGTATAGCTAGAAACATTTCTCCATAAATTTCTTTGATGTTTGATCGTCTGAAAAAATTAGAGTAACAGATGCAAGAATTTCTTGTGCTGCATTTTTTTTCACAGGGAAGTTGCAAAATCAACCAGACCCTAGTTTTAAAAGTAACAATAGGACATAATTTAGCTGATTTTAGTTGGGGCTAAGTTTTGTATTTGACCAACTATGCAATTTGACAATATAGAAGAACAATATATGAAGTATAAAAGAATTAGATCAAGCTACAATTAATATGTGACGCTGGAACATTGGAAAGCAATAAACTCATTGGTGATGCTCTTTGCATCTGTTTAAAAGAGATCTAAATCATCTGCAAGAACTTATTATAAAGATTCGCAAAATTTCAGCTGTGTAGGTAAAGGAGCGGATGTATACATAACATAGTAGTATTACAATTAAGGAGCAAGATGCTGGTCCTCTTTTTAACCATTGATTTACTTTTCACGCATACCAATAGTGAGATTTTTTATTTTGTTGGAAGGACGGCAGAAGTAAATCATATCACAGAAAATATAACAGACTCACTGGGAGGCATAGTATACTACCTAGGAAGATGAGTCATCTTTCAGGGTATGCTTTAAACTGATTTTTATTTTCTAAAGAGTACACTTCAAGGGAATATAGAGTAAATTAAAAACGAAATTCAGCTCAAAAGGAAATTATATTCTTAGCATAGACAATTGTGCACTGTCACCAACCTGTAAGTATGCCTGGATGTGACTGTTGTCAGTTCCCAGCTGAATAAGCCTATCAGAAATACGTGTAATATGCCCAAGATTACCGGCTCGAGGAACTTTCTTTCCAGTGGAACATGAAGTCGGATGCAGGTTAAAAATTGATTTCATTTTTGCTTTAGATGACTATTATACTCAGTTAATGGCATATATCAAAGATTCACACTGTGTTGTACATGAAATGAAATACAAGAAATGCGGAATCAAATTTAATTTTCAATAAATTGGGGAGTACCTGATCTGAACCACCAGAAAGAATGGGACTTTGGTCCGCTTGTAGTATTTTACCCACTACATCGCAATCTTTAAGCAGATGATCAACAACGGTATTATCCTTGTATATGAAATGGGTACCTGCATGATGTATTTTTATGGATCACCGTCATTATCAAGGTTTTTCCCCTTAAAACATGCTTCAGAAAAACATAAGGAACCAACAGCTTACTCAGAAAAGAGTTCAAGGATTCTTCGTATAACACCCGAGTTAACAACCTCCTTCTCAGAAATTTCATTACCACTCCTCAACAAATACCGCAATGAACTCCACAATCTGAGACCAATTGCAAATTCGAATTAACCATATCAAACAAAAATCAGAGAGATACTTATGGTTTTAGCATCCTTGTCTATATGAGTCAAAATTTAAGAAATATAACACACAGTAAACGTTACCTTGAGGCGATGCTTCCCAAGAGGACGCTTTAGTTCGCCTTATGTGGTAGGTAAAATGGCAAAATGCCCCAATTTGGACTACAACGTTGTGAAAATGCCCCAGACGTTAAGCAAAAGATCAAAATGTCCCAAAACGTTACTTTTTCCTATAATAGTCGAAATGGGGCATTTTGATCACTCTTGGCTGGTCAACGGAGTTGTGAAATGTTTTTTTTGCCCTTGGACAGAAATATCGCCCGACTTGCTGTCACACGTGTGCTAAAAAAATCATAAATGTGTACACTTCAAACTGATGACACGCGTGAAATGTAAACTGGCGACACGTGGAAAGTGATGAACACGTGGCTGAGACACCAGTACCACCTGTGTGGTTCGCACGAATACTTTCATTGTTATCTTCAACCTCGGTCGTGTTTCAGCCACAGAAATCAAAATACAGACAGAGATAGAGAGAGATACAGAGAGAGATCGAGAGACAGAGAGATTGAGAGATCGAGATACAGACGTTAACCCAGTGAAGATAGATGCGGAGAAGATAAGAATCACGTTTCTTAACCCAGTGAAGAACAAGTAAACTTTTAACACGAAATTTGTTTTGGGTTTTACGATTTAGGGTTTTCAAAACATTGTGAAACTGGTAACTGTGATTAGGTTTCAAAGAGAAGAAATGATATTAGGGTTTCAGAGAGAATCAATGAAATTAGGGTTTGAAAGATAATAAATGAAATTAGGATTTCAGGGAAACAAAATTGGTTTTAGTGAAGCAAATTTTTGGTTTGAATAAATCTAATTAGGGTTTGAATAAAACGAAATTAGGGATTATATTTTTGGGTTATTGAATTTTTAGCAGATGATTTAGGGTTGTTTCTAACTCTCTTTCTAATTAGGGTTTGATAGAAACGAAATTGGGGATTATAATTGGGGGTTTTCCATTTTTAGGGGATAAGAAATTGAAGAATTTCTGTGTATCTTTGTCTATTTTGGTAACTGTTGATTACTGTGAAACCATGGCATGAGAATTTCAGTCATGTTCTGTGCATGAAAATTTCTGTTGTGAATTTTGGTTGAGTGTGAGCAATTGGATATGGAATACCCCTGCATTTGATACTAGTAAGTAATCTGGATTAGAGACTTACAATTTGTGTTGGTTTTGTCAGTAAGTCTTTACTTGTTTTGTTTATGGTATGAGACTCCTTTGTGTGAAAATCTTTATGTACCACAAGGACTAATGGACTGTATGTGAACACAAGGACCAGGGTGATGTTTTAGATATCAAATTATTCAATTTGTTGTACTGTATGTGTGTATTATTTTCCATGTTCATTGTTTATTGTTTATGTGTGTATTAATGTTAGGGCCCTTAATGTTATAACTGTAGTGTTATTATGTTTCCAGTCTTATATGTAGTAAATGTGTATACTGTTAAAACTGATTATTGTTTCATTTTTTTTAAATGTTTCAGAATGGGTAGTGAGGATAGGAATTTCTGGATTACAGATGTAGGCAAGACGTTTAAGGACCTTTATTGTTTTGGTTGTAAAGCTGGTACCAGTGGAGAAGATTTCATGGCTATGCTAAAGATCAGGTTGGTGAATGAATAGGGTATGAATTCTGCACTAGAACTGTTTTTATTTGATGATGATAATGGGAATGCATATGATAAGTGTGAAACAGAGGAGAGTTTTATTTCATTTTGGAATAAAGAGAAACCAGGTAAAGACAATTTGGTAAGACTGTGGTTCACTGTAGTTATTCCTACAATTACACATTGGGGTTTTGTTTGTAATACCGCTAGTGTTAGTGGGGTAAGTGGTGTGACTGATTTTATGAGTCCAGTGAAGAAGAAAACTGTTAGTAAAATGGTTGAGGTTAGGAGGAGTCCAAGACTTAATAAGACTGCTAGTGTTAGTGGGCTAAGTGATATGAGACCAACAAGACTTAATTTTGTGCATGAAGACCCAGTTGTTTCTACACAAGCATCTGTTGCAGAAAACCCAGTGCATGAAGCACAAGTTAATGCTACACAAGCATCTGTTGCAGACAACCAAGTACAGGGGAATGAAGATGATGACCAGGTGAATTTACCTAATCTACAATCAGATGACTGTCATCCTAATGATAGGCCTGATTTTTTGTTTGAGGAACATAATGAGGAAGAGGTAAGTGGAGATGAAAGTGAAGAGGAAAGTGAAGAGGAAAGTGAAGATGAAGAAACACAAGAAAAGTACAATTATGAATATTGGGTTTCTATGTGTGCTAGAGGTATAAATATTGATAATGAGACTGATGATTGTAATGAAGATTTCAATGTAGGTGGGTTTTATGAAGAGCAGAGTGCACCAGTAAATGCTACTTCAGATGAAGAAGTTCCCAGATATGATGTCACTCAAGAGGAAGAAGCTAAGTGTCAAAAAGATTTTGGTGAGCATTTAAAAGAACCACAACGTCTAGAAATGATAAATGAAGATGTTCCTGAGATTGTACCTGGTGAAATAAGTAGTGGAATGGCTTTTGGAAACATGCAAGATTACAAGGATCATTTAAGGGAATATGCAGTGTTGAAACATAGGGATTTTAAGGTGAAGAAGTCCTGGTATGAGAAGAACAAGCCGCGCAAAAGAGTAACAAAGTGCAGTGTATGTAAAGGTATTGATCATAACATTCTAACCTGTCAAGGTCCTCCAGTTGGATTCAACCCCAAGAAGAAAGGAGTGAGAATGGAGTGTTCTGTTAATGGGGATGAGTTTTGTATTACTGCTACACCAACAAAGAAAATGAGGAAGGCCTTGTCTGTACCAAATACTGCATCAACATCTGCATCAAAGAAAGCAACATCATCTGCATCAAAGAAAGCAACATCATCTGCATCAAAGAAATCAGCTGAGGTACCACCATTGTCAAAAGGAAAAACTGCATCAAAGAAATCAACAACATCCTCCTCCACTGCACCCAAAAGGAAGGTAACACATCCATCTACTTCTTCTACACCTTCATGTGCCTGTTTTAACCAGAATTATCATGGTACTGTTAATATTTCTAGCCAAATAATCAACATTTCTGAGCCACCATCAAAAAGGGTTAGAAAGCCTAACTCTAAATATCAGTAATATCAGAGATAGTAGTACTCAGTTCTGTTTTATGAATGTTGACAATATTTTGTTACATTGCTTTTGTTTACATACATTAACTTCTAATTCTGCACTTTACCTTCACTTTGTCTTTAAACTGTGCACAAATTTGATCTTCAGAATTATAAGATTGCTTTTGTTTTTCCACAAAGATAGCATTAGATACCCATTGGAAATCTTCACATTTTTTGCATTTTAGGTAGCCAATACCATAATTCCATGATGTTTGAGTTATGTTTAACATCCTCACCTTAGTTGAATTGCATTTGGGATTGATACAAGGAGTATATGACCAAGGACAATCAGCAAATTTGTGATCACCAACACAAGCTTTACAACCTCCTTTGTACTGAGGTGTCATGGTTTTAATAGCATCATCAAACCATTCGAAGTATAGACACATGGGATTAGAGCAAGAGAAGAATTTCTTCCCTGAATTAGCACCTTCTTTGACCTTTAAAAGTTTCCGAATACCATTACAAGGAACTAATTTACACCTACTGTAGATCCAAGGACAATCAATTGATTGATGATTATTTTCGTTGCACATCTCACATTCCTGAAAATTAAGTAAAAATTAAAGTAAGATGGATAAGATACTCACCCCTTAACTATGTTCTTCTTTGAAAAAATCTTGAAATTGCTCTTACCATTTTCATTTTCTCACTTGAGCTAGCAGACATTTTGAAGAAAAAAAACCAATATACTGATTTAAGGTTGTGAAAATTCCCCATTTATAAAGTCAGGCGAGACAAGAAAGTGACTGTTATTACAACGGTCGGAATCTACAACGGTCGAAATCTGTAGCCGTTGATTTGAACTCATGTGACACGTGTTGCAATCTTAGATTGTAGGACACCGTGGTCATTCTCTTAAAAAAAAAATCCATTGTTGTAAATATAACAACCAAATCTCCAACCGTCCAACTAAAAGAATAGCCACGTGTCGCAATCCTAGTTAACAGGACATGCTGGTCATTTTAGAAAAAGAAACATCCATTTCAGTAAATATAACCACTTCATCTCTGGCCGTCCAATTTTAATCTAGCCACGTGTCGCAATCTAACTAAATGTGGCACATGGTTAAGCAGTCACGTGCTTGTGGGGCATTTTGACAGAAGGATATAAATGATATTTATTTTGCACATGCGGGGCCACACGCTTACTGTTCTGACCACTTAACCATGTCAGACGGAAAACATAACAGATTGGGGCATTTTGATTCCGTTTTGGGGCATTTTGATCTTTTGCCTAACGTCTGGGACATTTTCACAACATTGTAGTCCAAATTGGGGCATTTTACCATTTTGCCCTACTATCAGAGCATACATTCAAAGATTAAGCAAGTCTCCTGCACATAAATGGAAGGAAGGAGATATAAGATGCAGCAACGAAATAGCAGTAAGCACAAATAGAATGCTTTCTCAAAACTAAGCCAATCAACATCCATTCAACATACACAGATGCGGTCAAAGACTAATGTAGCAACAAGAACTAAACAAGGAAAAATCCAAAAATATCAAACATGCATTGCAACAAACAACCGACACTGGTGAAGAATGAAAAATAAATATGCAAACCAACCAGACACAAAATAAAGCAAGGGAGATAATGCATGGATCTAATATTTCAACAAACATACGAACCTACCCCGCTTGATTTATGGAGAACTAACACAGATCACAGGGGTATCTCACATGTGTGCCCATGTCACAGCCAAATATTGAAGAATCAGATACTTATCCAACCAAGAAAACAACGGAAGTATAAAAATTCAGCACGCTGCTTCAAACCTTTCCAGGAAAACCTAATATAACACCATAGAATATACCATGTTTGGCTCATAAATGATGAGACACTGAAGAGTAAGTTGCACCTAACATTTTCAAAGCACAGAAGTTCCCAGCCTTGCATTCCATAACAAATAGAGCTGATGGCGTGTTACGAGTAATGGCACAAAGTGTTTCTGCCGTATTATCATGAACCTCGGGAGAAATCTGAATCCATTAAAAACACCATAAATGTAAGGCTTTGTACTCTTCCGCAAAAAATATTAACCATGATACGAAATACGATATTTTGAAACTTACTGATGGGTTCAGTTTATCCACAATCATTTTTAGCAAATTGTTATTAGCTAGCCACTCCATCACTCCATGAAATTAGGATAGATATGATCATCAGCGCCAACGAGTCCAATCAACAGCTGCAGATGACCACCTCGTTAAAACTCAGGAGACTATCAACCTTATCTTTACCAGAGAAGTAAATGTTACATATATCTTATATATATTACTACATGCACGGGAAATTTTGAATTTGTTATTTACCTCCATGATGGATGTGATTCCTATCAGATCAATTATCTGTCGAAATACATCCTGATGAGCCTAAATATTGAAATATTTGGTCAGCCGAAAAAGTAGTATGGAAGAAATTCTTATCAATATATATATATATAAAGAGGGAAAGGAATAAGTGTCTTTTCATGGACATAGTTCATAAGTGACACCGTCTTCCGCAACATAAGGCATACAACAACCTACAATGTAAGATTAAAACTTCAATTGAGTGAATTTTTAGCAAACCCAGTAAGTCAAAGTCTAGTAGGGAAATATCGATTAACTTAACAAACAACTGAGTCACTGAAAAATACCGCTTACCTTGCTAAAATACCCAGCTAACAATGAACTGTGTGGGTGGTTTGGTTCCAAGAAAGAAAAAGTAAATATATCAGCTGCAATTCCAAGATGGCACAAACAAGATGACATAAAAGTAACGCACCAGAACCGGACTACGGTTGACTATCTGGTTTCCCAACTTTAACCCATTGAAATCAAACTAGTTATCCGTGCTTTATAAGCAAACAAGCTAACACATATAAAGTACTTTACTAGAGACATGTAATTGTAAAAGAGTGAAACCATCTAATTCCTAGTACTGTGCACTGCCACTATAAACCCATTCTAGAGTTCAGCAGTTACCGCATAAGAAATCAAAGTTACTCCATACTGTTGTTCAAGGAAACAAACAAAAACATTAGAAATTAAATAGCATTGTAAGAACAGAACCGTATTCGTTGTTCGAAATCAAAGCACCTCTTCTGGATCCACAAGTTCCCAGAATACACTGTAAGTGTCTTTCCTGCATAAAAAATAGAAAGAAAATCATTAACAATCATCTAAAGATCCTATACATAATTAAGTGGGAAAATTAAAAACAAAAGTAAGGTGGAATCTTCATGCATCACATCAGATACCACCAATTCCTGCTCCTATAACTCTAGATCAACTTCATTATCTTCACAGCACTTTAAACCTAACTGTGTACTGAAATCGGGTAACCCCAGTCTCCTCAACCTATTGGAACTTTCATTCATACATCAATCACCTCCAGTGATCTACAAAATCAACACCAGCAAGGCTCTAATTCTTCTCTGTTTGCATCAGAACTTCTCCTCCATCACCGATGTCATCTTCTCATCTTGATTTCTCGGAATCACAACAAACCCATCTACGATTCCATCATAACATCCCCTTTTCTCTATTATTCAAATTTGAACCAGAACAAAACCATAGTTCTTGGATTTCAATTTCTATCCAAAACCCATCTGATTCATCCACCTTGCTGTAGATATCAAACTCGAATCGAACCTAATCTTTTCGATGAAGACCTTCAAGTTTTGAGTTTAGGGATTCAGGAGACAGAATGAGATCTCTAGGGTTGTGAACACGCAGATCAAAGTCATCTGAGTATTCACAAACAATGCGCGCAGACTCATGACAATACAATAAATAGGCTGCGCCTGAAGGGAACGGATTGGTTATGTCGAATCCTTGACTCAGAGTTCTAATACTCTTCCTCGTCTCATTAATTACAATCATTGTCCTTAACTCGTACAATAAGATAAATAATGGACGAAGTATAAAATGTACGAACATGATATGCTATAAGTAACGAATTGAATATATAAAGTATGGATGTATGAACATAGACGAAACGATTAACTTATATGATTCTTACTCAGATCCCTGTCTCCGAGATTGGGTTTTTCATTATATGGTGAGGATTACCGAAATAGTCGAATGACTTTGAGACTAATATAAGCCTGCGTAGCAGGAGGAACCTCACTTACACTTTCTCTATTTCTCTGTCTCTCTCCTCTTCTCTTCTCAATGTTTTTCCCCCTCCCTTTTCACTTGGGAGAGAGGGGTATTTATAGGGTGGTTACATGGGGTTCACTTCTGAAGCTCGTTATAACCTTATCCTCTTGTGTCTTGTGTCGCTTACGTAGAGGTCTTCGTGTTCTTGGTGTTCTCTGCGTGTTCCGTTTGAATATTCAGTGATATCTGCGCTTCCTCCACAGGATGACTGACACGTATGATGTTTGAGGGTATTTAATGCGGGTGTTGAGATGTCTGTCCGCGGTAGACAGTTGTCATTTGCCCTGTCTTGTCTGCGTCAGTCTGACTATCCCCAGCCGTAGATCTTAGATCTTTCTGGGGATAGGATAAAGTGAATCTCGGGTTATCCTTCAGTGCTTCGCAGTGTTCTAGTGTTTCCGTCTTCCTCGATCCCCTACCGTTGGATCTGGTGGGTGGCGACGCTATCTTGATAAGGCGCGTCTCTTGGCTGTCCACGTGTGATATCATATCTTGATGTTCTCAGCCGCATGTCCTCCACGTGTGTCTTTGTGGACACATGGCGGAAGATGAAATGTGTACCTACAAGGGCTTTGAAAGAAAAAAGGGAAAAGCGTTTTGGGGTTTATGATGTTGGTGATAAAGATGGTGGTGATAGCAGAAAGGGGAAAAACGAACTTCAACATTAGGGTTTCATCAGGGTTTCACAGGGGGAGCGAGAAATAGAAGAAAGATAAAGAGAAAGAATGAAGTGATCGATAATAATAATAGAGATAAGATAATCGAGTCAGACTTTCCAGTATCTGAATGCGCTGAATAATGAGTCAGTCTTAAAGTGTAGGCAACCACACTAGTTTTTCGCACGCGTACAAGTGAGTTTTGTTGCAAATCGCAACTGAAACAAACAGTTGCGAGTTTTGTAACTGTTTCGAACTGTTGCGAATTTTTTGTAACAAAAATTAGCAACGAGAAATTCGCAACAGCTGATAAGCTGTTGCTAATCTGAGTTGCTAATCCCAATATTTGGTGTAGTGTAAATATGAATTAACGTTTGTGTAATTTACTTTAATAAAATAATTATAATACAGAAATATAAAGTAAATGACACAGCAAGATTTTGTTAACGAGGAAACCGCAAATGCAGAAAAACCCCGGGACCTTGTCCAGAATTGAATACTCTCAGGATTAAGCCGTTATACAAAATAAAACCAACTTCTTATAGTTGAGACCAAGCAACTAAACCTATAGTTCACCTAGTTCCGTCTGTATTCTCACGCCTCCGACCTGTAAACAAGTCACGTATTTGGACCAATTCCTTTGGTTCATATTCCAAACAGTAAAGAAACAACAAATCTTTTTGGTATCAACTCTCTTCAACCAAGTGATATGAGTTGGACAAAGGCTCTTCTGTTTATCATAACATAAACTCCTTTGCCAGGTTCCAAGATCTATCTTATGTTCAATCACCTAAACGTAATCGTTAAGATTTTGCAATCAATACCTTTAATCTCAAGGAAACGTATTGATGTTGATCTACACAACTATTCTATCAAAATACCACAAGGATAGATCGATTATAGTTGGATCCTGTTTTACCGAAACAAGTATTGTGCACACCAAAGATTTATATAACCAAGTCAGAAATCTTCTATCTCTTCTTTGTCTTCAAATCTTCTTAGATCTTCAATAAACACATGCACACAACTACTTGAATCTCTTGTGATCAATCACGCACATAGCGGAGTCTGTTAACAAAGGATTATCACAAGATCGTCTTTAGTACTAACAACAGTCTAAAGATCCATGTCCAAAACTTGAACTAGTTTGAGTGAATCTTATATCATAAGAGAAGATTCTCAAGCATAAAAAAAATAGGTGCTATCAAATTTCAACCACCGTTAGTCAATCAAATCAATATGAAAACACAAGATAAACCCCAATTATCTAGTTTCCAACCAACGGTACGCGCTAGAGATTCTCAATCCCAAAGAAGACTTTAAAATGAGCGGCCGTAAGAGATTTCTCCTAATTAGGTTACTCTCCTCTCCGAATAGGCGGCTTCACCAGTAACAGTACAACAGAGGAAGTTTACTGTCACGAAGGATTAGTTTTCCCAAAATGCAAACTTCAAATATTTATAGACAATGAAGTTTTGACACCAAGGAATTTCCAAAACCGAAAATATTCTCAAGATATTCTATAATAATTTCCATATTCAATTTACATAATCCTGAGATTGCTCTGTCCAAAGATCGAAAATCTCCTTGGAAAATCTTTAACTAGCAAATGCACATTACTAATTCTTATTTTTCATATATAATTAAAAACCTTAATTAAACAATTTTTAACTTATTTAATTTCGATCCTGGGATTTACTTCCTTCTTATTTGTTAAGGAATATCTTTGAACAATAAAAAAATATACGCATTACTGCACGTGTTCAAAGTGTGTCGACATCCTTTCTTTCTAAGTCCTCTTTCATACTTACTCACTTGAAGCCGATTTACCACACTTTCAGACAAGTTTAGAATTGGTTCATCTGACTTTCAAGAACTATGTGATTGATCAAGTAACACTCAATCACAAATCATGGGTTTAACGGTTCTACCAAAACAAATTTCGGTTCTATTTCCATGTGAGTATTGTGCATAGTCGCACTAGCTTGCCGAAATTCGGTTGACTAGGTACTAGGATTGGTTCCCCACATATATATGGTACCTAACTCATGTGTGTTGCACATGTCCATAGGATCGTTCCTCTTTGCCTAAAAACGTGTTGCACATGTCCATAGGATCGGTTCCCCTTTCTGCTATAAACCTTGTTGCACCCCATACAAGGATCGATTCCCCTTTGTCACGTGTCGCACCTCTTACTAGGATCGGTTCCCCTTTACCCAGTGTTAGGCCTTACAAACTACACAAACTCGATCATACCAACAGGTGATTACTTAAGATCGCTTTCACTAATTAAAGTCATACCAATACAAAAGTCAGGCCTCATGTGAATAGTTTTACCAAGAACACAAACAAGTCATGAGCGGTTATATTAATCACACATACTGGTCATTCATAAGATATGCAATGAAGAAAATCCCAATAACGCCTGGCGGTTTTCTTTTCGGTTCATAAACAAAGCTCATGAACTTACTTCCTTAAAACACATGTAACAACATTGTTTCCTAGGATGAAATCCTCACCTCATACCCATACATAATCACAATAGCATTCATACGATTATGTTGATGTCTTATCTACAAAGTTTAATGGTTAAGCAATAAACCTCGTATTGTGCTCCTTAATACTATGTCTATCTAGAGTGTTCATGCTTCCCAATTTTGTTTTCAATATGCACGACTTGAAAGATACGTTAGGGAATGAAACATTTAAATTCAAATATCACTAACCTCAAGTGGAAGGATGATGTTGTGGTTGTATCTCCGTACTTCTTCACTTCTTAAAGTCTTCGCAATACTTGTAATGTCTTATATCCTAATACTTTCAAGCTAACATATACGAACTTGACTCTAGTACATTTAATCAAGCGACTCTTAAATGAGTTTTGGTTCACTAAAATATGAAAACCAAACTTGACATACCAACGCTTGGTGGGTTCAGCCGAGCTATGCTCTAACAATCTCCCCCTTTGTCAATTTTAGTTACAAAACTCTTACAATCATATGGATAAACAAATTACAAGAATTTCTTACACATATGCTTGATTCCCGAATTCAACATCACATAACCTGCATACATTCAATCCTTTAAAATGCAACAGCTGTTGATATTATAATAACAAAGCTCATACTTCCCCTAAAGGTGAGATAGGTAGATTTGCAATCCTCACGTATTTGTTATACCAAATCATATGATATGTTACTCCCCCTTAGTCTATGCTTTTCCTCATTCATTAGATAAACGTTCAAGCACCATTGTCCTCTTCTATAGTGACACGAATCAATATGAATTGACACCAGCATCACTTGTTTACTCCATATATTTCTCCCCCTTTTTGTCACAAAATGACAAAGAAACGAAAAAATAAAGGACAACACGAAAAGGATCTTACAAATCTCAAAATAGACTTGCAACCTATTGAGTCAAGCACGAGGGTTCCACACACCATTTTTGATAACCAATATCAAAATCGAAACTACAAAGTAATTATGTTTTGATATGTTATCATGGAAACCATTTCCAGAAGAAATTTTCCCAATTAGTTTAGCAAACCAAAAAACAACTAGTCACATTAGTTCCTTTGCTAAACCGATTGTATAAATACAACCGCTTCATTCGATAAGACCAAAACAAAGATAAACTCTATTTTTCTCATCAGGTTCTAAATATCCATATAACTTAAACCTTTAGATTTTAAACAAGCCAAATACTAGGTTAGTTAACTAGCATTTCTTGTTTAGGCATTCGATTATACTTGAATAACCGAAACCTCCACTTTGATAAGTCTAACTAAGATCAGAATTAACTTAGTTTATCTTATCCGGAATCGAAATGGACTAAACAACTCATCCCGTCAACATATTCTTTTGTCAAGCCATAAATAATTCATACAAACCAAAAAAAATCAACTTGCATAATTATTCACCTCAACCGGAAGCAATTGAAACAACATAAACATTGAAGCACTGCAATTGCACCGTAAAATTTTGTAAGCCTAAACAATTGATACCACACAACAAAAGTAAGATAACAATAGTTTTACTTAACCGGAAGCAATTGAAACAACATAGACATTAAAGCACCGCAATTGCACCGAAATTTTGTAAGCCTAAACAATTGATACCACACAACAAAGTAAGATAACAATAGTTTTTCTTAACCGGAACCAACTGAATCACATACACATCCATACACACATAATGGAATAAAAACATCAATTGTACCGAAATTTTGTTAAGCAAAATCAAAAAGATATAAGCAATAACATTAGGCTTTTCTTAAACAGGAAAACAATTAACTAACAAGATTGTTACCTCAATTTCGCATCCAACTTCTCCAATATGATCGCTTCTTCTTCTTCCAGGGAGAATTGATCGAAATACCATTATGATGTCATCCTTATGCAAAAACAAAATAATAACAACAACCAACCTTTACCAGAGAAAGGTTGAAAATCGGCTTTTAACTATTGCAAGCAAAAGTTGAAAACCTGCGAAACACATATGCTTTTATGTTAAACCAAAACCGATTCAACATATTGTGACTTTTTCACATATTGTTTCTATCAGAACCCCTCATGATCTTTTGATAAAGCCTACCAACATGGGCTAGAAATTAATCATGATAAATAAAAAATTCACCCAAACCATAAGGGTTCATACTATATTATGAGATCGAATATCAAGGTAATCAAACCGAAATCAAACATCCCATAAACATTCATAGCAATAAATAAAGCATTCAAGCACAGGCTATGAAAATCAAAAACTATAACAAGAAAAATTATAAATCAAATAACTTTAGTCATAATAGTTTTTATTCATAATAGACTTAATACAATCAATGAAAGAAATCAAAACTTGCAGCCTATTTTTCTAGATTAAGTATTACAGTAAATACCTTAATCTTTAATGGTGCTCTTGTTGTTCACCGAGGTTTCATCAGTATTCAAACTGTTAAAGCATGTCTCAAGAGACTTGTATGCAACCACTTCTTGTTTTTCAAGATCTTCAATTAGAACCTTAAGTTCAGCAAGAGCTCCTTTTGATCCTTCAATCTTTTCTTTTAACCAATCTTGATGTTGAATAGTCATAACAAGATTGGTTTCTAGTTCTTCAAAACCTTTGATATATTGAGACATATTATCCTACCGAATCCACTTGGTTTTGGTTGGATCTTGCTTATTGTAAGACAACAGACATGACTCATCTTGAGATCCTTCTGAACTATGAGAATCATAATCAGACATAATTTCTGATTTATTTCTCTTCTTCCACTCTGTATTGATTCCTTGACAATATTTGATCTTTTGAGCTTCCTTCTTATTATCCTTTGAGATACTGCGAGTTATTGGAGTCATGCTCGAATATATATGTATATATAAGGGATTGATCAGGGTTTCAATAAAAAAGGTAGGAGATAGTTTTCCCTTTAGCAGAGAAAACTTTCGGACCGATAGTTTTCCCTTTAGAAGAGACAACTTTCGGACCGAAAATCCGAGAACTGAAAATATTACAGGAAAATATTTTGTTTCCTTTTGTCCGAATTTTTCAAGAATGAAGGTTTATTAAAATTCGAAAACTCCAAATAAAATCTTATTTCTGAAAATCATGTTAAACATGAACATTTTAATCAACCATGGATTTGCAGCTATCCGTAAAGTGTCACAACTTTTCTGATAATCAACCACACAAACATATGTGCTCCAGATTTATTGTGCCTTCCTATCCATGAATATGAGCACTGAAAAGGATGAGGGTGCACAATATTGATACAACTAAGTTGCATCGGAATAAGATTTTTCAAGCTTACAGTGAATATCAGAAACATGGTTCATGCTTCTTTTTCTAGCTCTAGAGATATGATCATGTGGAGAAACTGTACTGATGTGAGAATTCTCAGAGATTGATAGATCTCTCTTAATTCTTTCAATGATATTTTCATATGATTTTTTCATTCTAAGGACTTCCTTATGATTCACATCAGTGTGATTATCTGAAACAATTATTGGAAATTCATCATTATTTCTTTTGGCAGAGATTTTCTCTTTCCCTTTCTTCTGGAATTTTTTTATCAAAATAACAGTTTCGATATGGATGTGGAGGAATCTTTTTCTAGAAGTGATTATCAACTCTTTTCTCTGATTCACTTGAGTTGATCTTGTTGGGTTATGGTACAATTTGTCTTTATACTGAGGAATGGTCTTTCAGTTTTTTAAGACAAGAAACTTCCTTCAAAAAATTTACCACAGTATGTTGAAGAAGTATAAGTTTCCTTTCAAGTGACTGAAACGTGTATTCCTCAAGATTACTTTCACGGAATCATTAGTAGACATAGAAGCTGGTTTCTTATCCTCTTCTGAATTGATGTAGTTAGGAAAACTACCATCATCTTGATCTGTTTCAGTCGCGACCAAACCAGTTTTATCACTATATATAAAAGTCAAACATGGACTTTTAGTTTCCTGGGTATCAGAAGAAATCACAACAGAATCATTTGTCAGAGTCATAAGATATGTCTCTTTTCCTTGAGTATGAGATTTACCAAGAGCTTATAACTTGACAGTGAGAGACTATGTAGTTGACTGTTTTATCTATGATCTCCTATTTAACAAGATTTGTCTCTGTCTTCAATATAAGAACTTTAGAAGACAGAGATTTTATGGGCTTTAGGAGTTTTACCAACTCTTTATCAACATCTTATTTTTCATCATAAAAAGACATAGATGTTTTCACAACTCCTGGATCATGAGCTAACGAAGTATTAACATCTTCAAATTTTGAGCATTCAGACTCTTGCATAACCTTAACTAAATCGATCATAGATTCAATTCTTATAGTATCGATCGCACCAAACACAGACTGTTAGATCTTTTCGTGTTTGCCTTCTCTGATACCAATTGAAAGGCGATGGTACCCAAATATACCTCAATCTAAAACTTTTCCTTCCTATAAGTCCTTTATCCGAAAGTGATTGTCTATGGACTGAGTCGAGACAATACTACAAATCGGTTCACACTTCGTGTGATTGTCTATGGATACGAGATCGAGACAATACAACAACGAAGTATGTTTACTTGATACAAAGGTTCGGACTTAACCAAACACAATAGGATTGCTTATCAAGTAAATATGAATTAACGTTTGTGTAATTTACTTTAATTATAATAAAACAATTATAATGCGGAAATATAAAGTAAATGACACAGCAAGGTTTTGTTAACGAGGAAACCGCAAATGCAGAAAAACCCCGGGACCTTGTCCAGAATTGAATACTCTCAGGATTAATGATCGATGTAGTATGCGTCAAAAATAATTTCACTTTCTCACTTCAACTATATGTAAATATAGCATGTGATAAGAAAGATTTCGTTCCCACAGAGAGGCTTTTGTTGTTAAACAATTTCAGTTTCTTAGTAACCAAGGGAGGGTTTTGATTTTATCAAAGAAATAAAAATGAATTGAAAGCAAATGAAATAATTGGAATAATCAATAAGGAGAAGATATTGATCATGGGATAGTATCATTCACAAACATGTATTTTCATCAATGACTAGAATTTCTATTTTAATATCTCATTTATTAAAAGTCCTAGGATATATTGATCGCAAGAATATCCCGCTAATTCCCTAATTTCATCACAACCACATTAAAAGATGCATATGTGAATTCTACCTAGAAAGCAACCTAAAGTGTAAAAACAAAATTAAATTTAACTCCCTAAGAGCAATAAGTTTTATGGAATAAGACTAATCAAAGCAACCGAACGTGTAAAAGCACTAATCTTTAACAAAGGTTATGATTCATATGTGACTAGTAGGATATATCACTACAAGCACTACTCACATTTATGCTACTTGTAATCAGGAATTTATCACTTTTTCGTATAATAAAACCTAATCTAGCAATAGAATGAAGACCAATCTAATTGATTCCGGACTCAATCAAACTAGCACTCAAATCATGCAACAATATTAACAATGAATCATAAATAATAAAGTTGAGACAAAACTAATCCATTGATTTAAATATCATGCTTGAGAAATCAACTTTTATCCCATAGCCAATAATTGTGTTTAGTTACTCATAATAATGGAGTTCATCATAATCATTTTCATAAAATAATGAAATGAAAAATAAACAAAAAACAAACCCTAGTAGAATCGCCGCTCTCCTCCAAAACTCCAAGTAGTAAATACGTGATATCCAAAGTAGAAACTTTCTCCTTTTGTAGCTTTTCATCTTTCCAAAACTAGGTCTTCAAAGCCCAAAATCCAAGTGGTCCAACAAGCCCATAAGTGAGAAAAACCCATGTAGAAAATATGTCCCAAAAGATGTTGTCGGAATACTGGTAAAGTGGCCGGAACTTGGACGGAAAAGTGACTGGAACATAGCTCAAGTGACCGACAAAGTCCACTCGGTCAACTATCAACGATTGAACTCGGTCTGGTCAACTGAGTCAGTCAGTCAAAGTTACTGAGTCCGGGTACGAGTCAGGTGAGTTGGATTCAAAACAGTGATGTCAGCTAAGTCAGATCTGGGTCAGTGCTAACTCAGCTGACTTAGTTCTAGGAAAAAGCCACTACAAAGGTCTAAGCTTCTGCTGCACAATCATTGCTTGTCACAGCTTCAGCTTCAGCCATGATGGCTCTACATTACCTCCACCAAAACAAAGATATCACCAACACAATCTTAAACGAAACCATTCATTCCTGCACCTCAGCTCAGAGCAACAGCAACACCTCTGCTTGAATGCAATCATTTCAACCACCAACTTCAGTCCAGTTCAACCCACATTCGCAACACAATCTACCAGATCTACTTCATAATATGCAGTGCGACATCTCAGGTAACTTGTAACACAGCCAGTGCAATTCATGGCTGCGACTTCGTATCTTCTCAGCTCAATTGCACAATCACTGCCTCGCTGCAACCACCACTCTGTAATACCCATTCCACGCCTGCAATATTCAACCTGAGTTGAACCCAAAAACATTCTCATTTGGGTTTCAAGTCCTCCAACAACAGCTAAAGTCTCAGCTGCATTTCATTCTTATTCTTGTTGAGAGCCACCTGAAATCCGCTCCACAATCTTCCATGAGTCCATTGTATACAACGTGGCACAAGCTCCAATTCTTTGCTTTAAACTCAACAAAACTCAAGACTGCAACATTTCAATTTCTTTCCACATGAACTAGCAACAATCTCCGTTTCATTCACAACTTCCCTGTAAACAATGGCAGCAACAACCCAGCTGCAACTGCACCCTTCTCCGCATTACATCTCCAATCTCAGTACAACCAGCATCACATCAACACCAATGGCACCCTGACATCACCAACTAGACCACAAACCCAATGCAACCTAAACTGCAGATTCAAACTACAAACAGCATGACTAGCTGCCTGCAATCATCATTTCCAGTCCACTGCAAACAACCAATTCATCTCTGCCTAGCCATTTCACCTGTAACCTAAACATTCATCTAGACAACATTTCAATCCTGTAGTTGTACCACCATTAGCAGCAACTTTGCTCCAAGCCAATCAACACCACAATCCCATTCAAACTTACATTCCACCTTCATCTACGGAAAAATCAATAGCACCAGCTTCTCTTCCCATGACAACTGCAGTTCACCTGCAACTTCGTGATGAACCAAACCCATAGCATCACCACCCGAACCCTAGACATTCATCTACACAGATTCAGTTCAACTATCAGCAGCATTAGCTCCATCACCAGTGCCTTCGACTGCACTGATTCCATCTCAACCTCCAATGTCTTAACATTCATTAGGATCTGCTCATATGTAACACCATCCAAACCCTTGTAGAAGCAACACAAGGCACTCCCTGCTATATCAACATCCATAACTGCTTCAAGACATTCATTTCATTAACACCACTGGTTCTTGTTCTTGCGGAGATCCATCAAACATCAGCCACAACTTCAACATCTTAACCTGAGCTGCAAACATTCTCAACACAAGCAGTAACAATCACAACCATACTGCAGTACAGCTTAAATCTTGACCACCACCAACAACAAAAATATCTCCATCTCTAACAGGTCGAACCCATCAATTTCTTTATTAGGTTCTCAATCAACAAACCCTAGTTTCTGAAATTCTAGATTTGAAACTCATTTAACTCTCAATCTCTGTTTGTATCTGCTTCAATTTCAGCTTCAGTACAAACCCAACTCCAATTCCTTCTGTTAACACCATAATCACCTTGTTATCTCCATTCCCTTCTCACAACTCGACCAGAGACTCAGCCACAGAAACCCATCTCTGATTCTTTTGAAAATGGGACCAACTCGTCTCTGTTAATAGCAGTATAAATTCAGCCCTCAGCAGCAACCTTTTCTCTCTGGAAATCTCTCAATTTCAGATCAGTCTTCACCATCATCTTCTCAAAACAGCCGCCATGGCTTCTCTCGTTTCTAACTTTCAGACCGACACAATAATGAGAAGAGAAGATATTTCTGGGTTGTAATAAATGAAATTACTATATGTGCCCAGAAGTTGGATAAAGGTTATCCACTATTATTTGGCCTATCAGTTCCAGGTAACTGACAATTCATTCTTTCTTACTTAATTGTCTGTTTTAGGTATCACCTATTTCTTGTGCAATCTTAGCCGCTCAATCGCTCGCCTGTGAATTGGCCTTTCTTTCCTTTGAGCTCTAAATGGACGTTTCCTCCTTCTTTTGCTCAAGGACTTCATTGCACCTAATAACTCAAAACTAAACATAAGAGATGCAATTCACAAGGATAATAGCAAATAAAGCATAAATACTAGATATAAAATTAGGTGTTTTACAACACCTATCAATTAAGCTGCTATACAAAATAAACCAACTTCGTATAGTTGAGACCAGGCAACTAAACCTATAGTTCACCTAGTTCCGTCAGTATTCCCACGCCTCCGACCTATAAACAAGTCACGTACTTGGACCAATTCCTTTGGTTCGTATTCCAAACAATAAAGGAATAACAAATTTGTTTGGTATCAACTCTCTTCAACCAAGTGATATGAGTTGGACAAAGGCTCTTGTGTTTATCTTAACATAAACTCCTTTTCCAGGTTCCAAGATCTATCTTATGTTCAATCACCTAAAGGTAATCGTTTAGATTTTGCAATCAATACCTTTAAAACCAAGGAAACGTATTGATGCCGATCTACACAACTATTCTATCAAAATACCACAAGGATAGATCGATTATAGTTGGATCCTCTTTTACCGAAACAAGTATTGTGCACACCAAAGATTTATATAACCAAGTCAGAAATCTTCTATCTCTTCTTTGTCTTCAAATCTTCTTAGATCTTCAATAAACACATGCACACAACTACTTGAATCTCTTGTGATTAATCACGCACATAGCGGAGTCTGTTAACAAAGGATTATCACAAGATCGTCTTTAGTACTAACAACAGTCTAAAGATCCATGTCCAAAACTTGAACTAGTTTGAGTGAATCTTATATCATAAGAGAAGATTCTCAAGCATAAAAAAAATAGGTGCTATCAAATTTCAACCACCGTTAGTCAATCAAATCAATATGAAAACACAAGATAAACCCCAATTATCTAGTTTCCCACCAACAGTACGCGCTAGAGATTCTCAATCCCAAAGAAGACTTTAAAATGAGCGGCCATAAGAGATTTCTCCTAATTAGGTTACTCTCCTCTCCGAATAGGCGGCTTCACCAGTAACAGTACAACAGAGGAAGTTTACTGTCACGAAGGATTAGTTTTCCCAAAATGCAAACTTCAAATATTTATAGACAAGGAAGTTTTGACACCAAGGAATTTCCAAAACCGAAAATATTCTCAAGATATTATATAATAATTTCCATATTCAATTTACATAATCCTGAGATTGCTCTGTCCAAAGATCGAAAATCTCCTTGGAAAATCTTTAACTAGCAAATGCACATTACTAATTCTTATTTTTCATATATAATTAAAAACCTTAATTAAACGATTCTTAACTTATTTAATTTCGATCATGGGATTTACTTCCTTCTTATTTGTTAAGGAATATCTTTGAACAATAAAAAAATATACGCATTACTGCACGTGTTCAAAGTGTGTCGACATCCTTTCTTTCTAAGTCCTCTTTCATACTTACTCACTTGAAGCCGATTTACCACACTTTCAGACAAGTTTAGAATTGGTTCATCTGACTTTCAAGAACTATGTGATTGATCAAGTAACACTCAATCACAAATCATGGGTTTAACGGTTCTACCAAAACAAATTTCGGTTCTATTTCCATGTGAGTATTGTGCATAGTCGCACTAGCTTACCAAAATTCGGTTGACTAGGTACTAGGATTGGTTCCCTACATATATATGGTACCTAACTCATGTGTGTTGCACATGTCCATAGGATCGTTCCTCTTTGCCTAAAAACGTGTTGCACATGTCCATAGGATCGGTTCCCCTTTCTGCTATAAACCTTGTTGCACCCCATACAAGGATCGATTCCCCTTTGTCACGTGTCGCACCTCTTACTAGGATCGGTTCCCCTTTACCCAGTGTTAGGCCTTACAAACTACACAAACTCGATCATACCAACAGGTGATTACTTAAGATCGCTTTCACTAATTAAAGTCATACCAATACAAAAGTCAGGCCTCATGTGAATAGTTTTACCAAGAACACAAACAAGTCATGAGCGGTTATATTAATCACACATACTGGTCATTCATAAGATATGCAATGAAGAAAATCCCAATAACGCCTGGCGGTTTTCTTTTCGGTTCATAAACAAAGCTCATGAACTTACTTCCTTAAAACACATGTAACAACATTGTTTCCTAGGATGAAATCCTCACCTCATACCCATACATAATCACAATAGCATTCATACGATTATGTTGATGTCTTATCTACAAAGTTTAATGGTTAAGCAATAAACCTCGTATTGTGCTCCTTAATACTATGTCTATCTAGAGTGTTCATGCTTCCCAATTTTGTTTTCAATATGCACGACTTGAAAGATACGTTAGGGAATGAAACATTTAAATTCAAATATCACTAACCTCAAGTGGAAGGATGATGTTGTGGTTGTAGCTCCGTACTTCTTCACTTCTTAAAGTCTTCGCAATACTTGTAATGTCTCATATCCTAATACTTTCAAGCTAACTTATACGAAGTTGACTCTAGTACATTTAATCAAGCGACTCTTAAATGAGTTTTGGTTCACTAAAATATGACAACCAAACTTGACATACCAACGCTTGGTGGGTTCAACCGAGCTATGCTCTAACACATATTACGGATAAAACTTGAAATGACAAGGGTATCAAGTACATCATGATATTTTCGATATCAACCTCTAAGTCATATACCTTGCGTAATCTAATTTAGACAGATACTGTCAAGAATATAACAACCACGAGGTATACACTTGGTATATACTTACTAGTTCGAAATCGAACCTTATATATAGGGATCAACCCAAGTGTTTGGGATTAACATACAAGTGCAATTACTTTAATTATAACTTAAATAATTTATAATGCGAAAATTAAAGTAAAAACACACAACAATATTTTGTTAACGAGGAAACTGCAAATGCGGAGAAACCCTGGGACCTAGTCCAGTTTTGAATACTCTCAGAATTAAACCGCTATACAAAGGAACTACAAACTTCGTATTTTTGAGACCAAGTAAACTACCCCTAGTTACCTAGTTTCCTCAGTATCCTGCGCTTACAACCAATCTAGCAAACACACATGAATCCTAAGATAGAGTACACCATCTTAAGTTGCTTCAGCTTCTCTGAATACTTTAAGCACCCAAACTTTTAAATCGTCTTCCAAACCATAAATGACTAATTTGTCCACTCCCCTATCACATGAAATTAATCAGAGATATATATGTTGAGCGTGACAAAAGATTTTCCGTTCAAAATGAATTAAACTCCTTTGTTGGGTTTAGATCTTCCAAGATCTGGATTCACAAGTTAACCAGATCGAGTCAAACAGAACTACCAGATTCAGATACTGAAGAGTACCACCAAATGATAGCTTGTCGATCTAAATACGACTAGCAATAACAAGTCTATAAAAAGATAAACTTGGTCTAGTCGGATCCCATCCGATCAAGTTTGTGCACGAAGCAAATCACAAAGATACGAAACCAATAAGAAAATCTTCTTGTCTTCAAATTTTCAATAGTCTTCGCACCTGCACAATAACAAACTTGATTCCAACTTATGACCGATCAAGCACAGAATGAAGTCTGTTAACATAAATGATCACAAGTTAACGTCAGATCTAAAGAAAGATCTGAACTACCGCTATTCTCTTGATCTAGTTTGAGTGACCTTATGTCAAAAAGAAGGCTCTCAAGAATAATCAAACTAGATGAAATCAAGATTTAACCAACCGTTAGTCAATCAAAATCAATAATTAATAACTAAAATAAGAATCCAATTCTAGTTTCCCACCAATGGTAGTAGTAGACGCTTCTTAATCCCAAAGAAGTCTTCATACTAGCGGATGTAAGAGATTTTGCTAGCACTTGACTAATATATCTCTCCAAAGATAATGTTTTGCTTGCTGGTAAAACAAAACATATAACTTCAAAACTCTCAAAAGGATTCTCTACTATTTCGGTTTAGGATCTCACCTTGAGTATCAAGGAATATCTTTGAACAATTGAGAAATAAAATTTCAACACATGTTCAAACTACTCATTATGTCGCATCTTGAGCTTTCCTATTTTGCAAACTCAATGTCTAAATCATACAAACCCTAAAGTGTACGTGACTTAGAGAAATTGGTTTTGCCTATTGGGGCCGAATCTACTATGACTCCCGAAACAAGTTAGGATCGATTCTACTTTGACTCCCAATATAGGTAGGGATCGATTCTACCTTGACTCCCATATCGGTTCTACCTTGACTCCCAACATAGGTTAGTTAAGCTACAACCTTAAAATCTTCAGTGAAAACCGGACCTTCAATCCTCTTGAATTCCTTTCAACTACGAAACAAGTTTGTACGTCTACTTCCTTAAACTCATGTAATTAAACATAGTTATCTAGGTATGAAATCAAACCTATGTTAACTACACAATCTAGTAATGGGTTAGAAAGATTATGTTGATGTCGCAATTACACCGTTCAAAAGCTAAGCATTATACTTCGTAATTCAATATACCAACATAAAATACTCATCATTGTTGAGATATTGTTCCTTGGAACTTTGATCACAATATGATTATCAAGTCTTTTATACTAGAGTTTCATGTATATAACTTCGCGTGTTATGTTTTCAATCAGAAATAACTTGAAAGCTTACGATGTAGAAATGAAAACAAGTCAAATCATGTGTTACTAACCTCAAATGGAAGGATGATGTCATCGTTGATGTCGATACGTCTCCAAAGTAATACTTGTATGTCTCAATATTTCTAGACCTCATAGTCTAACCTAACGAAGTTGACTCTAGTAATCTAATGGAGCGACTTATGAGTTTTGATACTAAAATATGACAACTAACCTTGACATACCAACGCTTGGTGGTTTGAACAGAGCAACGCTCTAACAAAACTCATATAATAAGGTAGATTTTAGGTCTCATGCCAAGTTTAGATTCGTTGCGGTTGTTGAATTGTTAGATTACTAGACAGAGTTTACGTCACAATGACAACTTTTGAGTTTTTTTTTTCTTTATTTTTTCTCTTAAATTTAAAGGGTTTAAATTTAAGGTCCCCTATTTCAAAATAAAATTTATACTTCGTTAATGATAACTTTTTATGCTTGTGTCTGTGTCTCTTCATGACTCTTTTGTTCCCCTCTTGCCACCACACTTTCTTAGCTTGCTGCTTACCTTTTATGATAGGCTAATCTGGCAATTTCCAAATTGATGATATGTGTATCCACCGGCAAAACTAGAATGATGTCTAATCTCCCCTCCTTTAAAACACTAAGTCATATGAGCTCCCACGTCGCACGGTGAATTTAACACCCCCTCAAAATAAATTAGATAGAAATTTTGGGCATTAGTAATTCTGGAGAGGACACTTGGCGGAACTCTATTGGTATGGATGTTATAATTTGGATTACACTCTGTTTACACCCTGTATTTAACTGATCGTTAATAACACCGTTAGCGAAAACGTTCGTATATAACACTTATGTGATTATTTACAGCCGATTAATTACTTACACTTGTTTTATACCAGATACTTAAATGGACGTTACTAACGCCAGTTATGTAGACAATACATCCGTCCGTTAAGGTCAAGACCCAACTCTTTTTTGATCCTAAACCTTCTTATCATATCTCAATCTTAACAGTTGCGGCTGTCCTTATTCTCCCTTTTCATTAACTCCTGCCTCTTAATCTGATTCATATTTGTTTTTTTTTGAAACATAAGAAACAAGGGTGTTGCTGTCCATGGTAATGATAGTCTACGATTTATGATTGGGAAAAAGAGTTACCTGATAAGAACTCATCTTTTTTTTTTTACCCATTATAGATCTCCGAAACCTTATAATAAAGATTTGAGTAAGGATGTGGATGAAGATATGGATACAGGTTTACTGGATTCAATTCTTTGTATGTCCGGTTCCAAATTGGTTCCTACTGGATTTTCAAAATTCAACTTTATGGGTAAGTAGTTCATCACTTTGATTTACCCTCTTTCGTTTGTTGTAGATTTATTGAAGGTTTTTAAGATCTGGGGTTTTTAGGGTTTACAAATTTCTATATTTCTTGATTTTTTTATTTATTAGGGTATTATTCTGTAGAGTATTAATTGAAACGATTGTTGAGCTAAATTAGGCTTTTGATAAATTTGGGGGATTTAGATTTTAGTTTTGATTTGTTCCATTCAAAATTATAATTTTGTTTTTTGAAATTTGTAGAGGATTTTGTGATGTTTATGAGTGCTGGTGGTGGGGTGTTAAATGAAGAGGAGAATGGTATATCAATCAGCAAGGAGTGGAAACTTCAGTTACAACTTTGAAAATCTTCCTCTTGGAGATTACTTTGTTGATCTTCATTCTGGCGAGACACACATGGGCCTAAGGGAATGAGGGTGTTCAATGTTTTGTTGCAGGGAGAGAAGGTGACTGTTTTTTTCTTGATGAACTTTGGATATGTGTGTGTGTTTTATTGGTATTGGCATTTGATTAGTGTTTTTACTCTGATGCTGGATAATGGTGGTAACAGGTTTTGTCTGATCTGGATATTTACGCTACCGTTGGAGCCAATAAGCCTTTGCAGCTGCTTGATGCTAGAGTTTCTGCTGGAGAGGGTGGAGCAATTAAGTTAAGCTTTGAAGGGGTTAGTGGAACCCCAATAGTTAGTGGTATCTACATTAGAAAAGCACCCAAATTATCAGGTGTGTTTTCGAGTCTTAATATGAGCAACAATCAGACCCAACATTTTGAACAAATTTGTGCTATCTTGCAACTAACTTACTTCCATTCCAGTTCCCTATATGAATCCGGAGTACCTTACATGCAACAATTGTTCAACTGAGATTGAAGTTCCTTACATACAGGTAAGGAACCAATTTAAGATGTGGATCATAAATTCATTCTCCTCTATGTGTGTATTTATGTGATTTTCGATTGATGTATTTGCAGCATAAACTTATTCAACAAAAATCGACGGCTAAGTTTGAGAAAAAGATAGATGATTTGAGGGGAGTGTCACACTCACCGTGCGACATGGGAGCTCATATGACTTAGCATATTAAAGGAGTGGTGATTATGCGACAATGAATCGTCAACAATAACGCCACGAGAGTTAAGTGCCACACTAGATTGGTTTTCTTGGATGCAATCATCATTTATTTATTGATATCATTATCTAATGTAAGATATTTGTTTTTTTTTTGGATGCAACATCTATATTATTTGCAGTGCTCAAACCATATGAAATCGTCAGGTGTATAGGATACATTCGGAGTTCTCCACCCCTTGATTATGGTATTGATACTATTAGGGGAAATGACAAGGCACTTAATATATCACAGGTTCGTTCAATAGATACTCAAGAGATTTTCAAAGTCGCCTGGAAGTGAAGTTAATTCAAAATGGAGCTCTACTGATTTTTTTTATCTTTTTGTTGCTCGATCAGCAAAGCTCCGCTATATTGCTTATACTCGAAGAAGACGTCGTGTATGAGATAATTTAGAATGGATTAGTATCCATTACAGGTACAGGCTTCCAGGCAAAGTGATTCAGATTGATATGGTTGTGTTTGAGTTAAACTCATCATCGCGACGGGGGCCGGGTTTGTAAGTGAAGGACATCTCTCTCACACCCCCTTCCTTTCTCTCTTTTAATATTTTTTGGTTTTGATGCGGTGACAGTTTTGGATCTGAGATGAATTTAAGGTTCAGATCAAGAAGTCAAGAACTGACTTGAGTTTGGATGGATTCTGGGTGAAACTATGAGTTAAACCAAGAACAAGAAGGAGATTTGCTGATATTGTGAACAAGATGCTGTGCTTGAGCTGTTGATGATTAAATGAGGGTTTCACAGTTATACATGAACTGGTGTTATGGGTTAGTCTTAGACAGCGAGTCTGGCCTGAAATCTAACAGAAGAATTGTGTTGGAATGATTATGTGCAGTTGCTATCCATGGCTAGATGGCTTTGAATGAAGCGTGTTTGGCAACAGTCAGCTAATCATGGTGCAATGGATGGCCAAGTTGAAGAATATCTTAGGGTTTGAATGGGATTTGATAATTTTTATGCATTAAATTGAAATGGTGGTTCCAGATGAGAAGTAGATGGTGGTGTTGTGCTGTGCTGTGAGCTAACGGGTACTGTAGTTGCAGTCAAGAGCAGAGATGGGATGTTGAGCCGGTTATGAAGAATGTTGCATTCATAGCAGAGATTATGATGCTGGTGTTGGAGGTGGTCTGGTTGTAAGGCTAATGGTGATGTTGTTGAAGCTGTTTACTGCAGTGAGTTGGGTTTGTGTTGCAGACAATGGAGTTGTTGGTTTTGTGTCTAAATGTTAATAGCAGGTGCTGCTGTTGCTATATAAGCAACTGAAGCTGGTGGTGATTCTGAGCTCAACATGAGCAAGGATGTGAAATTGATGGTCTGTATGAGTTTGGTGAGATGGTTATGAAGCAGATGAAATGGGCTCTGGTGGTGCTGTGAGAAGAAGGTACCGGTGCAGTCGAGATGGAGCTGGTCAGAAGCAAGAATTGAACTGCAGGTAGAGTTAGTAATGCAGTTCTGGTGGGGTTGATTGAGCAACAGTTTCCGGTGATTCTCATGGGCTTTGTTTGAATGCTTATGAGCAAGTTCAGGGGAACAAGTGGATCAGTTTAAGTGTGCAACTAGAATGGGTGAAGCTGCAGCTGGGAAGTTGTGCACTGCAGAATTGCAAGATGGAGCAGTACAGAAGCACCAGCATGGCGCAACTTTGAGTTTGGCTATGTAAATGGCCTAGGCCAAAGCTACTCAGCTATATCAGCCAAGCCAGACAGACCCTGACTCAGACCACCTGATTACACCCTAGACTGAGTCGACACAGTTGACCGACGTATTATCAAAAATGACTTTCCCGGTCACCTGAAGTATTTCCCAGTAACAATTCCGGCCAACTTCCGACCAGTTTTTGGGACTTTGGATAACTTTTGGGCAGAGTTTGTACATGAGCCACGCCACACCTAATAATAAAAAGTACATGCTTCGCCCTGTCACGCCTAATAAAAGATGCATCACAACGGGCATCTTTTTCTTTTCATAATCAAAAACAACTTGATCACCACGAGTTGTCAAGCTGGAGTAAGTCAAATATAGAAAAAAAAAAAGTAAAAAAAAAAAAGCAGGCCATGGTGATCCAAGTGGTTCTTGGTATGTGAAAATAGAAAGTCCAATTTATTTCTAGACATTCTTTAGTATTCACTACATATGTATATGTACTACAAGACTACTTCAGTTGCGCTTGGATTGCAAAAAAGAGCTGGATGTGATGTACCATTTTATAAATCTAAGAAACAGATGCTAGCATGTTTAGTTTAGCAACCTAAATATGATCAACTCCACAAGGACTAATTAAGTACTTTTCCCTTAGTAATCCAGTTAGATAACAACCAAATCAAAATGCATCGTGAAGGGGCAGTGTGGAGCCATGCCACACAAAATCAAAAATACATCAGGAAGGGGGAGGCAAAACCAAACCACACCAAATCAAAAATTCTAAGCGATGGGTAAGGCGAAGCCGAGCCACACCAAATAAAAAATGCATGACTGGGAGAGACGAAGCTGATCCAAGCATCCATTAGGACGTGGCGATGCAAAGCCTAGCCAAGTATGCATTGGGCCGGGGAATGCACCACATCAAAGCCGAAGTATGCATTGGGACGGGGCATGCAAAGCCTGGCCAAGTATCCAAATCAAAGCCGAGTCACACCAGATCAAAAATGCACCACAGGGCGAGACGAAGTCATGTCACACCAAACTAAAAATATGATAGATGGTTTTCGGATTCGCCCGTTGCGTATCACGGGTAAAAAATCTAGTTTCTTTTTAATATTGACAATCTCAAACCTGTGATACCTTTATACACCCGCAAAACTATGACGAGGTTTTATTTCTTCTACTTTTTCCTTGGCATATAAGAAGATCAATGTGTCACATGTAAACTGCAAATGAGACATAACGATTTCATAATTGATATTAAAGCCTTACAACATATTAAAATATGCAAAAGAAATTTATTTAGTTTTACAATTCGTAAGTATTTTCGGCATTAGAATGAGAAGTAAGAAAATGAATCTACTTACAAGTTGTGATGCTGAAACTTGGTAGTAGAGCTTTCATTCATTATAATAATTAACGGTTGAGTAGTGGGTATGTCCCAATACACCCAATTTTTCCACCTCACCCTAATACTATCCCTCTTCAATAAGCTATCTAGATAATGCCAGCTCAGATCATCAAGTGCCTTCTATGCGTTCAGCTTGCACGACATTCTAGATGTCTTGGACTTGAGATTTGAGTCGAGAAGTTTATCTGCAACTAAGATTTCATCTTGAATCTGTTTTCCTTTGATAAAGCACCCCTGTGTTCAAATATTAGTTTACTGTGAACAATCTTGAATTTTTCATCCATGACTTTTGTAGGTACCACCAACCGGACTGATTAGCCTGAAATGTTGGGTCTCCTTGATTCATTTTTTTTTAAATTCACACTGATGAAGAAGCAGTGCATCAGCCAATCAATGCACTCATGCTCATAGAATTCATGGACGACAGTCAACAAGTCTTGGTTATCAAATGCCAAACTATCAATGATAACTTTTGAGTTATGGCCTCGATTTCAAGCCCTAAAGTGGACTTGAGGCAAAATATAGTACTGGATCACGTTGTATATGTTTGGTTACAAGATAAATTATTTGAGACGCGGTACGCATAGGTTCATGGAAAGTATTTGGCTTAGGCCTATTCCTATGCACATGCCAAAAAAAAAGTTGTTTGGCGTATCAGGTGGCATGGCAAACCAAACCACTATGGGAAACCAATAAACGATAGATTTTCTAGGAAGTGATATTATGAATAACGCTGGAGATATTATGATTATTGCTAGCGTTATACATTAAATCGAGCGATTTAAATAGTATCGCTGACGATATTAATATTATCGAAAACTAGATATTTTGTAACGGTTATTTCCCCCTACTGGTTCCTATATATACGGCCTCGTATTTCTCCAAGGTACTCACACCTACTTCAACCTATATTTCACCAATTTCTCTATCTATATTTTCATTTTAAATTTCATAATCACCAATGGCGAGATCCAATGAAGAGAGGAATGTTATTATGAACCGGTTTAGATTACAACAAGAAATGCATCGAAGGAGGTTGCAAGAACTTGATGATGAGGAAGCTGAAGATAATAAACTAATCGACACTTTGATGCTTGTACATACGGGCCAAATACCTAGAGTTCCAGAGCCACAAGAAGTATTCTCAAGAAGGTATATGTATTGGGGGAGGGAATTTTACCATCAGAAGCTGATGCACGATTATTTTCTTCCCAATTGTGTGTACTCTGATCAAAATTTTCAAGGTCGATTCAGTATGCCTCGTCATATGGTGATAAAGATTATTGAAGAGCTTTGTCCAGTAGAACCTCAATTTAATTATCAGTTTGATGCACTCAATATTAGAGGTCATAGGCCTGAACAAAAAGTTACTCCGGCTTTAAGGATTCTAGGTTATGGCACTCCAGCGGATGCGAACGATGAGTACCTTCGTATGGGTAAAAAAACTTCATTCACTTACCTTTCATTGTTTTGTGAAGTAATGATTAATCATTTTGGTCCAGCATATTTACGAAAACCAACCGAGGAAGATGTTAGAGAAATATTGAGGGAGAATGAGGAAAGGGGATTCCCAGGAATGCTAGGTAGTCTTGATTGTATGCATTGGGTATGGAAAGGATGCCCTGTTTATTGGGCCAGTCAATATAAGAGTCATTATCAAAAACCAACAGTTTTCCTTGAAGCTGCTGCTTCTTATGATTGTTGGATATGGCACGCATTTTTTGGTCTTCTGGGTTCACAAAATGATATCAATGTTTTGCACAAGTCCCCTCTGTTTGAAGATTTGAAGCATGAAATTTGTCCCCAAGTCCGTTTCATGATCAATGGATACCAGTACACTCGTTTCTATTATCTTGCGAATGGAATCTACCCAAAATGGTCCACCTTGGTTCAATGCTACTGTCAGCCTCCTTCCGGTGCATTGAGACGTTCATACCGGAATTTTAACGATGCCCAAATGACAACCAGGATGTTGAACGCGCTTTGGAATTTTAAATAGGAAGTTCGCTATCATTTGTGGCCCATATCGTGGGTTAGGTCCTCGTGAAATGCACAAGACTATGCTCACTTGCATAATTCTTCATAACATGGTAATTCAGGAAACCCGACGTGATCCGAAGTGGACTAACTATGAAGATAAAGATTTGAGGCCGGAGATTCAACCAAAAAGAGGCATCCCTGCAAGGAATTATGCTCAAATGACTAATTACATTCAGAACCGAAATTTGTATGACAGTTTAAGAGAATATATGAGATTGAATCTTTTGGCAGAGCATGGAAGACAATGAGTTATGTATTTTAATTTAAGTTATGCATTTTTATTTAAGTTAGTGAGCAATAGAATGAGCAACAACATTTCAAATCAATCAATTTTTCATTTGAAACTAATATTAAGTAGAATGCAACAACAACATATCAAATTAAAATGCAATAATTTAAATTAAAACTTAATTTAATACATCAATCATCTAGAGGAACTATTACATCAAATTCATCGTCAGTTTGTGATGATTGGGTTACTACACAAACATCTTTGTTTGTATGAGGAACTACCATGTAGGAGAGACATGGACAGATACTTTTAATTACCGGATCCTGACTGAAGATAAGATATTTTAGGGTTTTATACGCGTGCAAAACCCTAAAACATCTTCATGTAGTTCCTCATTATATGCTGAGTATAGATGTCGACGGAGAAGAATTCGACGAGAACAGAGAGAGATGCGAGATTTCTCGAGATAAGTCCCAGTCACGATTTTAAAGGAAGATCTCTATTTTCATACTCCCAAGTAATAACAGTTTGTGATGTGGGTTTGAGGAGTTGAATGCTTTTGATGTGTCCCTATCTTTAGAGACTCTTGCGTTGATTGTTTATAAATATGTTATCTAAAATGAAGTTTGATACAAGACTAGGGATTCCCATTGACTCGGGACGCTTGGAAAATGAAGTTAGACCCTTGTAGCGTACGAGATTGAGTCTTCAAGGCGGGAAAGTGATAATCTGTGGGTTTGATACGTCTATGGTGAGTCATGTCGAGATATTGCCGCATGTGTCTTTGTGGACAGGATGAAGTTATTAGTGATCGTCATATCTTGTCATTCTCTCATCGCGTCTGAACCTGACTCATGGATTAACTTTTCAAGTAGATTTTCTCGATAGAAGAGACTTTAACTGAGGGAACTGCTGGTATGCGTCTGAATGAGTAACGTGTATCCTGAAGCTATGGTCTCGGATCATTCTCTTGTTTTACTTCAGTGACAGTAGCTGGTTGTAGTTGTATGTCGAGTAACGGAATTTTATCTGAATTGTCGGCCTCACTTTGGATTTCTTTTCTATTGGTAGGTTCAGGTGTGAAGATATTCTCCTTCTCCTTCTTGGGTGAATTGAGGTCCCATCGGAAAATAATACTGGATAATCTTTGGTGTAGCCGAGATAGAGGCTCATTGAGACTTGGTCATAAAATTGCTAAGACTCATTTTCTTTCTGACGGGACGGGTGTTGAGATAGCATATCGACCGACGGCTTTGAATCTTCAAATAAGTATGAGCTTTGGCCGAGCAATGTCTTGGAAGCTAGTCTCATCTTATACTTTGTCGCGTTCTGGTCATGATCCTTTGAAACACGAAAACGACAAGATGCATCTCGGCTGGCGATTTATGACCTTATGTGGCTTTGCAAAGATTTTGTCTAGGTCACGAATTTTTTGCAGCCTTTCCAAGTTTTCGCTAAGTTTATCCTGTAAACGACAAAAAGACAAATTCGACAGAAAAATAACTAGGTCAATCTGATATAAAATGAAAGAGTTATAAGTAAAATAGTAAAGTGAAGTAAACTTCTCGAGTCCCCTATGATCAGGTTGAGGGCCCTTGACCTAAAAGAATTTTGGAGTAAATATTCGTCAGAATATCTAAGTTTAGATCACCATATGGTCCTGGAGAGAGATGGGGCCAGCTGGATGGTTGCTCCTTTACTCTGTCGCGTTCTTAATGAGCTACATCTTCTCCGGTGAGGCCGATTGCGGATAGACTGGATCCCGCCCGTGTTATTCCCAACAGTTTTTAGTATTCCTTATCTAGGGAACATGTCCTCGATGTAGATTCATTGGATTTATCCCTACAGGTAACTTTAAAGGCGTTTTCATATAAGTCTGTATATCGATCTGAGATTTTTCAAGATTTTTTTGGGTCTCCAGTAGTTCTCAGGTCTTTAGCCAACGTTTTTAGGGTTGGTAGTAGGTTAATGGGACGTTTATGCAGGAAGATATCTAGGTGATCTGGGAAGCACTAACCTATTCACTAAGGTCAAACTCGAAAGACAGAGAAAGTGATGGTAGGGATAACTCTCTCGACAAAGTCTTAATGGATTTACAGAGACTGAATCAATGAAACGGCTTCCTTCCTAATAGTTACCATGACATGAGATCTGTAACTGGGTGAACAACCTCCCTCTAGTCGTCAAAATGTAGTTACCTAAAATCTGAGAGAGGTTAGAAGTGGGATTCTAGGGTTTGTGAAAGTGAGTTACGGGAGGTTGAACACGAACAATCTTCGCCTAAACTACGCACAATGGTCGTTCAAAGGCTGCTTCAATCACAGGGAAGAGATTTAGGGATGGTCTTAGGGAGGGAAGCAGATGAAGAGAGAGATCAGAGAATTCTAGGGTTTGAAGAAGAATTTATCTGAGAGGTTACGATAAATATATGTCTTAGCTTGGAGAAATAGATGACCTATTTGTAGCTGAATTCTCTAATCTCAGGTCGGTAAAGATAGGGATTGATTGTCGTGCCGTGCGGAGTACTTCTCCCGTCTCTTCAGGAATAGATAGAGAGAAACTAGGTTGAGTTTATCTCATTATTCCACTTCCTTTACTCTCTTCTGCAGTGATAAATAATCCGGGTATTTCTCACATGTGTCGTAGACCACCAGACCAAAACCCTAATTGTTATCCCCCCCATCTGTGTGAAGCTGAGTCAGCCTTTGTGATGATGTGTGAGAGAGAGAAATATTCTCTTTAGCCGAGTTGGCCAAGATAGAGAGATATTTTCCGGTCTGTAAGAATGACTAGGATGAGTCACGTGAAAAGGCATGAGATTTCCCAGAATTCGTGTATCGAGTCTGAAAAGGAGACTCGGTTCTTACATGAGTCTTGTGCCTATCATGGGGAATATTCAGCTTTGTTTGAGATTTCCCAAGAGATTTGAATCTCTCCGAGATTTTGCAAAGAAATTTGAATCTCTCCGAGATTTTGCAGAGAGATTAGAATCTCTCCAAGATTTTGCAGAGAGATTTGAGTCCCTCCGAGATTTTGCAAAGAGATTTGAATCTCTCCGAGGTTTTGCAGAGAGATTTGAATCCCTCCGAGATTTTTCGAAGAGATTACAATCTCTATGAGATTTTGCAGAGAAATATGAATATCTCTGAGATTTTGCGAAGAGATTTCAATCTCTCCGAGATTTTGCAGAGATATGTGAATCTCTCTGGGATTTTGAGAAGAGATGTGAATCTCTTTGAAATTTCGGGGAGAGATGTGAATCTCTTCGAGATTTTACTGACGGATCGTTGGTCAGCTGGGACTTGTCTTGAAGAGAGAGAAAGGGATTTGTACGCCTGATTAATGTCTCTGCGAGACTTTGGTTCACTTGTCTTTAACAAGCGTATCTTACAAAGATATGCTATAAATCAATTGAGTCTGTATTTATGGGGCTGACATGACCAGTGTATCTCGGAAGGATGTTCTAGGAGTCTGTCGAAAAGACCAAGAGGCAGAATAACCAGCATATTTCGCGGGGATGTCCTAGGAATTTTTCAGAAGCCTCGGTAAGTCGAGTCAGAGCCTAGAGTAGACATGACCAGTATATCTCGCGATGATGTACTAGGAATCATTCTTTTATCTCAAATAGGGTGAGTCGTGCTTACAGGAGATATGCATATCTCCGCTCTGGTTCATAAGTCCGACAAGGACGTCTTTACGCATCTACAAAGCCTACATGACCAGCAACATCTCGTTGATGATGTATACTAGGAATCATGGCATCACAATCAGCTGCGTCTCGCGAAGACATGCTGGAATTGTGGCTGTTCTGGTTCATAAGTCTACTGGGGACGATTTACGCTCTACAGAACCTACGTGACCAGCAGTATCTCATCGAGGATGTGCGCTAAGGGCCACGACATCACGACATGTAGTGTCTCGCGGGGACGTATACTAGAAATCGTGGCTAAGAATGCCTTGAGATCTAAGGGCTTAATCTTTCGTGAGAGTAGAATTTTGTCCATGGTCTTGAAATGACACTTTTGCCCCTTATCAAATTTCACCATCTACACTAGTTTATCTCTATCTATTTTTGAAGATACGTGAGAATTAATTGCTCTGTACGGCACGAAAAGCAATCCTTATCTTCACCGACCTAAGATAAAAAATATCTTTCTCATAACCTCTCAAAGCAATTCTTCTTCAAACCCTAGAATTCTTTGCTCGTTTGCTTCCCTCCCTAAGACCAGTCCTAAATCTCTTCCCTGTGACTGAAGCAGCCTTAATTTAAACGGCCACTATGCGTGGTTTAGGCAGAGACTATTCGTGCTCAACCTTCCGTAACTCACTTTCAGAAACCCTAAAATTCCACTTCTAACCTCTCTCAGATTGTAGGTAACTACAGGTACCTTGGTACATTTACTACTAGAATGTCCAAATGTAGCACAAGAGAGATATCTTTGAGGTTTCCATGAGTATTCTACAAGGACATTGAATTTCTTTCCATCAAAAGAAACTGGGATAGAGTCCGGATAACCAAAATCAGCTTCAATTTCAACATAGACCCTCGCAAAGCTCATTCTAGTTCTAGCCAATGTATGTTTATCGACGAGTAAAGGAGTACCGAAAGCACTGGAAATCATGATGTTTCCCTTTGCATTCCATAAATAGTATGGATCTTCCTCAAGTTCATCAAATAGGTACTTTCTTTATTTCTTGAATTGATTCTTCAATAAATAGATGACATGGTCGGAGCACAAATTTTTTACTTGAAATAAATATAAAACCATGTTCCAAGGGAGAATTCTATCATCTTCTCGCTCAAATTCAAATAAGAAAACTAAACCATCATGATTGGTCATTTTAAATTTACCTTTAAGATTCCACTCCTTCTTCTCGGTAGATTCAATGACAGAGAAAGAAAGACGTCCACCCATAAAATAGCCGACCATAAATTTTTCGCAGACCTTAATTCCTTCTTCAAAATTGGTAGTTGACATTAGAAGATCTAGGGCTCTGGTCCCGACCTTTACTGCCATTAGAAGCAATTAGGGAAGGGAAAACAGTAAACCCCAAGCTTAATTCGTCTTCAACCATTGTAGAGTGAAGAAGATAATCGATCTCTCCAAACTCAAATCTAAAACACAATTCCCACCTCATACTTGAGGATCAGAGGAATAGGAAGAAAGGGCACAAAAGGCTAGAGAATTTGAGTGAGAAAAGAAAGAGAAACCGAAAATCTAAATTTTGAAAAAATGTGCTGTTGTTGGTACAAACTAGTTTCTATTATATGCCTTTCTACATGACACTGAACTTCTACGTTCCTTGTTCATATGTAAAATGAAGATCAGGTCTGTAAATTTCTTTCTGTATGATACAAGATCTCCATAGCATAACTTAGCAGGAACATGAAACATCCATGGTGTAAGAGACAAATTTTCCCAACCATGAGGAAAAAATGTCAAAATTTCTAACTTAGAAGTCTTTCTAAAACCTGGCCAAACAAACTGCATAAACAGAATGTAACAAGTTAACTTTCTTTTGCTTCACTAAAAAATTAATTTACCAAGGGGACAAATCAGAAACTCAGGTGCAGTCTCCAAAAGAATGAGACAGAAAAACTGCCGAGTACAAATTCTCAAGCAGTAGCAGATTCAGATTCTTCTCACTCCACCCATATTCCACAAAGCCTATATGAAGTATCCTAAATCTGAATATTCTCACTTGCCACCACCCTCGACTGCAAAAGACAAACATACTTGCAAACCAATTTTTCTTTTTTACAAACTCCCACCAACCAATTTTAAATAGAATAGTCAGCAAATGGGTGGAATGAGGACCCGACTAAGTATAAAATTTACATCAATTACAGAGCAATCACCTATACAAGCCGATGCTGCTACCTACGACCCTCCCCAAGGTGGGGTTCCATTAATCGAACATATAAACCATTGGATGATACCAAATTATCATGGGTACCTTGTTCCACAATTTTGCCACCATTTAGAACCACAATATTGTCTACATGCCTCATCATAGCTGCTCTATGGGCAATCAGAATAGTTGTTTTATTCATCATGAGTAATGCATCCCAGAGCTTCTTCTACCATAGAGTCTGACTCAATTGAAGAACTGGCCTCATCCAATAACAAGATGGGTGCATTTTTCAGCACAACACGTGCATGGCAATTCTTTGTTTTTGACCAGGTGTCAGATCCACCCCTCTCATGCCCACATGCGTGTCGTAACCTTGCGGAAAACTACTGATGAAATGTGAGCATTTGCTATTCTTGCTGCCTCCATCATCTCAGCTTCTGTTGCGTTACGCCTAGCATAGATGATGTTCTGCCTTATAGTTGTTGAGAAGATAATCGGTTGTTCTTGTTGAATGAGACATATGTGGTTCCTTAACCATCTGAGGTTAAAAAGCTTCAGATCTCGGCCATCCAGTAACCAGCGACTGGATCATAGAACATTTCCATCAAAGAGATTATAGTGCTTTTTCCAGATCCTGAAACTCCCACGACGGCTATACTTCGGCCTCCGCTGATTTTGAGGCTAAAATTGCTCAGTATCATAATTTCAGGACGGCATGGATAATAAAAGTCAACATTTTTCAGCTGAATGCTTCCGAAGACATTGGGGGGTTTCAATCCAGTGTTATCATCAGGGTCAATCTTAGGTGAAAGGTCTATGATTTTGAATACGGAAGCAAGAGATTTTCGACATTTAAGAATGAATGGAGCCAGGCCAAAAGGCTCAATAAGGGCAAAGGTTGTAAAAGAAAAGACTATGTACTCCTTCAGACCTGTGGGCAGATCCAGATGGCCGTTTTTAACAGAGATAGCAGTGTACCATAGTAGGAGAGCATTGCAGGCAAAAAGCAGAAACTGTGAAAATCCAAAGGAAAAACCAATAGCCATTCCATGGAGGAAGCTCTGCTTAAATATTTTTACCAGCTGCGATCTGTAGAGCTCCAATACCTTGTTACCAGCACAGAACGCCACGACAGTGTAAATGTTTCTAACTGAATCCTCAAGGACCAAAGATGCTTTCCTATGCATCTCTTGAATACCTCGTGAGAAGCCTGCAAGCCACAGCTTCTGCAAAATGCAACATTTAAAAGTCTTAGGTCTCGTTGAGGAAACGATTTTGAGTTACTAAAGTACAGTGTTATGGGTATAAATTGTTGGTTAATCTTCAATAAAGAAATCACTAACAAGTTGGTTAGGATAAGAATAGGAAATACATGAAGTTCTAAGAATTAGGAGCTAGCTAAGTTCTAAGAAAAGGAAAGACATGTAATAAGATAATAGGACTAGGAAAAGGAATTCATAGTTCTATATATATATGATCACCAAAGTTGTGGTTGATCATATGAGCAAGATTAGAGCTTGTGTTTAGTTTTGAGAGATTTTCTAAACATCAATAAAGAGAGTTGTCTTTATATAAGCTAAGTTTCATCTTGCAGTTGTCATTAATTGGTATCAGAGCTTGTTTCTGGGCCATGGAAAATGAAACCACCATTGTGGGTGTAAAACAGTTCACGCCACCATCAATACAAGTTCCAATCCTCAACGCCACAAACTACACAGTATGGGCCATGAGAATGAAGGTACTGATGAAAATCTACAAAGTTTGGGAAACAATTGATCCTGGTACATTGGACCCAGACAAAAACAATGTTGCCATTGGATTACTCTTTCAAGCAATACCAGAATGTCTTGTTCTACAAGTTGGTGAACAGGAAACTTCAAAGAAAATTTGGGATGCAATAAAGGCACGTAATCTCGGAGCTGATCGAGTTAAAGAAGCCCGTCTGCAAACCTTAATGTCTGAATTTGAAAGAGTGAAGATGAAAGACACTAATACTATTGATAGCTTAGCAGGAAAGCTATCAGAGATAGCCTCAAAAGATGCGTCACTTGGACAAGTCTTTACCATTGATGAAGATAAACTGGTAAAGAAGTTCCTCAATAGTTTACCAAGATCCAAGTATATTCATATCATAGCCTCTCTCGAACAAGTCTTAGATTTAAAGAAGACTAGCTATGAAGATATAATTGGAAGATTGAAAGCATATGAAGAAAGAATCCTTGATGAAGAAAATAATGGAGAAACTCAAGGAAAACTCCTGTACACAAACTCTTTCCAATAAAACTCTGCGACAATAGGAAGAGGTCGTGGAAGAGGTGGTAGAGGAAACAGAGGCCGAGGAAGGGGAGGAAGGTTTAACTCACAAGATAGAACAACAAGTCAGAATGATCAAAACCAAGGGAAAGAAAAGAAGGATAGATCAAGCATTACTTGTTACAGATGTGATAAACCAGGAAACTTCTCCTCTGTATGCCCTGAAAGAATACAAAAGATGGAAGAAGCAAACAAGAATGAAACAAGGGAAGCGGATACAACTCATTTCATGCACGAAGTTGTATCCTTAAACGAAGCGAAACTAATACCAAAGAACTACGAATCAAAGGATGGAGAAGAAGGAATCTGATATTTAGATAATGGAGCCACCAATCACATGATTGGTAAGAGACACTACTTTTCTGAACTCAATGAGAAAATCAAAGGACAAGTGAAGTTTGGTGATGGATCTTCTGTAGAAATTGAAGGGAAAGGATCAATTCTATTTCAGAGCAAGACCGGAGAACAGAAGCTTGTCACAAACATCTACTTCATCCCAAACTTACAAAGCAACATTCTAAGTTTAGGACAAGCTACAGAAGTTGGATGTGATGTTAGAAAGCGACAAGATTATCTAACAGTTCATGACCCAAGTGGAAGACTTTTAGTTAGAGTCTCACGCTCACAGAATAGACTCTACAAGATAAGTCTCATGATTGGAAGGCCATTGTGTCTAAATATGAGACTGGAAGATCAGACATGGAAGTGGCATGCAAGATTAGGACACATAAGTTTCAGAACCTTAAAAACTATGTCTCAGAACAAGATGGTTCGAGGGCTACCACAACAAAACAGAGTGGTGGAGAGGAGAAACAGGACTCTAATGGAGATGACAAGAAGTTATTTAAAGGATATGCAGGTACCTAATTATCTATGGGGAGAAGCTGTACGACACTCCACATACCTAATAAACAGGATACATACGAAAGCTCTGAAAGACATGACTCCATATGAAAGCTTGCGAAAGAGAAAACCAAACATAGATCATTTAAGAGTGTTTGGTTGCAAAGCATACGCAAAAGTTGATTCTGCAACTCTTAAGAAACTGGATGATCGATCTCAGACTCATGTGAATCTAGGAATTGAGCCTGGATCCAAAGCTTACAGATTATTCAATCCAACAACGAAAAGAGTGATAGTGAGTCGAGATGTGGTATTCGATGAAAAGGCAAACTGGAACTGGAAAGAAACTAATGATGGACCAAGTAGGGATCCAGGAATGTTTCACATGAGATGGGGTCAAGTAATTGATGAAGGCAAAGGACCCATAATCATCAATACCAATGGAAACAATGATGTTAATCAAGAAGAAGAAGAGAATAATGAAAACACTGAGAATAACGAAGAAGAAGAAGAAGAGATCGATGGAAAAACTCAACCCATTCCACTTCGAAAATCAACAAGACATATACAAAAGCCACAGTATCTGGAGGATTATGTTCTTCAAGCTGCAGAAGAATGTGAGATAATGCTACTTTCTGTTAATGATGAACCAAGGAATTTTCAGGAAGCAAAGGTCTCAACTAAATGGACACAAGCATGTAGAGAAGAAACTATTTCAATCAACAGAAACAAGACTTGGTTTCTAGTTGATAAGCCAGGTGGGGTAAAAGTGATTGATCTTAAGTGGATCTTCAAAATAAAACGGAATGTTGATGGTACTGTCAATAAATACAAAGCAAGGCTTGTATCTAAAGGATATGTACAAGAATCAGGCATAGATTTTGATGAAGTTTTTTCACCAGTTGCTAGAATTGAAACAATACGCTTATTAATTGCAGAGGCAGCATCAAACTCATGGGAAATTCACCACTTAGACGTTAAGACAACATTCTTACATGGTGAATTGCGAGAAGATGTGTATGTTGAACAACCAGAAGGTTTTGAAGTAAAAGGGCAAGAGAATAAGGTTTATAAGTTATCAAAAGCTCTATATGGTCTAAGACAAGCTCCTCGAGCCTGGAATAAAAAGTTAGATCAGATCTTAAGAGAAATCAGATTTGTTAAGTGCTCTAAAGAAACATCAGTATACAGAAGAGAAGAAAAGGGAACGCTTCTTGTGATTGGAGTCTATGTAGATGATCTATTTTTGACTGGCAACTCCCTTAAGGTGATCAATGAGTTCAAGAGAGAAATGTCATCAAAGTTTGAGATGTCAGACCTCGGAAAACTGACTTATTACCTTGGCATAGAAGTCCATCAAGGAGTAGATGGGATTCAGATTAAACAATAAGCTTATGCAAGGAGAATTCTGAAATAAGCAGGACTTGAAACTTGTAATCCAACTAAGATACCAATGGAGTTTGGACTTAAAGTTTCAAAAGCACAAGAAGAAGCTGA
Organism: Papaver somniferum; assembly: GCF_003573695.1. NCBI lineage: Eukaryota > Viridiplantae > Streptophyta > Magnoliopsida > Ranunculales > Papaveraceae > Papaver > Papaver somniferum. The sequence goes on along the minus strand of NC_039368.1, from coordinate 73,734,449 downwards.
GATTGATCTAACGAGTTATAGAAGAAATGTTGGATGCCTTAGATACTTGTTACACACAAGACCAGACTTGGATTTCTCTGTGAGAGTAGCAAGACGTTATATGCAGAGTCCACGCAAGTCTCATGGTGATGTAATAAAGCAGATATTGAGATATCTAAGAGGAACAATCATCTATGGATTGAAGTATGGTCGAGGAGGATCAAAAGGAATTGTTGGGTATAGTGACAACGGTCATAATATTGACCAAGATGATGAAAAAGGTACAACTGGTCATATATTTTATCTAGGTGAAGCACATATTACATGGTGTTCACAGAAGCAAGACACTGTAGCCCTCTCATCCTGTGAAGCTGAGTTTGTGGCTGCAACAGAAGCAGCTAAACAATCAATATGGCTTCAAGAACTTTTGGGTGAAATCAAAGGAAGAGAACCTGAAAAAATTCTCATCAATATTGATAATAAGTCTGCAATTGCACTCACTAAAAATCCAGTGTTTCATGGGAAGACGAAACACATTCACAAAAGGTATCATTTCATACGAGAATGCATCGAGAAGGAGGTCATTAACGTAGAACACATACCAGGAACTGAGCAGAAAGCAGACATATTGACAAAGGCATTAGCTCGGATCAAGTTTGAAGAAATGAGACAACTGATTGGAGTACAAGATATGTCACGGGTAAGGTTGAAGCTTAACGGGAAGAATGTTGGTTAATCTTCAATATAGAAATCACTAACAAGTTGGTTAGGATAAGAATAAGAAATACATGAAGTTCTAAGAATTAGGAGCTAGATAAGTTCTAAGAAAAGGAAAGACATGTAATAAGGTAATAGGACTAGGAAAAGGAATTCATAGTTCTATATATATGATCACCAAAGTTGTAGTTTATCATATGAGCAAGATCAGAGCTTGTGTTTAGTTTTGAGAGATTTTCTAAACATCAATAAACAGAGTTGTCTTTATATAAGCTAAGTTTCATCTTGCAGTTGCCATTATAAATCAGTGCAGACTTGATGATATTGAGGCTATTTCTCATTTTAATGGGCATGGGCTCCATGCGTAAAAAAAAAACAAGATTGAGAACACCTTCTATGAAATTCATGGGATCTTTTCCCCTTTTGTTGTAGAGCATAGAGGTCAACTGCAAACCTGAGAAATGGCAGAGATGACAAGGACTGGTAGGGTTGCCAGAGCGAATAATGATATCCGTCGTTCCAACAGCATCCCAATGAGAAGAGCCACAGCAACAGCTGTACTGTCCTGGATAAAGATAGAAAGCCGGTTGCAAAAAGCAGCACGCACAAAAATAGTATCATTTGCCAAGCGCATGGATAAGTTGTCAGCACTGTTATCTTCTTCATCAAACCAACCAACTTCGTTCCGCAACATAGCTGGATGGAAACAAAAACACTTTTAGCTCAGAATGACAAAGTCATAACGCGAACATATTACCTCGAAAACACATAAAGGAAACTACTATTGATTACTAGTAATACCTGAGAACATCATTCTCCTAACTTTCTCAGTCATTTTCTCCCCCATTATACCAAAATAGAAGTGCTGCAAGAAGTTGGCCATCACTGTTACAAATCTTATGCCAACAATGACCAAACACCATCTGTCCACTTCATAGCGTTGATGATGACCGGTATCTCTATAATACGCTACCATAACCAGAGCAAGAAGATAAGCAATGAGAGGATTTAAAGAACCAATAATAGCATCTCCTAAGCTCCATAAAAGGGCATTAATCCACTCAGGGAAGCAAAGCTCTGCAAGCCGCCTAAGTGATGGAGGTTTCTGAAGCTGTGTGTCCTTCACATATTTCTGCTTTACTGGGATATCATCATCTAACCTCATCTCAAACCTGTCTTGCCCTTTTACAGATTGTGACTCATCTGTAGAAGCCAAGGGCATCCCATTTTCTGATACTTGCTCCGAAGGTGGACTCTGAAGTTTTGGCAACTCTTGTGAATTCAACGTGGCATCTGAGGCCCAGAATGCACGGGCACCATGTGCTGGCTGAAGAGAGAGTGATTTACTTATCCTAGGAGATGATAATTCTTGAGTAATATGATCTGATGAGATGTCCTCATTTTGACTAGATGTGGTATCTCTGTTCCTCATAGGGGTCCTGAAAGAGAATGTGACCGTAAGATAAGTGACCCAGGTGTTAAAAATGTAGAATGGGAAAGATGATCACCAAATGATGGATGCAACATGCAACACTCTTGCACAAACAAGTGATATTGCTAACCAAATGTAGAAGGATATTAAACCTCACTGGATGAAGCAATGGTATTATTCACTAAATTTTCCCATCTAGACTTCACCTATGAACACAAAAGCCAATTCTAGCCGCACCATGCGCCAATGGCATGCCAAACCCTTGGCCCCACCATGCTAAGCCAACCGCACCTTTCCTTGGCCCCACCATGCCAAGACGTCCGTACCAAACCCTTGGCTCTACTATGCCAAGCCATCCACGTCATTGTCCTTGGACCCACCATGCCGACCTTCCCCATGCGGCTACCAAAACGAAGACGTGCGACGTCAACGACCACCCTTCAATCATGGATGAAAATCCTAGCCGTCCAAGGTCGCCAAACAACGCATGGTAACCTTTGGCCCAAAACCCTAGTTTTGGCCACGACAAACCGCGCCAAGGCATGCCATCCCACATGTGCCAATGGCATGCCAACCACCTTGCCGCGCCATACCATGCCGGCCTTCCCTATGCGGCTACCAAAACGAAGGCGTGCGACGATCAACGGCCACCCTTCAATCCTAGATGCAAATCCTAGCCGTCCAAGGTCGCCAGACAATGCATGGTAACCTTTGGCCCAAAACCCTAGTTTTGGCCACGCCAAACCGCGCCAAGGCATGTCATGCCACATGTGCCAATGGCATGCCAACCACCTTTCCCCGCCATACCATGTCGGCCTTCTCTATGCGGCTACCAAAACGAAGGCCTGCAACAATCAACGACCACTTTTTCATCTAAGGTGCAGATCTTAGTCCAAGGTTAACAGCTAACGCATGGAAACCTTTGGCCCTAACTTTTGGCCGCGCCAAAATTAGGCCATATTAAAGCCATACTGATCATGCTTTCATGCCACTGGCTACCAAACGAAGGGTTGCAATAATCAACGTCTACCTTTCCTCTTAAGATGCAAAATCTCGACCGTCGAAAGTCACCACCGAGCCGACAAGTCTCCCAAGCTCAACTTGCCAGACAACAACAACGTGCTACATGTTTTCCACGAAAACACTCGAGACATCAACGCATGTCACAAACTGGGGGATGCTCATGGGGTATTGGTTTGGCGGTTTACAGCGTGCGGCGTACACTACGCCCGTTATAAGAAAGTTTCATAAGGATGAGGCGGTTAGTAAATACAGGGAGTAATGGTGAAACGCTTTCTTTTATGGAACATCAATTCCAAGCATTACCGGTTACCACCTCCTCCCATTTACTCACCCGTTTCCTATTTTTTAATGAAACCAGAGTACGTTTCACTTCGACTTGTATAAATAGGCATTACCTATTTCCACCGAAAGACAAGTTCTAGTCAAGAGCATACAACAATCATAAAACATTTGCTAGCTTTCCCATCCGTTAATTTCCCACTTTCTGATACAAGTCACAAAACAACTACTTTTCCAGAATCAACCATTCTGGTCTCAACACTCTTTTCGCTTCCCTCCCCAAAACCAACCCTTCTCCTCCACTTTGTGACCGAAGCAAGTCTGGATCAGCCATTTCTTGGTTTAGGCCAGACTTGTACAGATTGATCTCTTGAATCTAAAGTACTCCCTTGCAGTACATTGTTTAGGGTTTAGATTTGTTTCTCACCCACATCACACGAAATTACCGAAACCAGCAGAAACTGTTTTAACCCTCAAACAATTGGATCACCTAAGCCCCCTGCCCCACACCACCAAATCACCCTCAATCCCACTACAACAATCTCTCAACCCCTCAACCAACACCCCCCCCCCCCTAAAATAAATAACTAACTAATAAAAAAAAAACTCAGCAACAAAAAATTGTGCAAGCTGGAAGGAATGTTATTTACAGGTCTTACTCTGATGATGATGTTGCAGCTGAGTTTGAGATTAAAATGAAAGTTTCTAAAAAATTGAAGCTATAAAAAGCAATTGCTAATATTGCTTCCTTTTCAAAAGAGCCTGTCATTTTTGGAGCTCAATCCTCCACTAATGTGGAAACTGATTCCCTTCACCCAGATGTTATAGCCTTCCAAATAAGAAACAGGAAGTTGGAATTCTCCAAGAAAATTGTTGGCAACTACAAGAAAAACCTTCCAAAGATGAAAGCTGCTGCAAGAGATAAAAATGCTGGAACTTCGAATAATGTTAAAACTCAAGAAGTGAATCATGATGGCATCTTTCCTACTTCACCTCCACCTAAACCTTTCCCCTTCAACACCCTCCCAACTCTTTCTCATATTAAGGAGAGAATGGAGGCTGAAATAGCTAAAAAAAATAAGGAAGCATGGAAGGAAAAAAAAAAGAAGCTAATGTCTTTGAGCAGACCTGTTCACCTACTCAGATACCCAATATGATAGAATCTAAAAAAGAAACCTTTACCTGATGAGGATGCCATGGACATCAACTAAAGTGATTCTGATTGTCTCAAAATATTCAAAGACCAAGATGATCTTTCTACTGAACCACTGGACTCCAGCATTCCCTTGATGGAAAATGGTGACTCAGGCAACTCCTCTCCTAACCCCAAGGTACACTTCTATACTCTCTACAAGCTATTATTATTACTTATTCTTAGATTAAATATCCATTTGAGTTTACTCACTTACTATGACAACATTGCTAGAAGACCTTCCTCCAAGTATCCTAATGTATCCTACTTCTGGCAATTCTTTACCACTTTGGCATGAAATTGTCAAGGATTGAGCACAAAGGATACTAAAAAATACCTCAATGATATGTTGAATAAACTCAACCATGATATCATTTTTATTTCTGAAACCAAACAAAAATAAGAAAAGCTCAAAAAAATCATGAAAAATGTTAATATCCAGAACTATTGGTTTGTAAACCCAGGAGGGGCTAGTGGCACAACAGGTGGCTTAGCATTGATATGGAAAAGCAATATTGATATTGAGATTCTTGACTACTTCTTAAACCATATTAATGCAATAGTCAAGCCTGTCAGTGGCACTCCTTGGTTATACACTGGTTACTATGGTAGCCCATATGACACCAATAGTAAAATACATACTTGGAAAATCCTGGAAAATACTGCTGCCAACAATGCTCTACCTTGGTTGGTCATTGGAGATCTCAATATCATACTTCATGACACTGAAAAATTCAGCAGTCAAACTTTTGATGCTAATGAGGTTACTATCTTTGGCAACAAAATCCTTGAACTGGATTTAGTTGAACAGGGCACCACTGGTTGTCCCTTCACTTGGTCTAACAAAAGAAATGGACATGCTCTCACTGAACAAGGATTGGATAGAGGGCTAGCTGATTACTAGATTTTTCGTGTGGTTGTAGTAATAAAGGTTCAAACTCTCGGACTTGTGAAGGTAATGGATTTTTAGATTTATAAAAATTATATACACAATATTAACAAAATATGGGAGAGAATTTTTACTGGGGATCAGGATTCCACCATCGACCAAAATTTATGTGATTCAATAACAATTCTTATCATGCAATTCTAGACAATATAACTCCAATCAAAGGAAATTGTGATTCTAATCATTGCCTAAATTAGATTTTGAAAACATCCATTGTTAATCGCGAGCATGAAGTATCAAAAGCAATTTACTAAGCATACTCCATCAAGAGAAAACACAATTGATTAATAAAAATCATTTACTCCATATTTATTCGGTGCAATTAATCATAAAAGAGTTGCATAAATAAATTTAAATAAATTTTACCACATAACTTTTGAAAGAACGGCTTCCTCCGTCACCCCTGGGATTGGATTTAGCTACTCATGATGAAAAACCTCTCAAAATGATTCATTGATGCTCAAAAGTTGTTTACAATCAAGAGAAAATGTAAATATAATCGGGTTTGGAACGCATATAAACGTTACACACTGCCGTTACAAGAGCGACAGAAATGAAAAGCTGTTCCCTGGTTGAATGCGACCAACAGCTGAGTGTCGCAGACGCTTGCGAAGAACGACTGCTGCTGCAAGTCTGTTCTTCCCGTTCTTCCTCTCTCGCACCAGCAGAAACTCTCTCTGTATGTTTTTTTTCTTTGATTCTCTCGACTCCAAACTCTCCCCCAAAACTCTCCAACCCTTCTCAACTCTTTAGCCTTGTATTTATAGTGTTTTAGAACAAAAATATCCGACCATAACATCGTATAATCTCCCATTAATCCCGTCATTGCTCGCTGCCCATATTTAACAATAATTTCCATTTTTGGCTTCTACACACGTAAACTTTGATCCTGCACGCTCTAGTTAACCTTCCCCACGCCTCCAAAGTCATCGAACTCCTCCAAAACACTCCATGCATGGCAAACACACAATCAAACTCGTGTTACAGGACACGTTGCTCTGTTTTGAGCTCGTGACTCAAACCAGGATTTCCAGCCAATTCCGATCAAATCCGATGCCCAAAATGTGTTCCTTAAGCTATATCACATCTTCCTACCAAGTTTGAGCCATTGAATCGCACCACAACACCTTCATTTTGTCGATTTAAATTCTGCCAGTTGATGAACCAATTTTCCCGCCAAAAAGTTTATTTGAATTTGAGAAGAAGGTGCCCCTTATCCAGAGTGCTGGGGTGCGAATAGTAATTTGGGTGGAAATAGTAATTTTTCTGGGATCCTCCGGTACATTTTTGGGGTGCCTTTCAGTGCATTTCTCCGGGGTGTAAAACATTACTTATTGAGCAACTCTTTCTACACAAGGGGCATTTCTCCAAAAACACTTAAACAAACATAAAAACACCACAATAAGCAAAAATGGGTACTAACAAAATACACAAAAGAGATGAAAATAGACACATAAATGCGTCTATCAAATACCCCAAAACTTACTATTTGCTAGTCCTCGAGCAAAATTTATTCTTGAAAAGTGACCGAGTTAATCTCGGGTGGGTTTATCAGAGGTGTACCCACAAAAACCAATACTCCAGACCCTAACTATCTACGAAAAATCTTGGAAAGCACAAAAGAACCTCCTTGGTTGGCATACTTATTAATTACAGGAGGAAGTACCCTGACGCGAAATTCCAATTGCTGTATACAAGTTTGCACTCAAGCATACTAAAATTCATATAAGTGACAGAGCTCTACTAAGATAGTTTCACGATGGACATCATACTCGGAGTCAGACTAATCACATGAAAAGATTAAGAAGATGGAAAAAGAAAAATATAGATGGTTGAAAAGTGAACGGTGTTTACCATATCTGTCTGAAGGCCTCTGCCAAGGTGAACCTAACCTAAATGACTGAGATACCGGTCTGACTAATATTAACACACTGGCATATACAAGGGAACCAGTGGTCAATAACTTAAATCTAGATCAACAAACTGGAAAATACAAGGGAACCAGCAGTTGACTACACATAACAATAACCATTTTTTTTAACTTAACGGCATGAATAGATCTTTTGATTCCAAGCGCATGCTTCTTGTCAGCAGATTACACGATAGTTCCCACGGGTCCTGCATTCCACGCTTGCTTAGGCGACGGAAACAGGGAGAACACACGCATATTGCTATCCAAGTGTTAATACTTATTCTGATTGGTCTAACTGGTCTGGTCTTTTTTTTTTTTTTTTTTTTTGAAAAGGTAACTCAGTCACTCTATTTCACCCTAGAAAAGGTAACAACTTGAATCGTGTGCCCCATCAAATCACTTGAAATAAAAGAAAACTAAAAATAGAAAGTGAAAAGGACTCGACGAGATATGGCGAAACTATCATGTTATTTCTAACACCTGAGCTCTGTGCTTTTATGAATAGACTCTATAGATGTTTCCATCTAGTCAGATTGCTTCCTCAGCTCCTAAAACAAAAATGTTTCCATCCACTTAGATTGGTTAGTGCTATCCTTAATAGGCGTAAATTTCTAGGCTCTGGAGTGTATTTATTGCAACTAAAAAGTTTCTCCCACACCCCCAAACTTAAATCTAACATTGTCCTCAATGTTCTAAAGATGAAATTAAAAGCATGAACAAGGAGAGACAGTTACTATTTGAAGCAAAAGAGTGAAGGAAGGATATTACCGGGTTGCATGAGATTGGGTTACCTCCCAAGAAGTGCTAAGTTTAAAGTCTTCAGCCAGACTTAGGAAAGGATTAGTCAACTCGAACCATAAAGTAACAGTCGAAATAATTGTGGGTCTTCAAAACTAAATAGAGCTGACCAAAGGAAACTACAATAACCCAAGAAAGTGAACATGTACTGCATACCCTTATCTAGTTTCCTGATGAAGATACCTATGTCCCATTGTGGTTCAGGTTCAGGTTCTATGAAAGGATCTTGATAGAATATTTTCATTGGCTGCGTTTCTTCATAGATGGGATCCGAATCACTAGGTCTTAGAGTCTGTAAAAACTCAAATACGAACTTAGAATCACGAAGTAATAACCTAAATAATTACGGATCCTCTAAGTCAATCAGATATGACTTACATAGTTGACCACAATGAGAGTAGTGGTCATTCTTAGGAAAATGTGTTGATTCTATTAACCTAAAGTACTTGGGCTAAGTCTCAGAACTTAATATTCGACTCATTTGAAACGTTCCCACAGTTGGAAGAAAACTATTTGGTGGGAAAACAAAGTCAATCTGGGGATCATAGCCTGGGCAAACCACATCAACCAGAGGATGGGTTTCTAACGACTGAACTCCTTCATGGACACCATTAGGCTCGGGAAAACGAGTATGAAGGTAATCTTGTAAAATGGTCGAGGCACAGATATCAAGTCCTAAGTGTAGGGACTTTCTGAGAGTTAAAGGTAAGGCACTAGGGAAGTGATAATCACCCCCAAACTTAGAGTTTTCAGTGTCTCTAGATAGACTAGTTACAATCTCCCTAATTTCTGGATCATTAGATTCTTGAAAATGGTCAATTGATTCTTTATTATCAGGTAGTGCATCTTTACTCATCTATACGGGTATATTTTCTTCATCTAATACTATTGTTTCTAAGTCGCTAGACTCTAAAACAGCATTTTCGGAATAAACCCGTTCCTCTAAACCACTATCGGCTTCGTAATCAAAAGGAAAAACTACATCGTCTAAAACGGTGGTATCCCTAATCAAATCCTCATCCTTTTGAATAGGTGAATAATCATAAAAATTATTTGGATTTGAACTAGAAATAATATAATCATTATAAAGCTCAATTGGATTAATAGATTCCTGATCACTATGCCTACATATTTCAGATTCTTCATTACTACTATCCTCATCATAATAACATGAAAAAGATCGAACCTCATAAAAACAAGTAGTACTACCAATTCTAACCTTGTTATCTTGATTATGTAAATAACTATCTTCATTCTCAAGGGTATTATTGGATACACTATATTGGCAATTCAAGTAATTTCGAGCAATTCTTTCGTTCGTCTCAGCTATCCGCCTGAGGTGGTCTTTTAAAGAAGGTTCACTCATTATTGTAGTTCTTTCGTCTATAATTATACTATTCATCTCAGCTAACTTACGCGTCGACTCAGCTAACTTACGTGTTGACTCTAGTAAAGAGGAATTATCAGAAGGATCATAAAAAGGACTACTTTTCAATAGTTTGATTGTATCCTCTAGAGACGAAGAACTAGTACTATAATATTCTTGCTCGTAAGACTGATGCATGTGTGGATAGTAATTGGGCTCACCAGGGTATGACCCATATCCTTCCAAAGGATGGCGTTCCCAACCACTATTCCCAACATGGTCATAAAAAGGATGATGTCCATAATCAAATTCAGGTCGATACTCATTGTATTGGCTTTTATCATACCAGTTCGACATTATTAATTGCAAGGGAATTCTACACAATCACAAACAAGGCTGACTCGACTCCACCAAAACAAACCTAAAGATTTCTAGCAAACAAAAAGCATGATGGCTCCACTTAGATTGTTTCTAGACCAGCTTCTATCTTTCGAAAGGGAATTCGTTGCAATTTGAGCAAACCCCTCTGGAATCAATCCGAGTCAAAGTAAGTTGAATTTAGGCGAGGGAAGCTCAGTGGAGCTTTGATACCCAAGGCCTCACCGCATTAGAAGGCGGCGCAGTCACGCATTCAACTCACAGAAACCATCATGAACTTTGGAGTGTGCTTAAAGAGCAACCAATATTTTTCGAACGAGTTTCCTATTAAGCTCGTTACCCTATCGGTCTCGTTCTATTCCAAATTTTAAAGCTTAGGTTCGCGTTCGGTTTCGTTTTCCTAAGGCGGGCAAGAAGAGAACGGTGATGAAATCCGAACCCTTATCTTGTTTAGGCCAGGCCTTGCCCTTTACTAGGAAAATAAAGACAGTCCGGTTCGTCCTCAAACAATTATCACCTTAAGGCAGACAGTAACCCGCTTGCAGGAGATTCGCGAGTGTTTCGATTGGACTTACCTCCCGTACCAGACGGGCGATGAACCGTTGTCGTCGACTCGGGCCACGACTCCTATGCCGTGTGCGAACCCGAGGGGCCGAGACGATATAGTAATCGTCGTCCTTCCCTGCACACAGTTTATATAATAATTTTTTTTTTTTTTTAATAATAATACCCTTCCGTAGGGTTAAAAAAAGAATAAAGTCCAATTGTCCAGAATAAAGTCCAAATAAAAAGTCCAAAAATTATGAAAATTATGAAAAATAAACCCTATTTACAAATTCTAAAAAATAAAAGCTATATACAAAAAAAATAATAATAATAAAAATTAAATCCTAAAAAAAAAATTATGTTTTTTTTTCTTCTCTTTTAGCTTTTAGCTTTAAGCTTTTTGTTCCCAAGTCCTTAGTATTCACTTTGAACCTGCAAAATAAAGACAAAAAGAAACGTAAAAAGGAACAAACAATTCTAAGAAAAATAATAAACCTAAAAAAAAATTCTACCTAAGCACAAATCCGCGTCGGCGGCGCCAAAATGATTACTAGATTTTTCGTGTGGTTGTAGTAATAAAGGTTCAAACTCTCGGACTTGTGAAGGTAATGGATTTTTAGATTTATAAAAATTATATACACAATATTAACAAAATATGGGAGAGAATTTTTACTGGGGATCAGGATTCCACCATCGACCAAAATTTATGTGATTCAATAACAATTCTTATCATGCAATTCTAGACAATATAACTCCAATCAAAGGAAATTGTGATTCTAATCATTGCCTAAATTAGATTTTGAAAACATCCATTGTTAATCGCGAGCATGAAGTATCAAAAGCAATTTACTAAGCATACTCCATCAAGAGAAAACACAATTGATTAATAAAAATCATTTACTCCATATTTATTCGGTGCAATTAATCATAAAAGAGTTGCATAAATAAATTTAAATAAATTTTACCACATAACTTTTGAAAGAACGGCTTCCTCCGTCACCCCTGGGATTGGATTTAGCTACTCATGATGAAAAACCTCTCAAAATGATTCATTGATGCTCAAAAGTTGTTTACAATCAAGAGAAAATGTAAATATAATCGGGTTTGGAACGCATATAAACGTTACACACTGCCGTTACAAGAGCGACAGAAATGAAAAGCTGTTCCCTGGTTGAATGCGACCAACAGCTGAGTGTCGCAGACGCTTGCGAAGACCGACTGCTGCTGCAAGTCTGTTCTTCCCGTTCTTCCTCTCTCGCACCAGCAGAAACTCTCTCTGTATGTTTTTTTTCTTTGATTCTCTCGACTCCAAACTCTCCCCCAAAACTCTCCAACCCTTCTCAACTCTTTAGCCTTGTATTTATAGTGTTTTAGAACAAAAATATCCGACCATAACACCGTATAATCTCCCATTAATCCCGTCATTGCTCGCTGCCCATATTTAACAATAATTTCCATTTTTGGCTTCTACACACGTAAACTTTGATCCTGCACGCTCTAGTTAACCTTCCCCACGCCTCCAAAGTCATCGAACTCCTCCAAAACACTCCATGCATGGCAAACACACAATCAAACTCGTGTTACAGGACACGTTGCTCTGTTTTGAGCTCGTGAATCAAACCAGGATTTCCAGCCAATTCCGATCAAATCCGATGCCCAAAATGTGTTCCTTAAGCTATATCACATCTTCTTACCAAGTTTGAGCCATTGAATCGCACCACAACACCTTCATTTTGTTGATTTAAATTCTGCCAGTTGATGAACCAATTTTCCCGCCAAAAAGTTTATTTGAATTTGAGAAGAAGGTGCCCCTTATCCAGAGTGCTGAGGTGCGAATAGTAATTTGGGTGGAAATAGTAATTTTTCTGGGATCCTCCGGTACATTTTTGGGGTGCCTTTCAGTGCATTTCTCCGGGGTGTAAAACATTACTTATTGAGCAACTCTTTCTACACAAGGGGTATTTCTCCAAAAACACCTAAACAACACATAAAAACACCACAATAAGCAAAAATGGGTACTAACAAAATACACAAAAGAGATGAAAATAGACACATAAATGCGTCTATCACTAGCTACTGAAAGATGGCTCCTTTTGTATCCCAATACTACCATATCTGATATGCTAGCCATTGGGTTTGACCACCACCCAATCCTTTTCAATTCCAACCCAACTTGGCAAACTGGTAAAATTCCTTTCAAATTCTTTGGTCCTTGACTGGACCATAAGGATTGCAGGAACATCATTGCTGAGTGTTGGAGAAGAAATCTTACTGTCTCCAGTACCTTTCTCATTGCTAGGAAGCTTAACGATATCAAACTTCACCTCAGAGTTTGGAACAAAGAGGTTTATGGTAATATAAAAACTAATATTGAAGAATGTAAACAATATATCTTATGGTTACATAACAACTACTTCAGAACTGATAGAAATGAAGTTGTCATCTTAGCAAAACAAAAGCTCAAAGATTGGTAAGATATTGAAGAAAAATTTTGGAAGACAAAAAGTAGGGATCAATTCATCAAATTAGGTGACCAAAACAAAAACTACTTCCATACAGCTACAAAGTGCAGAACAAGAAAAAACAAGATAGATACTATTCAAGATAGTGATGGAAATTGGATCTCAGATTATCAAGAATTGAAGAATTGCTTTACCCAACACTTCACTAAGATGACTACTGCTGAAACAACCCTCATCAACCCAGAAATCATCAACCTAATACCCACTACCATCACCTCTACTGACAATAATATGCTGAACAGAACCCCAAATTACAATGAAATTAAATCTATCCTTTTTAGTATGGCATAAGATAAAGCCCCAGGGCCTGATGGTTTCCCACCTAATTTCTTCTAAGCAAAATGGGAGCTGATAGGAGATGAAATTGTCAAGATGGTGCAACATTTCTTCATATCTGGCCATATGCTAAAATAGATGAATTCTACCTTCATTTCCCTTATACCCAAGATAGACAACCCAACTTCCCAAAGCCATTTGATAGACGCATTTATGTGTCTATTTTGATCTCGATTTTCTATTTTTTTAGTACCCATTTTTGTACTTATTTTGGTATTTTATGTTTTTGTAGGTGTTTTTGGAGAAATAAGCTTTTGCGGGAAAATTGGCTCGAAAAGTGATATTTGCGCTCGTGGGAGAAAATTACTATTCGGACTCTCAGTTTGGATAAAGGGCACTTCAATTACTAAGGGGCACTTACTGATAAGGGATATCCTCTTTACTATTTGCTGCCGCATGCTATTTACACCCCATTAGAGGATAAGGGGAGGTCATCTTCAATAATTCAAATTCAAGTTCTGGCGGGAATTATTTTTACAGCGGAGCATATTTTAGGGTTTGATTTTGGAACGATTATGAAGAGATTCAACCGCTGAATTCTCTTGGGTTAGGCTTCAGTGGACTAAACAGGGCGTGTATGGGTGTTTTATTCGATGAACTTGGGATGGATTTTTAGTATGAAGCAAAACAGGAAAGTGATATAATCTCGGGTTTTTTGCTGTTGAAAAGTTACGTGGATTATGCTGGATATTTTCATGGATATGACTCGAATTAGCCCGTTGCTACAAAACAGGGGTGGTAGTAGAGTTTGAATCGAACCAGGAGAAGTTGTGATGTGGTTCTCGTGAAAACAGGGCAAGAGAGAAATTATGAGAAGTTGATTTATTGTTAGTAAATATGTACAGAAAGGGAAGAGAATATCACCTGTTGGATTTGATTCTATCCTAAGAAGAGGGTTGACGACGGAAACTAGAGAAGAAAAGGGAAAGAATCCGTAACTTTCTGTGAAGAAAAGTCCGTGACTCGCAGAGAAAAGAACGGGAAGATAATTGAAATCTTTCTCGAAATATCGTCACCTGTAGAGTATATATAAGTTATTTCGAGTCTCATATAGGGGGTATGAAACCTTAAGATAAGTTTAGAACACCACAGAGCTCCAGAGATCGAGTTGCAGGAAAATAAAATATTCTGCTGCTGCTGCTGAAGAGGAAGAACAAGAAGAACATTGACGCACAAGTATCTGTCGCAGAACACTGTCGCTATTCAACACAGAACCCATCTATCGTTTATCAACAGTAATTACATTAGGTCTTTAGATATTGTTTCCTCTTTGTAAATAGATTCTGCAACACCTTCACACTGTTGCGAATCGGCTGTGTTATCACTTTTTCACCTCCTTGTACACTTTTGAGCTATAAAAACATACTTTGAGAACATGGTTAATATGAGGAGCTAAACCCCATTGCTGAGGCGCTGGAGGAAGCTATTTTTCCAACAAGAAGTGGTATATTCTCTTTTATCTATTTATTGCAATTTTATTATGATTATTTGCCTTGAACTAATATCGAATATGATTTTTATTTGAGTAATTGTGATCTATTTTGATGGAGTATGCTTAGTTTAAGACTTGTGATGCTTCATACTTGGTATTTACAATTATTGCTTTTGAAAATCTACTTGTTGCAATAGTAAGAATCAAATTGAACGAGAAAATTGCATGAATACAAAATTCGGATTAAATCACCTTAAACTTGGAGAATAGTGGAATCTTAGCCTCAATGTTCTTTTAATATTGATATCATCTTTGATTGAGTTTGCTACAACTTTTAGTGTGTTTTCTATTTTAGTTTTAGAATTTAAGTCTATATTTTTTCCTTCGCAAGTCTGAGAATCGAACCACTTTTACCACTATATACAAAACACATCACCATTTTAGACCTATAAGCCTCTGCAATACCACCTACAAAATCATCTCCAAACTCCTAACCCAAAGAATGAAACCATACCTCAGCAAAATTATATCACCTTACCAATCTGCTTCCTGGAAGGCAAATCTCTGATAATATTGCTAATGTCATGAGATCATTCATTCTATGAGATCCAAAAGAGGTGTCAAAGGTGAAAAGGGAAGCATGGGGATAAAGATTGACATGGATAAGGCCTTTGATAGAGTTGACTGGAATTTCCTCAAAACTATTATGACCAAGATGGGCTTCAATGATCAATGGTGCCAAAAAATAATGCAATTCATCTCTACCACCACCTCTGTTGTTCTCATCAATGGCTCTCCTGATTCTCTCTTTCCTCCTTCTAAAGGTCTTAGATAGGGGGACCCTCTGTCTCCATATCTTTTTATTTTCTGCATGGAAGCTTTATCCAGAACACTTATATATGTTGAAGACATAGGTATCATCTCTGGAATAAAATTTGCAGGGGAGCTCCTTCTATAAATCATCTTCTGTTTGCTGATGATTGTATGATCTTCTGCAAAGATAACAAAGTTGAAGCTCAAAATCTCATGGACATTCTCAACATTTTTGGAGACACTTCTGGCCAACTCATCAACTTCAATAAATCTGGAGTGTTCTTTAGCATAAACACTGACCCATCTCTCATCCCTCCCATCAACAACATAATGGGTGTTCAAGTTATACAACTGGATGATAAATATCTAGGATCTCATCTCTTTACCCACAGAAGCAAAATCAAGTCATTTAAACCAGGGGTTGACAAGATGAAGTTGAGATTATCAAGTTGGAAAAATGCATCTCTAGATCCTGCAGGTAGAGAAATTCTCATTAAAAATGTTACTTCAACAGCCAGCATCTATCAAATGAACTGCTTCAGAATCCCTAAAAAAACTTGTCAAGACTTAAATAAACTTCAAAGAGATTTCTTTTGGGGAAAAAATCTGGGAAATCCCAAAGTGTACTACCCAAAGGCTTGAACAGCTATCTGCAAACCAAAGGATCTAGGTGGATTAAACTTCATGAACATGGAACTCTTCAACAGTTCTATGATTACAAAAATTGGATGAAGATTAGAACAAGATAAAAACTCATTATGGTATCAACTAATGGATGTTAAGTATCTGCTGGGGAGAAATCTGCAGAATATGGATACAAAAGCTAAAGATGGAGATTCTTGGATCTGGAAAGGTATCCTTGAAGGCATACAACAACATTGTTATTGGAAAATAGGCAATGGAAACAGAATCAGAATATGGGAAGACCTCTGGATCCCAAACTCCACAGTAAATCTCATAAAACCCACTCATTTCCTACAACATATTGATATGCTGACACACCTTATGACACCCTCTGGGGACTGGAATGCTCACCTTGTTCAACACATTTTCAGTATAAACACTGCTCAAACCATCCTGGCACTCAACACTCATCCAGGGGCAGACGACACAATTCAATGGAACTTAAATGAAACTGGAAAGTTCTCTGTCAAAGCCATTTACAAGGCAAAGATAGACAACTTATACAAGAATGATACCATTACAATAAATTGGGAGGTCATATGGAAAACGAATATTGCTCCAGTTAGAAAGATTTTTATCTGGAAATTTGCACATGAAATCCTCCCCATAAATGCAAATACTGCAATCATTTTGCACTACATTGATCTTATACGTCAAATTTTCAAAAGTGGGGAGGAAACTACGACACATATGTTCTTAAACTTCACTGCAGCAACTGATGTTTGGCATGAAGTTCTTGGGGAATCTCATGGAAAGTTTGACAATACCACGAACTTCATGGATTGGTTCAACTCCAGGTTCATAACTGGAAGTCCCTCTGAAAACTACAATACTTATGCTACTATTTGTTGGTTTATTTGGAAGGCTAGATGTGATCTAGTTTTCAATCGCATAAATCCTAATGCAAAGCAAGCATCTCTCTGCATTAAGAAACACTTATGCGATTATAACAGAGTTCACAACTTACCAACTCATGCTCTAAATACTTTTTCTTTAAATGGTGAAGAGCCTGAAAATCAGGCAGACACTACAGTGCCTTACGATCTGAATCAACATGCTCCACAAGAGTTTTGTTTTATCATCAAAATCTGTACTATACAAGACCCCGAAAACTTAAAATATTTCTCTGCACTAACTATCTTGGATATTGCAGGAAACACCATTGATAGCATAGGACACTCAGGCCACTTGGGATAATGGGGAGCAACAGGAGGTGCAGACCTAGCTTTCAACTGGGCAATGGAGCAGCAACACATGAATATTGAAGTACAAGCTGAATCCAAGGAAATTCTGTTAAGATTTCAGTTTCTATATAGCCAAGCAATCAAGGAAAGATTCAACCTCAGTCATTATGAAGACTTGCAAAACACCAATGAAAACACTCGCTTAAGAATCAACCCAATATCTTTTGTGTTAACTAGTTTTACTTTTATCCATAGACTCCCAAACTTGCAATCTCTTAATATTGCTATTCTATGTAAGAACTCCTGCTACTACTTTTTTTGGTTCTTAGGCGCTGCCTAAGTTTTTCTATATAAAAAAAAGTGGAATATGGGAGCATGCTTAAGAATCAACCCAATATCTTTTGTATTAACTAGTCTTACTTTTATCCATAAATTCCCAAACTTGTGATCTCTTAATATTGCTATTTTGTGTAAGAACTCCTGCTACTATTTTGTTTGGTTCTTAGGCCCTGCCTAAGTTTTTCAAAACCAAAAAAGAAAAGAGTGGAATATGGGAGCATGCAAGTCCACATGTTGGGGCACGTACATAAATTGGCAAGTCCACATGCTGGGTCAACACCACAATAACAAAGGAAGAAAATAATTTTCTTTTACTACAAGGGATATTCTTTTTGTCTTTACTTGCAAGATTCCAGTGATGCTATTAATGTTTGCGTAGTAATATCACTGGTGACCATGGAACTTTCCATTTAGCCTATATCTCCATATAAAACGAGATTGGGTAAAGCAGAGATATGGAGTGTTGGAAAGGGGGAAGTGGCATACTTCTATTGGTCGAATTAATATAAATTATGACACATGGCACTCCACCATTGGGTCGGTGATGTGGAGGAATATTAATGTAATAGAAGAAAGTGGTGTTTGTTGCAACCTATACAATGTGTCAAAACAGACAGAGCCGGAAGAGGGTGGAGAGCCGGTACAGATCACCATTGAATTATTTTTCCCCTCTTTTAGTTTTCTCATTGTAATAATGGATAGCTGAGTCTCTCCGCTGGGTTGAAGATGAAGCCAATAAAGTATATAAGAAATTCTACTATTCTTTAATAAATATTTTTTTTGGAGCTTTTAATGTTTTAGTTAATCCCTCTTCATATTTAGCTTCATTTTAAATGTTTCGGATAGTCTTCGGATGTCAATCTTTTATAAGTGAAGGAGGTTATATTGTTTTAGTACAACATAAAGTTGTAATATTTGTTTTAATCGTTATATATTCTGAGACATGAGATTGGGTTCAATATTGTCTTTTGTTACATTACGAATGTTTTTAGACAGGAATGATTATTTTACATAATTGATTTGGTGGAATCTCAACCCTAGTCTTTTCTCCCATTGATCATCTTAGCAATTTTATCTTTAGTATTTTTCTTATTTAATCTTAAAACTAGATCCTTTGAAAAGTTTGAGAATCGAATTCTTTCTTACCACTTGTAAAAACTACAATCAGTGACTTCCGAATGATAGATAAGTTTTAGTCGTCACATACCTTTTGTTGATGAAGTTCCTCCAAGCTCTCCTTAGTGATCTTCATCTTCAATCGATGAATTTCGTGAAGTCTAAATCTCAACCACATATTTTATCCTAATCCGAGACATATCTATAAGTAGACTAGAAATCAAGACTACAGTTTTGATCAACTAAACTTAACAAACAAGCTTGAGATGACAACGCTTGCGAGTTCGACCGAGCAGTGCTCTAACACTATGTTTCTCTCTAAATAAATTCGTAACATTCCCAAATAACATCAATGACACATGTCATTGTTCCAGGCTATTCTCAAATGATTTGAATCATAATTTGTATTATGAACAATAAATTTTTATTAACCGAAATTCATCAAGTATGAACAAATGTTCATTAAGCTTAGTCATATATATTTCGAGAACTAATTACCAAGATAAACTTGACTCGAAATTCCCGATATGCTTGCAATAATCTAATTAGTTATACGACAACGTCTCATAGATAGAAGGATGAATATGATTTAGAAATAGGTGGTTCAGTCTTTACTTACCTTCTGTTGAAGAAGTTCGCCAAAAGCTTTGGTTGATCTTCGACTTCAAACGATAGAAGCAGTGATGTCTGATAGGTGTAATAAACACCTTGATATTTATCTATTGTTTATGCTTTCTTTGCTACTTTTCTTGTAAATTATGTATCTTATGATTGTTTTTGAGTATTTTAGGTACTTTAGAGTCGTTCAGATCGAAAGAAGAAGAAATCATCCATTTTGAGCACAAAGGGTTAAAGCGTCATTTCACGAGGCAGTATTATTGGAAGCTTAGCCAATGATAGGGGATAGCCAGCTGAAAGAGTAAATGGATTACCACTTTGGTGGCTTATATCCAACAGTGGATGCTTGTAGAAATTATCATCATTACCTAGCCCTAAACTTTAGAGAGAAATAATTCCTCATATCATTGCCTTCTCTTTTCCTACATCACCTGAAATTAGAGGAGAAAAGGCGGTTGCTGCTGCTGGTGGAGGAAATCATTGAGAAGGAAGAGGAGATGTGGTTGAAGTCTACAACAGATAAAGAGGGTATTGATTGGATTCGAACTCGGTACAAGTTTTGGCAGAGGTTTGATGAATTAGGGGAGATGCTGTGGATGTTGATATTCATGGGGTTGTGATGAATTGATGTTGAATTTGAGATTGAGAAGAAAAACTGGGTTTGACTGAGATCGGAAGAAGGAATTCAAGTTGTTGGTGTTTAGATGAACAACACAGAGAGACTGGGATTTGAAGATGATGGAACAGGAATAGGAAGAATTATAGTAAATGTGCCAGGAGTTGAAATGAATAGGCAAATGGCTCAATGGATTGATGTTGTTCATGTGAAACTGAGAATGGTGAAGGATGCAATTGTGTTGGGAGATTGCAGGTGGAAGAGATGATTTTCAAGGGCTTACTGAGATTGGAGGTATGCAGTGAAGATGGTGGTACGACTACAGATGATTATCAAGGGTTTGTGGTCGATTTGGTTTTAGGGTTTCTGCTGATGTTTATGGAGGATTTGTGTGTGCAACTGAACTAGTGTGAAGCTAGAGAACATGGGTGTTATTGGTGCTGCAATGCAGAGATGGACTGTAGCTGAAACAAGGAAGGATTTGAGCCCGAGAAGTTGTTCTGCTGGTATTTGAGGCAATGGTTGCAGGTGATGGCAGGTTGAAGAATGGATGCAATGGATGAAATAGTTGCTGCTACAGGCTAACACAGGCTGAGAAGAATGAGGATATGATGCTGCGAAATGGAGTCAGATTGGTGTTTGATATGTTACCGAGAAAGAACCAAGTGATGTTGTTGAACCGGGGAGAGAGCAAAGATTGCAGTTGAGATGGCTTGAGTCTCTGGTGGAGTTTACAATGGCCAGGGATGGTAGACACTGAACCTAGTGCTGTGAAGTTAGATGTATGAACAGTTCAGTTGCAGGTCAACAAGAAAAAGCTGGAGAATTTCAAGGTTGTGATGCAGCTGTACATGGGAGTCCAAGTGAAGATTGTGATGCAGAGTCAGTTGCAAGCTTGCTGGTGAAGATGACTTGAGCTGCAGTCAAGGATGCTGCTGCTATTGCAGTAGCTTTAGCTGTTGTCATATGATGTACAGTGCAGAATCTGGTAAGAATGATGCTCATGGAGGAAGCCGAAGTTCGTTGCAGTTGAAGTATAAGATGAACGGGTACAGGCTGAATACTGTATGCTAGCCATGGCGAGCTTCTTCCATTTGAAGTTGAATCTGCAGTGATGCAGTGGCCTGAGCAAGTGTTGTTGCAGAGAATGATATTGAGAAGATTGCGTCGTAGAGTGGTGCAATTGAAGAAAATGAGTTTGTAATGGGATCTGATGACAACAGTAAGAGGGGCTAGTATATGCAGCTGGTGCTGAGATGCTGCCATGGATGTGTGGGTTGCGAGGGGACTTCGAGTCTGATGAAGAGTAGAAGCTACTGTTGCTTACGAGAGAATGGTGGTAAGGAGTTAGAAGTGGTTGTTGTGCAGGCAAGAAGCTACAGAAGGACTTGCAAATGATACTGGTGCTTTTGTTGCAGAAGCCACAGAAGAAGCATAGATGAATGCTTTATGTGATTACAGGGAAGTGACATGGGGTTTTTCTGAAGTTGGTTGTGTATGTAATAGCTGCAAGTATATGGAGCTGCTAATGGTGTTATGCGCATTGGTGGTTACAGAATGGATGTAGTGGTGTTGTTGCCGCTGGTATGTTAGAGTTGCAGTCTGCAAGGAAGCTACAGATGGTAGTCAGTTGGTATTGCAGCTGGGAACTGGTTCAGATTTGGAATGGCAGAGGAGGCTTGAGGTAACCTGGGATTTGGATACAAGCTTTTAAAGTATATGCGATGGAGATGAGCAAGGAAATGGCCCTGGTTATGTTGCAGAACTGAGTAACTACTGGTGTTGCGAGCTGGTAAGAAGGATTGAAGTGCAATGGAAATGCTGAGTTGAGTTATTGATTGTCGGAAGGAGAGTAGAACAGAATGAAGGTGCTGTAAATACTTGAAATAGATGTATGCTTAGGGTATAAAGTGTGCAGGGTATGAGTCTCAGAATGGGCTGAGATATGGAAATGAGCCAGAATACAAGCAGAACTCCGCCTGAATCGGAGTCAGGCGAGTTGACTCACCGATCCAGTAGCTGACTCAGATGGACTTGAAACTGTTGGGCTTCACTCATGGGCTGTTAGCTGATGGGTGCGACCAAAGTTAAACTGAAGGCACAGAAAGTATATAAAAGAAGAATTTTATCCCGTAAAAAGAAGTATTATCTTCTCTTCTTCTCTACTTTTAGCCTAGGGTTTCGAAACATGGGTTTTCTTTTTCTCCTTGTTATGAACTCCTATGCCATGAGTACCTAGATTTTATTATTGGTTAAGGAATAAGTTGGATTTCCAAATATGGGTTTTCATTCAATAAATTAGTTTTGTCTCATAATTATCGATTATGATTCACTAGAAATATCGCATGTATGATTGATTGTTAGTTTCGTCAAGTTGCAAATTGGTAGAACTCGTAATCATATCTATTGCTAGTTTAGGGTTTATTATACGTAAACGTGATACACCTTGAATACAAGTAGTATAATTGTGATTATTGCTTGTAGTGATACATCCTAATAATCACATGTGAGTCATAACCTTTGTTAAATTGGATTAGTGCTTTTACACGTTCGATTGCTTTGATTGGCCTGATTTCATAAAACTTAGCGCATCTAGGGAATTAAACTTGATAGTGCTTTTACACGTTAGGTTGTTCTCTTAGGTAGAATTCATATTCGCATCTTTTAATGTGTTTGTTGATGATGAGAGGAAATTAGCGGGATATTCTTGCGATCAAGGTATCCTAGGGCCTTTGATAAAAGTTGAGATTAAATATCAATTCTAGTTATTGTTACAAATTCATGTTTGTGAATGAAAACTAATCCTTGACCAATATCTTTATCTTATTGATTTGCTTGTTTATTTCATTATTTGATTTTAGTTTATTTTCCTTTACATAAAATAACTTGTTTATATAGGAAACCGAAACAACTTGACAAACTAGATCCTCTCTGTGGGAACGATCCTTTCTTACCCTTGCTATATTATATATTTTAAGTTGTGAGAAAGTAATATTATTTTTGACGCATACGACTGCGATCAATGTCGGATTCTGAACTACACACTTCTATCCTTATCCGAGACTTAACTAATTGTTGACTAGATATTAAGATATAGTTCTGATCAACTAAATTTGACAACAACATTGATATTGCAGTACTCGTGAGTTCGGCCGAGGAATGCTCTAACACATTGCTCTATTAACCCTAGAATGCGTCCACAACTTTATTAGTCCAGAATATAGATATTACTTTCGAGTTAGGATGATCACCTCTAAGGAAAAAGATCAACCTTGAAAAATACTTTATTACAGAAATTCAGATGTGCCTTTGTTAATATATCTAACAGAGGCAGAATCACCAAAGAAACTTTATCGCATATACAAAGACATACGCGACCAAGAACTCAGTGTGACTCTCCAAGATGTCTCTAACACCTAAGGCATCATTGGATCTATATGGAGATTCAATCTCGAGCACTACATAGATATTTCTCTAACTATCAAGCACTTTCGTATCCACCAGAAACCCTAGTGATTCATCAAACTGGGGACCGGTGAAGAACCTTATATCCAACATTGGCATGGGTCGTTATAGCAAGTGGAGTTCAGTGAGACGTGACCAAAGCATCAAACTCTTGAATAGATATCAAAGCATAAACCACATGTAATTATTATACAGGGAATGAGACTCAGTAAGTATCAAAGATCATACCAAGTTCAAAATGTGTTTGAGCCTCCCTTTACTTCGTACGCATGAATGAGATACACTAGGGTTTATGTCGGGTCAAAACTCAAATATCTATGGTTTGCGAACTGGTTCGCCAACCTACACTGAGTAGAAATATCAGTAAGTCAATATTTATCTCTTATGATGTTTGAAAAATTCCAAAGTGATAAAATAATTTGCATGGGAAGTTTTCAATTGATCCACAAATTAATTCATAAAACTAATATTCTTAAGGACTGGTGAACATCTTTGCTTAGAACCATATTTCGAGATTTTTCAAAAAATAAGCTTGACTCGAAACTTCTTCATTGTAAATTTACTAGAATTCATACGGTATAGTCTCAACAGATAAATGGTAAGATAATGTGTAAAATAGAATGGTTCAGTCTTCACATACCTGATACAGAAGTTCTCCAAATGTCTTTGTCGATCTTCAGTCTTCAATGGTGATCTCTGATACTCAACTACAAATTCTAACCTATTCCGAGACTTGACTTGGTAGACTAGAAATAAAGATATAATTTTGATCAACTAATATTAACAAGAATCTTGAGAAGCAAAAATGCAATCTAGATGATGAACAAATTCTGAAACCGTAGAAAAAACAAGGTTTATAGACGAAAATCATAAGAAAATTGTTGTTTTTTGATGATTTATTTTAACATAGTTAACTCAGTGGAGAACCGATTTTCAGAGCCTTCAGGAATGAACTGCCTATTTCCATGTTGCGCACAAATATTTCTTTTTGTTTTTTTTTCAAAGAAAAAACAGAAACAAACTTAGAAAAAGAACTATCGTCTTGAAAACAAGACGAGATACATAATCTCTAGGGGATATGTGCATCTTCTTCATACAGTACTTTGACCACCTTTTTAACATCACTCTCAATCATTACTCTTTGCATCATGTTGATGATTGCAATTTCAGTATCCAGAGGAACATCACTGGTTTCAGCTCGTCCTTGTTACAGCCGGGACAACAGGGGCTGGTCCATATTTGAGACACGATGTGACACAATATGACAGGTGAAGAAGAGGATGATTTTCACATTATGATTGATAGCGGGATAACAATAAGAATGATCAAAGGTCTACATTGATTTTCCCAGATTTGGCCCATAAAAATTGCCCCGATTTTAGAGTTTTCCGTTTCAGCTTTAACAGGGCCCACCACCTCATGAGAATTAGTTCCAGAACCATTAAACTTAGAGCTTTGATACACACACCAAATTTAAGCACCATGATGGGTACAGAGGAGAATCGCATGGACACAGGGGAAGGATATGTGCATTGGGATGGGGAAAAAACGGTTCAGTCCAAAACCGCACAAAAAAGAACAGATTAGTCCACTCCGATCCAACTAGGAACAGATTAGTCCAAAAAATGTATAAAGACGTTGCTATCCTTCGCACGCTTTTGATAAAGCACACGTGTAGCGAATGGATACAGTTTTGTAACTGACACCATAAACGTAGTTGTGACACGTAGCTTGGAAAAAAAACTGAATTAAAAACTGAATTAAATGGCGTAACGGAAAATCATTTATTCCTTCTTTTTCTTTTGAAGACTGAATAACAGAACAAAAAAATCAAAACTACTCATACCTCAACATTTTGAACCCTAGAAAATTTTCAATTCACAGAAACTTTCAATCAAAAACTCTAACAGCTTACTAATCAAAACAACTAGATGGTTGAACAATCAGTAACATCATGTTGCAAGGGAAAAAAGTAGTTTCAAAGAAAAACGCACCACCAACAGTGGAAGATTCAACATCAACTGAAGAAGAAATTCCATCAGTTGCTGTAGAAGAAATTCAAAAATCAACATCACCAAGAACGAGATCAAAGTCCGCATAAAAAGATTCAACACCAATTTCATCCCCAACTCCATCAGTTGCTGCAGAAGAGATTCGGAAATCAACAGGACCAAAAACGAGATTGAAGAGATCATTAGAAGATTCAACATCAATTTCAGTACCAGAAACTTCAAAAACATCACCAGCTAAAAAGAAAGCAAAGCCTTCAAATCCTCCAAAGCCTCCAAAGTCTTCAAAGCCTTCAACATCTGTTATCTCAAAAAAAGGTAACAATTCAAATATAGTTATGTCTATTTTTGAGCAATTTTTATTCAATTTCTTGTACATGTGTATAGATATGTACACCGCCATGTTGTTGCAGTGATTCATGTCTAGTTCTATCTTGTTTTTGAGCAATGTTTGTGGGAATTGTTGTTGGTGTGTATAGATCTGTACACCTCCATGTTGTTGCAGTGATTCATTTCCAGTTATATCTGTTTTTTTAGCAATTTTTATTGGAATTGTTGTTGGTGTGTACATACTAGTACACCACAATGTTGTTGCAGTGATTCATGTCATGTTTTGTCTGTTTTAAAGATGTTTCTGTAGCAGTGTACTGGTTTGTACACCATGATGCTATTTCAAACTCATATGGCCTAATGTGTGTGTTGTGCCGTCACTTGTGTTTACCGGTGTACAAGCCTTTGCACCAGCATGCTATTTCACCTTCATATGGCATGTTGTGTGTGTTTTCAACCTATTGTGCCGTCACTTGTGTTTACTGGTGTACATATCTTTGCACCAACATGCTATTTCATCTTCATATGGACTAATGTGTATGTTCTCAACATATTATCCCATCATCTTTGGTGCTGGTGTACACATCTTTGCACCAACATGCTATTTCACCTTTAATTTGCCTGTTGTGTGTGTTTTAAAGTTGTTTTTGATAGATTTCTGTATGAGTGTAAAGATTTGTACACGCACATTGATTCATGGCATGTTGTGTGGGAACAAATATTGTTTTAGTTAGTTTTCTGTAGGAGTGTACACAGCTATACACCTGTATGATATGGTCCTATTTATGCGTACAATGATATGATTTGTACTTGTATGAGTATAATGAATGTATTATTCTTCTTGGTTCATTTTCGTAGATACCAACAAACCATATATGTCAAGTTTTCATGCCTTCAGTGACTTTGTGAATAGAAACCTTGAGGAAGATGAAGCAAAAAGAGGAGAAAAAGTATGGTTTACTAATTACCAACTAGAGAAGCAAAAAGAAGGACCATTCTGGCCTGTTGTAGATATCTTTGTCCACAAAAATGCAGACCGGAAAGATGAGAAACATACAAGTAAAAAGAGAGATGATATATGGACTAAGAACCCAAACTCAATTCTGAAAATTGTGAGACAGTACCGCCATGAAATTTGTGATTCAGGGGGACATTATTTCATGTTTGATACTACCAAGAAGAACAAGCAAGTGGCAGTAAAGAGTGAACCTGAGGATTTGTTTCTATTTTATGGGATTAAGATGGTGCCAATGGAAGTTGAAAAAGGGGAAGATGTAAAAACTGCAGCTGAAAATAAATACGGTCCGCTGATAAACAGATTGACTCTTAAGAAACGAACTGAGCTGGGAAAAAAAGATGTGGAGAAGGAAATCGTACGTATCATGAAGCTAAATCCAAAGTCGAAAATGGAGATTGAAAGAAATGCTGAAGACTTAGTGGCGTTGTTTACTATGTACTTGTGTATCACGGTCTTTTTTACCTAGGCAAACGGAAGTATGATTAGCAAGAACCACTTTGCACACTTTTTTGAGTCTTTGGATAGGATGAAGAGAACTTGCTGGCCAGTTCATATACATGAGTATCTCATGGAGAGCATTAAGAAACATCAGGATTCACCACTTAAAGTTAATGGTTGTGTGCTTTATCTGTTGGTGAGTTCACAGTTGTACACCTGATATATCCATTCACCATTTTAAATAATTTTGTTCATTGTGTTTGTTCCTTTCTCTTATATTTCCAAATATTCACCTATTTGTTAATACAACATTGGTTTGCTGAACACAACAAAATCATGAAGCCAAGCAATGAGGAAGGTGTGCCAAGGCTTCTTAGGTGGATCATCAGCGACGTCAGTAATACAATCGAGAAATACCTGAATGATGCCATGAAAAAGGTATCTCAAAAAACTTTCTTAGAATAGTATATGTACATTGATATACACCTTTAATAAGGTGTACAATATTGTACATTGTTGATAGATTTTAAGAAATTTGTCTTGTGTACAACAATGTACACTCTTACAACATGTGTAAAAAATTGTACACCTGTGATCAATGTTGATACTTTGGCATGTTTTCGGATGCAACCGGGATGGGTGAAGGCTTATAATGATGAAGAACGATTTCTTTTGGATGAGTACCGGAGGAAGAAACAAGAAAATATCATAGATGTTGTGAAAGAAAAGCTGCGAATTTCAGATATGCGAAGAAAGGAGTTGGATGAGGAGCTTAGTGAAGTTCTGGATGGGCAAGAAAGGCTTCTTAGTTTCGTTGAAGAGAAAAGACTAAAAGTTAATGAAGTTGGTCTAATGAGCTTGACAGAAAGAGAAGCTAATGATTTTCGTAATTACACTTTGCATGAAATCTTTAAATGTGCAAAGGAAATATGGCTTGAAACTGAGGAGGATGAGGAGATTGATGAGGATGAGGAGGAGGAGGAGGAGGATGAGGATGATGGTGAGGAGCACAAGGAAGATGATGAGATTGAGGAGGATGAGGATGAGGAGGATGACAAGGTTGAGTAGGAGCACAAGGAAGATTATGATGATGGTGATGACAATGACAAGGAGGAGCACAATGAAGATGGTGATATGCATGATCATAATGATGATGATAATGATGATGGTGATGGTGATGACAATGACAAGGAGGGTAGTAAGGGTGGTGCCGTGGTGATATGCATGATCATGACAATGACAAAGAGGGTAGCAAAGGTGGTGATGACGAGCATGGAACTGAATCTGAAAGGAATGAAGTTCCGTCTGAAACTCCTGAAAAGCAAAGGTACAACATCACTTTTTTTAAATTTGCAAGTCATTTTTTTTTATGTGTGTACATAGTCGTACACCAGTGTGTGAAAGCTAATACCTTTTCCAAAACTTGAATCTTTTTAGCACTCCTTCACCAAAGACCAATGAGGCAAATGAAGAAGATGGCAAGGATGGAACAAGCCAAGGAGTTGAGTCTGAAACTGGTAACAAGCCGAGGTATATGTGTAGCTCGCATTTCTTCTCATTTTCTATATATGTGTACCAATATGTACACCTTAGTGATTTCTCATTTTCTAAAAAAATTGCATTTTTTTCAGCACTCTTCTGCCAAAGGAAGTTGAAATCCCTGAAGGTCAAGAAGAGCATATGAACCTTAATGACCAGGATACTGCTCAAACTGATGAAATTGACAAAGTAGCTGGGTGTGAAGCTGCTAACAAGCAAAGGTATAAAGAAAATGATCTCAGCTTATATATTTTATTTTATTTTGTTTCAGTATGTGTGTACAAGGATGTACACCTTTATGACTTCTTCTGAATTTGTGTACATACCTGTAC
The DNA here is from genome assembly GCF_003573695.1 of Papaver somniferum. Taxonomy (NCBI): domain Eukaryota; kingdom Viridiplantae; phylum Streptophyta; class Magnoliopsida; order Ranunculales; family Papaveraceae; genus Papaver; species Papaver somniferum. The sequence continues at coordinate 73,705,087 of NC_039368.1, read as the reverse complement.
ATTGGTGTAAAACTCTGTACACCATTGAAAATTCTCATAAAAATTTCATTTTTCAGTACTTCTATGCCAAAGACAAGTGTAATCAATGAAGATAAACAAGACCAAGTGAACCTTGATGACCAGAATGTGATGGATGGCACTCGAACAGCTGAAATTGATGAAGCTACTATAATTGCAGCTGAAGCCATATGTCAGTTGGATCCTAAAGAAGTCCTTTTACTCACACAAGGAGAAGAATCACAGAATGAGACTTATACATCAATTGAGGACCTTCTAGATAACTTGTCTGAAACTGTATTCGTAAAGCTTGAAAAAGGTTGTTACAGAACGGCACCATCTGAAGTGAAGGAAAAGATGGCAACCCTGATCCGCCACGATTGTACAAGCTTTGCATTATTGAGCCAAGAAGATCCAAAATAAGAGTCGTCGCAAAAATCATTATCCAATGAAGATGTACGAGAAATGATCATTGAAGAAGCATTGCAGTTCATTAAACAAAATCCTAGTGAATTTTTTAGCAGCCAAGAGGTAGAAGAAGAGAAGACCACTCCAGTGAGGACAAGAGCAGGGAGGATGAAGGAAGCAGAGATGTTGAAGACACAAGCCGCTGGCAAGTTGTCCAAGACACCACAAAAGAGAAATGTAAAAAGAAAGCTAGATCCTGAATTCATTGCCGAGGGTAAAACCAAACGAGTTGTGATAAAAGCAGATCCAATAGGCAAGGGGATCAAAGTGGGACAAGAACCAGGCTATCCTGCCCCAATAAAGAGAAAGGGAGATATATATCGTTCTCACAATCCATTGCCAGATGTTCGTCTATCACCACTATACCATGCTATGCAACCAGGACAGGACAAAAAAAGGGTACAAAAATTCTTCGACTATACATGCATGGAGTAAGTTCACAAAACACCATGATTGAATCTTATAAAAAAATTATGTGCACAACTTTATACACCATGTTAACATTTCCTTTATGTTTCCGCAGCTCTGTAGCTTGGAAACTAATAAGACTGGATGATCCAACAGTCAAGGAAGATATTTTGATTGTTGGAAGATTACTTCGTGAACTGATGTTCAACAAATATCTGGACCAAGAGGTACTCCAGTTCTACATCCATCGACGGAGAAGAGCACTTGTCAGAGATAACATTCGTCATCCAGATGACAAAAAGTACATGAGTTGTGAAATTATGAGTCCTACTGTATGTGTAAGTTTCTCAAAACAAATAAGAAATGTCATATATAGTTACTTTAATATTGTGTACATAGTTGTACACCTAATTGACATGGCGTGTTCTATGTGTTTTTAGATTTCTTTAGATGTGTACATTGATATACACCAATATGAATATATGACACAAGGTCTGTTAAGTGTTGGTTGTTAGATTTATTTAGCTATGTACATAGATGTACACCAATATGCATCTATGATTGACACATGGTCTGCTAATTCTTGATTGTTAGATTTATATAGGTGTGTACATAGGTGTACACCTGTATATCATACATGGATATACGGTCTGTTTTCAAGCCTACAATGTTTGATTTGTTAGTTTTCTGTAGAAGTGTACATGCTTGTTAGTTTTCTGATTAAGGTGAGCCTAATTAATTTTGTTTTCTAACAAATTATTAATTGCAGTACTATGTCAAGTATAATGTCACCAGCGAGGTGCAAAAGCTTGTGGTTGATTTCATACGAGACATGCCTGAGAATCTGGAAGTTCTTGTAATCTCTATCAATCACTCTACAGATCAAACGAGGATGGGATTGCACTGGTCACTTTTGAATTTTGATTTCGAAGCTAAGGAATGGAAATGGTATAACTCGTTACACTCAGAAAATGAGCAGTCATATAAAGACGATGCAAAGAAACTAGCAGATGTGGTACAAGTAGAACTCAATAAGAAGAGAGCATTGAAGGGTCACCCACCTATAGAAGAGCACGAATTAAACATCATGACATGCCCTTCACAAGTAATCAACCCGGACTATCTAATATATACTTGTTACTTTATGAAACGAAGTATGAAGACAACAAAAGGTATGAAAAAAGGTCAGCAGAGGGCCGAAGACATTTGTCAGCAAATGAGATCAAAATTGGTGGCCAAGATATTGACAAAAGTCGAATGGTATGAAAAGGTTTGGGATATAGCGAAGGACGAGGAGCGTAATCAGTGGCGCAAGACCACAGGAAAGCAACCATTGAAGATGAAGAAGAGTTTTTAATCTTCATTCAAGATCACTTTCTGAATTTCTTCTAAACATTTTTAATCTTCATACAAATTTAAGTTTTCAACTTTCTGCTTAAGACTTGTCACTATTATAAAGACCTTGAATTAATGTATTTTATTAGTTTCAATATTGATGTTTTGAAAATATACTTGTGTCAGTACTAAAGTATGTATTACAGGTTAGAAAATATTAAGGTGTACATGATTGTGCACAGTTTCTGACAGAGTAGAAAATCTGACAGGCAATGGTACAGGAAGGTGTACATAATGGTACACATGTACTAACAGAAACATAAAATAGAAAAAGTAATAACCTAGTATCAATCATTAAACAGCAAAAATAAAAACTAATTACTGCATTAGAACTAAAAAAAAAATTACTAAACAAAATAAACTAGTAGCATCCATTGTACAACAAGGTGTACATAATGCTACACATGTAAAAAAGACAGGTAAGAAAAGTGAAGTGCACAGGAAGGTGTACATAATGGTACACAGATCCTGACATTAATTATCCATGAATAGAAAAATGAAAAGACATTACCAAAAGTAAAAACCAAAAAACATAGAATCTTTCAAACAAATCAAACATAATAAAAAGCACCAAGGCATGGGGCAGGTAGCTCTGTTGTGGTGACCAAGAGTGAAGCACTTTGTGCACATCATAGGTCTCTTTTGCTTCTCCCAAGCCTTCTTGAAACGTTGTTCTCTTTGTCTACCGGGTGGAGGCACAGGAATAGGAACAAGAATCCTATCACTAGGATCATAAGACTGCGGCTTGTCATAATTGGGGATTGGAAAGATGATCTCTTGGTATGTCTTTTTGTACCATTCAGTGTTGAAGTATGACTCAACAAATGAATAGATATCCTCCCTTGTAGATTGAATGGCAGCATAAGCATGTGCGCAGGGAAAACCATTTACTTTCCACCTATGACACGTACAAGTTCTCTCCAACAAATCTACAGAATGAGTGCGGGGAGACCTGACTTCATACAATCTTTCCATAGACTCAACAACAGTCCAAGTACGACCAATGTTGATGTTTTCGTTTAGTAAATCCTCGTATACGAGAGTGAGCCTAGTGTTAAAATTTTCAAGACCTTCTACCCTTCTCTTAGAATTCATCTACATAACCTTCAAACTAATATAATAAAAACACAAAAAATAAAACCAAAACATGATATAGAATAAATACAAATAAAACATGTGTACAACAATGTACACACAGTTGCAGAATCACAGATATAACATGTGTACAAGTATGTACACATCAATCAAATCCATGTGTGCGACAGTAAAAAATAAATGAATTAAATAATAAGCAAAACTCACCGTATCGCATTGAGAAGAGCAAAAGCAGACAGCTTTTTGAACTCAAGAATCCAGTATACATGAAGAGTGAGGAGCATATCTGCATACAGGGAAAAATGCATTTTCCCATTTCTCCTTTGGAATGGTCCTGAGATAATTAGCAACATGTCCACCACCAATTGCATGCATGCCCCGCAAAGCTTCTTCAAAGTTCGCTGCTGTGTAAGAGTAAGCAGCTTTGTAAAACAAATCAATAACGACATTGTAATTCGCATCACCTTTTCCAATAGGGAGATTGCACTTGATGTGGTAAAAGCAATAGTTGTGATATGAACCAGGAAATGCTCTTGGAATGCCCTGCAAAAGTCCTTCGTGACGATCACTAAGGAAAACAATCGGACGATCATCGACCACTTGTTGAAGATTATCCAGAAACCAAAACCAATTGTCTTTGTTTTCAGATAAAACAATAGCAAAGGCATATGGGTAAAAACCATCATTTCCATTGACACATGTTGCAGCCATCAAAGTACCCCTGAATCTACCAATGAGGAAAGTAGCGCCCAAGTAAATCATGGGCCTGAGATACCTATAGCTATGCTTGCAAGCACCGAAACAGATGAAAATCCGCTTAAATCTTCCAGTTTCTTCATCAACTTCAAGTTTCACAAAGCTATCAGGATTAGTTTGCTCAACGGCTTTCACAAAGCTACCAGTTTCTCGTCGTCACCATATTGATCTTCAAATACAACTTCTTTCCCTCTACAGGCATGGTGATACTTAATATTGGACCCATAAGTCTTCTTAAAGAGTGACATGATCTGTTTGGGTTTTAAAGTGGGATCACCCTGTATACTATCAGCGATTAAATGCTTAACTAACTTGGTTGTCACCACAGGACTCTTCAACCTCAAACCAGCACCACATCTACAAAAACAAAATCTGGAATAAGTAATGTGCACCACATTGTACACTTAATAAAATCTCAAAAACAACAACACACATGCAAAAAGAAAGCACATACCAAGCAAGAATATGAAATTTACACCACAAGTGCCACCCAAAAAGCCTACAATAAGTAATGTGCACCACAATGTACACCTAAAACAAGTCTACATATTAAAACCTAAAAATCAGTAACATGGATCAAAAAAACAAGTGAACACCACTAACCTGTGAATAACGTTAGAATCTTTCAGCATAAACCGAGAAATGTCACCATTCACAGGCCCAAAGTGAATCCTCCAACCACAACCATCTTCTTCGCACTTCGCAGTAAAACGAGTCTTGTCGTTTTTAAGAATAAGAATCTTGTAACCAGTACACATCTTGTATTGATCAACAACAATCTTTACAGATTTAACACCACCCACAAATATTGTCAAAAACATAACGCCATTCATCGATAATGAGAGGCTTGGCCTTGTCCGCGTCATGATCGACCACCCTTACAAGCTTAGGACTTTCACTTACACAAGAGTTTGAAGTACTAGCACCAGAACTACTGCTACAACCAGAATTAGAACGAGACAAAGACCTTGAACTAGTGCTACAACCAGTATGCTTCGGAATCACATCAACATTCAAATAGAAATCTTCATTGTTCATCTGAATAACAAGAGCAACTAAACCTTGAAGTTGTATATCACCTTGTATAAAAACTACTTGATTAGTATCCATATAGGAAAAACGTATACTCAAAGGGGACAAAGACCTCCACTGCTTACAGGCAAAATGATTCAATTCATCAACGGTGATTAAAGTATTAACACGAAACACAGAAGAATGTTCACCATGATTCAAAACAGCATGAACAAACTTCTCAGACATATTTGATACACCTACATATAACAAAAGATATAATAATAATTTCAGATTCGCATAACCTAAAACTTGAAGAGTGTACAGGAAAATACACATTTAATCGAAGGTAAAAATCAAATAACAGTAAACTTCAAATCAAAACTATTCCATCGATTAATCGCAGATATAACAAAAGCTTCAGAATCTTACTAGAACGCATAATTGAATAAACCAAAAGCATATGATCTAATATCAGTTTGATTTCATATCATGCATCATAACACCAAACACCAAAAAACAGTAATCAAAATCATTCCCCGAAAATCAAAAGCTAAAATACACCAAAAATCAAATCAATAACATACAAACAATAAGATGTAACAGATTGAATTCATATCATCAACTGATAAAATCAAAAAAAAAAACCTAAATATCAGAAAAGAGATTCAACGATGAAGCAAAAACAGAACTAACCTGAATTTGAATTCCGTTAAATATCAGGAATTCGTGAAATCCAACATAACCTCTATGAAACTGTTAAATCCCTGTTACTTGTAAAGTTGAATTCTGGATCGATCTATCTCTGAAATCTGACGTGAATTCAAATCTCTAGTCCAAAAATAATCCCGCAACTACACTTTACCAGTAATCTGAAGTTGAATCGCAACCAAATTTCTCTCTGAAACTGTTAAATCGCCTACGAATTTCTTCTATGTATTAAATAGTCTCAAGGGTAGTTACGGGATATTGGAAATACAGGAAATTGGGATCGGTCACAATTTTGGACTAACTCGTCCATATTTGGGTTAAATTTTTTGAGACGAGATTTTTTTGAACTAGAGAGTACTAGGCCTGAGACGAGAGGACTAAAGCGTCCCAAACCCAATAATTTTGGGACTAAACGTCAATTTCTACCATTGGGATAGGGTGGGAAAATGTGGGTCCCACCCCTCCCTCACACGGTACCTAGGGGTGTGAATTCGGGCAGGCCAGGCCACCCGGCCCAAAAACTGACACAGGTCGGGCAGGTCGGGCTTAATATTTGTGAGGCCTAAACAAATTCAGGCCGGGCAGGCCGGGTAAAAGATGATAATTTGCTACCCAAAGACCGCCCGAAGCCCGTTTTTTATACGGGCAGGCCAGATCGGGCCGGATAGGCCACTATTTTGAAATTTTTTTCTTATTTTTAAGTTCAAATTTTCAAATGAATGGTATTAAATTTATTTTTCCAGGCTTGCAATTAAATTTATTTAATTTTAATATAATATCCTTTCCTTTCTAACATTGCATACCGTAAGTGATAGTATTATTTTATATTTAAATTACAATGACAAACTTTTAATTATAGCCTACAATAAATAATTAATTAAAGTACAATAAAATTTCTAATAAGAAAATATATTACCATTAATGTTTTGAAAAAGTTAATTATAAGTAAAAACAAGTATATATTTAATTTTTCTTGACACAAAATTGATAATTGTAAAATGGTAACTTTTAAGTTTTTTTAAGAGGATATTAAATGATTAATGGCACATAGAAGGTTTTCAGGCCGGGCACCAGGCCGGGTATCAGTCCGGGCATCATAATTAATTGCAAAGCCCGAGACCGCCCAATAAATTAATCCAGACCAGGCCGGGTGGCCCATGACAGGACATAACAGGCTTTGGGCTACTTCGGGTACAGGCGGGCTCGGACGAATACAGGCAGGCCGAGTATTTTCGGGTATTATTTACACCCCTAACGGTACCCACCTTAGTCCTTCTCCTTCGGTGTATCTATACTTTTCGTTAAACTTAACTGCATAGTCAAGAAAGAACCTTTGACTTATCCGTCCAGCATTGTACAAACAAACACGTGGTCTCTTTTAGTGTTTACTCCAGTCCATCCTACTGACCGGAGAGAAAGTGTCTTTATGGATTCAATAATCCAACCAATGCACTTCTAGTTCTAGATACCACTCCCACTACACTATTACTTTGATCTTCTTTCTCACCATGGGAAAAAAGAAGAACACAGAAATGATTATCATACTTGATGTTGAATCAGAAACTTCAGGTAATCTCTTTGGTTCTCTTCTCTGGGGTTTTGAGTACACCATAACGTTTATTTTACATTTTGATGTCTCCAAATGGAAAAATTGGGTTTTTATCAACTAAAATGGTTGTACAGATCATTATGTGTTAGGGTTTTGCTCATCAAGAAAAAACAAGGGGATTCTGTTGGTTTAGCTGATCATTGAAAAAAAAAAAGAAAAGAGATTTTTAAGTGCTGGTAGATGCAACTAGGGATTTGTCATACACAATGTAGTTATTATGGAAATAAGAAACAACAGTTAGAAAGCATATAAGTACACTATGAAAAGAACAAGTTCTGAAATTGATCTGGGTTTTTGTAGGATCGGAGACGATTGATTCGGTTTAGAGCCTATCCGTAAAGGTGTAATCAGTCTCTGCTTTCACCCCCTAAAAACTGTTACATTGCTTCTATTGTCCAAGTTTAATTTTCAAAATTCTATGAATTGAATGGAAGATAGGAGTCATGCCCCGATAAATTACGATTGTAAGGAGCTGATTGCGTTCTAGTTTCTCTTACACCCTAAGCATCATCTTAACTGACTGAGGCTCATTTTATAACGCGGTTGCTTAGGTTCTTTGTACTTCAATTTTGCGTTATCTTTTATTGGATGTTTGTAATGCTCAGAACTTAAAACAATCTTAATAGACATTTGTAGTGCTTGGAATTTTAAACAACCTTGTGATGATGTACAGATTGTTCCGAGGAGGCTCCAAAGACTATAACCAGGCCTACGTCCCTGGGATTAGTAGAGAAGTTCGACAAATCACCAACCGGTCCACCCCTATGTATAAACTGTACCATACCTCAACGAAAGCGATCAAAGATGCGAGGTAGGAAAATTTATTCAAGTATCTCACCCCTATGCAAGCCATCAAGAAAGATAATTGATAAGAAGGTTCCAAACCGTAAGCAAGATCAGAATTCAAAAACCTTTCCTCGACTTCAGCCATCAAAGAGGATAATTAACAGCAAGATTCCAGTCCGCAAGGAAAATCAGCTTGACTCGAACAAGTTTCAGTTCTACTTAGAGTGAGTTCACTAACCTGTTGTTCTACGGGAGCATTTTTGGTTGGCAGATACTGATGATGTTCTTTTGTGTAGGGATGTCTTGTGGAGCTCCTTCTCAGCAGAAAGAAAGAACTCTTTCGCATATCTTGATTGTTCGTGGTTTCCTTTGTATAGGAAAGGGTTACCCAAGGCAAAGGTGTTGAGTTGGGTTAGGAACAGACATATTTTTTCAAAAAAATATGTTTTTGTTCCCCTTGTATGCTGGTATGTTCACTACTAACATAAAGCACAATCTTTTTCTCATCGACCAAATCTGATGTGAAGTTTATATGAAATGTCGATTATTTAGAAGTCACTGGAGTCTTTTGATCTTATGTCACTTTGGAGAAAGTTTGGAGTCTACAACCACAAAACCATGCATGCTGCTATCGGATTCCCTTGAAATAGCAGATCCAAGGCGGTTCGAACCTGATATAAGAAAGTATGTCTCTCTTACTTGGTTAATTTTTCTGTTTGTTTTAATTCTGTGCTCGAGTTATATATCATAAATGTTGTTGCATTTCCAGGTTTATATTGGACATCTATAAAGTTGAAGGCAAACCGGATCACAAAAAGACAATTGGGAAAATTCCTCTGTTGGTGCCAATGGTAAATCTAATCTATCATTTTTTTCTTTTTTTTTTTAAGAAATACAGATCCATCGTTTTGAATTCTCATATTTACATTATGGAATCAATTCCTCCCAGGTGCCACAACAAAGGAATAAAGATGATTGTGGATTTTTTGTTCTCTACTTCATGGAATTGTTCATGCGATGTGCGCCAGACAATTTTAGCATTGACAAAGGCTATCCTTACTTTGTAAGTACATTTTTTAAAGATGCTGTGCTAAGATTCCATGTCTCTATTTTTGTCTATTTCGACTCTTAAAAGAGCGAATACCCCTTCTATGTGTTACAGATGGATGAAAATTGGTTTAGTGCTGAAAGCGTGCAAACCTTTTGTGAGAAAGTCACTTTCTTTTGTACGTGAATCTACTCGCATACACTACAGTGTGTTGTTTTTCAACTTACTCTGTGGATCTGTTTTCAGAAATCGGATCAACTACTTAGAATGGATACATGTTCATGAGTCGTATACAATGAAATTAGGAAATCTATCAGTTGTATATTATGACATTGAAGGAAGGAAAGAAGGTCTACACACTCTTTGGATGAGTTTTTAACATGTCTGATTATTTGTTTTTATCAGTTGTCTGTTCATAAATTGAAGTTTCTGCTGTGCTTTTTAAGAAGCAGTTGTATTTGTATCTGTGATACAAATGCTCGTATTGACTAACCCAATAGACATTAATCAATGTGGCTTGCCTTCAGGGCAAGAACAGACTTCTGTTCAAGCAAAAGAGTAGCTAGCTCTTTTGGTGGTAAATTTTGGAGTATAAAAAAGAATTTACCACCAAAATTTCTGATATGTTTCAAACAAGATTTAGTAATCTGACCTGCTCCTTAGCATGATTCCCAGATTTTCGTGATACTGCAATTTGCTAAACCAGCATGTAAACATGAAAGGACAATCTCCAGTTAACATGAGGAAATAAGAAGCAACTTCTTATTTCATACAGCTTAAACAACATTGAAGTTATCTCTAAATGTTTGTCCCATTTGCCAACAAGTTCCATACTACCAAATATAAATAAATCATCGTACGGCTGCGGCATCCTTCTTCGTTTGAATCCTCCAATTTGTTTATTAAACTAGTCACCCCATTTCGAAGAAAAATGACAGAATCAGCAGGTCTTTCAACGCTGCTTAGCACTCATATAAGCACTATTGCCGGCATGCAACTGACTCGTTATCCAAACGCTTTAGATACCTGAAGATTTGAAAAATGCAACTTGTCTTGCCAGTTGACGCATCACCATAAATGAAAAGTGGGAACATGGGGGAATTCACAGGACTCAGCAGATTTACGAGCTTGTCAATCTGAAGCTTTCTACCAGGAAGAATAGAAGTCTCCTCACTCATGGAGGTTTTCCTCCTCCAAAATATAGGGTTGATGTTCTCTTTTGGGTTTTGCAAGGGAGATATTGTTGTTCGGGTTTTGTCAAATGATCAAAGCCATTTCTTCTGACCTAGAAAAATCTCTCATGTCTCATGAGCATAGTTTTGTGCACAAAAAGTCGTAAACCACAGATTTTGTTATTGCCCACTATTCGACGGCTTTAAGGTTTTTAAGGATTTGAAACCAATAGAATGGTTTTACAGAAAGAGTTCACATTCACTTCAAGGGACACTGACATGAACACTACACCTACAAGAAGAAAAAGAAGTGCAATCCAGCATTCTGAAGGAAAAAAAGCTTCCAAAATATGCCTAAAGGATCTAAAGCTTCAACATGCTTCGAAACTAAAAAGAAAAAAAGAGAGGAGAGGATCTAAAGCTTTCTTCTTCGTCTTCTCTAAGACATTCTAAATTCTGAACCTAAGCCTTATTTTCCCTCTTTCTAGCAGCTAACACATTGTTGGTCATCTATTTGCTCCTATCCTCCTTTCCATTCCAACTCTGTACAACGTACAAATAAATAAAACAAAAAAAAATAATAAAAGTTTAAATGGAAGAAGGAACTTCGACTATTTATCTTTTACAAGCTTCAACTTGTGAGCTTTCAGGCACATGGGTGTTGCTTGCTGGCAAGAATTCTGGAGCTGAATTTCTTGGATTCATGTCGCCAGGTGTACCTTCGATCCTCATTGCCAGGACCTTCTTGTGAGTGTTGGAGTGTAGTGAAGGTACGAATGTAGGACTTGTGGCAGGCCGGTATTCAGGCAAGAGTCTCCCTCTCTTGTAACAAACTCCACAAGCGTTACAGAGGGTACTGGGACCCAGTGGGCCTTCTCTCCATTGTGGGGTCTTTGTTATCTCACAATGCGAACATTTTTTAACTGCCCCACCAGGCTGCTGCTGTTGTTGAAGCGTGCCATGGTCTGACCTATTACTTGGCACAGATGGTGGCAGTCTCTTCCTCTTTTTCTTCTTCTTCTTCTGTTCTTTGCCATTAACTTTGGGTGTATATGGTAAATGGGATTCTGCGAAATTCTCAGACTCTGATAATAAATAGGAGCTGTCTTGGGCGTTGGTTATGCATGAAGTGGGAGAGACTAAGTTTAGAGCAGCTCGTTGATTAAAGTTTGCAGGTCGTGGGCGCTTGCTCCGTACACGTCCAGGAACAACTGTGTCAGGACTGGAAAGAATTGGCTCTCCACCAGGGCAAGAGCTGCTATTCTTAAGGACCGCAACTGGGTTTGATGTACGGAGCCGACACGAGTCATCCTTCTTACTGTTCTTACAGAAGCCCATGTCCAGAGTAATGCCGCCATCTGACAGAGAATCCTCAACAAAGGTTGATAACCACTGAAATCCAGCAGTTTCATCATCCTGAGAAGAGCCAAAAAAAAAGTAAAAAGGTGATTAGTGTACAATAATGATGTGCTTCTAAAAATATAATGAAAAATTCAAGCGAAGATTAACTTCATTCAAATATCACAGTTAAAAGCTACACAAGTACAAGGAGGAGTCACATAAACTCAGTTCTTCATTCATTTGGGATAATACAAGAGTAATATTACATAGACCACGGTTGACTTGGAAATTGATGTGAACATACAATTCAAGACAAGTTAACTGCAACTGTGTTCACCCATCATCTAATGTTGGAAAACAGATTCCATCATGCAATTGGAAGTTATTTAAGTCAACCATGGCATCCCAGTGATTGTCTAACAGTGTAAGTCCCCAAAATTAACAAATACAAGTCTTCTTAACCTATGGCATAAATCTGTGAAGAAGATCTCGCTGACATGGTCAACAAAAGGTGTCTAATCTTTATAGCTTTAGTCAAAACAACTCGCATCACCAAATATAAGATGATGTGTCAAAGGATGAAAGCTGTATTCAGTAACCTGTGATGGGGGGTACTCTGCAGGAGCAAGATTTTAAACGATAAAAAACTGGGCCAAGGGGTCTCATTTACAAGGTGATTACAGATTGTGAAGCCATATAACGGTGGAAATGTGCAAGGAAAACATAAGCCAAAGTAAATAAACTATTGCAAGTAAGAAATATTTTAGAAATGGATAAAATAATTAGTGGATACCAATGGGGAAGGGCTAATAAAAATGCATGTCATGATTGTTGGGATCAAATACGACCAAAGAAACTCACCGGAACAGGGAGGTCACTGGAAAGATCTGGGCTGTTGTTCGACATATCAAAAGATTCTGGTGGTGGGATTGGAGGAAACATATCTTGAAAGTCATTGCATTCTTCTCCTCCACTGCCTTCAAAATCCTCCTCGCCCCATTCATCCATCGGCTTTGTCAATTTTTCGTGATCTTCCCTTTTAACTTCCTGCACCACACAGGGTTGGCAGCATTCTTCAAATTCCTCAGGATGGTAGTTTAATTTGAAAGAATTAAGTTACATACACCCATTGTCAAGGATAGAAGAGAGGTACGAGGATATGACATGACAGAAGTAGACATGACAACAATCAGATGAGTTTTATAGATTTATAACTCACAGTCACATGAAAGTGTTGATTTTTAGTGGTATTCTTAAAAAGATACACTCTGAATTTTTGTATTTTGTTCTGACATAACTCACCAGATTTTGTTTCCAGTTCTGTAGGTGAGAGCTTCTGGTTGCAAGTATCTCGAAATGTTTTCACATTCCCATCCGTCTTACCCAATATTAGGGAAATCACCATGCATATTTGTAATTAAGAATAATAACTTCTTTTTTCGAGCAAAGGATAAAAAACTTTCAGCGCATGCGGAATAAGTCAATTCATAAACTTCTTACCTCGTTTAAAACTTTGTGCACCTCGTGTAGATCATGGTTACTCCTGTGCTCTTTGCCGATGAGGGTTTGATTCAGGTTAGGCTCACTATCCGATTCATAGTCTATCTCTTCCAGTTCTTCGCGGAAACTATTCAGATTCAACTGCAGTTGAACATTGTCTCCACTACTCATATTAATGTTTCGGTTTCTTGTAACCTGTGTCACAGTGGAATCCAAATAAAGCTATAGTTACCTACTCCCTCAGTTTTATAAAAATAGGATTGTTTGGTTTTGCACAAAAAATAAGAAAACCAATCAATTAAGCCATTTTTTATGTTTTTTTTTCCAAATTTATCCTTAAAGAAAAAGTACCATCTTTTGGCATACCCAAAAAGGAAACCGAGCCTATCTTTTTAAAACGGAGGGTACATATTTAGTAAAAGGCAAATGCAAAAATAGAAAAAAATCATTGACATGAGATTGCTTCTCATAGTTCATAAGATTGTACATAAAAAGTCGAACTGATAATCGAGGGGTTTATCAAATGGAGTTTGAGTTGACAAAAGTGTAAGTACCTCTTCACTTAAAACAAGAAGTTGATTGCTTTTAAAATCCAATTGTGCTTCAAGCTTCTCGATTTCCTTACCCTGCAGCTTGATTTCTTTCCTTTGAGTCACTAACTCTCTCATCAACATTTCATTCTCATACACAATCCTCTCCGTTTTTCTCTTTTCTGAATTAAAATGAGAATGACCATGTGGATGTTAGAATCAGGTGACATCTAATTACCAAGGGTTACTGAAACAACGTGTATGCATCAGAAGAATGTAAACATGGAATATTAGCTACAAACTTGGTTACCTTCATTATAAAGTTGATATATGTGATCTCTCTCCTCAGTCATCATACTAAGGAACGTCGTACGTTCTTCCAACACTTTATCCTTGAATTCCAAGTCTTGATTCTTTTCACTTACTTCTGCAGATAATCTAGTAACAAGATCCTGCAGTCTCCTTAACTCTTCCTGTAACTGATCAGGCGCCATTAAACTTGCACCTACAATGTTCAGTAACAAAAACAAGAACTTAGACATTTCATAAATTCTAGAAAGAGGTATGGATCACATGAAAAACAACACTAACAAACACAAACTCCTCGGCAATGCAGAACTTAAATGTTTAAAAAAGTCCTTAACAATAACATTACTGAAGCCGCTCGCACATTGTATCATGTAGGAGCTAGTGGAGTTGGAACTAAATAATACCCTAACTGACACGGCCAATTCACAGTCAAATCTTGCTACAAACAACGCCGTGACAGGTGATAATAACAACAAACTCAAAAGTTATAGATGTGTGTTTTCTAAATCATATAAAAGAATCCATAAACCCATCTACGTTCTCTTACAGAAATTGAAAGGCGGAATTTGACATTGTAGTGGATGGTTAAATCAGGGCTTAAGTGAGACAGCAGCAAATCATTCAACGGACTGAGGCGGAGCTAATTAAAGGCAACTGTGACAATTTTTCCATCTAACCTTCTTCGATCCGGGCTAATATCAAATGCCCTTTCTTCTCTTTTGTTTTACCCTATCTAAATTGGGGTTTTTAACAATTTTTCCTCAATCATCCATAACTGAATCCCTAAAACCCTAAAAAAAAAAAAGACGGAGAAAAATAGAATGAGATTTACTCATACATATATACCTGGTAGAATTGGTGGTGATTAAAGGGCAGCTCAATCAATTGGAACACATTTCGTCTTCTTCTTCTTGTAAATCTCACCACCCTCTGAATTTAAGTTAATAATACTCGCAATGGAGGAGAAGCCCTAAACAGTACTATGATTTTATCCTATTTTCGGAGGGCAGCAGTCTGTTTCATGGACTGGAACAGAAGATTTCCTAAACAGACCAAACAGTTGGACGATTCTTCACACGGGTTGGATCTTGCGTCCAGAAATAAAATAAAAAGTGAAAGGAGACTCATTCTGCCTGATGTTACTACTGTGAAACCCACGCTCCCAAAACTACAGGCGCGCACCCAAATTCTGGAAGAAAATTATTCTCAAACCCAAAATATATAAAAATCATGTTTTCCCGAGATTTCTTTTTTTACCATGGCTGCCGCTGTATTGAGAAGAAGAGGAAAAAGATTATTATCTGCTTCATTGATATCTGTTTCTAGATCTGTTGATGTTGTTTCTGGACCTTCTTCTTCCCAGTAAAAATATTGTTTGAAGTGGTTTTACTGTTGAAAATCGATGTGGGATTTGGAAGTTGAATCGCTGATGTTGTTGACGATTGAGGAGTGTGTTCTGATGGGTTTAATTAGGTCATTATATAGAAGGTTAGGGTTTACTGAAGGTATAAAAATTGAAATATAGGAAGGGGGGTTTGAATTCGTAGATGGAAAAATGGATTTACGGTGGTTGTGTTAGAGTTTACAATGAAGACATGAAGTTGAGCTGCAACAGAGAACAAAGAAGGAGAAATTGAAGTTATGTGATGAAATAACAAATGGGTTTGGTTGATTATAGGGTCTGAGAAGGTTAATGGAGTTGTTACTGCCATGGGTTGTTGCTATTGAAGAACATAGTGGTTGATGGGGGTTTCAAGCAAGAAACTGCTGTGATGAACAGAAAGAAAATCTGGTAGTGAACCGGACAATTTCAAGCAAGATTAAGACATTATAATTAATTGGAGATTTTATAGGCTTCTAGTAAATATTTATGCATTTACTATTTTCGGATGGCAATTTCAATTCAGATTGTGTATCTATTAATCTTCTTCCATGGATTTTACGATTACCAGGTGTCTCAGCCGAAGGTTTCCTTCTCAAGTACACTCGAAGAACACAACCTACGCCACGGGCTGCACACAACCTTCTCAAGTACTAGATGGTTCCACGTATGCTTAATGGGAGATGCAGATGGTGGAATATAATGGATCTGTGGAGTTTTAGCCGTGAGTTTACTGTGGAGAAGATGAGAAACAACAAGGCGAGGGTAAGTTGTTACTGGCAGGGAGAAAAGGAATTGAGCTGTAGCCGAGAAGCGGAACTGGCAGCGAGCAAAATTGGCTCTGCATAAAGTGTAGAGTTGAGGAAATTGAGATCGCTTCCATGGACGTGAACAAGAAGCTGATGCACAGACTGAAAATGGGATTCGTGGAAAGATTGAGCTCATTGTATGTCCGCTGGATTGGGTAGATGGTTAGAGTTGTTACTACCGGGAAGGAAAGAAATGCACATCACTGAAGAAGAGAAATGTCAAGTGGTCCAATGGAGCTGTTCGCAAAGGAGATGAATGGTCTGTTGGATGTTTGATCGAATGGAGGATGGGTGTTGTGTTCGAGCTGTTGTCGCTGCCATCGGTTTAGTGTCTGCACGAAAGGGTTCGATATATGAAGGCATGGATGCTTTTTCTCTACAATCTACAGTAGATTATGACTAAAAATGGTGTTGTTTGGCAATGATAAACAAGGTTTAAAACTGTCGAGAGTTGGAGGTTAGGAAGTCGAAGGTGGGTGAACAACTGTTGCCGGTGATGACTTGGAGTTAGCTATATTGGCTTTGCGTCCTCTAATGACTGAGATAAGTTTAGTTGGCGAAACTGGAACCGAAATAGGACTGTAGTTCATACTGCGAACTAAAGATAGAGAATGTGGATATAAAACTGCGACTGCAATGGGAACTCGGAGATGGACTGTTTGTTGGCTGATTTGATTTCGAAGTGGAGATGTTTGTTGGCTGCACTAGTCGAGAATAGATGAGATATTGTTGTTGGTTAGCTGGTCAGAGAATAAGCAAGGAAGTGGAGGGAAGAGGATGCATGCTGTATGAGTAGTCGATTGAATCAGAGGTGTTGCTGCTGGCATGACCTGAACAAGGAAGCTAAGACTTGATTGATGCATTACTCGTTATGCAGATTTGAAAATGGTTACATAACCTGTTATGCATATACAAAAGTTGTTGCATAACTTGTTATGCAATTTAGAAAATGGTTGCATAACACGTTATGTAGTAACTTTTTTGTGACTATTGAAACCAATAAAAATAAAGAGAGCATAACTTGTTATGCACCTATAATAATATCTGCAAAACAAAAACAAAGACCGCATAACTTGTCATGCACCTATAATAATATCTGCATAACATGTTATGCAGTCGCGAAAATGGATGCATAACCTGTTATGCATCCGAAAATATGTCTGCATGATGCATTATGCATCGAGAAAATTGTTGCACAATCTTTTATGCATCGAGAAAATAGATGCATAATGCATTATGCATCAATTTTTTATGTAGTTACGCACTAATACAATGACTACATAACTTGTTATAGATGCATAACTTTGTTATGCAAATTATGCAGTGGCATAATTTGTTATGCAGTGGAGAAAATGGTTGCAAAATTCGTTATGCGTCTGCAGAAGGTGTTATGCATCTTTTTTGGTGACTGCATAATGGTTATGTATCAAGTTTTCGAAAATTTAGCCTAAAATGATGATCACCTCCGATTTTTTCGTGAAAAACAAAAATTTGATATTGTTGTTTGTACTCGTTGTGTAGCTTTCTTAAAAAGATTTCCAACAATATAAAATTTGTAAAATTTCAAGGCGCGGATTTTTAGATATGTTATATCCAAGTTGCGTTGTCAATTATACCCCTGAAAAATTAGGATGCATAACGAGTTATGCCTGAAAAAATAGTATGCATAACGAGTTATGTATTAATTCTTAATAATTTTGGATAATTTTGGGTGTCAGAGAAATAATTATGGGTGTCACGGTATACAAAATTAATTGTCGGCCTGAGAATGAGAATATTATTTTCTTTGGGTCTCCCCCTAATTTCCCCCAATAAAAAAGGTAACAGACGGCCTTGTGGGTTGATGGTGCACAGAGGGCCCATGAGTCTCAACAAAAGAATGATTTTTCAGGGACCATTGTTTTTTTTTGAAGAGACCATAGTTTTATTAAGCCACCCTCCCTATAGTTATAAGGGGTGTCCTAAAACGTTGAAATGACTAACCTACCCTTAACCTAATTTAATTTAAAACCAACCTAATAACCACCTATATATATATATATATATATATATATAAAACCACCTCCTACTACCACCACCACCGATTACCACCACCTCCGATTATCACCACCACCAACCACCGATTACCACCACCACCTCCTCACACCAGCACCACCCACCACCGCAGATTACCACCACCACCGTCGCCGAGTATCACCACCACCAACCACCACCACCTCTCTCTCTATATATAGCTTAATTTAAAGACATTAACAAAGATATTTTCACAAACCCATTACTTGTCATTCGTTTTTGGTTGAATAAATGAGAAGTAATCATCAAAATGAGTTGAAAATAGAAGTTGCAGAGAGGTTTAATGGAGGGTTTTTTTCAGAGAAAAGTTCTGTTATGTCACAAAACGTTCGGTTTCGTCGCAAAAAGTTCAGTTATCACAAATTAATTTTTTCTTAACCGAACTCAGAGTTCGGTTGATTCGCAAAAAAAACTTTTAACCGAACTCCTTGTATTAGAACAACACAAGTCCATAAGTTCGGTTCCTTCGCAAAATAAGGATATCACCGAACTTTAGTTTACGAAAATAATGAGAAGTCCAAAAGTTCGGTTCGTTCACAAAAATGTTAAGTTTTCTTTGTAACCGAACTCTACCTTTGAAACTTCATAACTGAACTCTACCTAATTCGCCAAGAAATAAATTTCGCAGTAATCGAACGTTTGCCTAATTGCATATATGCATATATAAGCCCAGTTCGATTGATTCGCAAAATATGTTGAAGTTTGCGAACCAACCGAACTTCTAATACTAGGTTACTTTTAACCTGCAGTTCGGTTGGTAACTTGGTTGCGTTGAAGTTTGCGAACTAACCGAACATACATCTATAAATTTTATTACTAAAGTTCGGCTACCTGCGTGTTTGAAGAAAGAAACCGAAATCTGTGTTCGGTTATATGTTCTTGATATTTATTAACCGAACTCCGTGTTCGGTTACCTGTTCTTCACACTTGGTAACCGAACTACCTAAACCTAGCAGGAATTTTTTATAAAAATTTACAGTTTTATGAATATTTGGACCAATTCAACAACCATTATCTAAGTTTAAAGTATACTTGGGTACCCAAATACTCTTCCTCCGGTTGTGGTTGGTAAAATCCATCATTTTCATCTTGAGATTGAGTTTGTGGAAGAATACATTCACCATCTAAGAAATAACTCATATCTAGATCATTGTGAAGATTAACAAATACTCTAGGAGAGGATGGAGATGAAGAATCAGATGAGCTATCATCACTTGAATATTCAAGCTTAGTGAATTGGAAAAAAAAAAATATTTTCCATGTTTTTCTTCTTCATCTTCTCTAATTTTACTCTCTCAATAATTCTACTTCTTTAGCTTAATCATTTCACTAATCATTACCCAAAATTAATCAGGAGGGTAGTTTAGGTATTAATATAAATATCTAGATAAGGGGTGACCTAGATTTACTTCTAAATGTATTACTAAAAATAGAACCATGGTCCCCCCAAAAAAACCATGGTCCCTAAAAAATCATTCCAACAAAAAATTGTCAACTCCAGCCAACAAACTTTTTGTTTCTCTCTTTCTTTTGGCAATTCTTGGTTAAGGCTAAATCCTATGGTGTGCTAAGGCAAACCCCTATGGGCTAGATATCTAGCAGCTAGATTGGTCATCCACGTCAGTTAGGGAAACCTCCTAAGTCCTATGGGCTAGATATCTAGCAGTTAGATTGGTCATCCACGTCATCTGGGACCATTATAGAACGCTGTTTGGTTCAGCGTTTTAAATCTCAGCGGTTAGATCATAAAATTTATCTCCCAACGCTGAACCGTTCAGCGTTAAAAATACTTTTTGAGCGCTGAACCATTCAGCGTTTCAATCTCGCTGCTAGTTGAACTGCGAGCACTTGCTAGGAGAGAGAACTATCCAATGCTAGTGTTAACTTTTTTTCCCACACTTTTTTCATGATTTGCAACAATTTTTGTTCAATCTAGCCCATAGGGGTTAGCCTAATCTAGCAACTAGATTATCAGTCCACATCAGCTAGGACAACCTCTTAAGTCCTACGGCAGTGCTAATCTAGCATACTAGTCGCATAATCAAACATCGTTCAGTATTGTTTGGTTCAGCGTAACCAATCTCAACCGTCAGATCAAAAAATAAATCTAGATGCGTTGAACCATTCAGCGAAAAGATGATTTTTCTTGCGTTGAACCATTCAACGCAACTATCTCGCCACTATTTCAAGTATGAGCAAATGCTAGGAGAGAGAACCAGTGCTAACAAATAGACAACACTTTTTTTTTAATTGTAACACTTTTTGGCTAATCTAGCAGCTCAATCTAGCCCATAAGACTTAGTCTTATGTGTCACTGAGTATATTGATAAAGTTATTCGGTGATGATATGAGTGATCTGGGTTCAAATCTGGTCAGCCCAAAATTCTTTATTGATTAAAAAAAAAAACAACTAAATGTGATGTTTTTTGTCATCCGAGGACACGTACATAGACTCCAATATAATCAATGGATGCCAGCTTATTCAACTCATATTGCATCGTCTCAGGTGATTTATGTGCGAGGAACTTTCCTTATGGGTCATTGGTCCTTGTCTAAGTGTCCCGCTCCCTTAAGCCACTCGTGCAGTCAAGCATATTGCTGATGTTAGAGCTTCCGCAACAAGTGTGGAGGATTGATTAAAGACTCTTAGCGTGAATCACAACATCCAAATAATTAAGTCACGAGTTTGATTTTTTATCCGCACATTGGCGCACATGAGTGGCATGGCTTATACAAGTACATGTGAGAAAATGAAGGTTATCTAATCTCAACTCAAAGGTAGAGAGATCCATCAGTTGATCTTTCTTGGAAGAAGTCACAGGAAGCGTCTGTACGTACATCATGTCAGATTTTGATGTCGTTTCCTTACAAAATCCTGTTGAAACTGGCTTCAGGA
Organism: Papaver somniferum; assembly: GCF_003573695.1. NCBI lineage: Eukaryota > Viridiplantae > Streptophyta > Magnoliopsida > Ranunculales > Papaveraceae > Papaver > Papaver somniferum. Next base: position 73,683,792 of record NC_039368.1, on the reverse strand, counting down.
TACTATATATGCGACACTCTAGCTCCTGTTTATTCTAGTGCATTGAGAAAAAGAAGAAGAAAAAATGAATAATGTTGTATTAAATTTGAAATAATGGGAAACAAAAAATTTCAACATTATTCAAAACAACAAATATTGAGGTCAAAGTAAAGATGTTGGAAAGATCTAATTGTGTCTGGAAATTGTTAGATAAGAATAATTTACAAGGAAGTCTTGACCGACTAAGAAAATGAATTAAAAAATAGTGACTAGTGTGTTCTTAATAACTATACGCGATGAATTTACATGATTCTTATATCTACTCACTACACTTCGAAAATTTACTCCCCTCTACCGAAACAAAGAAAGAAAAAACGCAGTCACTAGTGTTATACCAAATTTAGGGAGAAGCTTTTTTTAGAGGTATGACTGCAGCAACACTTAAAGTTCAGATAACAAAATATCCAGGTAAGTATTTGGATATTCATCTTCAGTGGGGTAGATTTAACCTTAATACTTTTAATGACATGGCAGACAAATTAGCTAATAGAATGCAGGGTTGGAAAAGTAAAACTTTAAATATGGCAGGTAGAACTATTTTAATAAGATCGTTTCTTGATCCTGTTTCTAATCATGCGATGTCTATGCTCAAATTCCCACATGGCCTTTTTATCTAGGTTGAATATATAAATACAAAAAAGACTTTCTTTGTTTGGGGGTGGGAGGGATAAGGACAAGAAAACTTTGCATAAATAGATGTGGGGAAAAGTTTGTAGACCTTTGGAGTACCGTAGCTTAGGTGTTAGAGACTTAGAGATTAACAATTTAGCCTTACTTGCAAAAATAGATCGAAGAGTACCATCTAATCCTGATGTTGCGGTTTCCAAGTCATTAAAGGCAAAGTACTTTTAGGATAGTGATTTTTGGTATTGTGACATCAAGAAAAAGTGCTCTACGAGTTGGAGAAGCATTGCAAAAGGTAGAGATGCTTTTAAAGATTGTCTTAGGTGTAATATAGGGGATGGAAACTCTGTTGAATTATGGAATGATCCATGGCTCTATAATCTTCCTATTTCTGCAATCGTTGGTGATAATACTCTAACTTTACCTAATTTCAAGTTCATAGATATTATGAATAAACAAGGTAGGTGTTGGAATCTTGATGATATTGATACTTTCGAACATGAATAGGTGGGAAAGGATATAAAATCTATGTCATTTGCTGGTGGTAAGGACATAATGATCAACTTGTTTGGTCAGGAAGTAAAAGTGGTGCAGTCACAGTTAAAGAAGCTTATAACTTCCTTATTTATAAAAGAATGGGTTATCTCAGTCCCTACACATATTGATTTTTTTTTTATTGAAGCTCAAATGTTCGCAGAAAATTAAAAAAAAAAAGTTGTGGTTGTTTTGCCACAACAAGCTTAGTCTGAATGAATCTTTATACCGGAAAAATATTGGTACTCACCCAAGTTGTAAGCTATGTAACAAAGACTTCGAAACCCTTCACCATTTATTTATTAATTGTCGTGCAGCTGGTCCTTTATGGAGTAAAGTTCAGTTGTGGATTGGTTTCCAACTTATGACTAATCACATCTCTCCTACTATTCTCAAGAACTAGTACAATTTCGAAGGAAAGATGGGCGATATTAAGTGGAAATAACTTCTGCCATTTGTTTTATGGTCAATTTGGAGAGGAAAAAATGATTGTGTTTTCATGGGGATTGTTTTTCAGCCAACTAGAGTGCTTTCCAAAGCTATCAAGGATGCAAGGGAGTTCCTTACTGCTACACATCAATTGTAACATGTTCCACAGAGAGTTGTTTTTATTCCAGTCCCTAGGATATATTCCAAACATGACTATGCAAAGTTGAACTGCGATGGAGCATCAAACCATCAGGGTTTTGTCGTGATAGGAGGGGTTATTCGAGGTGATCAAGGAGGTTTTATTGCGTGTTATGCCAAACATATTTTTAAGACAACAATGTTGCGGAGCTTTGGGAGATAAGAAATGGAATGCTTCTTGCGAAAGATATTAGTATCAAGAAACTAGAGGTTGAAAGTGACTCGACATATGCAATTCAATTGTGCAACAAGGAAGTTCAGGCTCCATGGAGCATGTATGCGTTAACTGAAGACATTAACGCTTTGAAAGAATACTTCGATGATATTTTATTTCAACAGATATAAGAGGCATATTCTGTGGCGTAATACTAAGCTAAAGTAGGAGGTGCAAATGTGATGGAGGATGTGTGGTTAACTCAACCTCCATATGACATTAGATATTTGATAAGTGATGACCTTGCTGGTAGAGCAGCAATGAGAGATGTTAGAGTACTTAGTTAGTTGTTTTGGTCAGCCAACATATCCAAAAAAAAGATGCAATACAACACAATTAAGAAAGAAATATAACATGAGAGCAATTGATCTATACAATTTTTCCCAACCCATGTAGGTAGCAGTCAATTACAGTAGAACCTCCATATAGGAATAACCTCCATATATGAATAAAATTTTCTGGTCCCGATTTGGGCCAGTTATATTTAAGAATAAACTCCATATTGGAATAAGTCATAATTTTTTTCGGTCCCGTCTTAAGGAACTTACCTCCATATAAGAATACTATATAGATAATATAGATCATATCGTACATCAAAGTTTAAGACGAAAATATTCCTTTAACCAGCTTGAAAAATCCTTTTACTTTTTAGCGTGTGTGGTGTTTTTTTTTTCTTTTTTGTATGACTCGTTCAAATATTTTTGCTCATTTGATTTTATTTTTCAATTTTTCATATCATTGTTGAATTTTGTGTGGATTGTGTTACATACCAAACTTTGTATATTTGACTAATACATGTGAAACTAAACAAAATTTATGTTTTCCTAGGTATTGTCTAGGTACATTGTGTTGCATAGCAAACTTCCTATATTTAACTTGCGTATCATACATGTGAAAATAAACAAAATTTAACTAACATTTGTATTGCCTAGGTACATTTTGATGTTTGTTGTGCGTAATTATGTTTTCTCCTATATATATATATATATATAATAAATTTTTATTGATCGTTTCAAGGTAGACCTCTATATAAGAATAACCTCCATATAAGAATAATTTCTTGTGGTCCCTAGGATATTATTAATAGAGGTTCTACTATATAATCCTTCTTTTCTCGGACCTTCCTTCGAAACACGATATCCATTAAGTTATTGTTAATAATGAAGTTCTCCACATAATATATGAATTCGAAATATCCATCATTTAGAGGAATGGAATTGATCGCACATGCTTCAATTATGTTGAGCGTGCATAATAATCGTAAAAGTAGAGAGAGATATACCGGAAAAATGTTTGTTCCGTTCCTCAATTGAATAACATTTCCACATGGAACAAGATTGATATCAACAATACCAAGGATCAATTTTTCAAAGATTTTTGATAGGTTACAAACTATGAACTCTGAACATCTGAGACGTAAAGTTTCATAGTAAATACTTAAAGAGACTTTCTCATCATAAGCAGTAGGATATTGAGAGATTACAGGAGTGTAAAAGGAGAAGATTATAACATGAAAAAAAAAAGTAGAGCAGGAAATGAAGAAGCCATGTTTAGAAACTTACACAAAATTTTCCAACTAGTACTATGATTTGAGATGGGGTTAACTTGGGTTCTTATATAGGATAGGAATTTGGTTTAGCATTTCTAGAATTCTTAAGCAGCAGTAGTTGGAACAAAAAGTATAATAATATTAATTGAAGTTTATTCTCTCCACACACCATACACTATTCTAGAAGCTTGAAATACATGGATCTATTTGAGTGCACCATATGCTGATCAAAACTGTGTAACACTAGCCGTGGTGCATAGTTTGAGTGAACAAGCTTCAGATTTGCAGGCACTATTTTGCTTCTTGACTGGGGAATATAGGCTCAAGAATTGAATAGCGTAATAGTGTGCCACTCATGTTGATCTTAATGAGTGGTGTGTTCATATTGAATGTGCTAATGCGGAGTAGTTCGGGTAGGTTAGATTCAAACTAAAGTGCTCGGAGATTTTTTGTTAGCTTCTGTCTTGATTAAGTATTGTTATGTTTGTAAACATCTTGAATGAAAATGAGATGCACATGTAAAGCTCTTATTTATAACATCCTAGTTCGAGAAACTCTAGGAATTATCTTCTAGAGTTTCAATAACATTTTTAAAGAATTCAACCATTTTTAGAACATCCTAATTCAATAACATATTGAATTATCTTCTACCATTTTTAGTTTATAAAGTTAGCTGTAGTGAATTTAATTTTCATTAAAAAATTCAATAACATTCATTTCAAGGCTTAAGAAATAAGGAATATTTCAAAAAATATCGTGATATTGGTTGAAATTTTGTTCCAACTAACACAAAAATAGTGGTGTGTTTATATTGAATGTGCCAATGTGGAGAAGTTTGAGTAGGTCAGATCCAAAATAAAGTGCTTGGATATATTTCTTTGCTTCTGTCTTACTTGCCAGTTGCATGAATATTGCTATGTTGGTAAATAATTTTAATGAAAAAGGGTTGAACATGTAAAGCTCCTATTTATAGCATCCTTGTTCGAGAAAGTTTTGGAATTATTCTTCTAACATTTTTAGGTTACAAATAGTTTGTGGTAAATCTCACCACCCCCTAAATTTAATTTAATAACAAGAGAGTACTCACAACGGAGGAGAAGCCCTAAACAATATGATTTTATCCTATTTTCGGAGGGCAACAGTAGATAGGGACTATTTCATGGATCTGAAACGGAACATTACCTAAACAGACCAAACATTTGGACGATTCTTCACACGGGTTAGATGTTGCGTCCAAAAATAAAAGGTGACAGACCTTGCGGGTTGACGGTGCAAGTCGGCCCATGAGTCTCAACCAAATCCATCCAGCAAACATAAAAAAAAATTTTGAAGCATGAGAAATAGAAAAAACAGGCCTAAATAGCTATTACACGTGGTTGTTTTGTACCCATAGAGTCATTTAATAGAACTTGGTTGAGGAAATGTGGGATTGTCTGGTCCTATATTTTTGTTGATAAGTTTCTTGTTTGGATTTCGTCTGCTGCAAAGTTTGCCAGACAATCTGTTGCTTGATTTCTTTCTCTATAATTGTGTTGTATAACACATAGAGAAATTTATCACATTCTCTGTTTTATTTTGATAATCATTTATGCAATATACCACGGAGCTTCAGCCTCCCCTTTTATGAAGCGCATAAGATTTTCCGAATCCATCTTAAAGATAACTTTTGGCCATTGTGTCTCCGTTGTTGTCCTTGATGCCAGCAGAGTTGTCGTGTTTCATCTATTAGTGTCTTAGTTATTCTTAGAGGCTACGCATGAGCCATCATAGTTTGAGCACTCGAATACCTGCGAATAAAACCTGCTCTCGTCATTCCTGGATATCCCCTAGTAGCCTCATCCATGTTGATCTTTATCCAATTCGGTTTCGGTCTGGTCCATCCTGCTGATATTGTTATTGTTTCTCTTATATTTGTTGGGGTGTCCCTGGCAGGTGGATCTCCTGGTTAAAACAGGTGCATAACCTGTTTACCCATTCGAATTCCTGTTGTTGCTTCAAGGTTTGTGCCATGATGTTGCCCGGGGGTGTATGGTGTTATTTGAAAACAAATTCATTTCTAGACGTCTATAGGTTTCAGAAAAGAAAACTGAAAGTTGGTACCGATAGGGTATGGCTAGCGTCTTTTCGAATTTGGGAAATGGTGGTATGGGAGTTAAGGTTGGTTTGGTTTGTCGATAGACGAGATAAAAGGTTGTTCCTCCATATTCTGTTTATTTCTCTTATATCTATGCAGACTTACCAACATAGTTTCCAACAAATAAATTGTTTCGAACTAAACTCGTCAAGTCGATGATGAACTAATCTAAATCTAGAAAGCTTCCAAATTTTATTTCAAGAATTAGATATTTAAGATATACGCAACTCAAAATTTCACTTGGGTATAACAAAAAATCTATATAGTTATACGACTTAGTCTCATTAGAAGATAGAATATAATACACTTTTGAGTGATATAAAAGTTTTAGTCTCCACATACCTTTTGTTGATGAAGTTCCTCCAAGATCTTCAGTAGATCTTCTTCTTTAATCGATGAACGTCATGAAGACTAAATCTGAACTAACAATCTATCCTAATTCGAGACATATCAATAAGTAGACTAGAAATCAAGTATATAGTTTTGATCAACTAAACTTCAAAAACAAGCTTGATATAGCAACGCTTGCGAGTTCGACTGAGCAGTGCTCTAACTGATGCAATTATTTGGATTCATAATGGTCAGTACATGCATCATCCTACCGCTCAAGATACAAAAAGTATTTTTCTAGGAAATGAAGCTCGTGGATTTCCCGGGATGCTTGGTAGTGTCGATTATTTTCATGGGGCATGGAGAGCATGCCCAATGGATCAAGTAGGATCCCACATGGGCTATAAGCCAATTCCCACGGTTGTTCTGCAGGCGGTAGCTTCATATGATATATGGATCTTGCATTCCTATTATGGTTCGCAATGTCTTTGATCATATCCCTAAATTAAAGTGACTTATGAGTAATAATTTAAGTTATTTAGAAGAGTTTTAATTAGAAGTAGAATTTCAATTTCAATGTACTTTTAAATTTTTAGAAGTAGAATTTTAATTTCAACGTACTTTTTAATTTTTTCAAAAGACATTGTAACCTTGTTTTGCAATGTAATGAAGGAATTCCTTAGTTTGGTAAATTTTCAAAATGTGAAAAAAACAACAGTTGGAACAAATTGTCAAACATTTCGAAATTCAAAATTTGAAAACACATATGTTGGTGGTGTAACGGGGGTGTGAAAAAACATGGTTAAATAAACATTTAATTGCTGATGGTGTAAACTAGGTTTAGGAAAGAAGAAAAAAAGTCAAATTTTGGTGACGCGTTTCCATTCAGCGCAAATATGTCGCACAATTTCATTCCGCACAGACAGGCTGCGGCTTTCCATTCAGCGTAGACCCCGTGGAATATTCCACATGACGCTGAACCAAACAGCGAAAAATTGATTATTTTTTTTACGCGTAACCTTTCAGTGAAACTATGTCGCTACTAGTTGGCATTCGAGATATATCTGGAGAGAGAAGTACTGTTGAAGAACAGACAACAGTTTAAGAAGAATCTAAAACACTTTTTTTCTAATTTAGAAGTCAAATCTAACCCATAAGACTAAGTCTAAGATACCGTGTATTTTGGAAAGGCTTTTACCATGCATACTTTTCTTTAAAAAGTCTTCGTAAATATATAAAATCTACAAACTTTGAAATATAACAATAACTGGGATATTTTAATGATGTGTACAAAATCACAATCCAATCCCATAAAGTTAAAGTGAGATTCATAAAACCTGTGGCTAACAAGGGATCGACTATCTTAAAATCTGCATCATCTAGCAAAAGATCTAAAAACTCTCTCAAAGCTGCATATTCTTAATTAGTAACCCTCTTGTTAGAGTTTTTTTTCTTCGAGAAATGGGTCAAAGTGGACTGAAAACTAATGAAACTTAGTGAAACGGATGAGTGAAATTTAAGCAGGGTGTAATGGACTGGAAGAAAAATAAATAAAAAATAAACTATCATACCCTTGAGGGTTGTTCCCCTTTCCTATATATCTAATCTAATCTAACAAAATGATAATTGAAATCAATTCTCCCAGATTCTGGTCCACAAAAATCTGATTTGGACTATTCTGGTAGAACTATAAAAAATAGAGATCCCTAATTGATCCTGACCCCATACCACACATGTAAAACATAACACACCTTATTTACACCTGTAACTCCACAACTGACTTTTAACCCCACTTCCTTGAGAACTAATTATATAACTGCTAAACAATTATCTCCTTTAGAAAGTTGTTATCTTCATCCATTAGTGGTTATCACTAGTACAAAAATGGCTTTTCATCACGGTAATTTACCGTGACCAAAGGTCTATGGTCACGGTAATTCAGTTTTTAAGAAACTGTGTCCAAAGGCTGCGAGGCCAAAAGTATGTCATTTGGTCACGGACAAATCGCGTGACTATTTAATATATTTCACCGTGACAACTGCTTCTTTAGTCTCGTCATTTTATTTCTCCCGTGACAAGTTTGTGTTTTGGACACGAAACATTTAGATTCACCGTGTCCAAATTTGCTCATTGGTCTCGGAATATATTTCCCTTCGTGACCAATCTGTGTAATGGTCACGGATCTGTAAAACTCACCGTGTCCAAATCAAGCATCTCCATGAAGTCGTGCACCGTTTTTATTATTAATATCGTTCCCAGAAAAATCTCCAAAGTGGTAACCAACACTAAATTGGATTTTTATTAATTATTAATCAAACAACATTATCCTTGACATGAATTTCCATAAGCATATATACATATGATGCTTACTGTTAACAAAGACTAAACAAGAAACGAAAGATGAAATCCCTATTTACAATACTGATATTACTTGTAATGACTATTACCCAATGGGAATCTAATCACAGAAGTGATAGTTGTGCACACACTCACTCCCAGCAGAATGCCTGACACTTCCATGTTAGTCTTACTGAGAGCATTTGTTGAAGTGATCACAGCTTCACAGGTGTGGTTTCTTTATCCAAAAAGACCTAAGTGAGATCATAGGAATAGATTAATGAAATACTTTAAATGAATTTAGTTAGTGTGTTTAAGTCTCTGATATCCTATATGTGGCATCTCCATTAGCAGCTTGGTGTGCCTGGAATCGAATGGCATGCTGCCTCTGCATATCTTTACACTTTACCAGAAATTCCTGAAATGTACCAAATTTGTGTGGTTCACCATTTTATCATATTTCTAGATCAAACAATACAACCAAAGTTCTTGGTATGATATATCAACGATATAATGAAAGAAACAATTTGTATGTCGTAAGTTCAGTTTATAAAATTAATGATCAGAATATAACCTGAGCGAACTGCTTTTCACTGCGGATAACTGTTGTAGGTCTAAGTCAGATAGCCAACCGTTTACCACTTCTGCAGCTCCAATCACCAGAGGAAGTAGCAAAATTATTTTGACTCTAATTTGTTTAAGCTAAATCTACCCAACACACCATACTTGAGTAACCAAGTTGACTGTTTTCTTCATTCTCTGGTCACATGTAGATGGATATAATCAATTCAACCAAAAGGAACTACAGCCGTCAAGAAGAAGTTGATCCATACAATATATATTATGAAGGTATTTTGATGCAATGTATTCAACAAAGACCACCAGGAGAGACACAAGTCAAAATCTCTTTCGAATTACTGAAATAGCTTTACAGAAGCATTCAGAAAACTTTTTTACCTTTATCGGAGGGTACTTCGAGAAGGGAGCATGATTATGGGCCAACTCTGTAATTTGTGTACACAAAGAAACTTCACAAGAGTAGATAATGGTTCTTATAGGCATATGAGACAAGGGTTCTCTGTATCGGTAGTTTTCATGCAAAGTAAAAACTGTTATACGGTACAGTAAGAAATAAGAAATACCCACTTACTTGAAATCGTATCAACATCCCGGCTCCAAAACATTTGAGCCATCCCTGTAAAATATGGGAATGTTTCCAATTTCAAATTGTGTACAACAATGAAAAAGAAAAAAAAAACAAAAAAAATGGAAGAAATAGTAGGTTTCACTGAGAAAAAACGTGTTTGAAGAGGAAAAAAAACTGACCAGCATGGAGTTAATATAAAAGTATTACTTGAGCGTTGCCTGTCACCCTTGTAAAATATACAAGTTGAAACACCGAAATCCCCAATCTTCACTATTCCATCGCTATCAAGCAGTGGGTTAAAAAATATCTAGAGAAACGAAAAAATACACAATGAAGGATGGTAACAAAAGTATAAGCTAGTTCTAACAAGACACTTCCATACCTGATCGTTGGATGTCATTCCTAGTGTTGTTGAAACAATTTAACAACTATCAACTCGTTTTTCATATTGGTAAATGGAAGGGGTTCACAATTTGTATCTCCCTTGTATGATAACTTAGGACATTGCTGAGCATCAAAAGTAAGTTTATTTGCTTAAATTTCCTGCAGTTGTGGGTCCTACGGTCTATGTTTTCAGGAGAAGTATCCGTACTAAAATCAATTTGAATACGATCATCTATTTTATCTCTAGCCCGTAGGCTTACTTCGGAGACATGGAGTTTTTCTTGGAAAGCTTTAGATGTCGGTATAATGAGCCAATGTTTTTGTGAATTGTGTATTTCCTGTTGCCAGGCCTCGCACAAAACACAAACCCTGCGGTCAACAAGTAAGATGCTTAAGAAACTTAAAGCATTATTCTAAACTTGCATCAACACTGACTGTCACATTATTAGAACTGATGAAATATCTGTAGAGATTTAACATAAGGATACCCTTTCTGAGTCCTCCACTATCACCTGAAGTCTGATTCTCAGGAGTGTGAACAACTTCATTTCGACCACACCCACAATGACCGTTCACCCAGTAGTTTTTAGTAAAGGATATATCTAGTGTGAATTCAAATGATTGATGCAAGGGCGCCAGTTTTATATCTTCTCTAGCTGAACTAGATATCGATCGCAGATTATAGTTGCAAAAAAAGGGAAAAAACTAAGAAATTTGTGAATGTCAAACTATAACTAGGATTATTTTTGAGTATCGACTTGGAAATCTAGGACTTAGAGTGATTTTTGAGTTTGTCTTACCGGTGGTGAGTATGGAAGATTTAATGGCAGAAGGAAACCAAGCTGGATGGAATGACTTGACGTAAGCAGCAACACCAGCGACGTGAGGGCATGACATGGATGCACCTGACATGATGTTGAACTTGGAATGCTTGGTATCACCTTCTATACCACTTATTGACCTAAGCGGAGTAAATGCTACCAAAATGTCAATGCCTGGTGCCGTGATATCAGGGTGTTCAATAACATTAACATAAGGAAATCAGTATGACGGAATGCAACTTTTAGCAACTCTAAACATTTGTCAGAAGTTTCATAAAACCGATTTGAATTTTTACAAGCGCTTTTCTAGTGAAAAGATGTTAAACTTAAACCTAAGGAAGGAGACTAATACCATTTTAGTGATATAATATTCTTACTTTGAGTAGATGACATGAACCAGAATTAGGCCCTCGCGACGAAAAGGATGCCACAAATGGAGCTTTGACCTTCATTTCTTGGGTACGCGAACTATTTGGAAAAGTTTCCAGAACCATATCTAATAAGAATTCACATACAAATCCCTAAATTAAAATGTAAAATCACCATAAATTGATTAAGCACTTGAGTTTACGCCTCTCCTTTTCAAATCCTAGAAAGGTAATTCGAAGGAATTGTGAAGAATAAGTCAGACCTAAACGAAAATGCGTAACAAGTTATTTGAATTGGCACAAACACCATCTACATATAACACATTTAGTATTCCTTTTGTACAGATGATAATAATCAATTCATAGAAATGGATTTTGCGTCTATCATGATATTAAACTAATTGAACGCAAATTTTAAGTTTAACAATAGAGTGAATATGTACCAACACCACCATCAATGATCAGTAGACCATCATTGTCCTAACAAAGACGAAAAATTCACTATCATCTTCACATATCACCTATCTGAACCAGATCAAAACTAATATCAAGCTGGAACCATGATGGCCAATTGGTAGATAAATTCTCCTAAATTAAGCAAAAACATATTCATTACATTCAAACAAAATAATGACAATTGTAAATCTAGAACATAAAAAGAATGGATTTTTGTTCTTAACTGTTTATCCATCATGGTGATAACGACAACCTAACATCTCATTACAGCAAGGGCGAAGGGCCTCGAAATTCACATCAACATTCTGACATAACTATACTAAAAGTACACATATCAATCCCTGATAATTTTGAGTACAACCAAATCGATAATTGGGTGACATAGAAATTGGGGTTCTCTTCAACAATTGAAGATAAAACTAACTTACCTTTCACATAAAAAAGCATGGATCTCATGTACTCTAGCAATGCTTATTTTAGGGTACCTATTTTCAAATTCAAACACAATCGAAATTGGAAAAAAAATAATGTGCCACGATTTCAAATAAGAAAACCCTAATATACAAAAAGAAATTCAGTAATTTAACATTTGAGCAAATTATTGCATTCATTAAGCAAAAGCGAGCCCAAAATTAATGCCTTCAGACTCTTACCAGAAAAATCCAAGCTTAATGAACATCAGTTTCACCATCAAATAGAAAAATGCGTTGATTACTGCGTCAACCTCTATTTTAACAATAAAACTTCATGTACTATCTGATCTAGGGAGACAAAACATTGACCGACTGATTCGAAACTTCCGATTGATTACGCTTAGGAACATGAAATCAGATCGAACAGTCAAGATACAATAAGGTTTTTATTTGGGAATGGATGACAGAGAGACGAGGAAGCAGAGAGGAACGATTACCCTAAAACGTAAGAAGGTGAGCAGAGGTGTAGGAGATCGTGGAAGACGGGAGTGTAGAAGTTCAGTTAAGAACCAAAGAAGTTCTAACTTTTGATCGTGTGTAACATTGTGGACTGATTTAAACTTAATGTACATTTGACACGCGTCAAATGTACCCGTATCCAAAGAGATGTGAAATGGTCTCGGAAATACATTTACCCGGGACAAACGTAGCTTTAGTCCCGTTTATAGATACAGACGTGACAAGGTCAACCGTGACCAAAGACCATAATTGTACTAGTGTATCTTCATCTTCTCCATTGAATTTTTTTCATCCTCTCTTCTTTTTCTGCCCGGATTTTAAATTAACATCCGGGTAGAATTATCAATGTAATATATATATATATTACAGTAATTGATATCGTGGTGTATTTTTATTTCGTTTACATATGGAAAGTTTGTGCCATTAAAGTTTCTCATACCTTCTGGAGGGCCTTCGATTTTGTTTAATCTTTCATTCAACCATCTACGGACGTGATGAACGGAGATTACAGAATTTGATATTGAACTTGGGCGTATTACTTTTTTTTATGGAAGCATCATTCCTTATCGGAGAGTATCCAACAAAATGGTGATAAACCATTAGAAGATTTCCATTCCCACGTCGGTTTACATATATATGGTGCAGAATTTTGTTTTCGATTCAATATTATTGTACTAATTATATATTTCGATGGACGTAATTGAATATTATGTAACAATATTTTTTACTGTTAATGAAGTTTGGGGCTTTCATGCTCCTCATTCCTTCAAAAAAAAAAAAAAATCTAACTGCTGATAATAACTTCTGCAAATGTTTCCTCAAGTAGGATACTTTTTTAGTTAAAACTAAATTTCCATTACGTGTAAATAATTTATCTTTTTTGAAGGAACAAGGAGTAGATGCTCCCAAATTATTTATTTTTCGTCAATAAGACATCGTCGAGTTTGTTTGGCTGATAGCCCATGTAGGACCATTGGTGGACATCCAAATTATCATAGATTGGCTCCCAATTTCATAAGTATATTGTTAAGAATTCTTACAAGAATCAAGTACATCTTGATTGAAATACAAGAATAAATAAAAATTCTGTGTATTCTAAAATACAACAAAAGTAATAAATTCATGTAGTTTGTTGAGGAAATCGATGCTATTTAAGGGATGGTGTGAAGTTTCTGATTCCACCATTTGAATTTTTGTTCTTGATGGAGAAAAAGTTTATCTTCTTCTTTAAGATTTGATGCTCTTATAACAGAGGAGTAATATGCAATGTGTGTCGAAAACACGATCACATCCAGTAGACATGGATCTTCATGGTAATGTGGATCTACGTCAAGCCAATGTAATTCGTCCTCGAAGATGTATTTGAAACGATTGCAATAATCGATAAAACCTCCTTGAAGTTTATGTGAAATTGTTATACAAACATATAAAAAGAAATCAATATAGCATACATAAGCCATCTGATTGATCATAAATATAAAAAGAACCCTAAAAATTGTTGGAACAATAATTTGTTTTATTAAAAACTATACAAATTATGAAGACTAACCTTGATCTGCCAGGATGATTCAAAAAATCAAATCAAATCCGAGAAAATTCTCTATATAAAAACAGAGTTTTTTTGAGCGTTGTGGTTAACCAAACCTTCTGGTTGATTTTGGACCCACCGTATTTTAAATTTAGTAATTATATTAACACTGTATATTTTTAAATCTTATAAAAATTTATGATGTTGCCAAAAATATATTAAAAAATATTTGTGGAGATATTTAATTATAATTATTGAACTTCATAGGTATAATCGCCTCAAATTTTTCTTTTTTCATCATGATTCTATCGAAAACTTAAATCAATCATAAGAAAAAAATTAAAAATCGATCATAAGAAGAAAAAAAGTCTAGTGTACAATGTCCGATTACAATTTTTGTAGCTAAAGTAAATCTAAATATTACACTTTTCATAGCTAAATTAAGCCAAAATATTACACTTCCAAATTACTCAAAATTAAATTAATGTTGATTATGATTACAATGAAATTAAATATAACTGCGATAAAATGTATAAAATCAAAATGCATGGAGTTGCGAATGCTTACCGTAGATCAAACCACACTTCCTCTACCGCAAACAAATTGATTATTAATCCTGTACAATAGTTGAAACAGAAAATCGTTAATAGAAAATATAATAAACAATCAATCACATCAAGTAAAATTTTGAAAACAAGTGAGCAAAAAATATTAGTTGAAAAGTACAATACAATCGTTCATTTCATCAGGAAAAATAGAATATTTTTATTTTTATTATTAATAATAATTAAAAAATCAAACAAAGCTTGTGGTTGGTATCCTAGCAACAAGCTGAGCTCCAACTCCTTTTTGAATAGCAATGCCTAATCTATAAAAAAAAAAAAACTATCAAAACCACTACTATCGTCGTTGTTAACTAGACAATTCTTCACACGCTTGAAAAAACACAAAGTATTTTCACCGAGTTCCCCTAAAGAAGAAAAAGCTAGGACACCCAGACCGTAGACATGTGAAACACACTTTTCCAAGTATTTAGTACGTTTACGTGAAACCACACTAGAAATAACTTTTCATGGGACAAAAGAGTGAATACCATCACCAGTGAAGGGCGAGACACCTGTGACATCCATACAAACATTTTGTCCGTTTTCCCAGTTAAGAACAAGAATATCAGCAGGCCTCGGATCTTTGTCATCATCTGACAGGAAACCAACAGAAACTTCCTTGTGCGCAGGCACACCAGCTTTGTAACAAACGTCAACGATTATATCACGAACAAGATCATGTCGAAACTAATTCCAACATCTTTAGCACAATGAAGAGCGTGATCCCCAAAGACATCAATCCATAGATCTGTTACAACTTGTGCATAAGCCATTCTCAACAAACAGTGGGATACCAAGGCGATAACAAAGCACAACTTTGAACTGTCTAGGCCCGAGGTACTGATTAAGCCCACTATTAGGTACTACTAATAACTAATCTTGTGCATGCTTGACACGGTTACATTGTCACAAAATGGAATCTCTTGCAGACATAGAAAATTGGTCTGGGATTTGCTTCTTAACTGCATCAAAATAAGTGACTTCTAGAGAGTGCATGGAAGGGGGGCAGTATCATCGACACGGTAAGAAGAAGGTAACCCACATACCTGGATAAAGTTCTGAAGAGCCAACTGATAAGCAGAGCCTTTGTTCGTTTAGAATAAATCACCAAGGATCACTTTTTTCACCGAAGCTATCTGACTCTAAGAAGCAAGGTAACAATAGGTGCAGGTGCATCCATGATATAAATGCCGAAACCACCATATTTGATAGGTAAGGTAGCAAATCTCTGATGTAAAGGACCAAAACCCACACCATCACCAGTGATTAGTAGTCTCAAGTACTTAAGTAGATGGTCATCAAAAAGATTAGTGGATGGTTGCAGGGTTACAGGATTAGTAGTTCGCATTGCAAAATATAATCTAGGCACACCAGTGCATGATTGGTAGTTCGCATTGCAAAATATAATATAAACACACCAATGAAATTGCGAAGTAATAGCATCTCACTTTGAGGGTCTTTGAGTTTTTTTATTGCAGTCATTAGTTGAACAGTCTTGTTCACCCTGTTCAACATCATATCACTAATAAAGTTCAAATCTAAACTCACAGGTCCACCCAAAAGTTTAACACCATTAGAAGGTTTGCCAATATCATGAGGAAAAACACCATCGGCTGTGCTTATGGGATCAATAGAAGGCCAAAAAACTTCTGTTTTCTATATATTAAGATGTAAACCCCTACTTGGTCCTTCAGTGTCTATTATTCTCGAAGCCTTGGCTACCTCCAATGTATCACCAATAATGGTACCATCATCAAGGTACCAGGCGTGTAAATCGAGTTTGCATCGAGAAGCAATAGTCTTCACCAGAGGGTAAAGTGTCAATGCAAAGAGCAAGGGACCGAGGGGGTCACCTTGCTGAACTCCGAGTACAGAAGATAAAATATATTGGTCATAATAGAGTTTAGAAGGTCGCAAGTAACAAATTTCTACCCAGCGAGAAATACATGGACAATGAAGACGAACTTCCTTGATGAGTTGAGATCTTCTCACCATGTTGAAAGCATTAGAAAAGTCAATGATAAACATTGACATTTTATCTGAGTAACCTTTCATCTCCAGTAAGCAATTTAAACTGATCATATTGGTTCCTTGGGGATGCTTATTTATAGTTTTCCTTTTATTTTTTCTTAGGAATAAACTTGCTTGATTTCTGAGGAACTACATATAATAATTTTTCAGGTAGATTTTTTAGGAGTCACGGATTCATTGGTTCCAACTTCCAGATTTGTTATTGTTTTCCTTTTAGTAAATGTTTGGGTTCTTATAGTTTTGCAGTTATACTAAAATTTTCTTGCTTGCATGTTTTGCAGTTAACTTTTGATCAATAATTACTCCATCATGGTCTAAGCATCATCTAAACAAACCGTCCCAATGGTAACAAAAAAAACAAAGTATTCTGCAAAACAACTAATTATAAACCGCTACTAGAATACATTGTTGCAGAAGTCCTGACCGGAGATGAAGTCAGATAGGAAATACTAATAGGGAGGCATGTGATGAAATAAAAGGATGCAATATTACTCACTAAATATCAATTTTCGGTTAAAATTGGGTTTGCGGTGCACATGGAAAGGTGTTCGACACGTGGCTTATACAATGTCAAATTCTACTTGAGATGAGAACGAAAATCCAATGTACATTCACATTTCAATTACAGGTAATGGACCATCAATATAAAAAATTACTATCATCCAAAAGAATGATTTACCAGATCGATATGCCAAAATCATTGTGCGCCAACACATTCGTGCCAATTTCATATCTATAGACCGTATTACTCTCGAAGCACTGACACTGAGGAATGAGAATATCAAATAGAAGATTAAGGTGATTTGGCTTCAAATTTGGTTCTTTTGGGGTGCTTATTTAGAGTTTTTCTTTCATTCCTTATCACGTACCTCAGGTCGTTTTTTCTTAGGAACTACAGTTTATTAATTGTTTTGGTAGATTTTTAGGAACTACAACTTAATTAAAATTTTCTTGTATGTTTGTTTTCCTTTTAGTGGATGGTTTTGGTTCCAAGATGTTTTAATTTTAACCTAATATGTTATTGTGGAGTGGTATTTCGTATAATATGGATAATTTGTGTTCTTTATGGATTGAGTTACCAATGTTACCTTCTCAAAATTCGTATAATCACTCTTCTCATCAATTGTTACGTAAGAAAGAATTCCATAAGCAAGAAACAGACCCGCACGTGTGAGAAACTAGTCAAGATAAAAACAAAGAAGAAGATGGAAGTTTTTCTTTTTTCTATGGTTATTTCTGAGGGAGAGGAGAGAAGAGAAAATTTTACTATGTTTTTTACTTCCTAAATAATTTTACTACGATTTTTACGTGTAAATAATTGAAAAGGAGCCATATACTGCTACGATGTGGCCCTCTTCCTATATCTTTCGTTACCTTCGTTTCGTTTTTAAGTGGTAACCTACTTCCTCCGTCCAAGTTATATAGGAGAACTAGTTTTTACTTGTCCATCTATATAAGCGTAGTTCTATTTCCTAGATTTCTAGAGCACTGCTAGGTCGAACTCGCATGCGTTGTTATCTCAAGCATGTTTGTCAATGTTAGTGATCAAAACAATAAGTCTTGATTTCTAGTCTACTTATAGATGTCTCGGACTATGACATAGATTGTGTAGTTGAGCCTTAGACTTCACAGCGTTCATCATTTGAAGACGAAGAACTACTAAGAAGATCTTGTGAAACTTCATCAACAAAAGGTATATGGAGACTGAAACTCATCTATCACTTGGAAAGTCTATTTCTACTATATTGAGACATAAGTCGTGTTACGATATAGTTTTCTATTATACACATTTGAGATTTCGAGCTGAGTTTAACTCGCTTACATATTTCTCGGAATATGTGTTGGCAAGCTTTCGCTTCGACCAAGTTCATCTTATATTCTTGACGCAAGTCAAAAGATGATCATGTGAAAATTTCTGAGTAACATCTTACATGGTTTGTGTGATACAATCATTTGGTGTAGACTTAGAATGTTTCGTTATGATTATTTCAATAACTTGAAAATTGCTTTGATGCTAATAGTGTGTGAAAACGGCTATTGTCATCCTCTAAGAAAGTTTCAATTATTGAAATAAGAGTTTAGAACACTTAAACATTATTGGATATGACATGTTGTGTACTCTTACACATATGTAATCCATGTCCGGGAACCATAGTATGCGTACCCGTACGCGTACCTGTTGGCTCGAGAAATCCGGGAACCTAAGTATGCGCACCCGTTCACGTACTGGCGTAAGGTTCATGTCCGAATATTTTTGCTGGAATTGGAAGTTTGCGTACCTGTTTGCGTACTGGCGAAACCCAATTTGGTCCGGGTATTTCAAGTATGCGTACCCGTTTGCATACTTGAAGGTTAAAGTTCTAAAATCGGTTATGTACATGAATATAAACATTTATACAATAAGGAATGCAATCTTTGCAAACCGTGGATATAATTTTCATGAATTGATTCGAGTGAATCAAACCGATTTTTCTTCAATTGTGTTCTTGTATAATTCTATGAGAATATAGCATTTGAACAACTCTTTAACTAGTTTTATTTGAGTCATTTGAACTAGTTATGGTTAAGATGAATAAGGTTGATATGAGAGTAATCATATGGATAACTTCGGTTAACTATTATTGAACCAACATGGTGTACACGTTTAGGTACGGTTACATAAACCTAAATGAGAGTACATTTCATTTGTGTGTAACAAGCTAAGTTCGATATAAGAGTTGAAAGATATTAGCTTGGTTGAATCAGGTTTTTCATCTAACGGTGAATATTGAATGCTTTATTACCAAGGTAACTTAGATTGCAAACCCTGATTTGAAAACTATATAAAGGAGAACTCTAGCGACTGGGAAACCTAATCCCCACACTTCTGTGCGTACTAGTTGCATAGCTAGAGTCGATTCTCCTTTAACCTTAGGTTTCTCTCGAGACCCCGTAGGTTAACGACTTAAAGACTTAATTGGGATTGTGAAGCCAGACCCAACTGTTTTCTCTGTAGTTGCTTGATCTGATCTTGTTGTTTGTATCGTGGTTGAGTACAATTGTAAAATTGGCTCGAGATTAATTTCTCTGATAGGCAAGATAGAAAAGTAATCACAAACATCTTCGTCTCATCGTTTGTGATTCCACAATGTCTTTTTTCGCTAGTCGATTAAGATTATTGTGAGGTGATTGATAATACTAGGAAGTTCTTCGGGAATATAAGACCGGTTTACTAATTGGCTCATGTTCACCTTGATTTATCAAAAGACGTAAAAAAAACTCATAGGTATTTGTGTGGGAGACAGATTTATCTATTCCAATATACTTTTTTGTGTGAGAATGATTTGTTTATCAAGTCTTCGAATTTAGGTCGTAGCAACTCTTGGTTGTGGGTGAGATCAGCTAAGGAAATCAAGTGCGTAATATCCTGCTGGGATCACACTAGTGGAAAAGGGGTTCTTAATGACCCACACCCCCGACCCTCAATGGCGGTCAACGGACCGTGGACCGGTCAAGGCAGTCCTTCATTTAATAAAAATGCGGAGCACAACCCAAAGTGTTAAAAACGGTCGTTGTATAAATTCTTTAGTTACGCTTATATCCCCGAGTCATCAACCCACACCGCGACTGTGTTACCTAGTTGAATCAGTGCTACTATCTTAGGTGGGACCTTCCTTTTCTCACCAGCGTTATCGATGCTATCTCTTCCGCATCCTCTTTATCTCTCGTCACCTCCTCCACATCCTTTCTATCTCTCCATTAGTTCACTCGTAGAGGAAAGAAAAGTCATTCGTAGAGAAAAAACCAGACAACGCAAAATTTATCCTCCTCTCTCAGAACTCCACCATATAAACCTAATTAAGACCTTATATCAGAAAACCTCACTAAGATTACCCTTTTACATCTCTCAATTGTACAACAGTTAGGTTTAATTTTCAAAATCATCATGTACAGGTACAATTAGGGTTTTTGATTGAAGTTTTCTTTTCCTTATTTTTTTTTTCTTTTAATGGTCGATTTTTTTCATGGAGGTATAACAGCAATTGTTTTGTTGGTTGATTTCAGGTAAATCTCAACATCTCTAGTTGTAGTTCTTCATCAGATACAGTTAGGTTTTGGATTTAAGTTTTCTTTTTCTTTTCTTTTTCTTATACTGGTCGATTTGGTCATGGGGGTTAACAATTATTGTTTTGTTGGTTGATTTCTGGTGGATTTCAACAACTTAAGTTGCAGTTCAGATTTTCATCATGTACAGGTACAGTTTGTATTTTATTCGATTTGGTTGCTTTTACTATTAAAAAGTTTTAGAGGAAAGTGATTCTCTTATTTTCTGTATTTTATTCGACTTAAAGATTGGAATAAGTTTTTATATTTAAGATTATAATATTGTAGATAAACAATTCGATTGATGATAATAGTGGTGAGATGGGAACTCATGATGATTGTTCGAATCCAGAATCCAGTGTATCTGATGAAAATAGTGGTGAAAAAGGAAATCCTAATGACAAAGAAGATGAAGAAGAGTAAAACAAGGATGATCCAATCAATAAGAAATGCAAAAGATATTATTGAATTTCTTATTATTAAATATTTATTTTGGTGAAAAACAATGTAATTAAATTATTCTTAAAAAGTTGATTACGACGTTATAAATTAAAAGAGATTGAATTTTGATTTTTGATTTTTTAATTGATGTGGTGAGGGGAATGTTGATTTTGGTGATGGTGGTGTTACATATGTACAGACAGATTAGGAACAGAGATGCTTCTTTGAGATCAAGGGAGAGAAAAAAGATATATGTGAAAGAAGTAGAGGTGAAAAGTAGATATCTCGAAAAATAATGTAGAAGATTGTAGCATTTACTTCATTGCTGTTACGCGGAGAATCATAATATCCACCTACAAATCGGTGCTTCGATGGCCGCCAAGCAGGAGTCTTCCGTACTCTTCTTGGGTATGCTACCAAACTTTCATGTGTCTTGTTCATTCTATTATTTGCTGCTTTGCTAAACAAGAAAGGAAGCCTACACTAGGGCAATCACAATTGGTTGGAAATTTCTTTGTGGGATCCATATGCTATAAAGTAAGATTAGGTTTGCTACTATTCGTCTTTACTCATGTTATGAGACTTCAAAACTATTGTTGTGGTTTTATAGTTTTTTACACCAGTTGCTTTCTCTACGTTGATGTACCTGGATAAGTTTGGTAATCATGAAGTCTTAAAGCCTATTAATGTTCACCGTAGATGGTACTCTCCTCACCATGATCTAACTGGTGACTATCAGTTCAAGGCTTAGAATTTAGAGGATTTAGTGGTGCAGACTTTAGTACCTTGAGATTTGAATATGAGTTTAGGTGCAGACTTTAGTACCTTGAGATTTGAAAATGAGTTTAATTTGTTTATTGTAAGGATAAAAGTGGAGTGTGCTCTGAGCAATATATTTTTATTTTATGTGTTTGTTTTAGGGTCTGGAACTGATTTACTCAGAAATATTCACGGAGTTCTTTCTTCATTTTAGTGATTTTCTCTTGTAAGTTCTTAATCTGTTCTTGATCTGTAACTTTTCATAATTTTTATTTTTGTTTTCGATTTTATATATTTTGACTTGCTTTATTGGTTTAATTTTTTGGTTTTGGTTTTTGATTTTATCCTATTTTTATTAATGGCAGAAGGGTCTTCTTCAATTTTCAGAAATGGAGATGGAATAATAGTTCCTACTGCAGATGAAGAGGTAGAAGTTACTCCAGAGGCTACTAAGAAGGTAATTTGAAATTTTAATGAATTCCTATTCTCTGTTAAATCAGCGGGTATTTGAAATTGCAATTCTCTTTGTGAAGGAATCTGATGTTAATATTTGTTTTTACTTGTGTTGTTTTCTCAACATGGCTCTGTAGATGCTGGGGATGCAAATGGTCAGATTCAGTCACAAGAAAGGGCCAGGCCTCCTATTATTCAGGACTTCGGATACTTCTATGTTCCTGGTGCATATCCATCAGCAGCTTATTATTATTCAGGTAAACTTTGTTTCTTCTATTGCTATTGTAAGGATAAGAAAATAAAAAGACATCAGTTTGTGTCAGTAAATATAAGGAGGAAAACTTGTTGAGATGGTGAAGTAAACCTCTCGCATGCTCCAACAGTGTTCCATTGAGTTTTACTTCAGAGCTAGTTGATGACAGATTTGATCAGCTCCCCTTTACCTCTTTGCGGGTGAATTGATCGATTTCCACTTGAAGCATTATGGTCTTCTCTGCTTGTACAACACTTGCAGATAGTTTATTGTCCGGGGTCTCACTCACTTATGTGTTTTTACAGGTGGTTATGAGAATAATGTGACTGGAGATTGGGCAAAGGATTACTCTAGATATATGTCTCAAGATGGAGTGGAGATAACACATGTATGTCGTCCGGGTTGATGTTTTTGCTCCATAGTATTTATTAAGAATTAGTTTGTCCTGTCTCGATTTGATTTCACCTAATTTGTATTCGTTCTTCCTTTCCTTAGTTGCTTTACCACCATGGATATGGATATGCACCCTATGGCGCTTATAGTCCAGCAGGTTCTCCTGTTCCTACCATGGGTCATGATGGACTGTACGGGCCTCAGCACTACCATGGGACACAAAACCCATTTCATCTCCACAAATAGGTAACTTCTCAAACCACATTTTGCTTCTGTTATATTATTTGTAACTTCTGAAGGTAATGATGAATGAATGATTGGCATGCAGCTGTAGAGTCTTCCACATTGTCAAAGGATGAGGCTGAGGTTAAGGTAACTTCAAATCCCAACATGAGGTGACTATCAAGAATTCCTTGTAACTGCTCGGACCAAGCTTTGTTTATTACTTCCATGCTCTGTTATCTTTGCAGGTTTTCTATGTAGTCTAATTCATTTTATACAAGCACGTCGTTAATTAGTTCTCTTGTTAAAGGTTTAGATTGCTGATGGTTTAAATGGTCATGACATATTCACTAATGATGTGGTTGTGTATATATATATATACTTTTTTACATCTTCAACACATGATCCGATAGACCAATTTGAATCCTAAATGGTATACGAGGTATGTCCTGTAGTACCGGCCACATATGCTTGGCAGTAACAAATATCATATGTTGTATGCTTGGTAGTTCTTATACCATAGTTGTCTACACGAGGCTCATAGAGTTGCTTTCATTGATGTTGTTGAAACTCTTAAGGAGGGTCGAGTTCATATAGACTACTCAAAGCTTGTTAAGTCTGATGACAATGGGAAAGACAAGGTTTCGATCTAACTGGCCCTCTTATTTTACGTCTTCCTATTATTATATGTTATAACATCTTTCTGTTATTAGGTGAAATTTATCTTTTCTTTTGATTATTCTCGTTAGTTGTACTATGACATCATTTAACCTTCTGAAACATATCATTTGAATAATACATCATGTGTCGGTTTCTCGAAGCGGGAGGCTAAGATTTGGCATCTTTTCTTTTATTTTGGTGGCATGTGCTTGCTATTTATGCACCAGAGTACCAAGTTGCAGAGGAGATAACATGGTACAACATCAATACCAACTGCAAAAGCTTTGACTTATTTCAAAAAGTGGAGCTAAGTATCATTGTCCCCTACTGATTTTGTATTCTATCTGAATTAGGCATCGAGTTGAGCATTACTGAGATCGACTTGTTTGCAAGTGCTGATGGAAAGAAACGAGGTGTTGGGCGTCAAGTAATGTTATTAGGAATGTCATAGACTTCTTATTATTACCCTGGAAAGCTAGTCCATGATCGGAAGGCTGAAAACCTGATTTTCTTTTCATGTGCAAGTCATACATATTTCTGGATAGCTTTCACCCCCCTTATTGTAAGCTTTCAAACCCTCAAATGCACATTTTATGTTAAATACTCAGTACACATATAAGTCTACTTATACTT
This sequence comes from Papaver somniferum, assembly GCF_003573695.1. Classification (NCBI taxonomy): domain Eukaryota; kingdom Viridiplantae; phylum Streptophyta; class Magnoliopsida; order Ranunculales; family Papaveraceae; genus Papaver; species Papaver somniferum. Next base: position 73,659,235 of record NC_039368.1, on the reverse strand, counting down.
ATATCCACCTTATATTGTTTTTTCATAACTTCACAAATCTGATCCTTGTTTTGATCATGCTATCAACATCATATCAATAACTAATAGCAACAATGGAACTTTAACTTTGGTGATCATCACCCTGAGGTTACTGATGCTACTTTATATGCGTGAATTTTTGTTCATCCAATTTGATTAAACATATTCTTTTGGTTTCATCCTTTGTTGGTGGTGTTGTGTTCGATGTGGGTTTGAATTTTTTGTTGTTGTTCTTGAATGGTGAATATGAGTGATATATTCGAATTGCTAAGGACTCTACCTTGCTTCAATTATGACAGGAGGGGCTTATTGTTTCTAGTTAGCATTTTTCCGTGCTAGAAAGGGTTTACATTTAGTTGTGCAAGTCTGATCACAATTGTCTATTTGTCAATTGCTTTCAGTTTTTATTTAAGATATTAAATTGGGACATTTTTTCTGTTCACATGGAGGGGATCATTGCTAGTGGAGATCGTATTTCAGATCCTTTTATTGATTTCGACTTCTAGTTATGGTTTTACTTGTTTTTTTTGCTTAGTGATACATTTGATTTATGTTGTTAGTCGTCTGATTTTCCCAACCAATGCCTTCAGTACATCTGATGAAGGTGATGCAGATCCTAATTTTTTTTATATGCAACGCAGTACAGGTTGATAAACTAAGGAAGGATAAGACTCACAAAATGGATGTAAATGCAGTACACTGGAGTTCTCAGGTCTATTTTATTTTTCTGAATTAAACACACTTCATGATGTTAAAGAGACCTGTCCCTGGCCTTATAATGATTACTTGCATAAACTTATCATGCAGTGTAAATTTCTGAATTAAACAAGTACCTTATATTTATGTTCAGATACACGTGGTTTTAGCTCATTCCATATGGGTTCTTTTCACTGTCTATTATTGTATCCTCCTTCGCATTTTGTCATTAAACCAATCAAATATTGACTGCTCATGCTTGGACATTCTATCAAAATTCTAGTCATTGCATTTTTCACTGCAACTGAATATCAGATAGTTTTTCCATAAGAATGCAAAGCTCTAGAAGTGTATCTCTTGAATACTTTCTTTCCAGATTCGTTATAGCATAGCATACAAATAAATTCACAACTATGAACAACAAGGAACTGAAAACTGTTCTCTTGAAAACAGGTTTTCAGAAGGTTATTGCTGCCTATGAATGAAAAATTGTTCACGGTGCGCTCAGCCATCAGCTCAAGCAGTTTGTGATAGATGGAAACAAGGGTGTTCCTGAAACCAGAGTTGATGATGCAGAATTTCAGGAGAATGATGTTTATGCAATTGCTATGGAGTAAATCATTTTGCTGGTTAACTGTGCTTGTCTTCCAACTTTATTGTCAGTTAGGACTTAAACTTATATTGGTATGAACCCATAATTTAAACCCTTTTTTTGTAATTTGAACCTAATGAATCAATGAATGTTAAATGGAAAAATTATTTGAGTCTACCAGTGTAAGTTTGATTTGATTCTCATTTAGTTTGTTTATTGTTTTGAGTTTGATTTGATTCTCATTTGAATTCGAAATTGAGTTTCATTTGATTCTCATTTGAGTTTCATTTCTGTTTGATTTCATATTTAGTCAGATTCAGTCAGGCCAGACAGTCAATCTGAATCTATGTTTTTTTATATTCAGATTTATATCTATGACTGATTGAAGTCGGTCATAAAGTATTGACAGTTAACACCGGTCGTTGATATAAGATTTTCAACGACCCGTAGAGACACGTCATAGGTAAAAAAAGACGCTCAAACGACGACCCTTTACCGGACCGCCAAAGCAAGTCATTTAACTCGTATCTATGACTTGCTTTGGCGGTCACGAAACTGCCATTTTCCACTAGTGTCAGAGACGTAAGGAACGCAACTGTACCTTGAATCAGTGTGAGATTGATTAGGGTTCAACTACAGTCCAGTCCGAAGTTCATTGGTAGTAGGATAGTGTCTGTAGCGGCTTAATACAATGTGGTGTTCAAAGCTGGACTAGGTCCCGGAGTTTTTATTCATTTGCGGTTGTCCTCGTTAACAAAATTTTGGTGTATGTGTTATTTCTTTTCCGCATTATATTTTGTTATATAATTGAAATATCACAGGTTATCCGTTGTATCGATCAATTAGGAAATCCAACCTTTGGTTGTTGATTGAAATTGATTGATCCTTAAACATTGGTCTTTGGTACCATTCAAGTTACTTCTCTTATATTCAATCGGGCTCGCAAATTTCTATTTGCTGATTGCAGATTGAATTAAGAGTTAGAGATATAAACTCTTGTACATACTTTTTTCTAGATTGAGTCTGACTGTCTAGTTCATTCTCTAGAAAGTATATTAGAGTAAGTCCTCTCAGATTGCCAAACGAATTGTTGGGTGTGGTTGTTATATCCCCGCATTTTCATAGATGACTCTTTCCAAATATGCCCCTATTTATGATAGTAATATTACACTAAATTTAATTTAATATTCCTAGTTTTCATCAAATGCAAAGGGTAAAACAAGAAAGAATAGAGATATTTATAAAACCCATACAAATTTCCCAAGGCTCTTCCTCTATATACCCCCAGAAACTCTAACGATACCCCTTGATCCCTATATCCCGCAACCTATCTTCCTACCCCATCAAACTTCCTGATATCCTATTTCAAAAAAAAAAATATACGAATAACAAAATACTTTATCTACTTTCCTCTTTCTTCATGGATCTTAGAAGAAACAATGGAAACACCACTTATTCTTTTTCTTCTTCTTCTTCTTCTCTCATTCGATCTTAAGTGTAAAATCTCTAATTGAAAATGTCTAATTTCTTAACCTGAAATTTTACCCCTAAAAAACAACAACGAAAAAGAACTGTATCTTTTCATCTTGATTTATCTTCTTCCTGTTAAAAATCAAAAGAAGGTATTTAAAACAATAATTTCTGATCTTCTTCCTAGTTCTTTCGCATCTTCTATCTTCTCCTCTATCTGATTCCCCTCCGCAAAAAAAAAAAAAAAAAGAAAAAAAAGAAACATACATCGATTTTGTAGTTTATAAGTATTATAACAGTGATGTTTGTGCTGGTGAATGGTTTGATGGGTAAATCCATGGGATGTGGTGGTGTACATGCTTGTGAGGATGAGAGTAGATATGTTGGGGAGTTTAAGTGGAATGTCAAACATGTTATTACCATTACATTAACTTGAGGGTAATTACATTAACTTGAGGGGTTTGAGTATAGATTGCTTTGTAGTATATGATATTTATTGTTTAGGCCGGTTCCTATGGAAACTGGCTAAACCCTCCATTTTCCATGCCAGCTGGCCTGGCAAACTGGCCGAGGCACTATGGGAGAAAACATAAGCGATCGAGTCTCCACCGAACGGTTGAGAAAATACCGACCAGCCTTAAGAAGACCGCTAGCGGTCGAGACTCGACCGTTAACGGTCTCTTTAACACCGGTCGGTCTTGTAATCGTCAGTTATCAAATAGTGAAATAACGGCTATTCCCCCCCCCCCCCCACGTTTCCCTATAAATTCACCCCATTCAATTCAATTTAATCACACCTAATTTTCTCATTAACTCTATCTTACTCACTATTTTGTACCTTAATCATATGTTTAATTTTTTTTTCAACTCAATGGATATGGATTCTTCTGATGAAGAAGTGCGTATTCATATGGATTGATTTGAAGAACAACAACGAATATTAGTTCAGGAGTTGAATCAAATTGATGATGAGTCAGATGAAGATAAAGAACTAACCAACAACTTGATGCAGCTATATTCATCGAGGCAAATACCTAGAGATCCAGAGCCAAGAGAAGTCTTCACAAGAAGATATACGTATCGGGTTGGGATGAATGGCACGAGAAGCTGATGCACAATTACTTTCTTCCTGACTGTGTGTTCTCTGATGAAAATTTCCAAGGCCGATTCCGCATGCCCAGACATTTGGTGCTAAAGATTATTGGTGAGATTTGTCAGGTAGAACCTCAATTTAATTATCAGTATGATGCACTGAATATTAGGGGTCATAGTCATGAACAAAAGGTTACTTCGACCTTGAGGATTTTAGGATATGGCAGACCTCCAGATTCTAATGATGAGTACCTTCGCATTGGAAAAAAAACTGCATACAAGTATCTTGCGTTGTTTTGCGAAACAATGATTAATCATTTTGGTCCTACCTATTTACGAAAACCAACTGATGCAGATGTTAGAGAAATATTAAAGCAGAATCAGGAAAGGGGATTTCCTGGAATGCTGGGTAGTCTTGACTACATGCATTGGGTATGGACCGGTGCCCTACCTATTGGGACGGTCAGTATAAGGGTCACTACGCAAAACCAACAGTGATTCTTGAGGATGCTGCTTCTTATGACTGTTGGATATGGAACGCTTTTTTTGGTCTCCCGGGATCTCAAAACAATATAAATGTTTTACATAAATTGCCTTTGTTTGAAGATTTAAAGTATGGAATTTCTCCTCAGGTAAATTTCAGTATCAACGGGAATCACTACACTCATGGTTATTATCTGGTTATTATCAACGGCACGCTTATAAATCCTTCACTTCATCCATTTCAAACTCACACATCACTTCTCTACAAAAACTTGTCTACTTTATGGTTAAATTATGGATGATCCTAGATTCACTGAAGATGAATATTTATCTCTTTATAGAAACTATGTGATACACTACCGGAAGAGAGGTGAAGAATGACGGATGAACAGTTTACCTAGTATGAGTTATTTGGGTAAAATTCATGATGCCTTATGCATAGAGACAGGTAATCCTCATAATCGGGATCGTGCTGCTTTGTTTTGCCGATTCATGGATATCAAAAAAGAGCTTATGGATTTTATAGCTATGAAAAGTATTGTCACCCGATACCGTCTTAGAGGTGAGACTAATGCTAAATTGGGAATACGAACTCGAGACGAGTGGCGAAGATGGAAACGAAAAGATTTCAAATACGAAGCGCATTACCAAATTCTTAAGGAGTTTTTAATAACTTGTATGGGATGTTAAGCTTAATAATGTTTTCATGGATGTTGTCAAGTTTAAGTTTTAATGTACTGCAAAAAAATTAGTTTAAGTTTTAATGTAATGAAAAAAGTAGAATTTGTAATGAAAAAACCAGAACTATTTCATTCACCATAACCAAACTACTACATAATCATTAAAATTAAAGCTGATACATTAATTAATTAAGTGACACTACTTCATCATCGTCTTCATCATCCTCATCTTCAGCTTGAACCCCAAATTGTTTTTCCATGTTTCTCTTGTTTCTTTTTTCTTCCGATTCCTCTGTTATCCTGTCCATCTCCATCTCCCATACCATCAATTGTCTAGCATTCATTTTTTCGGTGTCTGCATTTAGAATCTTATTCTTGTCATAATCAGAAGCAAATTTTTCTTGAGTTAGTTGATGTATTTTCATCTCCTTAGTCAAGAACTTGCGATCTACAACTCTTTGTTTTTCGATGACCTTCTGATGCTCTATCAAAGTTTCAATAGTACTACTACCTCCTTCACTTTCTTCTCCTTCTTGGGCAGCTTTTCTCGTTGTTCTTACATGATTTCTTCCTAATAATTTTCTCTTAATTGCAATATTGACATTCAAGTTGGAATTGTTGTTTCTGGTGGTTTCTGGTGAAGAAAATGGATTATCTGAAGGGGGATGAGATGATTGAGATGGTTATGAAGCTGGCGTTGAAGGTGAAGAAGTGTGTGGTGAACTTGCAGGTACATTCTACATGTTTGCTAACACTTCTAGATTATATTTAGGCAACACTTTCAAAATATGATAACAACTTTCATAAGAAAAATTGTTCCCATGTTTATGGTGCCAATCAGTTCGGCACTTTCTTTCGACATCAACATCGACAAGGCCGCTCTCTCGACCACGAGCAGCTTGCATTAGAGCAGCGACATACAAGGAAACTTGGGCGTTGATTGTAACAAAGCGACCGGACAATCCATTTGCATCACGCTCGTTGATGTTCATAGTTTCGTTTCGAAAGTTAGCAAATATGTTATCCCACAACTTGGCAGATTGTTAACTGGCACCATCGATACTATCTTGTGTAAAGAACACATAGTTTCTGCAAATGCTTTCATCTTCGTCTACGGTAAATTTTGGACCCCTAATCTTCTTCTTTTGTTGTTTAGATTGAGTATTAGATTGAGACATATTAAAGAAATTGTACAATACAAGTGAATGAAATAGTTAGATGGTGAAATTTTTTTTAGATTAACAAATGTGAAGAGTAGAGAAGAGAAGGTGTGAGTTAAAGTGTTAGAGGAATATGGTATTTATAGGGGGGGGGGGGATTATGGCCGTTGGATCAGATTATACTCAGCGGTGCAAACTAAACCGGCCGGTCTTATAAAACCCGATAGCGGTGCAGTAAACACCTAACGGTGTAAACTGGACCGAGCGGTCGAGACTCGGCCGCTCGGTGGAAACTTGACCTGGCCTGGCTAAGTGGCAAATTTCCCGGTTTTCCCTCTCCATAGTGGGTGCTTAAATGAAAAACTCTTTGATTTGCCACACCCATAGGAAAGGGCCTTACAGAGTCTACATTATGCAATTTGATTTGTTAGTTTCAATTTCAGTATAAATTTTTCATAAGAAACTAAATGAATCCGGTAACTTTTACAGTTAACAAATGAACTTGAAATAACCCCAGAAAAACACAAGCTTCAGAACTCTCTTGCAAAATGATTATTGCTGCTTTTCAGTCACCGGAATTACGATGTGGTCGGGCCACATACTCTAAGTATGTGGACCTCTTCTTTTATTTACACGTAATAAAAAATTAGTTTTAACTAAAATCATATCCTACTTTTCTCCCCAAAGACATGAAAACTACTTTTGTTCTAAAAACTAACCCTCTTTGAATCCCCAGAAAAGCAAAAAAAAAAACTAAAAATTTCCAAGAATTTTCATGGTTTAAATGCTCACGATTCAAGGAAGTTTCTTTTTCATAGATTATACAGGAGGGAGTAGATGTATCAAAAATTCGTGGCTTTTTCCAAATTTTATACTAACTGAATTTTAACTGTTTTTCCAACTAACAGGGGGTATCACTAAAGTTTCTGGGGGGTATACAGAGGAAGAACCTTTCTTAATCTAAGAGTTTGCATCTCAATGCTCAAAAGTCAAAATCTTCTTTCTCGAACTCCCAGTTGTCAACGTTAAAGTTTTGTCTTTGATATGAATCGATTCATATAAAAGCAGAATCTTCAGTTTCTTCAATCACTGAGTAGAATGTTATTTTTGTGGGTTTTTCTAAATTCTTTCAATTACAGTATATGCTAAAGTTACATTGCGAATCTATGATTCTTATCTTTTGTGCATCTATATTTAATCTTGCATTTCTGATTCGGTTTTTGGCTTTCAGGACTAGATAGCAAGGACGGACCAGTTGATGATGTTATGGTAAGTGGATTGATTTTTATTTTGGGGATAAAGAAGTTGAATTGGATTGAAGGGGGACAGAAAATTGGGAAAGTTTGGGGATGAGAAGCAGTTTGTTAAATTAATTAATGCTTTTTCCATCAATGTATACATTTTCGTTAGGATTTTACTAACACCAGTCCCATAATGCATTCGTCTAATGTGCATCGAGGATGAGCCTTCTCAAATTGCGTCCGTTACGTTTAAAAGAGTGCTCTTTTTCTTTCCGTACGTATGATATTCTTCCTTCTCTCCGGGTCAAGCCAGTAGTAGTTTGGTAAAGTAGATGAATAGTTGGGTATACCGAGTAGTGATTGTAAGTGTATTAATCTTTTAACATGCAAAATTCACAAAACCAGGATATGTCGCTAGTTTCTGAGTCCTTATGCAAGTGTTAGTCGTATGGTATTTTGGGTATAGCTGTCCGATGCATTGGTAAATGTGGGCATGTGGATGTCTAATATTTGAAGATTTTTCTTATTATCTATAAGTCTTATACTGTGTTTTTGGTATGAATCTTTATGGAGTATATGAATCAGATTTTCGTGTGATTCAGTTTCAAGGATGTTTAAGTCAGCCTACACCCTTGATAGAGCTCTTATGTTGGATGAGTGCAGACCTTGACGTGGGTAATATGCCCTTCTACATAAAATTCCTATATCTTGGTCGCACTAGACTTTAAGCATTATCCTTTTATTTTGAGTTGGTTCTTTCATACGGACATCAGCAAATAACCTGAAACTTATTATTCAATGTGTTCATACTTGCTTAATTTTTTCCTACCCATTACCTTATTTTTATTTTTACGCTCGAAAATTTAAAGACTGATATATGTACACATTGTTTTCCTTCCAATAGGAATTCAACTGCTTAGAGGCTGCCATCCGAAGTCTCCCTTAAAGGTACATACTGTTGTATTGAGAGTTCTACTCTTTAAAATTTTTTATTTGATTACGTGTGTTCGGTTTGGTAAGCGTATTTAACTGGACTAGTTAGGAGTTACCGAAATAGGATTATATTAGTTGTGTAGTATTGATTTGGTTTCGAATATTTTTAAGCCTAATGATCATTTTGGATCCTCATAAGAAGTGAGAATACTAATACACCATCTATTGTATCTTTCCCTTAACTGGATTTTTAGTTCAGTTAAGGGAAGGAGTCTTCAACATGTTCAGTTCATCGTACCCAGATAATTAATCAAGCCTAGCAAGTGGGTTGAAAGTGTTGATTTCCATTTGTTCTGAGACAGGAAGACCGCAAGTGGGAAGATCCAGAATGTGTTGGCGGCCACAAGTGGTCTGTATCAAGCAAAAAGATTCAGGTAGAAAACATAAAATGACCACAAGTCAGAAAAAATTATTCTTTATTGCCACATTTTAAAGCGACATCGATTTCTTTTAGATGAGCTTTTGACTATAAGAAATCATTGACCTATTAAAAAATGACCACAAGTCTCTTTAAGTAGCATTCCGAAGTTACAAAGAGTAATTGCTTAAGGCATAACGATACATATGTTTGAGTTGTTTTCCTGTGGCATGTAAGATAATTACCTCAAAACTTCACGAGGACCAAGTGCAGTAGGCTAAATATTTAAATTAGCAGCAACACTAAAAGGATATATTTGCAGGATGTATTGGGAGGGAAATACTTTAGGGTGGAAAAATGATCCTGAAGAAGCCCTTTCTGTAGCTTTATGCATGAATGACAAGGTTGTTACTCTCTTATTCTCTTTGCTTTTGACCCCTACCAGTAATTTTCCACTGTAAAGCAGGTCTGTTAACTGATATGTAAACCTACATTTCCGCAGCATTAAATAAACCATAGGGACCAAAATAGATACATAGGTTATGTGGTGTATGTGTGGTGTGTATGTGCATGTATGCATTCTTCATCGTCGTGTTTTCTTCTTTTTCCAGTTTACCTACCAACAAAACATAATCATAGATGCATAATGTCATAAGCATATAAGAAGCAAGCTTCCATCCAAAACTTGTTTTTCTTCTCCATCATCCTTCGGCTGATTCTTACTTTTAGTTTTATTTCATTCTTTTCTTTCATTATCTCTATTTTTCCAGTCCAGTTATTCATAATTTTCAATCATTATAAGTTTCTTGATTATGTGTTTGCCTACACTAAAGAAAACTCTTATCTTCGGATATGCAGCAGTATATACAATAGAATTCCAGAACAGAGGATTGCCGCATGCTCACATTTTACTATGGCTACATCCAAATAATAATCCAAGATGGCCGAAGATGTGGACCGTATTATTTCCACAGAGTTGCCAGATAAAGACAAGGATCATGTATGCTAAGTCATCACGTCCATCTAGGCTGCATGGAATCTCTACGATCATGAATGGGTTAAAATGTTTACATCCTCTCCTTGGTTTGTATAAGAATCAGTACCCTTGGTTTGTATAGAGAAGTTGTTGTTGCTTTTTCCAGTGAATGCAGCAAGGCCAAGAAACAAGTTTCACCTGTTAAGAGTGCTTGCAAGACTGCAAAGAGCCCTCTCAAATCTGGAAATAGTGGACTTAAGTCTGCAATTATGAATTGCAATGGGTCAGCTTCTAAATCAGCTGACTTGAACATAGACCTTTCCATTTGGCTAGTGATTTTCCCTACCAATGGAAAGATTTGATTGATGCAAAGGTTTCAACCTCAGATGGTGAGTTATCTGCACCAGCAAAAGGAAGCAGCAAGGGTGTCCAAGCTGAAAAAGTTAAAGGTTCTGCTTCAGTCACTGCAAAAGCTACTTCGGAGCATGTGCGGATGATGGGTGGTGCTGAAGCTAAGGGGAATTCTAATCCCTTTATCGTATCGGGTTACCTCGGCTTCATACCAGACAAAAAGCAGACGGAGACAGGAAAACTAGGAGCTAAGGAAAAGAGTGAAAACCCAGTCTTGACAGGTGACAAAGATGGTAAGTGGGAAGTAGCTTTAAGCAGAAAATCCCTGCTAAGAAATCTACTGATGCTAAGAGCAGAGAAACTTCTGCCACAGTGAGCACTTATAACACATTCATAGTTTTGAACTCCCGAGACAAAGATGGAGAAACATCTATGATGATGGAAGCGAAGAGTTCGTTGAGGTCTCTGACAAATATGCTCATTATTTGAGATATGAAGAAAAAGCCGGAAGGAAAACCGACAGAGAGCTTTCAAAGCTCAAATGGAATGGGGAAAATTCCCGATAAAAGTAATCTGGAAAATTTGGGTAAAGGCCAGAGATCCGTAGCTAGAAAACACAAGTAACTTTGTTCTCCTTTTCCAGCATGTTTGGTTTTATACTTTTATGTTTTGTTTGTGTTGGGGAGTTCGATTACGGACCCTCTGTCATGTTTTGCTTGCTTTGTTGTTGTTTGCTTTGCAAGCACCCTTTGTACTCGCCTCTTCTTGTATTCCTTTTTTTCAATGAATTGAAGCTTTTAAGTCAAAAAAAAAATATATATATATCCTGGTTAACGTTACCTGGGATAATGTTTTTATTATGACTTATCTCCCCTTTCCCAGGTTTTATATATATATATATATATATATATATATCCTTTCAATATCTCAAGACTCAAGTTCAGCCATAATGTTTTTCTCATTATGGTTTTCTTCTTTCAGAGTATTGTAAGTTATTCATCTCCTTAGAATACAGGTAGTTGGGCACCATAAATCAATTGATTTGCTGGATTTGTATAATAAGATATTTGATAAACGTAGTGTACATGTTTTGCAGAAAATTTCCTCACAGGAACTTTGTAGAAAATGAGATTTTCTATTTAAGAATCATATTTCCCAAGGATCTCGCGCTCGATACAAAACTTGGGATACTAAAAATTAAAAGCTCACCCGACACAACGTATAAAAAGGTAATCTCCCGGCGCATAACACAGGTTAGTTCCAAGTTGAAGTTAATTCTTTCCACACCGAATACCCACTCGAAGCTTGAAATACACTGATATATGAGTGCACCATATACTGAGAGGAAGTATATGATATTATTTGAGTGCACCATATTTTAGGCTCCTTGCAGTACTGAAGCCTAAAATGCTTTCATACATGACAGAAGTTAAAAGGTTGGGACCTAATGAGGCATCAGGTGGTGTACAGTGGGCCCTTGGGAACAAACATATTCGGATATATAGGAGAATTTCCTCTTCAACAATTTTGTACAGTGGCAAAATAAAAACCTGTAGGAAAACAATACTAGACAAAGGCTTACATTCTTGATCCCTGCATATCATGACAAGGTGGTTCAGAGTCCAGATCATGATCACCTACATCTCTGTCAGAATCGAAATCGTCCCCAGTAGTGGTGGACGCCCCAGGTGGGGGTGGGGATGATGGTGGTTCTTCTGTCATACGAGTATGAAGACCAGGCATCCTAGTAGCATCGACCTGTTCTTTCTTCTCTGATTTATCATCATCGGGTGGTGGCAAAGACGATCCAGCAAGAGGAGCAGCTGAAGTACCAACGGTGATAGGCGTCTCCAGTCCAGGTGGAGGTGTCCAAATAGCAAGCACATGTAACCTCAATCTAACTAGTAGTGCTTCTGGTGAGCCCTCGTACCTGAGGGAAAAGAGAGAGATCGGGTATCCAAGGAATTCTCTCCATTTGTTGTAGCGGCTGTGTAGTGGATCCACACTTGTCAGAGTTATAAAGCCTAACTACTTGAGAAGATAAATTAAATACCTACTTGATACTTTGGCTGCCAGTTGAATGAATAGCTTGCAAATTGGAGACATTGGTGGTTAAAAAATAGAACAGCATGTCCTCGCACGAGATTCAATTTGAAAAGGCCTCTAAAAATATTATGTTCAATTAGCGGGTTCACAGAATCCTCGCACCTAGTTTTGTTTGTGTTTTTCTCCTCTAATTAAAGCAAAGCAAATTCAAGGGTGGTATATATACAAGAGTACCTCTATTATCAAACTGAAACCAGCAAATAATATCCACATACAAAAATTAAAACGAGCAATATAACTCAGGGTCTGTTCAAAAAAGTAGGGGGGAGTTGCAACTTACCTGGCTAGTTTCATCATTCACCTGATACTTCGCCACACACATGAACATCAAAGTAAGTTATGTAATGGCTAATGGCTAATGGAGAAAGGAATATTCAAACCTTGGATGTTTGGATCGCGGTAGCTATTTGCATTCACACTGGAATAGATGTCCACTGAGTTTCTAAGTTCCAGTGAAGAACTTAAAGGAGTTATAGCAGAAGGTGTAGAAAAAGGTGAGCTTTGGATTGACTCAGCAATATTGTTACCACTAACAGGGAATAGGGGTTGCGAGACAGGTTGAGAAGGTGCTGGTGAGGGAAGTCCAGGTGGAGTAATATGAAGTGGTGGTGGAATTGGAGGTACATGATGTTGTTCATTTGCTGGCTTTTTTTAAATCAAATGCGGAGTTCCGACTTTGAACTCAGGATGAGTAAATCTTGAACCAAAGCGACCCTTTTTATGTACAAAACCTTCCTGCAAAAAAAAGAAGCAAAAGCAATTGAGTTACATATGAAAAAAAAGAGTAACTTTGAAGTAAAAACAAAAAAGAGAGTTAGAGATTACATATGATTCAATGGCCTGTACAAAGTCATTCCATCTTGATGGAAAATACTGTGGAACAAAGCGTTGCTTTTTTGGTAAGTCCCGTTGGACCAGTTTCTTCTGCTTACTTGAAAAATGGAAACCACTAACATCAACATTGAAATCAACCCATTTTCTCGCAACTTTTTGGTTTATAGCGTGAAAGAGCTCCAAGATAAACGGATCTACGAAAGTTTCGCCTTCTTGTGCAGGTGCATCAATAACTAAACAACAGGAAAAAACCTTTAATGTGTTTCCACTATATTACAGATCTAATATGTTTCCAGTATTGGCTTAAATCATCTGATAATAATACCTTGAGATGGAGATAGCACTCTAGGTTCATCTATCGCATCTTCGTCGGAGGCTGCACAAACGATCAAAACAGAAGAAAAAAAAAAAGAAAAAAAAAAAAGTTAAGCATACATCTTTACTTCACCTTCAAACAGTTTATATCTAGATCAGGTAACTTACAGTGATTTTGAGCACCTCCCACTCCGTCATCATTTACGACGTCTTCAGAGACTGCACAAATGATCAAAACAGAAAGAAAAAAAAGTTCAGCAAACATCTTTACTTCATCTTCAAACAGTTTATCTCACTAGAATCTAAAATAGGTAACTTCATCTTTACTTCATCTTCAAACAGTTTATCTCACTAGAATCTAAAATAGGTAACTTACAATGATGTTGAGGAGCACCCACCTCGCCGTCAACATTTACCACAGCACAAATGACCAAAACAGAAAAAATTACCAAATACACATTGGGAAACCTCATATTGACTCACCATAGATGATCTCGACTGCTTAAATTAAACAGAATACATAGAATCCAGTAACGGAAACTACTTCAAGACTTGATACCGAAACTATGCATATCATACAGTCAATCCCATTTACCTGCGTTTGTGTTCACATTATTAGCTACTGGTCAATACCTACTGCATAAAATATATGCAAGAACAATACAATTCTCTGAAAAGGATGCATAGACTATGTGCACCTGATGTAGCACAATTGATCACATCAGGCCCTAGAAATGCAAGCACACAGTGGTATACTGGTATTTGCACTACCAAAGTACAAGACACCCAAAGCCACTAGGCGGCCTCATGCAAAGTCTGATACAGGACATCAATAACTCATAGGGATTCCTTATACAGGACATCACGGTTAAGCTAATCGATTATTATTCATTTAGGGTTTGTAAATAAGGTAAAACGAAATATATAAACCCTAATAATTATAAATATACATATATATTCACTTAGTACAAGTTACCTAAATCTTTACGGACAGGCTCCTCGTATTTCTGGACTTCTTCTTCTGGGGAAGAAGAATCTCGTTCTTCAGAAGCTGTAGACAGAAGATATAATTCATTATTTAGGTTTTCAGAAATCAGATAAATTAGAATTTGAGAAATCAAACGATCAAATTTCAATCTACCTACTACACAAAAAAAAAAATGCAATAACACAATTGACTACAATCAACACATCAGGCCCTAAAAAGTGGTATACTGGTACTTGCACTACCAAAGTAGTGAACACCCAAAGCTACTAGGCCTCATGCAATGTCCGACGCAGGGCATCAAAAACTCTCACTATTATTCATTTAGGGTTTCTGAACGAAGGTAAAATTTACACCTACGGCTCAACATAACTAAACAACCAATCCTTTAATATATACATATATTCACTTGAACAGTTTTAGAATCTGATTCAATTGAAAATGCGTGGTGATAATATCCATGATTTACTCTTGTAGCCTTTATCTTGATGGAAATTTGATGCTTATATTAGTAAAGTTTTAAAGATAATTAAGGTTTTGAAAAACCTATCAATTAGGGTTTGAATTACCTTTCAATTGCCTAGTAGTGCATATGAACCGAGACGAAGATGGAAACCTAAGAGAGAGACGACCAGGAAGGTTTATGTCGGTTAATGTGAGTACCGGGAGAGTGGCGCTTTTATATCTAGAGTTTTGAGTAAGCCCGCCCATCGGCCGGTCGGTTTTTGGCCAACACCCGGCCACCGAGCCGACTATAGGTCGGTTTTGAAATTCTCCTAGTCGGATCGGTCGGTCTCAATTTTTTAGTCGGTTATTATCCAGCATTCAATTCAACGTAGAGAAATTTATCTCTTGATTTCATCTCTTCAATTAGTTTACTCAATTTATCTCATCAAACAAACCTAATAGAGATTCATCAATCAATTTACTTCAACGCACAAATACATTTGTCCGATTAGAAAGCACGGCAAAATTAAATTTAAAAAAGAAAACACTATGTAACATTCCAAATTTCGGGCCTGGATTCCAATCCAAATCCAAACCTAAAACCAGAAATGTTACTTTAGAACGGTTTTTTGGGCACTAGCCCATTTTGGTGAAGGACTACTCATTTATGTTGGAGATGGATATTTGAAGTAAAAATGAGCAACCCCTTAACTTTGTTTTTTATTAATACCAAAAAAGCCCTTTATAATTAAATCAGTGTTAGTGTAATGATTAGTTAGTGTTAGTGTAATGATTAGTTGGTGATTAGTGAGTTATTAATAAGATAGTTTTGTTAGAATCAGAATTATTGAGAGAGTAGAAGAAGAAGAAGAAAAGATGAAGAAATATAGGTTGAACCCAAAAAAAGTCTTATTTTGAGTTTTCTAAATATGATACGAGTGATTCTTGTGATGATACCTCCTCCTCTGAATCAGAACCTCCTTCATCTCCTAGAGTATTTGTCAATACTTCTAACGATCCGGGTATGAGTTATTTGTTAGATGATGAATGTTTTCTTCCCAAAGTCAAGCTAACGACCCAAATGATGAATTTTCTTAGCCACAACCAGAAGATGAATATATGGGTACTCAGGTATGGCCCAAACTTAGTTAATGTAGCTTGAATTGTGCCAAAAATTGGGAAACTGAAAATTTCAGTAAAAAATTTCGGCTAGGTCAAAGTGGTTCGGTTACCTGCATTGTGAAGTAACCGAACTCTTTTGTATGTGCAGTTCGGTTACTTGAAGTAGCAGACGCGGGTAACCGAACTCCATTTTAATGGAGGTTTTTCAGAGTTCGATTATATGTTTCCATAAAACGTTGTCGAACTATTTGCATAGAGTAGACATATAATAGTTCGGTTTAATATAGTATACTATCGTGGATGCCGAACTTATGGTTCAGTTTAGTCGTGTGAACTAACTTTGTTTCCGAACTCCTAAGGAGAAAATTTTTCATCAAATTTCGGCAAGCTCGCAAAAAAAAATTGGTGAAGAGATAACCGAACACCGAGTTCGGTAAGGCTGATACATTGTCAAACTGCTAAGTGTTTCTTGTTTGTGGACGTCATTGACGTTGTGTTATTTCATCCTATTTTTAAACTATGTAAAACTCTTTCGGAATGCATTTATAAAATTTTCAGAATTTTCCGAGTTATACAAGTATTTTAAAACAATTGTTTATCATTGTATTAAAACAAGAAATTTTCTGACAGATTCGACTATATTGAAGTTTTCCTGTTTAAAAGTAATTTTATGACATGTTTTAGGCTTTGGTGTCTTTTGTAAACTCTAAGATCTTTGGTTTTCCTTTTTAAAATGGTAAATCAAAGATGATCTTGAGTTGTGAGTGATTTTATATGATTTTTACAAAATGGACTATCTCTGTTTTGATTTTCTGAAGTACTGATCAACTACACGTTTGACTGTGGTAAAAAAATGCTTAAGATAAAATAAAAATTATAGAAAACTTATGACTAGTATTATATTGATCTAGGATTTATACTTTATAATCAAAATTATTTTTGAATTTGAATCGTGTTCAGTAAAATTCTTGGAGTGAACTGACGTATGTTCCCGTTTTACATTTTTTCCTCAAAAACATGACACTTTTGGATTGAATCTGGAATGTTTATCGGTGAATTTAAATTTTAAGCTAAATTAGAGCTTTGAGTTCCTGTGGTTTAAAAATCATGTAAAAATAACGGTTAGATCTTCCTTAAAGAATTTTTATGTATTCGCTGCGATAGAATTTCTGAATTGAACATAAATAAAAATTAGACAAAGAATTAGTCGTTTGTGCTTGAACCAAGTGCCTAAGTACGGGCTTTATTAAAAGTAGGGCGATTTTTTGGTCACTATCCCATTTTGGTGGAGGACTTCTTTGTGATTCAATTGTCCACCCTACATTATAAGGGGTGTCCTAAATGATTAGTGAAGACTAATCTGCCCTTATCCTAATTAAGGTTAAAACTAATCCTAATAACCCACTAATCCAACCCATTAAATTAAAACCTAAAAACTAACTGATTCACATCAGTTTCTATTCACTTTTTTCTTCATCTTCTTCTTATGTTATTTTCCTCTTCTTCGTAGGCATCTACGTTAATTGTCGATTTGGAAAAAAATTATCGTCGATTAATCCATCTTTATAAATAATGCGCACCAAGCAAACACCCAGATTTCCAGGATTGGGTCTGGGACTCGCAAATATAGCGAATCTCCCAAAAAAAATTGTAAATTGATAAAGAACTTGAAGCAAAGTTGAGTGGCCAAATCAATCATCCAACAACAAAAAAGAAGTCTGATTTGAGTAAAATGCAAATCTGCGGGTAATTTCCTTCATACCCATTCCTTTTAATTCGTTTTTTGTTGAAGAACCGATTAGAAATCATCGAAACCAATTGAAAACGGTAGTTACAGTAAACATTTCGGCTAGCATAATTTTTAAAAACCTAGTTTTTTTGTAACCGAACTTTCAATATGAAGAAAAAATCGGCAATGTCGCAATTTTTATGAATTCTTAGGTAACCGAAATGTGTAGTTCTGTAAGCTCGCAAGAAAACTTTGCGTAACCGAACTCTTTCTTTACATGGGTAATTAGAGTTCGGTATATTCGATAAATTTATATAAGTGACCGAACTTTGGTATTATATAGTTCGGTTGATTCGCAATTTCTAGGGGGAACCGAACTTCGGTCTGTCAACACCAAATATGTAGTTCGGTTACTTCGCAACTTACACCAGTTAACCGATCTCTTAGTTCGGAACGTTACTTGGCAACTTATATACCAGTTAGCCGAACTTTAGTCTGTTAACACCTTGTGTTTGATGTAGTACCATGTTAAATTTTATTTTATAAGAAAATATTTTGTTTAGCTAATAATGTGGTTTTCATTCATTAGGAGAAAAGGAAAAATATCTAATCTCCGCCTATATGAAGATTTGAGAACCCCCACCCCTCGTGGAAGAATACATTTGGATTTCCGAAACCGTGGTACTAAAAATGCTAAACATGGAGGGGGATCGTTACAGGAAGTGAACCAAGAGAATGTTCGTAATGTAATCCAAAATGTCAATCAAGAGGTGATTGAGGAGAATATAATTGATAATGTTACTGAAGAAGAGAATGATGCCGAAGAAGAGCAAGGAAATGAAGACCAAAGAAATTAAGAGTTTGAAGAACAAAGAGAACATGTTGAAGATGTAGAGGAAGAAGACCAAGTACAGGTCAAGGAAGGAGAAGGACAAGAAGAAGAGGACGAAGAGAAGGATGAGGAGGAAGAGGAAGAAGAGAAAGAAATTGTTCCTGTTAACGAGAAAACAAAGCCGAAGCCGCCTTGTGATAGATACTCACACATTCCACCTGCTAAGTTGTGTTTTTCATCAGTGCGCCCAAATTATGGTACTCCAAATGATGGAGGGGCAACATTGTTTGGCTACAAACACTCATGGACTGCGAAGATCTATGCGACAAAGGTATTCTTAACTAACAAAACGATTTTTTTTTAGATATATTTCGTCAAGTATTAATAATGTGATGTTCTTTTCTTAGGATCATAATGATGCAATTCTTCTTATTCGTCGTCAAATGGCGGCCGCTTGGGATCTTTCCAAGGAGCGTGCTGAGTTTCAGGCAAAGGTTAAAGAATGTGTGTTTTGGGGAGCTATTGAGCTCCAACATGTGGATTTTGACGTTGTTGCCGTATCCTCATTTCTCGAAAGACATTATCCCGAGACATATACAATGCGTCTCCATTTGGCGAGATGGGAATTACTCCCGATGATTGCATGAACATCATCGACCTACCCGTGGAAGGTAAATGTCTTCGAGAAGGCTATGACCCCTCGATGATTTATGAAGCTCTTGAAGCATTAGCTCTAAATTGTCTAGGATGGAATGCAAAAAAAGACCCAATGTGAGTTTAGACGTGCTGTGAAGTCTCCTAAACGTGGTGATGAGTATAATCCCAAAAAAGCAGATGGATCCTCGAAGAAGATGATCAAGAATTTTAAGTTGGTAAAGTTGAAAAAGCATTTTAAGGGACATCTCAGAAGGTGAGGAAGGGAAAGTTGGTCATGGACGAGGAGACGCTTAAGCACCATGTCACCGCTTATTGGTTATATCACCTAGGAATTGTCATTTTCCCCGACACTTCTGGAAATAAGGTAAATACACATTATCTACAGCTTTTAGAGAATCTCGATGAGATGAAAAACTACTCTTGGGCCACTGGGGTGCTTGCATTTGTTTTAGGAGAGATGAGCAAAGGGTTGAGTATTAAGACAACTCAAATTGGAGGTTACTTAACTCTTATTCAGGTGACCTTTACATTATTAATTAGCAAATTATTCGCTAAAATTTTCATATATGTGGTTGATATTTTTGTTTTTCGCATAGGTTTGGATCTACGACCACTTCCCTAAATTGGGATTGGCTAAGAAAAGGCCAAATTATCCCTATAGCAAACCTACAGCAGGAAAATGGGTGTTTTTGGACGCACAAAAAAAGTCAAAAGAAGAGAAGTTGGCTTCTTCGAGGGAGATATTGGATGATATAACGGTTAACGATGTGGTATTTCACCCATACGATGTACCCGATGATGTCCCTGTAGATGAAGATGATTTGAATGGTTACTCTGCCGTCTTAGCTTACTATGGACCAATTTGGCATCCTCACGGCTATGCAATATATAATCCAAGAAGAATACTAAGACAACTTTCTTGTGTCCAAATGGATCCCGATGTGGAGAATGAAAATTTCACTTTGATGGTTCAAGGAACAAAGAACACCGAGAATTCCGTTGTTCCAAAACATGAACCAAATCCTGCGGTAAGACATTGGAATGAACAAAACCAGTAAAACTTACCTTTAGGTGATTTAGTACCTTGTGATGAAGATGAAAATTCATATGAATAAGATTATATGGAGTTTTATCAAGAAATTAGTCATCCAATTATGATAAATAGAAAACAACAACAAGTTATTGTTGATAAGGTGAAGGCGAAGGCAAAGGAGAGGGAGGCTAAGAGAGCTCAAAAAGAGATGCCAATTTGTGGATAAGAAGCCATTAAGTTATCCTTTTGATAACCGTTACGATTTTGAAAAGGATTCGTATGACGTTTATAGGCAAAAATAGGTTTTGTGATAGCACTGATTCCTTTGCCTAAAAGTTGGACAGTTACAACCTCTAGCATTAGGGGGATTAGCCTTAACATATGATCTTGGTTTCACAACTTCTTGTGATGCCCAAATAAGAACACCATGAATTTTATCATTCCTTATACGAAAACGACATCTTCTTTCCAGGTGACCTTTATTTCCGCAATAGTAGCGAACATAAGGAATGTTCTTACCTCAATCCGTAAGTGATGACTTTGGAGGTTGATATACTTTGCTTTTTCGAAACTTAACTTCCGGTGAAGATATTTCACTTTTTACATCAGTGAAAACCTTTTGTTGAGAAGAATCACTAGCCTTGAAAATTTTTACCTCTTTGCTAATACTTGGAGCATCTATTCCCTTATAGACCAATCCTCGTGTATCACGATGAATTTTACTTGCTCCTAGCATAGTGGTTAATTTTCTTGAACTAGTATTGAAATTTTTCAAGTCAGCTTCCATCATCTTGATTTTCTCGAGCGAGACAAGCACTTTCTCTGTCATCAAAACTAATTTGTTGAGAGATAAACCTTGCTTCAGATTCTGCAAGTTTCTCTTCCAACAAAAATTACTTTTGATAAAGATTATCACATTCAAGTGACTTCATACGTAGGTTTTCCTCAGAATCCTTGAGGATCGATTCGTTAAAACGATTCGAAAAATAAACACCTGCATAACATCTTCTCAATTTCTTGTTTTCTCGACAGAGAGGAGTCAGAAGAGGTGAGACATGAGAAGTTGTAATCTTCTTCATATTTCACAAATCCAAAAAGTTAACATACTCTGAGCCTTCCTCATCAACATTTCTATCAATATCTGAATCACCTTCATCAGAAAGTTCATCCAATTGTTCTTCTAGGAGAGTTTCCCAATCACCAGTTTTTACATCAAGAGAATGATTAGATAATGACTTAGATGTGACAATTCTCTCAGGTAAATCCAAGCTTTTAGAATCATCTGGTAATTTCTGAACTGGTACGTTATTAGAGATAGACTCGCCCATAATCATATCGCTACAAACACAGACTTATAATGTCTTTAATGTGTTTGCTTGCTCTGATACCAATTGAAAAAGCGAGGGGTCTAACAATCACACCCAATATTTCGATTAGCAATCTGTATGGACTAACTCCGATTTACTTTTAAGAGAATCAACTAGACAATCAGACTCAATCTTAATAAAAAGTATATCAAGGATTTAATATCTCAATCTCCTGATTTGATTACTCAAACAAATAGAAATCTGCGAGTCTTTATCAAATACAAGGATAATAAATTTGGATGGTACCAAAGACCAATATCCAAGGATAAATCAATTTCCAATCAACAACCAAAGGTTGGATTTCACTATTGATCGATACAACGCACAGCCTTTGATATTTCAATTATATAACAAAATATAATACGGAATAGAAATAACACAGAGGAAACCGCAAATGCAGAAAATCCCCGGGACCTATTCCAGATTGAACACCACACTGAATTAAGCCGCTACAGACATTAGACTACTACAAACTAACTTCGGTCTGGACTGTAGTTGAACCCTAATCAATCTCACACTGATTCAAGGTACAGTTGCGCTCCTTACGTCTCTGATACCAGCAGGATATTATGCACTTGATTCACTCAACTGATCTCACCCACAACCAAGAGTTGCTACGACCCAAAGTCGAAGACTTGAATAGACAAATCTGTATTACACAAACAAGTCTACAAAATAGATAAATTTGTCTCCCACAGATAAACCTACAAGTTTTTGTTCCGTATTTTGATAAATCAAGGTAACAGGAACCAATTGATAATCCGAACTTATATTCCCGAAGAACAGCCTAGAGTTATCAATCACCTCACAACAATCTTAATCGTATGGTAGCAAAACAAGATATTGCGGAATCACAAACGATGAGACGAAGATGTTTGTGATTTCTTTTTATATCTTTCCCTATCGAAGATAAATCTCAAGCCAATCTTACAATTGAACTCGTACGATAGAAAATGGAAAGATCATATCGCACAACTACAAGAGAAGTAGTTTCGTCTGGCTTCACAATCCCAATGAAGTCTTTAAGTCGTTAACCGACAGGGTCTCGAGAAGAAACCTACGGTTAAAGGAGAAACGACTCTAGAAAAACCAACTAGTATCACACAGGAGGTGTGGGGATTAGTTTTGCACAGTTGCTAGAGTTCCTCTTATATAGTTTTCAAATAAGGGTTTGCAATCTATGATAGCATAGTAACAAAGCATTCAATATTCACCGTCAGATGAAAAACCTGATTTCTCCAAGCTAATATCTTTCAACCGTTAGATCGAAACTTATATTGTCACACACAAATGAAATACATTTTATTTAGGTTGAGTAATCGTACCTAAACGTGTACTTTTGGTTGGTTCACAAATGGTTGACCAATGGTTAGCCATATGAGCACTTTCATATTAACAATATTCATATTCTTCACAACTAGTTCAAATGACTTCAAAAGAACTAGTTCAAGAGTTGTTCAATTGCTTAGATCTTTATACATAGACACAATTGAAACAAAATCGGTTTGATTTACTTGAATCAATTCATGAACAATATATCCACGGTTTGCAAAGAATTGCACTCCTTATTGATTTATTGTTTTGAGTTCATGAACTACCGATTAAAAGCCAAGAGGTTGCAGATTTACTTGAGAGGATTCCAGAACATTAAGGATGATGTACCAGGTGAATTTCCATAAATTTCAGTCGTCAAAGAAGAAACATGGATGTTGTACTTTGATGGATCTGCTACTCCTAGCAACGATACAGGAGGAGCAGGCGTAGTACTGGTTTCTCCATCTGGTGAAGTATTCTCACATTCACTTAAGTTGGACTTCCACTGTACCAACAATTCAGCAGAATATGAAGCTTTATCGTTAGGACTATCCTTAGCTAAACAAGCAGGAGAAATGCATATGGAGATCAGAGGAGATTCAAAACTTCTAGTCAATCAAATGAATGGAATATACTCTCTCAAGGAGATAACACTTGCTCCATTTAGAGCCGAGGCGTAACGGCTCCTGACTCATTTTGCTGACGCAACCATCGTCCATACCGGCCGGACCAACAATAGACACGCTGATTGCTTGGAAACTCTCGGCTCCAAATTACAATTAGAAGGGTCAGAGAAAGCTATCATAGTGCAAAGACGTGTTGTATCATCCACATGGCTTATTCAAACTGAGGATGCTCAAGCAAACGACTGGCGAGCACTCGTCTTTCATGAATTGAGCAGTTCCATTTCAGAAGGGAAAGTCAGCCTTAAAGAGTTAATAAATTTCTTCCTGCTTCATGGGGCCATGTACTCAAACATGATGCTTCTCTATCGCGGTGCCTTGGCGACGAGGAAGCGAAGGAAAAACTCGAAAGTGTGCACGAAGAAGTATGTGGACAAACACTGGTGATAACACTTTACATAAGACTTCAAAGGCTCGTGTACTACTGGCCCTCCATGGAATCACAGTCAAGAACTCTACAGGGATCTTTTCCTAATTGTCAAACGCCTCCTTATCATCCAGAGGCCCTGACACTTCATCGCACCGGGGACTGGAGGAAGCCTTATATCGAATACCTTCGAGACAACAACTGACAACCAGAAAAGAAAGATGCAATCAAACTCACTCAGAAAGCTAAGAGATTTGTCTTTCTTGACGGGATCCTGTACCGCAAAAAATTTGTAGGAGACTTGTTGAGATGCTTAGCCGGAGATGAAATTCTGACAGTCCTGAAAGAGACCCATGAAGGACAACACCATGGGAAAAAGAAATTATTTCTTCAAAATTAATGAGAAGTATTACTGGCCAACCATGGAAGATGATGCTGCCGCGTACGTCTAAAAGTGTCATCAGTGTCAGGTCTACGGTAATCTTATTCATATTCCTTGTCTCCCATTACATTCCGTGAATAGTCCATGGCCTTTCTATAGCTGAGGACTTGATACCATCGGGAAGATCAATCCAGCATCTTCGAAACAACATGGATACATCATCACAGCTACTGAATATTTCACTAAATGGGTCGAAGCCATCCCGCTCAGAAGTACTACAGGGATAACTATTGCAGCCTTCATCGAAGAACACATTATATGTAGATTCGGCGTCCCTAAACATATCATCACCGATAAGGGGACCCCTTTTGCCAACAAAGACGTGGAGAAACTGCTCAAGGAGTACGGTATCAAAAAAAAATTCTCCACACCGTACTATCCCCAAGGAAACGGTCATGCGGAGAGTACCAACAAGACTTTGATCCGTATTATCAGTTGAACGATTCATGACAATCCATGATCGTGGCATGAGAAATTACCCATGGTTTTATGGGCTTACAGGACCACACCAAGGAGCTCGATTGGGACATCACCATACTCACTCGTCTATGGAGCTGACGCCATACTCCCCGCTGAGATAAAAATTCCTTCAGCAAGGATTGCAGCAGCCAGCGGAGTACGATGAGACGAAGCTGAAGTGTCCAAGTCAAGAATCTGAACTGGACATGCTCAAGTCGAAGAGGGCTAAAGTACAAAAGTATGTGGAGGCTTACAAACAGAAAATCTCAAGATCTTACAACAAAATGGTAAGACCTCGAACATTCCAAGTAGGAGATTTGGTGCTACAAACAGCAAAATACATCCAACAAGATGTGTCTGCTCCCAAGTTCTCTCCAAAATGGGAAGGACCATATGTAATCGCAGTGTCCAGTGGATATTACAAGATCTTATCCATTGATGGAGGAGTGAAAGGAAATATCATCAACGGTAAATGCCTCAAAGAATATTATGCCTGATCCGCAGAAAACCATTACGTTTTCATCATTTGAGGCATTTCTCAAAATGTAATTTATATTCCTCCAAAGAGTATGCAAAATACTCCTTTGTTCATTAAACATTTCATAAATGAACAAAAGATTATTTCATACCATGATCAATTATTCTACCTAAGGAAAAAGCCTAAACCTACTCGAAAACAACAATCATAAATGCTCACTCAGAGTAAACCATACAACAAAGAGTAATTCTTATAGACAACCATGTTAAGCTTCTTTTGAAAGTTTTTGGTCTTCACTTTCAAGTCCTGGACATATTTCTCAACTCTTGCCGACTCCAAGGAAAGTGCCTTCTCCTCTTCCAAGAAAGCATTTGTGGTGGAAATCACATCAGCAACAGCCGCTTCCCTGTCAATTTTGATCATCTCGAGCCGACGGCGAAGCCAACTTACGTTGAACCGTAAGGCCTCGCAATTCGATATCATGTCATCCCATCTGTGAAGTTCATGATTCTTAACGTCTCGCAGATTCATCTCCATCATCTCTTCAATGATTGGTAATATCCAGGCAACTGTAGTCAGGAGGGTCGGCAGGAAGCCTCTCCACACTTCGGTAGTGGCAGTGTGTCCGTATCATCTCCAGATTTTAGTATACAAGGACACGTGATACCTAGGAATGTCGAAGCCACCAACTACCTCATTATCCGAGAAAGTGTTAACCATGGGAGTCTCAAACGGGAGTCCAGCTGTCGGGTAGTGAATTCTAACTCCAGTATCCATGGAATTGTTGGAGTTTTCGTCGACGCTGTCATCATCAACCGCAGACTTCCCATTCTTTCTCTTTCTATCGTCAACAACAACATGCACATCAACCTTCGATGAAGAAGTTTTCAATTTCAAATGAAGATTGGATAAACCGTTGAGTAAAACTTCAATCTAGAAGTCATAGAATTACTTACAGATGTGCCGGCTTCAGTATGAGCCGACCTGTACCGGGCACGGGCTTTAACAGTCCACTTAGGCCTCGAATTATGATAAGAGGATGGATTATTCTGATTATCCTGCAACAAATCATTTTCCTATGATCAATAAATCTGATCAAATGGAGATGAAGAAAAATATACAACTTACTGAGACGGACGCTTCTAATTCATGCTTTGATTGAGGTTCGTTTCGAGAAGAAATACTAATACTGGTGTTTGAGGGTGAAAACGGTTTCTGCTGATTTTGGTAATTTCGGGTATGTGGGTGTGAAACGAATTTAAACCCTAAACAATGTACTGAAAGGGAGTACTTTAGATTCGAGAGATCAATCTGTACAAATCCGGCCTAAACCAAGAAATGGCCGTTCCAGACTTGCTTCGGTCACAAAGTGAAGGAGAAGGGTTGGTTTTGGGGAGGGAAGCGAAGAAAGTGTTGAGACCAGAATAGTTGATTCTGGAAGAGTAGTTGTTTCACGACTTGTATCAGAAAGTGGGAAGCTAACAGATGGAAAGCTGGCAAATGTTTTCTGAGTGTTGTATCCTTCTGACCTGAACTTGTTGTTCGGTGGAAATAGGTAATGCCTATTTATACAAGTCGAAGTGAAACGTACTCTGGTCTCATTAAGAAATGAAAAACGGGTGAGTAAATGGGATGAGGTGGTAACCGGTAACGCTTGGAATTGATGTTCTATAAAAGAAAGCGTTTCACCATTACTCCCTGTATTTACTAACCGCCTCATCCTTTTGACACTTTCTTATAACGAGCGTAGTGTACGCCGCACGCTGTAAACCGCCAAACTAATACCCAATGAGCATCCCCCAGTTTGTGACATGTGTTGATGTCTCGAGTGTTTTCGTGGAAAACATGTAGCATGTTGTTGTTGTCTGGAAAGTTGAGCTTGGGAGACTTGCCGGCTCGGTGGTGACCTTCAACGGTCGAGATTTTGCATCTTAAGAGGAAGGTAGCCGTTGATTATTGTCACCTTTCGTTTGGTAGCCAGTGGCATGAAAGTATGTCTTTAATATGGCCAAGTTTAGGCGCGGCCAAAAGTTAGGGTTTTGGCTTTGTTTAGGCGCGACCAAACTAGGGACAAAGGTTCCCATGTGTTAGATGGTAACCTTGGACGGCTAAGATCTGCATCTTAGATGAAAAAGTGGTCGTTGATTGTTGCAGGTCTTCGTTTTGGTAGCCGCATAGGGAAGTCCGGCATGGTATGGCGCGGCAAGGTGGTTGGCATTCCATTGGCACATGTGGCATGACATGCCTTGGCGCGGTTTGGCGTGGCCAAAACTAGGGTTTTGAGCCAAAGGTTACCATGCGTTGTTTGGCGACCTTGGACGTCTAGGATTTGCATCTAAGATGGAAGGGTGGTCGTTGATCGTCGCACGCCTTTGTTTTGGTAGCCGCATGGGGAAGGACGACATGGTATGGGCAACATGGTTGGCATGCCATTGGCACATGTGGCATGACATACTTTGGCGCGGTTTGGCGTGACCAAAACTAGGTTTTGTGCTAAAGGTTACCATGCGTCGTTTGGCGACCTTGGACGGCTAGGATTTGCATCCAGGATGGAAGGGTGGTCGTTGATCGTCGCACGCCTTCGTTTTGGTAGCCGCATGGGGAAGGCCGGCATGGTATGGCACGGCAAGGTGGTTGGCATGCCATTGGCACATGTGGCGTAGCATGCCTTGGCGCGGCTTGGCGTGGCCAAAAATAGGGTTTTGGGGCAAAGGTTACCATGCGTTGTATGGCGACCTTGGACGGCTAGGATTTGCATCCAGGATGGAAGGGTGGCCGTTGATCGTCGCAAGCCTTCGTTTTGGAAGCCGCATAGGGAAGGCCGGCATGGTATGGCGCAGAAAGGTGGTTGGCATGCCATTGGCACATGTGGCATGGCATGCCTTGGCGCGGTTTGGCGTGGCCAAAACTAGGGTTTTGGGCCAAAGGGAACCATGCATTTTTTGGCGACCTTGGACAACTAGGATTTGCATATAGGATGAAAAGGTGGTCGTTGATCGCCGCACGCCTTCAATTTGGTAGCCTCATAGGGAAGGCCGGCATGATATGGGACGGCAAGGTGGTAGGCATGCCATTGGAACATGTGGCATGGCATGCCTTGGTGCGGTTTGGCGTGGCCAAAACTAGGGTTTTGGGCCAAAGCTTACCATGCATTGTTTGGCGACCTTGGACGACTAGGATTTGCATCTAGGATGGAAGGGTGGCCGTTGATCGTCACACGCCTTCGTTTTGGTAGCCGCATAAGGAAGGCCGACATGGTGGGGCCAAGGCCAATAGAGCGGATGGCTTGGCATAGTGGGGCCAAGGATTTGGTACGGACGGATTGGAATGTTGGGGACAAGTCAAGGTGTGGTTGGCTTGGCATGGTGGGGCCAAGGGTTTGGCATGCCATTGGCGCATGGTGCGTCTAGCATGGTTGGGGCCAAGGCAAGGTGCGGTTGGCTTGGCATGATGGGGACAAGTGTTTGGCATTCCATTGGCACATGGTGCGGCTAGCATGGTTGGCATGCCTTGGCGCAGTAGACGTGTCTGGCATGGTTTCCCATTGGCACAGTGGTGCGGCTGGCATGGTTGGCATACCTTGGCGCGGATATGTGGCTGACATGGTTGGCATTCCTTGGCGCGGAGATGTGGCTGGCATGGTTTGCAATTGGCACAGTGGTGCGGCTGGCATGGTTGGCATGCCTTGGCGCGGAGATGTGGCTGGCATGGTTTGACAATGGCACAGTGGTGCGGCTGGCATGGTTGGAATGCCTTGGCACGGAGATGTGGCTGACATGGTTTGCCATTGGCACAGTGGTGCGGCTGACATGCCTTGGCGCGGAGATGTGGCTGACATGGTTTGCCATTGGCACAATGGTGCGGTTGGCATGCCTTGGCGCGGAGATGTGGTTGGCATGGTTTGCCATCGGCACAGTGGTGCGGCTGGCATGGTTGGCATGCCTTGGGGCGGTAGCATGAGAATTAGGGTTTGGCATAGATGATGTAGGTCAATGTTAAGGGTTCTGCCGTGGAACATGACACATAAAAAAAAGGTACCCTGGTAATTCTTACATAGGCATGCTGATCGATCCAATAAATGTGCTAATGGTCATAGTGACGTCATGTCAGTTGTACGGTTTTACGATTTTAACCCTAAGCTAAAAACCACCATCAACATTAAGTCCCCTGCTTAGCTCGGAACAGGAGCATTGTTGCGAGGTAAGCATAAGAGGGTGACGGGAAAGGACAAAACTCGAAACAACAAGTCGTGGAAATATGGTCAGGAAGGTCCGACTAACCTTTTCGGGAGGTAATGAGAGTCCATGATCCTCGTGTTTGGCGGCCTTGCGTAGATTCTATTCATGGTGTAGACCGTGAAGTGGTGAGATGAATATCGTCGGCTTAGTCTGGCTATGAATCACCTTGGCTGGATTAGGGAACATCATGACGCTGGATTGGCGAGTTGTCGGTGTTGGTGCGGCAAGTCATGGCGTGGACGGCTTGGCATGGTGGGGCCAAGGCAATGGCGCAGTGTGGTGAGTCAAAGCATGCGCGGACGGCTTGGCATGTGGGGCCAAGGCATGGCACGGTCCTGGAAAGGCAAGCATGGCGGACGGCTTGGCGTGGGGGGGGCAAACAATGGAGGGGACGGTCTTGGCATGGTGATTGGTCTTCGTGGGCCCGATTGCCTCTTTTCCTTACTTGACTCAAATAGGAAGTCATTTCCTTATTCAAACTCCCAAGTATCACGCCTATAAAAGGAGGGCCGACCTTTCCTTTTAATTCACACCTATATTTTTTTTATTCTGGCCGTGTGGTAACAGTAAAGCGGACGAGCGAATCCCAGGTATTTCTTCCAACACTTCCTCTTTAACTTGTTTTTCTTATTTTTTTTGTGTTAGTGCAAACCCTAGCTGTAGGCGTACCTTTTCATGAACTTGTAGAAATGTTGTCCTTCTGCGTTGGTATGAATCCTAGCCGTAGGTATGCTTTGCATGAACTTTTAGTAACATTTAGGCGTGAATACCGTAGTGATGTTGGCCGCCTCAATTACCGTGCAAAGTAGGCATGCATGAGCTGGTAATTGTCATTCCATTCCCGCGAAAACCTAGCTTCTAAGTTTTACTCCTTTTTCCTGGTGTGACCGTGTGTATGGTTCCCGTGGTGGGTCGTGCCTCCTCGGTCGGGCGCAAATTTCCCGCTGCAGGGTATGTTCTTGGCATGAAGTGGTGATGCAGGGTCTGTCAGTCCCCATTTCTTTGCCTATGCACATTGTGACTTTGAAAAAAATTAGCTTGCGTCCAGGATGGGTCTCCTGTGTCTGATAAAATAATTTCCATGCACTTTCCGTAATAATTTCTCTTCGTATTATTCCATTGTAGTTATTTCGAAGGTGGAAGTAGCGTGAGAGAACTTTCGTTAGGATGTCATTTGAGAAAAGTTCTGTCGTACCGAAAGATGTTGGCAATTCCAAGCCAAACATAGATGATGAGTTCTTTACAAAATCCGCCACAATTAGGAGAAATCATCCCAAGTATGTGTCAATTCTTCTGACTGGTACGGAAAGTGAAGGAGAGGCCCGGTCGGTTCGGCGAGGAGGTGTAATAAGGTTTTGTCTTCAGAGGAAAGAGTATCATGCTTCTCCTATTGACTTTAAAATCTATGTGAGTCTGTTGCGTCCCTTTGAGAAATGGATGTGATTCATGATGAGCCAGGAATGTGTAAAAGCCAGTTTGACCAAGGAGCAGATCATTGATGATATCGCGCTTCCGCAGTGCTTCAAATTAGGAAAGATATTCCAGGCTTGGTTGCTTTTATTTCCAGATGGTGTCCAGACACTCACACGGCCATATGCATGTGGGGTGAAATGACTATCTCCTTAGATAGTGTGGCCGCGTTGCTGAACCTTCCTGTAATAGGAAACCTCGATGTCAAATTGTCTGCAGATGAAGAAGAAATGCGCTCCGCTCTGGTTACAAAATCAAAAGGATTCGTTCTGAAAGAAAACGAGACGAGGTGCTTCTATGGCTGGTGGGTGTCTCAGTGGTTTATCGATGAGTGGGAGCCGAATCAGAAGAATAGTACGCTTCATGTCGCGGCGTTCTTGGCTCTTTGGTTATCCAGAGATATTTTCGATGACGGCTCGGGTAAGAAGGAGATAAGACAAGAACTTATCAAGCTTGCCACAAAATTGGAAAAAGGTGTCGTTCTCCCTATTGGCGGCTTGTTTCTTGGTTCTCTGTACACAGACTTGGATCAGCTGGTCACGGACATGGGCGCTTCAAATGGTTACATGAAAGTGGATTCGTATATTCATGCCGCCTTTCTCCAAGCGTGGTTGTGGGAGCACTTCGAAAGGTATGCTCCAAAACCGTTGGCCGTACTTCCCGAGTCTTGGGGTGGCTCTAGGATACTGCGCTGGTCGAATAGGCGCCCAAAGATTGGTTCTAACTTGGTCGGATTCCTTGACAACTCGCACACGGTCAATTTTCGTCCATGGGCTCTAATGCATGCGTCTATAACTCAGATCAGTACCTTTGCTCCTGCTCCGAGCATGTCTTTGTCTTCTGATAAAGAGTATATGAGTGTTGGAGAGATGGTGTTCATGCGAAGCTGCACGCCTGGTTATGTGATGTCTTTCTTTCGAGGATCTTGCAAAGCAGTCTCTTACAATATCGATAGGGCGGCTCGGCATATGGGTTTTGACCAAGGGGTCCCACTTGTTCGTCAGTCGGTTGTTCCAGAAGTCTTGTTACCAACTGTTCTTGATGCTATTGTTCTTGTGTCGGGTAAAAGTCTCCCTTTCCTGCTTGTGAAACGAAATCCATCAACAACCTCCAAATATAACATATTTTGGCAGGATGATTTTCTCGTTTTCCATGGATTCGTGAATGATGTGGTAAAAAACCGTCGCGGTAAGACTTCTCCTGCGATTTTATCTGAGCATCCACTACTGAGGGATCCTTCTTCGCCCAAGCGAAAATCCGTTAGCCCGAATGCAGATAGTCCCCAAGTGAAGGAGCTAAGATCTAAAAGCCATGCAGATGGTTCCCAGTTAGTTTCGACAGCCTTACCGACTTTCAGTTCGTCCAATATGCGGGTACGTGTGATTTTCCTCTTGACTTTAGTTGGATCATGTATATCCTTGTTTCTTTCCTGAGTATCCGTCTTTGTATCTTGCCTAGGGTCTCAGCAGCGTGAACGCCTTTACTAAACTTGCAAGCAGTCAGAAAACATCGCTTCTCGAGACGGAGGGTAGCGGTGCTGAGACTATCCGTGGCGATGGGGAACCCGAGAAGGATGAAAGTTCAGAGTTCAGTGATAGTGAGAGTAGTTCTTCCGACAGCAGTGCTGAATCTTCCTCTAGCCAGTCTGAAAGCGAATCAGTGAGTCTCCCTCATGTTTTTTTTTCCTCTTTGGAAAATATTTAATCCGTGATGTCATAGGGGGAAACCGTTTCTGAAGATGACCCTGAGACGGAGACTGGTGGTGATACATCTTTGTCTCCGATTGTGGCAGCCGCACCGGGCGACTTTGGAATGGATGTTGATCGAGATGAAAACGTCGTTGTGACTCAGACAATGGAGAGTAATCCAGTGTCCGCAGGTGCAATTGTCATTAGAAATCCCTTGCCGGTTGCTAATGTAGACGCGGGCGCCACTTTCAACCCTCCATACCTGGTTCCTTATCCGGATCATGTGTTGATCGGGGGATTTAGCGCGCCAGCCAAACACGCGGAGCTATACACCAAGATATGGGAAAGCTACTGACATATCGCCACGACCAAGAAGGTTACTAGTCGATTTGCGTTGGTTAAGCGTGTGGAGGAAGCTTTGCCTTCGATTGACGACATGTGCAACGTGACCGGTAATACTGTTTCTGAGGATGTAATCTCGAGCTGGAGGTTCCATCGTGACATGTGTGTAAACTTCGAGTTCAATGTTCCTTGGTTCGTTGAAGATTTCTCTGAGGTTGAAAATTTACTGGTCGAAACAGCCGAAGGTCCTTCTGCGGATATGGTAAAGAAGCAGGAGCAGAAGTCGAGAAATTGTCCAGGAAGCTGAAGTTTAAGAGGACGGCTCTCCAAAGCACGAAGGAGTATCTTGCTAAGAAGAGCAAGCCATTGTTGAAAAACTTTCCTTGAATGTATTTCTGTCTTCTGAACTTCTTATTTTTAGTTTTTTTTTTTGAAAGGCAAATGAAACGCCTAGTTTATGGTTTTGATTTCCTGGATTTTTGGGTTGATAGACAAATGTTACCTTGAGGGTTTTGGATTATTCTTTTGGAATGAATTGTTTTGGAATGGATTGTTTTGGGAATGATGTTGTCTTGGTTACGATTTCAAGTGACGCAAACATCCCAGGAAAACCATGGAACCGTGAGCGTTGCGTGTCAGTAGATGACATAGGGTGAAACATAACATGGCTATCGGTTTCATCATTCCCGTGAAAACTTGAAATAACAAAGCATGTATTTTATCTAGGTAAGACTTACTCGGTTTTTCGGGTCTCCTGATGAAAACGGAATCTTCCGGGTGTAAGACCGAGTTTTACGGGAGGCACCGCCTTGATTGTGGAAAGTCCCAGTCGTCTCATATGATAATCGAGTCGCCGATCCCTGGTTGAATCGTTCGCTTTTAACCTCTAGGAAGTCCCCAGTCATCCCTCACCATGTCAAGACTGATAATCGGGTCGTCTGGTAACTGAGTCGTCGATATCTGAGCGGATCGTCTGCTTCTACCGCATTGATGTCTAGGTCGAAGCATGAGATCGATGGTCGAAAATTGACATTGTAACCGAAAGACCAATCTCCCATTGTGGTCGCTAATTGTTTGAGGGTGAAAACGATTTCTGCTGATTTTGGTAATTTCGGGTGTGTGGGTGAGAAACGAATTTAAACCCTAAACAATGTACTGCAAGGGAGTACTTTAGATTTGAGAGATCAATTTGTACAAATCCGGCCTAAACCAAGAAATGGTCGTTCCAGACTTGTTTCGGTCACAAAGTGAAGGAGAAGGGTTGGTTTTGGGGAGGGAAGCGAAGAAAGTGTTGAGACCAGAATAGTTGATTCTGGAAGAGTAGTTGTTTCACGACTTGTATCAGAAAGTGGGAAGCTAACAGATGGAAAGCTAGCAAATGTTTTCTAAGTGTTGTATCCTCCTGACCTGAACTTGTTGTTCGGTGGAAATAGGTAATGCCTATTTATACAAGTCGAAGTGAAACGTACTCTTGTCTCATTAAGAAATGAAAAACGGGTGAGTAAATGGGATGAGGTGGTAAATTGATGTTCCATAAAAGAAAGCGTTTCACCATTACTCCCTGTATTTACTAACCGCCTCATCCTTATGACACTTTCTTATAACGAGCGTAGTGTACGCCGCACGCTGTAAACCGCCAAACCAATACCCAATGAGCATCCCCAGGTTTGTGACATGTGTTGATGTCTCGATTGTTTTCGTGGAAAACATGTAGCATGTTGTTGTTGTCTGTCAAGTTGAGCTTGGGAGACTTTCCGGCTCAGTGGTGACCTTCAACGGTCGAGATTTTGCATCTTAAGAGGAAGGTAGGCGTTGATTATTGCAACCTTTTGTTTGTTATCCAGTGGCATGAAAGTATGATCAGTATGGCTTTAATATGGCCCAGTTTAGGCGCGGCCAAAAGTTAGGGTTTTGGCTTTGTTTAGGCGCGACCAAACTAGGACCAAAGGTTCACATGTGTTAGATGGTAACCTTGGAAGGTTAAGATCTGCATCTTAGATGAAAAAGTGGTCGTTGATTGTTGCAGGCCTTCGTTTTGGTAGCCGCATAGGGAAGGCCGGCATGGTATGGCGCGACAAGGTGGTTGGCATGACATTGGTACATGTGGCGTGGCATGGCATGCCTTGGCGCGGTTTGGCGTGGCCAAAACTAGGGTTTTGGGCCAAAAAGGGTTACCATGCGTTGTTTGGAGACCTTGGACGGCTAGGATTTGCATATAGGATGGAAGGGTGGTCGTTGATCATCGCACGCCTTCGTTTTGGTAGGCGCATGGGTATGGCCTGCATGGTATGGTACGGCAAGGTGGTTGGCATACCATTGGCACATGTGGCATGGCATGCCTTGGCGCGGTTTGGCGTGGCCAAAACTAGGGTTTTGGGCCAAAGGTTACCATGCGTTGTTCGGCGACCTTGGACGGCTAGGATTTGCATCAAGGATGGAAGGGTGGTCGTTGATCGTCGCACGCCTTCGTTTTGGTATCCGCGTGGGGAAGGCCGGCATGGTATGGCGCGGCAAGGTGGTTGGAATGCCATTGGCACATGTGGCATGGCATGGCATGCCTTGGCGCGGTTTGGCGTGTCCAGAACTAGGGTTTTGGGCCAAAGGTTACCATGCGTTTTTTGGCGACCCTGGACGGCTAGGATTTGTATCCAGGATGGAAGGGTCGTCGTTGATCGACGCACGCCTTCATTTTGGTAATTGCATGGGGAAGGCCGGCATGGTATGGCGCGACAAGGTGGTTGGCATGCCATTGGCACATGTGGCATGGCATGCCTTGACGCGGTTTGGCATGGCCAAATCTAGGGTTTTGGGCCAAAGGTTACCATGCGTTGTTTGGCGACCTTGGACGGCTAGGATTTTCATCTAGGATGGAAGGGTGGCTGTTGATCGTCGCACGCCTTCGTTTTGGTAATCGCATAGGGAAGGCCGACATGGTATGGCGCGGAAAGGTGGTTGGCATGCCATTGGCACAAGTGGCATGGCATGCCTTGGCGTGGCCAAAACTAGGGTTTTGGGCCAAAGGTTACCATGCGTTGTTTGGTGACCTTGGACGGCTAGGATTTGCATCTAGGATGGAAGGGTGGCCGTTGATCTTCGCACGCCTTCGTTTTAGTAGCCGCATAGGGAAGGTCGGCATGGTGGGGCCAAGGCCAATGGCGCGGATGGCTTGGCATAGTGGGGCCAAGGGTTTGGTATGGACGGCTTGGCATGGTGAGGCCAAGACAAGGTGCGGTTGGCTTGTCATGGTGGGGCCAAGGGTTTGGCATGCCATTAGCACATGGTGCGGCTAGCATGGTTGGGGCAAAGTCAAGGTGCGTTTGGATTGGCATGGTGGGGACAGGGGTTTGGAATACCATTGGCGCATGGTGTGGCTAGCATGGTTGGCATGCCTTGGCGCGGTAGACGTGGCTGGCATGGTTTTCCATCGACACAGTGGTGTGGATGGCATGGTTGGCATGCCTTGGCGCGGAGATGTGGCTGGCATGGTTTGCCATTGGAAGAGTGGTGCGGTTGGCATGGTTGGCATGCCTTGGCGCGGATATGTGGCTGGCATGGTTTGCCATTGGCACAATGGTGCGGCTGGCATGCCTTGGCACGGAGATGTGGCTGGCATGGTTTTCCATTGGCACAGTGGTGCGGCTGGCATGCCTTGGTGCGGTAGTATGGGAATTAGGGTTTGGCATATATGATGTCGGTCAATGTTAAGGGTTCTGCCGTGGAACATGACACATAAACAAAAGGTAACCTGGTAATTCTTACGTAGGCATGCTGATCGATTCAATAAATGTGCTAATGGTCATAGTGATGTCATGTCAGTTGTACGATTTTACGATTTTAACCCTAAGCTAAAAACCACCATCAACAACTGGACATGGCGATGAAAGGTATGATAGTCAAAATTTTCTCTGTACGATGAAACTAACTCAGGGATGGAGGAAATATTTTTGTAAATGATAAACCATAAGTCTTGAAGATATATATGAGATACGGTGGGTACTTATCTTCTATGAATAATCAATTCAGTTGCGGGTTTTACTGAAATCCTAAGTTTCAAATAATAGATCAATCTTGGAGACGCGGAGGAAAATAACGTACTAGGGACTGACCGAAGCTGGACATGATCAGAAAGCCACACGGCCTTGTGTACGTTACATGTTTTCTCAGCCTATGCGACATATTATAGTATTTTTCGCAGATGGAAATCACCAGAGAAAGTCAAAAGGGATCATGATGGATTTTGGTGCATGAG
Source organism: Papaver somniferum (assembly GCF_003573695.1). NCBI lineage: Eukaryota > Viridiplantae > Streptophyta > Magnoliopsida > Ranunculales > Papaveraceae > Papaver > Papaver somniferum. The sequence goes on along the minus strand of NC_039368.1, from coordinate 73,621,968 downwards.
CATTGGCCCATTTCATTTGATTCAATCAAGAAGAATTAACATTAATAAAAGGGTTTCTCATTCAAAAAGAAAATCTTAATTCTGAAGTGAAGCTGTTCAAATAATCAAAGAGATGTCTACTACGAAGACTAAGAAAATATTTAAATATTTAAACAAGATCATGAGCAAGACTACTCGTCAGATTCATCAGAGGCATTAGATTTGTCAGAATTATCAGATTCATTATCATCATCTTTCGCTAGGTCCTCTTCGAGTTCTTCATCGGAATCACCATCAGGGCCATTGACGAAGTCTGGATGAATGTCAGGATCGCTATACAAGGAGTCCCAATATTCTTCTTTTTCATGCTCAGCTTCAAGGTCAGCTTTGACCAGTTTCTCGATCTCCCTAGTATGCCGGTCTGGCTTAATCTTGAGATCTCGTGGTTCCCACACGGGTTCATCTTCTGAAGCATCAGAGTCAGAGGGTACACCGTCAGCTCGAGATCGAAGTTTCTCCTCACCTGCTAGCATTATACGCTGGACTCGGTCCCTTCTTTGTCGATAATCATCCATCCTGTCATCCCCAGCTTGTCTCTTCATGAGCTCATCATAAGTGACTCTATGGTCATTAAGAGGCACGCTAGGCTTTGTTCCTTTAGCATGATTCGTCTTATCTCGTGATTTGGCTGCGGAAGCTTTGGAATCCTCTTCAGAAGAGCTGGAAGAGTAGTAATAATCATAATCATGATCGTTGCTGCTGGAAGACACCATTTTATGAAACCAAGAGCACAGAATTACGGATATGCTGATATGCTGATAACAAATCCACTACAAAAATGGTAATTCTTAACTCTTACCTTTTTACGATTCCACTAACAGTAGTGATTGTAATGCAAGAGTTAGCACCTCAAAACTTGCTCGTTTATTCGAATCTACAAAAGATGAGCAAAACTCGAATTTTCATAAAATCATGAACACTTCCACCATGCGAGCATTAATCACCGGATTATGAAAACTAAACAAATATTTCATCATAAATAATTGTTTGCTTTTAAATATTGCTCAAAGCCAGGCTTTGGTTGTTGAAAATGTATACATACATACATATATACATATATATAAATAAAAACGTGATTAACTCACGTAAAAAAAAAAAAAAAAAAATTTGATGAGAGCAAAACTCATGTGATTTTATCTAAAAAAAAATTTTTGTGGATATTCCACAGCTTGATAAAAAATCTCGTTTCCTTCGTATGATCGTCTTTCTTTGAAACGAAGGTTTATTTCGGTCTTATGAAAAGTTCACACCTTTTAAGATAAAGTTTTGGTTTCCATGAAAGCTCATAAACAAAATTTTATCACTGTACACAGGTCTATTTCAAAAACAAAAATATCTCTCAAGCTAGGGATTATTGCTAGTTTCTTGAACTAACGATCAAACGAACATACGTTTAATAAAATAAGGGTTTTTCTCCGAAACTCACACTTAAAATATGCACATGTATATGATTTTAGCATGAACAACTCATGAACAAATCACCAAACTTATGGAAAAAAAAAATTGCGCACCTGACGGCGCCAGCCGGAAATTGGCCAGTGATAGGACGGCGGCGGAGCTCCGACCAACTTTTTCTGGCGATTCTCTGCTCTGACGTCAGGATTATGAAGAGATGAAGGTGGTGGTCGGTTATTGGAGGAGAAAAAAAAAGGATTAATCACTTTTATATCAAAATTTTTTTCCAAAAACTAATTTCACAAGGATTTCCTTTCTTGGGCCCGGACCCGTGAACCCTAAACCGATCAAGGTTCCATCACCAAATCAGCAGGCCTACATCAATTAGACTCATTGGACGACGCTCTATCATGCCGCTGGGATATTCGTTCAATCCGTGATTTGCTCGTGTAATCGAAAATCCGGTAACGTCTTATCTTACGACTAAGTTCAATTACTGCTCATACATGCTCATGATCCAGCAATCAGACGAGTATTGAGGCTCATGTCTCTCATTGAAGCATGAAAGCTCATGCCACAAGAATCTCTGACTGAGAATACTGTCTCTCAGAGTATATGTAGATGTGTAGTCTCTCATCTGAGGCAACGACATGTCTTATGAACACTGAGCAATTTCAGTCATTGCTTCTATATAGAATTGCAAGATTGTACGGCTCCTAGACATCTTGCCTGCTAGTATAAAGCAATAGTCTTCAAGATGTAACAATGTTTTCCCTGGCTATGTAAAAGAAATATGACGCTTCAACAAGCTCATATCGCCAATTCCTGAATAATTAATACTCCTAGAAGATCGTACTAGTATAGAGCCATCAATTAATTATTCCTAAATTATTAGATTCATTAACTGAATCCCTGGAAAATATTCTATATTATTCATAAGATTTTGTTACTTCAATTCATGGTTCTTCCCAACAGAATTCCATGGGTTAGTAATAAATATTCCATGTACGGGCATCTGAGCAGCTATCGAGTAAGCCCTGACCAAAATGGTGCAAGTGTACTCAACAATAATGCACAAACAAACACCTGAATGCACGAACGAGCATTCCAAAACACGAAGGAACGATGAACCTATGCAAAATATAAGAAAATAATAATAATAAAATATTATCAAAGGCGCTAGGGGACTGGGCCCACCGTCTGGCCGGTCACGTCGTGGCCAGTCCCACGCCCAGTTCTATATTTTATCATATTTTATTATTTTTCCCTGATCTCATGAAAGTCCCTTCATTTGAATAAATCTCCTTCGTCTCAAGGAAACTCCTTAGTCTCATGGTGTTTCCTCGTATCAATGAAATAATAAAAATTAGGAAAGGTGTTGTGGGACCGGGCTCACCAATGGAAGCACATTCCCTTATCTTCAATCAATCACGTTCATGTGATCGATCATCAATCATCATAGTGCCATCTTCACAGCGTCACTCATTCCCTTATCTTCAATCAATCACCACTAATGGCAGCACATCCAAACTCCATGTTGTTCTCGGCTGGAAGAAGCTTGGTTCAGTGTGACATATAACCTGAACTGAATAAATGTTCTGTGATGGAAAATAATAAAGAGGATGGTGGCCCTGAGTGTATCCGCGTCTGTGATGTGATTTGTAGATAGTGGTAAAAGTGGTTCGATTCTCAGACTTGTGAAGGATATTAATTAGACTTAAATTCTAATATTAAAATAGAAAACTCACTAAAAATTATAGCAAACTCAATCAAAGATGATATCAATACTAAAAGAAACACTGAGGCTAAGATTCCACTATTTTCCAAGTTCAAAGTGATTAAACCAATACTTATATTTATGCAATTTTCTCGTTTAATTTGATTCTAAAATATTGCAACAAGTAGATTTTCAAAAGTAGTAATTGTAAATACCAAGTATGAAGCATCAAAAGTCTTAAAATTAAGCATACTCCATCAAAATAGATCACAACCACTCAAATAAAAATCATATTCAATAATAGTTCAAGGAAAATAATCATATAATTATTACAAATAAAAAGATAAAATAGAATATACCACTTTTTGTTGGAAAAATAGCTTCCTCTATCGCCTCAGCAATGGGGTTTAGCTCCTCATATTAATAATGATCTCAAAATATGTGTTTGTTGCTCAAAAGATGATTAAAAGAATGAAAAGTAATAACACAGACTGTTTGCAACAGTGTATTGGTGTTGCAAAACAGCTGTTACAATGGAACTGTTACAGAAAACTGTTGTAAGTATTGTTGCTTTGTCGCTGATTTTAAGACCCTAAAATACGACTGTCCTGCACAGCTTAATGTTCTTCCGCTGTTGAACAACGACATTGTTCTGCGACTGTTTCCCGTGCGTCAATGTTCTTCGCGTTCTTCCTCTTCAGCAGCAGCAGCAACAGAAACAGAGTTTGGTAAAGCTCTGATTTCTTCTTTTTTGGCTCTCCTTAGGTTCCCAAACTCTCGACACCCCTTCTATATGACCCAAGACATCTATTTATATCAAAAATACAGATTAAATCTCTCCCAAATCTTCCAAAATCTCTTTCCTTCTCTTCACGGCCAAGTTGCGGCAATTTCTTGTTTTAGAATTTCTACGCGTTTCTGAGCTTCCTATTTATTCTAAAATATTCCTTAGATAGATACAAATGTTTGGGAAAGTTTACAACACTTTAATCTCTCTAAAATTCCCTAAAACAGGTCACACACACGTGACTTTCCATATTTTCTGTTGTGAGAAAAATCTGTCGATTGAGCCCAGTCTAATCGATTTAAACACCCATATCAGATTCCTAGACCTATAAGGAGTCTATTCTATGAAAATCAGAGGTTTAATCGACCTCAAACTCCTCCAAATCACGATTGCCAAAACTGTTCTTCACTGCACCTATTTTCCCGCCAAAACTTGGTTTTTGAAATGTTGAAGATGGTTGCCCCTTATCCAGGGTAGGGGTGCGATTAACAACTGTCTGGAAATGGGATGCCCCTTAGTAATTAGGTTACCCCTTATCCAAAGTGAGAGTCCGAATAGCAAATGTCCTCTGGGTGCTTTCCGACAACTTTTCGAGCCAATTTTTTCCAAAAATGTTTATTGGCCAAAAATACCTACAAATAAATAAAACACCATAATAAGTACAAAATGAGCCCTAACAATATATAGAATCGAGACAAATCGGACACAAAAATGTGTCTATCAGTCTTCCCTTAAAAGTGTTTAAATTCCAGGTTTCCCCTTAGTAAACTATCCAACTTCCTTTAGCACTTCTTGTTTAACTGTCAGTTTCGGATAACCGACAAGCTCAACTTCTCGTTTCTTCCATAACTTCTTCATACGACGTGGGATTGACCTTGTTCTTTCACTGTTTGCTTCGTCTTTTTGTCCTCTTCAATATGATCGCAAGCACTCCTGCATTCGAACGAGTTCCACTTGGTCTTTGGTCCTTCTCCATTTGTAGCTAACTTATTTTCTTGCACAATTAAGTGGAAGTTCAATTCTTTTAGATGATTCACCTAATGAAACACAAATAGAGAAAAAAAAAGTAATATACAATAATTTGCAAGAATACAAGCAATTATTAGCATGGATTCGACGCTTAATATATGCAAAATATGCACTTAACATACATCTAAGGGAATTGCATAAGATTGTGGTTATCCATGAAACATAATGGAAGAACCTCTTTTGATTCAACACATAATATTTGTTTCGCTTTTCCTTTAGAAAACATGGTGGATTTTGAGAAAGAAATCTGTTGGTTTGGTTGAGAGGCACCCCTAGTATGTCGTATTTATAACAATAAAATGGGCGTTAGTAATTCAAACGGGCCCTTAAAAAAAGCCACGTGCGGTGTTACTTCAAACGCCAACGACTAAATTTCCAACGGCTCGATTTTGTTTCTCGACCTATAAATTTCTTTCCTCCCATCTCCAAAATCACATCTTCTTCTTCTTCTTTTTTGATAAGGCTCTTAATCTCTCCCACTATGCAGAAATGTCTGTTAGAAATCGTGGTCCCAAGTTTACTGAAGAATAGGATATAACTATATGCAAAACATATTTTTTTATAGGGTAATCACTGGTGTCTTTTATCAAGACGTTTTTATTGGGGAGAACGTTTTTTAAATATTCGTCCCACTGACGGGAAACCCAGGAAACTGAGATGCTCGTCAATTGCGTGCTCGTTTTCAATATGTTAGGCTTGCAGTCCAGGCATTTCTTGCTCTGGTAATGGAAATTGATCGAGAAAATTTCGTCGGTGTAACTGAAGATGAAGTAATCCAAACATCTCTTGATAATTGAGAGAAATCTCACGGTAAACCTTTTCGTTACGAAGCGTGTTTCGGAATTCTAAAATATGGTCCATCCCAAGCACATCGTTACTGCACTCGAATGTCGCTCCCGGTATTTACAATGGAAGAAGATGTTTCTCTTGTTCGATGTTGGTTACATCGTATGATGAGACCAATGAACAATGACAATTTCTGGGAAAGAGTATTGGGACATTTTGTAGCATCACGGAACGAAACCATAAGAATTAGTAAGAGCCTAGAACTAAGAATTGCATTCATCACTAAGGAAGTCAAATACTATACAGAAGTTTTGTGGATGGTTCACCGTACCAATTCTGGACTTTACAACGAATAACTGGTGAGTATCTTACCTTTGTCTTCATGGACTCAACTGCATCATAAATATCTGAACTTTTTTTTTATCTGTCATACAGAAAACCATCGCTCAGACCAAGTTTGTTGAAGAAAGCGGAAGAGAGTTTAAGCATTTTGAATGTTATGAACTCTACAGAGAGAATGTCGCTGGATTTGATGTAGTTTTATGTTTTTTTTTTGGTTTATCAAAATGTGGTTTGAAATTATTTGCAAGTTCAAATTGTAATAAATTTTGCTTACTCTGAAGTGGAAATCTCTAATTTAAAATCTAAAAAATTTCATTCATTGATGCAAATTCTTTTATAAGATATAAACTTAGGCAACAATAAAACGTATTAAACAACTTCAATAAAAATCAAGTACAAGTTTTGGCCTCTTGTTTATCTTCATTTGACTTATCTTCCATTCAACGCGCTCTTTGACACTTTCACCTTTGTTTTTAAATTTTTTGTTGTTAACTTTCAAAAGTGGAGCTCTTCTTTTCCTTTTAGCGGAACATTTTCTTGGAGAAACTTCAAATACTTGCACTTCACTTTTACAATTTTCAATCTTTTTAAAACTCCCACATAGCTTAGAAACATCAGCTTCAAGTTTTGCATCGCAAAATAGTGTGATCGCCTTTTCAGCCATTTTAAAAGAGAAAATTCAAGAGAAGTGAACTTTGATGTGAGTGAATTGTTTGAAGATGGTGGTAATTTATAGAGGTAAAAAGTGAATTTTGAATTTTAAAAAACTACCCATTGGCATTTGTAGTAAAAAACGCCAGCGTTTTATCTTCACTCGCCGCGTTGGTTCTTCATACACAGAGTTTTTCCTTCCAATGCCAGTGTCTATCCCATGATCGCGCGCTTGTTTATTTAACTCCCTATGATTTACCATAGTGGAAAACCAGGTTTGACCATCCACGTGGCTCAAAAAAATAATTCATTTGGCCATTACCATAGGAATTGCCCTACTATCGAGGAAAGAAAATAACGAAGAGAAGCAATTTCTGAGAGAAGTTTACTTTTGGGAGAAGAAAAAACATTTGGCTCCGAAAATAAGTTAGTTTTTTACTTCTAAAAGTTAATTTCAAAACTAACACCCAAATGAGCTTTTGGCTTATCTACTTCCAGATGTAGAAAAGTTACTTCTGTGGAGTTATTCAAACAGCCTATTAGGGTTTTCACCTACTCGCATACTCGAAGGACAAATCTAGGGTTTGCATCAAGTTGGAACTCATGAGGGTCCCATTAATTTACCAGATGCATATGGAAAAGGTTCGAAGAGAGAAGATATCAACCCTGGAGAACTTCCGACAAAGCCCCCTAGAGAAAATCTCTTTCTTCATGTTCCGTTGCTTCACTTTGGCCTCTGCATCTTGAGCCACCTTCTTAGCATGTTCCATCTTTTTATTTACCATGCTTCATTCCAGATTAAGAAACTCTCTAAAATACGAGGACCTGGCAGAATTGAGCCCAAATATTCTCATGGGTTATCACCAAGTTTCCCAGGTTTACAAAATCATCAGAAGTTCAGAGTTATCATTCTCATGATATAATCCGTCGGTAAGTGTCTCATCCGAAATCAAGATTTGGGTTCTGTGAAATTACCATCATGTCGGTCAGTGTTCTCTACACCCGACTCTCTTCCTGAAGTACCTTTGAAATTGTTGAAGCCCGACTCATCCGCATTCTACCAAGATCTAATTCGTTCTCACCATGAAGAGTACTCTAGAAACAAAGAGAAAATCATATAAGGATGCAAATTTCAAATTGCATAAGTTAAAATCAAGGGAGCAACAACATAGGATTAGGGTTTGATTTACATGAGGACATGACTTTCCCCCTAAAACTTTGTCCTCATACAATCCCTTCAAGCCTTATCTTCTCCCAGTCCCTTCAAGCATACCCTCATGCCTAGAGTCATGTACTTATCAAGAAATCCATCTCACATCTCATGATATACTCGTGGATTTGTTTGGGTCCACACTTTAACAAGGGATCAAGCAAAATACGTTTTATCGGAACCAAAGAGTAAAAACGAATAATCAATACCAGGGACGTGTCTCTGGCCTAAGAATACAAAATTCACGACCTAAACCAAGATAAGTAAGGTTAATGAAGTCATAATACTTCAAGTGGTTGTGCTTGAAGCAAGAGTACGTTTTAAGAATCCAACTGAAATAAGGATTCTTTTGTTAATTCAGATTGATGAACATTAAAACACGAAGACTTGGAAACTGATGATAATTCAAGAAGAATTTCATGGTAATTTCTGAAGAAAATATCTTCCTCTATGTCTTCCCAACAACATACCAAAAGGGCGCTTCAAATGGACAAACAATCTAGGATATGTGGTCCCAACACTGAAGTAAGTACAATATGAAAACTCCTGAAATTTTTATACGAGATTTCTGAAGTCAAAAGTATGCATGAATTTGATTGGAAAAATGAACTCGGAATCAAGTCATTATTTTTGCATTAGAAAGCCTATTATATTTTCTTTCAAATTTGATGTCGGGGACTCAAATCAGAGTTCGTATGAAGAGTTTACAGCCATTCTCCCTAAGTGTCTCAAATCTGAAGTTTTTTGACGAGCACCTAAACAAAGTGAATCCTTGACAAATACGACTACTTATATTCATCCAATAGTCGAAGGAATATGAATATATGACCAAGGAGGGATAAATATCATCGAAGATAACTCTATGGAGAACGAAGGATGGGTAATCACATCAGCAAACTCAAGATGATAAGTACTTCTGTTAATTTCTTTGTCATCAGTTTGAAGATTAGTATCGTTTTGAAAGAAGAAAAAGGTCACCATCTATGCAAAAGGAAGATGCTATCACTCAGGACACCATTATTAAGAACTCAATTCAAGTACACCAAGTATTAAAACATAGCACGAGAATTTCCTTCAGAGTGCAATATAAATCCTACTTCAAATAAAAGGATGAATCTCACTTGAACAAGGAAACCAACTTCCAAAAGAGTCCAGGACGTGTTCTAATTTCTTCTATCCTTACCCAAATAAATCACAATTCATGCAGAAGTTTCTCCACCTCCTTGAACGTAGACTTATCAAGAAAAAAGGCATAAGTAAACACAGAAGTGCCCCTAGTTCGATATTTTGGCTATTTTGAAGAAAAGGGGATTTGGATAACAGAAGTGATCAAGTTCTTATCCAATCGTGGAACCAGACCCATAAACACGGTTTTCAAGGTACCTCATCCTCCAATTCGTCCAACTAGAGTTCAAGCCAAGCAAGGAAAGGAGTTTTAAGAGAAGGCAAAGGAATTCAACTTAAACAAGGAATTCTACTGTGAATAAAATTCGTCGAACATACTGGACCGGTTTATAAACCTAGTACACGTCCAAAATACTTCTCTTTTCAATTTTATTTCAAAAGAGAATCCTTGAAGAAAAAGGAGAGATATTTAGAGTTAAAAGAGGAAATTAGAGGAATTTGGATCAAATAAGGAAACTGAGGGTTTTCTTTCTTCTAAAAATTCCTCCAAACCATGGAAAAAATCTTTTCATGCGTGAGGATGCTTTCCTAGGCCAGTGGGACGTGATCTATTTTCTAGGAAATTTTCCAGAGGGATCAAAGTTAAAGAGAATTAGGGTTTTGAGGAAAATAACCCTAATTTGGCTCAAATAAGGAAACCAAAGTCTTTTCTTCTTCTAAAATTTCTCCAAGCCATGGCCAAGACCTATTCATGCATGAAGATTCTATCCTAGGCCAGTAGGACGTGATTTATTTTCTTGGAATTTTTTCAGAGGGATCAAAGTTGAAAAGAATTAGGGTTTTGACTAAAATAACCCTAATTTCAAGAATTTGGTGAAAAAGAGATTTATACTAAAAGAGAAGGGACCGAGTATCTCCTATTCTCTTGGAAGGTCCTATACACTTCTATCAATCCGTTTTATCTCGTTACTCTTCAACAAAAACGAGCTCATAAGAGACTTTGACCAAAATACGCTTATTTCGCAATTTTGAGTATTTTCAAGGAAGAAGGCCCTGATACAGCCATAAAATGACCAACATATCCTATAATCATTCCAAAAGCTTCATACACGTGAATGTTGAGTTATTAAATTTTCTAAGAAGAATGAGATGGAAACGAAATCCAGAAAAGCAGAATCTCAGAAAAAATACAGGAAATTTAGCTCAAAAGGGAAGTTTGAGTTCATAATTTTCAAAACCAAGACCAGACATGCGCCTCTCTCCATCTCTATCAAGACGTGACTATGCCTAAATAATCTCACGGAGTCTCTCATGACATAGAAATCAGGCTCATATTAAATTTTGACGAAAATACCCTTGGTTTCAAAAGTAGGTATTTTTTCTAAAAAAAAGGTGTCTGATTGGTACAAGGAATTAAAAATGCTCTCATCACACAAGGTGCCGACTCCAGAAGATAGATTTACACCTTCCAAGCTCTTCAGACCTCTCCAGAGTGTCTGAAGGAGTCATCGCGAACATAAGAAAAATTAGGATTTAGGTACAGTAAAAGTCTGAATTCAGTATTTACATGGGATGGGGAATCCGTAACTTCAAAAGTAAGTGCCCGTATTTTTTCACGGATCTTCACCAACATCAAGGACATCCAGGAGGTCGTTCCTAAACTCTCTCTTCCTCATATATTCGCCTATATAAACTCGGAAGCTCAAGGATGCACAAATAGAGAAAATTAGGGTTTTCTCCAAGTAAACCCTAATCAACAATTCCATTTGATCAAGGCGTGAAGTTTGTCTCATCAAGATTCCATTATCATGCTCTTAACGCCTCCAAACACAGAATACCATGAGGTTCCCAAGTCCAGGATCGATTCCAAGATCAGAGTCATAACAATAAAAGACTAAACGTCAATTCGGGGACTCAACAAGTCTAGAAGACCGCGTGAATTTCAATTTTGCGCCTAAACAATTCGTAACCATCTATATACTCATCATAAAAAAAATCAAGGTTCTACTCTGAGTAGGGTACTTACTGTAGACGGTGAAATTTGTATAAGGGGCAAAAGTGTCATTTCGATACCATAGACAAAACTCAACTCTCACGGGAGAGATTAAGCCCTTGATCCTCAAGGCTCCATTAGCCACGATTTCTAGTACACGTCCCCGCGAGACACTGCTGGTCGTGATGCTGTGATTTTTAGCGCACATCCTCGACGAGATACTGCTGGTCACGTAGGTTCTGTATAGCGTAAAGCATTCCCGGTAGACTTATGAACCAGAACAACCACAATTCCAGCATGTCTTCGCGAGACGCGGCTGATTGTAATGCCATGATTCCTAGTATACATCCTCAATGAGATGCTGCTGGTCATGTAGGCTCTGTATGCGTAAATACGTCCCCAGCGGCTTATGACCCGGAGCGGAGATTTACATATCTCCTTTAAGAACAACTCACCCTATTTGAGATCAAGGACTTATTCCTAGTACATCATCGCGAGATATAATGGTCATGTTTGTTCTAGGCTCTGACTCGACTTACTGAGGTTTCCAAATAACTCCTAGGGCATCCCCGCGATATACACTGGTTATTCTGCCTCCGGGCCCTTTCGACAGACTCCTAGAACGTCCTTTCAGGATACGCTGGTTTTGTTGGCCCATCATATGGACACACAGTTGATTCCTAGCACATCTCTGCAAGATACGCTGGTCAAAGAAAAGTGAGCCAAAGTCTCGCAGAGGCATAATTTGCGTACAAAGCCTTTTTCTCTCAGGACGAGTCTCAGCTGACCATAGAGAGATTCAGACCCGTTAAGAAAATCTTCGGAGATATTTTGATCCGTCTGTAAAATCTCGGAGAGATTCAAATATGTTCGCAAAATTTCGGAGAGATTCAAATCTCTCTGCAAAACCACGGAGATATTTTGACCCGTCTGCAAAATCTCGAAGAGATTCAAATCTCTCTACGAAATCACGGGAAGATTTTGATCCGTCTGCAAAATCTCGGATATATCCAAATCTCTATGCAAAATCACGGAGAGATTCAAATCTCTCTGCAAATCAAAATATCGGAGAGATTCACATGATAGGCAGACGCCTTACCTAGTGCTCAAGCCTATTTCTCATCCTTCCAAACACACTCATGGTAAGTAAATTGAGCCCAAACTATACATGTCTATCAAAAAACATGGATAAGCTCTTTTGAGCTCCGCATGCTCAACAAAGGGACCCACAAATAATAATACGGTCTTCGCATGACATATGTGACCGGCCATGGAGAGAGGGAGATCAGTCTCAGCTCCTCTTACAATATGCACACGATTCCTGAGGAATTTCATGCCTTTTCACGTGACTCATCCTAGTTATTCTCACAAATGAGAGAATTTCTCTCTGTCTTGGCCAACTCGGCTAAAGAGGATATTTCTCTCTCAACACATCATCACAAAGACTGACTCAACTTCACACAAATGGGGGGATATCAATTAAGGTTTTGGTTTGGCGTTATACGACACGTATGAGGAATATCTGGCTTATTTCTCACCGCAGAAGAGAGTAAAGGAGGTGGAATAATGAGATAAAATCAACCTAGTTTATCCATATTCCTGAAGAGACAGGAGAATTCTTCGAACGACAAGGAAAGCAATCCTTATCTTCACTGACCTGAGATTAGAGAATTCATTTATAAATAGATTTATTTTTCCAAGCTACGATCATCTTTCTCATAACTTTTCAGAGCAACAACTTGTTCTCTGATCTCTCTCTTCATGTTCTTCCCTCCCTAAGATCAGCCCTAAATATCTTCCATGTGACTGAAGCAGCATTTAAACGGACATTGTGCATGGTTTAGGTGAAGACTGTTCGTGCTCAACCTCCCGTAACTCACTTTCAGAAACCCTAGAATCCCACTTCTAACCTCTCTCAAATTTTAGGTAACTACACATCCAATTGGTCTCAAGGATTTAAATTTAACCATAACAACACGTGTTTGCTACATAATTAGATAGTGCATGATTTTTACTAATGTTATAAGAAAAAAGGTAACCCAAAAACTATAGAAAAGGTATGTAAGGAAAAAAAACATACATTCTGACTCCACTGGATTCTCATCAATCACACTTCAAACCTAACCTAATTTTCACAAACCCTAATTCCCCAAATAATGATTTCAAAATCAATATTTTTGTACAGTCTATCTATTTTCTTATAATGCTTATCAATATTACTTATCGGGATTACTTCATAGTTCAGAGGAATAAGAAGTTTGGGACATGGAATAAAAGACCAAAAACACAATTTTATAAAGTATGAGTTTGGGAGAAATTTTCTTACAAAAAATGGGGCACGCGTGAACATGGTTTTGAAAATCGCACGATTCACGATTTGAATCTCAAAAAATTTCAAATTAAGTTAAATCGTAGTATTGAATTGCATCTTTAAAAAATCGAAAGATTTTTCCATTTTGCATCCACCAACTTGAAAATAATTGAAAGGTAACCTGAGACCCTCATGTTAATAGTATGCGCCCTCTACCATTTCCCCAACTTAGTTCTCGTTGTTATAAATTCAAAATTAATATGTTATACATTTGCGTTCATCGAATTTTATATTAGACGTTCATCAAATATCAAAATTAAGAATGTTCCGTGCAGTTCAACGATATATATATATATATATATATATATATATATATATATATATATATAGGCATACATGTAAAAATTTACCAATCAATCATGAATCTTAAATTTACGATTTAACATACGATTCGATTATCAAAATTGGAAAAGGATTCTCTCCGTAATTCAAAGGTTTTAGCACCGGTCTATCCTACATGTACTCAAGCTCATCGTAAGTCCCAATGGTGCCACCCTATGGACTTAATGGGAAAAGAGAGGAAAATGACGTTGATTTCTTGCTTCGGAGAGATCAGCGGCTACGAGGAATGGAAAAAAACATCTTCTATTTTCTCTCGAAGTCTTCAGCTAGCACTTCTGTCAATCCTGTATGGGGAATGCCTTGTAAGAAGGACATAATGCTAATCCACGTTCTCCACGGTCAAGGAAGCATCGTTGTTTAAAGAATGAAGGAATTCATTTCTTGTTTACACGACTTCAGGCAGATAAAGCAGCTACAAAAGCTATGCCTGTCAATCGAGTAGGTGCTTTTGGATTAGCTCCTGGGATTTCGGGTCTTTTTCTCTCATTCAAATAGTAGACTTTTGAACCATTTTTGCTCGTGCTAGTGCCCCTAGAAACTCATGATTTTACAACCAATATTTACAAAAAATAAAAAAATAAATTACAAAACAGACACCTAGCTCAGCTGAACATCCCCGTTTTTCAAAGTTTCATGTGCTCCAGGAGGTCTCAGGTTCGAACCCCCAATGGCGTAATATTGCAAGATTTAACATGGAAGATAGAGTTAACTTACCCCCTTGTAACACAATTTCAGACTCCCATCCGCTTCGGCTCCCTTGGCTAGGTTACTCATGAGACTTGCTAGTAGACTAGCACGGCAACCCTGTTCAATTAATATAATAGTACGTTATTGGAGTTTAGCTTGTTAGGCTTCCAAGTTCCAACAAGATAATGTAATACTCTTTTTTTAAAAAAAATTAAAAAAATTCCGGAACATTTGTTTGACTGTAGTTTTCACTTTGAACTAGCCGATAATAGGCTTGTAGGCCAGAGAGTCATAAGCCTGGTAGACCAGAGAGTCATAAGCCCAGTAAAAAGGGACTTAACCGACATTTCTTCCAGGGTTTTGCGGTAATTTGCTCTCTTCAACCACTATTTTAAATTGCCATTTTCCAAAAGAAAAAAGACAAACCTCCGCCTAATCTTTCATCTTCTCAGCGTTTCCAATTCCCAAAGTGAAACTCTGGTTAGGGTTCTCCGAGGAAGGAATGCAACCAAGTTGTTAAACTGGGTAGAGTTTTTCACTGTCTCAGCTCAAATTGGTTCTCAAGTCTCTCATTCAGTTATTACAATTTTAGATTTTGGGTTTCCTACTCTTTTGAGCTCCGATTTAGGGTTTACTCGTCGTTTCCTAGTCCTTTTTAGCTTCGATTTAGGGTTTTGTAGTTGTTTCCTTCTCCTGTTCATCTTCGGATTTGGGTTTACTCGTGTTTGCTTGTCCTTTCCGAGCTTCAATTTTGGGTTTTTAATCGTTTCCTTCTCCCTTTCGTGTGCTATTTTGCTTATCAAGCCACCGATTTTGCGTTGCCTTACTATATATATATATACACCACCCATTGCGCCACTTATGTACAGTCGATCAAAGTTGTATAATGTGGGAAAAAGGCTGGAGTTTTCCTTTTCTGAACTAACATTGGTCTCCATTTCTTAAGTTAATGAAATATCTTTTGAATCTAATCGTCATTTCGATTTCAGTTGCCTATAGATCCATATTGCGTTTGCTCCACCAACTGGCATTAGCAGCATCGCCAATTGTTAATGTTATATTAGTCTATACAATGACGATGAGCAGGAAACCCCTAGTTGGTTCTGGTGATCCAAGTGAAACCATGTCCCTAATTGGTTGTGGTAATAAAAGGAAAACTACGTCTTCTATTACTGCATCAACATCAACAGTAATTAAGAAGAAAAGAGTATACCGAAAAAGGAAGCACATTCATCATGATCTAATTATGGAGCAAATACTAACCAAGGTTCCAGTCAAGGATCTGCTGCGGTGCGTTGCGGTTTCAAAATCCTGGTATAATTCAATTCATAATGATAAACGCTTAACTTAGGCTCACTTTCTTCAATCGCAAAAGAATCCCGATTTACTCTTTAATCTTTTAAATGTTAAGGATAGGGTCAGTGACACTGGTAAGGTAAGGATTGGGAGTCATTTCTTCAAATTAACTTCCAGACCTGTACGAATTCATACTGATTATTTGTGCTTCCAAAGGTTCCGTACTCATCCTATTCATGTCTCTAACAAGGAACTGGTTGGTTACTGCAATGGTTTCCCTTGCATCTCATCATCCGGGGGTATTTATGCAGCTGAATACGCAATTCTGCAAATATACAGGGGTGAGATTATGTATATCACCTGCACACCCATTGTTAAACAACGTAGGAACAATGCCCAGATCATTTGTCACGGATTTGGATTTGATTCCTTAGCAAATGAGTACAAATTGGTAAGTGTGTATCGGACCTCTCAAAAGGAGCTTAACCTCATTGTGTTTACATTGGGAACTAAATCATGGAGAGATGTCACTGCTGCAAGCACTCCCATATCAGTTCATGGTCTTCCTATTACGCGGGTAAGAGCAGCCACTGGTAAAGACAAACAGGCCATCTTTTGTAGTAATTATGGTGGCGGATGCTTGGTTTGGAAGATAACTGTGGGAAAAGGAGGAGGAGGAGGCGGAGGAAGAGGAGGAGGAGGAGCTGAAGGTAACAACAATGAAATGGAGATGTTGCTATTGTTCAATCTGCATGATGAGAAGTTTCAGTTCATTCAAGTCCAAAGTAAAGGTACAACTGGCGAGGAGCAGAAGCAGTCACTTTTTGATTATCCCCATCCCTTGGAGTTCAAAGGGTATCCTTGTATTGCACGTATAGAAAAATCATCAGGGAATAATGGAAGTGATTGTTATAATCCTGTCCGTCATCATCGTCATGGCAGTGGTAGTTGCTGCTGCTGTTGTAAAGTTCATTTGTACATATTCAAGGATAATGTCAAGCAAGTGTGGGTTAAGGAGGAGAGTTTGGATGTTTGTGTGAAACCTTTGCATCACGATGAATACTGGCCTATTATTTCCCACCAGGCACCAGATCCCTGCTGTTTTTGTTTCGGCAGCACTACCACACCCCCAACTCGTATATTTAGTTTCTCTGATCAGATCTTTCTCTACTGGTTCAATGGGAGACATCTTCAGGTTTTCGACCTGCGTTCCAAAAAATTACAGCTTGCATCAGCTTATTATGCTCATGATGATGGTTTATTTAAAACTAAGATGAAAGAACCCTCAGACACCCTTGATGATAGTGATGATAATATTTATTGCTCCAGTATGGATTATCAGCTGCACTGTCAGGGGGAGAACTTCCTTTCTCTGCAATCCTTTGTACCTGAAGGAGTGGGAAGAAATATTCAGGTTTTGAAGAGTTAAATTCATTGAGAAGAATTCCTCCATATTCAGCATATGTATTCGTGGACAGAGGTTCATGAGATTATTATTCTTTTGTTGGCTAGTTATTATCATACACAGTTCTGCTACCTATGCGCGTATCAAGTGACAAATATCTGTGTGACGTGAAATATTTCACATGATTGTTTATTTTTATCAGTTGAACCTGTGGTTTATTGAAACAATCAACATGGCTGCTGTTCTCAAACTTTTTTGGGAGGTTTTGAATGGCTCTTCTTTGCTTGGTAAATTTAAATTCATTTTTTCTTAGAAATGATTCGCCTACCGGCTACGGCTTGATCATCTTTCTGCTATGGCCTGGAATATGTTGCATTGGACACACTAGCAGTGGTAGCATTTCTAGTTGTTTGAGGATTCCTCTTCTACATAATTCTAAGTTCCGCGACATACTTTCATTTGCAGATACTTTTTGCATTTCCATCTATGTTTTACTAGGTGAAATTAGGCCCACTGCTTACACTTTTTTCTTGGGCAAGTAGATGAAATTCTTTTTTGGCCATTTGGTGGAAATAAATGGTTCTGTGGTTTGGTCTCTACTCTACTGATAGTAATAGCAATGCCTTTACTACTCAAAGCACTCAAGAAATAGCAGATCAGAATGTGTCCCAGAATATGTAACAAGGCTGGAGAAACATGGGAAGTTCTGGCAGTTCAATGTGAGGGTTCTGTTCAGACATCTCATACTCATACAGGTGGTTGTTTATTGCCATGATAAAGGGGCTGTTCAGAGGTATGAAACCTAAGAGCATTCGTTTGGCCACTAAAGGTTCGCCGTCACCAGTTAAATTTGCTGACTTTGGTCTTGCAGCCTATATCCAACCTGGTAATCTCGATCCAAAAATGTAGTTTATGTTTTCCGACTTCATCTGTTTGGTACTTAAGTTTTAGTCTTTGTATTAGCAGGGCAGAAGCTTCATGGTCACATCGGAATCCGTTCGGTATAACTCCTGAGGTATTGGCTGGAGGATACAACCTGGAAACCGATGTCTGGAGTTGGTGTTATCCTGTGTATTCTCCTTCATGGGACACCTCTATTTTGGCGTTATCCTTTATAGTTATTTGATGGGGATCCACTCAATATAGCTCCTGAGATATTATTGGCTGGAGGATACAACCTGGAAGTCGATATTTGGAGTTGGCGTTTTCCTGTGTATTCTTCTTCATGGGACACCTCTATGTTGGTGTTATCGAGACGTGTTGCAGATATCCACCCCAGTCTGTTGGTGTCCAGGTAACTATTGTGCAGCATTTTTTAGCTTACAGTTTTACCTCCAGCAATGTCACGCGACTAAGCCTTTTACTTCGTTTGATGGAGGAAGCACTTAACTACATAACCTGGCAGCTTTTTATTGGTTTGCATTCATTATTCTGATGGATCACCTTTAGATATCAATTGCCAGAACCAAAGCTTACTCAAGTACTATGAAACAAATTGCAGAGAACATATTGAGTACAACTGTATACGTTTAGTTATCTTCAAATTAAGAATATTTAGTAGATTGTTTGTAATGTTAAAGCTAGCAACAAGATTAAGTAGTGGTTTCTTGGATTGAATATGCTATCTGTACACGCAGATCCCATATTGCCGTATTATCTTGATTGGTTTTTGAAGACTTGTCCTATGACTCCCGTGTTTGCTTATTTGCTAGTTAACAATCTGGGTTAAGTGGGGTATGCAGAGCATGGATATGTTGGGTTTATATGATTGAGCAGTACATTGTATTGTTGATTTTCTTACTTTGGTAAATAGTTGCTCCAGTTTAGTTGTGGCGGTTGAGAAATCTAATTCCTTCTTTTTTGATACTGAATTTCTTTGGAGGGTGGGTGACCAGCGTGTGTTTATTTTGCAGGAAATTGCATGCCACATGGGTTTAGAGCTCGGAAGATATATGTTCAATTACAAGACATTTAAGAGGATGAGGATGTCATGAAACATTGGGGTTGGGTGGACAACAAGTTGCTGTAATTACAATTTATAAGATTTGCAGTTTTATTTGAAATCAGATATGTTGTTTTTGTATCTTCGAAGAAAAATGAAGTTCTTTTAGTATCGTATGAAAAATCTTTTGTAGGTCTGAGAACACTTGTAGGTCTCAAATCTATTAGAAGCGAATGAGTGGACATTTTTTGTTGACATGAATCTATTAGAACCGAATGAACGAGTGTTGCTATATGATGAATGAGTGTTGGCTCCCGAAGTGGAGTTAACTAGCATAAGTTGGCTCAATTTGCTCAAATTCTCTCCCAAAAGTGGAGCCAACCTGTGCCTACAAAAAGTTGTCTCCAGTTGAGATTCTCGAAACCAAACTGGCACCAATTCGGGAGTTAACAAACGTAAGTTGACTCCATAATTTGGAGTATAGTATAACCTCGATAAATACATATGCCTCTGGTTCAGAGTCTACAAACCAAGTTGGCTCCGATTCACAAGGCTGCTAATGGGTAGGGGTAGGGCTGCACATGGGCGGGTATGGGCGGGTATAAGCTAAAACCAACCTCGCACCCACATACTGCGGGTTTTTTTTTTCATAACCAACCCCGCACCCACAAACAGCGGGCGGGTTTTGTTACCCGCCCGCTACGGGTTGGGCGGGTATGGGTTTAAACGGGTTTAAACCCGCTTTATATTCAAGTATTTAGAGTAACTTCTATTCTCCTTGATTAAGTGAGAAAAAAAAAACCAAAACCCCCAAAATATTCATATCTAGGAAGTTCACAGATGAAGATTAAGTGTTGAATCTGTTGATTTTTCGATTGTTGTCGATTTCTGGTGAAGATTCGAAGTTGTTGTCGTCGATTTCTGGTGAAGATTTCTGGTAATTGTCGTTCGTAGGTGAAGAAGAAGAACTGAGGAGGAAGAAGAGGAGAGGCCGAACAGAAAGAAGAGTGTAGAAAGTGAATGAGGGTTATCAGTTATCCTATCTACTAGTATTAGGGTTTCATAATGGACGACTAGGATTAGTTTTATCTAATGGTAGATAATCTGCGGGTTTTTTGGGCGGGTATGGGCGGGTATTAGCTTAAACCAACCTCGCACCCACAGATAGCGGGTTTTTTTTTCCATAACCAACCCCGCACCCACAACGGGCGGGTATGGATTAAAAACCCACGGACTTAGCGGGTACGGGTGGGTTTGGGTATCGTGGGCGGATCTTGTGCAGCCCTAGGTAGGGGTGTAAATTAGGTTAGGTCAGGCAGCCCGGCCCGATTTCTACTCAAGACCAGTCCAGACAGGCCTCATAATTAAAAAAAAAAACATCAGACAGGGGAGACCAGGTAAAAACACTTAATTTGAGGGCCCAAATTTTGCCAAAGCACGTTCTAATAAGCGGGCCAAACAAGCTTCGGGGTTTTTTTTACTTGAAATTTGGGGAAAAGGTTGAAATTTTTCTTTTCTGCGCTAACATTGGTTTCCATTCCTTAAGTTAATGAAACATCTTTTGAATTTAATCGTCGTTTCCTCTTCAGCTGCCTATAAATCCATACTGTGTTTGCTCCATCAACTGGCATTAGCCGCACCACCAATTGTTAAGTCTATACAATGAATGACGCTGAGCAGGAAACCTCTAGTTGTTGTTTTTCTGATTTTTTTTTAAATTACTTATATTGAAACAGAAGGAAAATTACAGTGAGTCATCCAAAATGTTGGTTTCCCTTATCTCCTATAACTGATGTGAGATATTGGTGCCGCCCAACATATTGTTAACCCTATTTCGAAAACTAGAAATTACAACTGAATTTGAAAAACATAAATCCGATAACAAAACAGGGTGCAAGAAGTTTGACATCAGCAGCCATTGTTGTTTATGTTTTCCCCTTTTACACGCTTCTTTCACCAAGGTATCATCCATTTCATTACACTTCCTATTCTTAAAAGAAAAACCCAAGAAATGTTCACAAGTCTGCAGAATCCTCATTGCTTCAGAAGCTATAGCTTGATTTCTCCAAAAAAAAAATGTTACTTTGCTTAGGCTGAGCGTATAAGATTAACCTCTGGCAATCACCTTCCTACCAGAAGTTCCTCTTTGCCCAAACTGCCGTCTCCAGCATACTCAAAGCCTCAGTTTCTTCTGTTGTGGAAGCACTGAATGACCCAGCTGTAGCTTGGATAGCTCTTCCTGTATCAGAGCGAAGAATTATACCATACCCAGCAGGAGTACAAGAATCATTCCAAGATGCATCAAAGTTAATTTTAAATTGAGTTTTCAAGGGTTTTAACCATCCACTATTATCAATGACATTTTGGTTTTGAAGTACAGGTGCAGAAGAAGAAGTTACTCCCTGGTTTAGTTGTCTCAGGGGAGACCAAAAAGCCAAGTGTCTCTGCACAACTAAAGAGAGTTGGAGGCTTGAGGTTGATTTGGATTGGAAGATTATGAGACATCTTTCCTTCCAAATCAACCAGCATTTTGTGGCCATAATTTCTATGTCAGAACTTTCGTACACCCCTGCAATCCAATTAGAATACATTTGTGCAAAAGAGAAATCTAAATCATTATTGAAATTTATACCTACCACTGGGGGTAGCATTGAGAAAGATTTAGCATAAGAACATTCAAAAAACAGATGTTTCAGTGATTCACATTCATGTTCACAGAAAATACATCTCATATCTATGTTTTTCTTGTGTTGTCCTAGTTTTTTCCTAACAGGCAGAGCATTATGAATACATTTCCACAAGAAATTTTGATTCTTTGTGAGACATTTAACTTCCAAAAAGATTTCCAGAAAGCTATATTATCAGTTCTTGTAGTATCTATAGAAGGATTTTTAAGTTTTTGGTACATGGACTTGACAGTAAAATTTCCATTATTTGTAAGTAGCCATCTTAATCTATCTTGTCTCAAGCTTCCATTTATGTTGGTGAAAATTCTAATCCCTAGAATCTTTTCCGCAATTGCAGAGGGAAAGTTACTTCTAACTTTCATTATATTCCACTTCTTAGTATTTGAGTCTAACAACTCAGATACAAGTGTTAAAAGGAAACCCCTAGTTGGTTCTGGTAATAAAGGGAAAACAATGTACTCCCTCATTGGTTTTTCTATTACTACAACGACAACAATAACTAAGAAGAAAAGAGAAGCAGGAATTGGTTGTGTCGTGAAAAGTAAAACCGAACAGTCCACTAATACTATTACTACAACAACACCAATAAATTTGAAGACGAAAAGAGTGTATAGAAAAAAGAAGCACCTTCATCAAAATCTAATTCTAGAGAAAATACCAACCAAGCTTCCAGTCAAGATTCTGCTGCGTTCCAGTGCGGTTTCGAAATCCTAGTACAACTCAATTCATAATGATAATAAACGCTTCACTGATACTCACTTTCTTCAATCGCAAAAGAAACTCGATTTACTCTTTAATCTTTTAAATGTTAAGGATAGGGTTAGTGACACTGATAAGGTAAGGATTGGGAGTATTTTTTTCAAATTGACTCCCAATCCTGTACAAATTCATACTGATTATATGTGCTTCCAGAGGTTCCGTGCTTCTCATATTCATGCCTCTACCAAGGAACTGGTTGGTTACTGAATGTTTTCTCTTGTATCTCATCATCTGGGGGTATTTATGCAGCTGAATATGCAATTTTGCAAATATACATGGGTGGGATTATGTATATCACATGTACACCCATTGTTAACCAGCGTAGGAACAATATCGAAATCATTTGTCATGGATTCGGGTTTGATTCCTTAGAAAATGAGTATAAATTGGTAAATTGGTAGTCATACCAAATCATAAGTCAAGCATTGTGATTTGTTGCACAAAGATACATTACAAAGTTATGATCGGTTCTACCATGTCACACATATTGGTAATCCAAAGATATGCAATTAATAACAATACCAATAAGCCTAGCGATTTCCCTTTCGATTCATAAAACAAGTTCATGAATGTACTTCCTTTAAAAAAATGTAAAAAATTGTTCCCTAGGATGAAATCTTCACCTTTACCCATTCACATAATCACAACAACATTCATAAGATTATGTCGATGTCATATCTACGAAGTTCAAAAGATAAGTGTTATACTTCGTAGTCCAATTCCTTAATACTATGATCATGTCTCACTACTACAGTAAAAAATTCATTCACAGCTTCGTAGTTATGTTTCAATATAGCACGAATTGAAAGATACGTTAGGAATGAAACAGTTCAAGTCAATATTATTAACCTCAAGAGGAAGGATGATGTCGTCGTTGTAGCTCGTTACTTCTTCACGTTCGTTAGGTCTTCGAGTAATACTTGTATGTCTCAATATTCCTAGATTTTCTAGTCTAATATATACGAAGTTGTCTCTAGTATATAATCAAGAGACTCTTAGATGGGTTTTGATTCACTAAACTTGACATACCAACTCTTGGTGGGTTCAACCGAGCTATGCTCTAAAATTTTCTGGTTTTCAACTTTTTTTATTGGCACGCATTAGTTAAAACCGTTTCAACCTTTCTCTGGTAAAGGTTGCTTTTGTTGTTGTTCTTTTTTTCTTTTTTCGGTTAAGAAAAACTGTGTATTTGGCTTATTGTTTGGTATCTTATTTATTGTTGGGTATCAATTGTTTTTGCTTAATGAAATTCGGTGCAATTGCGGTGCTATAATGTCAATGTTTGTTTCAATTGTTTCCGATTGAGAAAATAATTATCCAATTCAATTTATTTTGGTTTGTATGTATTGTTTATGGCTTAATGACATACGGGATCATTTGGTTATTCCAAATTGATTCTGGGTAAGAGAAATTAAGTTAATTCTGATCTTAGTTAGATTTTTCAAATTGGAGGATTCGGTTATTTAAGTCTAATCGAATGCCTTGTCAAGAAAAAATAGTTAACTAACCTAGTGTTTGTCTTGTCTAAAGAGGAAGTTCTAAGTTATTGTCTGAATAAATTGAGCCTGATAAGAGAATAAAGTTAATTCTGATCTTTATTTTAGTCTTATAGAAATAAGTGATTGTGCATACACAATCGTTTTAACAAGGGAATTAAGTTTCTTAATCGATTTGTTAAACTATTAGGGAAAATTGCTTCGAGCAAGTGTTTCCTTGATAACATATTAAAACTAAATTACTTGTAGTTTCAGTTTTAATATTGGTTATCTAAAGTGGTATGTGAAACCTTCGTGTTTAACTCTTATAGGTTGTTTACATGTGTTTTTAGATTTGTAAGATCCTTTCGGTTTGTCTTTTATTTTCTCAAACCTTTGTCATTTTGTGAAAAGGGGGGGAAATATATGGAGTAAACAAGTGATTTGCAATCACTAAGGAAAACACAATTGCATATGCTTAAACGTTATATCTAACGAAAGAGTAAAGCACTGAATAAGGGGAAAAACACATCATATTGTTGTTGTAGTATTATGACTATAAATAGGGGAATACAAAATATGTTCGGATTGAATATTTACCTAGCTTACCTTTAGGGGGAGTAAAAGCTTTTGTTATTCAAATGTCAGCATCGATATTTATTGGTTGAATATATGCAGGTTATTGTGCTGTTGAAACTTGGAATCAAACGTATGTAAAATGAATTCTTATGTAATTTTTTTATCCATATGTAATAAGATTTTTGTCACTAAAATTTTAAAAAGGGGATATTGTTAGAGCATAGGTCGGTTGAACTCACCAAGCATTGGTATGTCAAGTTTGGTTGTCCGATTTTAATGTGTCAAAACTCATCTAAAGTCGCTTGATTATATACTAGAGTAAACTTCGTTAAGGTTATACTAGAAAGTATAGGAATGTTGAGACATACAAGTATTACTTCAAAGACCTTAAGAACATGAAGAAGTAACGAAGTACAACGACGACATCATCCTTCCACTTGAGGTTAGTAATATTGACTTGAACTGTTTCATTCCTAATGTATCTTTCAAGTCGTGCTATATTGAAAACATAACTGCGAAGATGTATATACGATACATATTATGTAATACTTTAGTGATGTGACATGGTCATATTTGTATGATCATAGTATTAGGGAATTAAACTACGAAGTATAACGCTTATCTTTTGAATTTGAACTTCGTAGATATGACATCGACATAATCTTGTATATATTGTTATGATTATGTGAATTGTTATGGTGAAGATTTCATTATAGGAAACAATGTTTTACATTCGTTTAAAGGAAGTACATTCATGAACTTGTTTCGTGAATCGAAAAAGAAATCATTAGGCTTATTGGTTCAGCTATTCATTGCAAGTATTTGGATGACCAATATGTGTGAGATGGTAAAACCGATCTTAGCCTTGGTTATGTATCTTGGTATAACTAATCGTAATGCCTGACTTATAATTTGGTATGACTGGTTTTCATTAATTGGTGTAACCGATCCTAAGTAATCACCATAAGATGGTATGATCGATATTTGTAATAGGTGTGACCAATCCTAGTAATTGGTGTAACCGATCATAATATGTTGTGTAATCGATCCTTGTAATTAATAACCGGTCCTGGTAACTGGTGTGACCGATCACAAGCAATACCATGGAAATATGGAACCGATCCTGGTAACTGATGTAACCCGTCCTGGTAACTTGTGTGACTGATCAAAAGTATTTTCATATTGAGGTATAATCGATCCTAGTGATTGGTAGAACCGATTGAACATGTATGTGATTTGATATTTGATCAATCACATAGTTGTCTTGGAATACAGGAAAACCAATTCTAAACTTGTTGGGAAGTTTGGTATGACCAATTCCAAGAATGTAAATCCATGTAAATATGAATAAGGATTTATAGTGAAATGACGTCAACATACTTTGAAGACGTATAATAACTCTTATCATTTATTGTTCAAAGATATCCTTAGTACTTAAAGAGATCATGTGCTGAAATAAATTTAGAATCTTTTAATTAAGGTTTTTGGTTTTATATGTTTTAATTACCAACAATTAAATGCATATTTCTAGAGAATAAAATTAGTAACGTGCATTTAATAATTGGAGATTTTCTATTGAGAGATTTCGAAATATTAGACAATCATTTATTGGAAATAGGAAAACCGAATTTCGCCATTCATTGCATATCTTGAGAATATTTTCGGTTTTGGAAATTCCTTGATGTCCAAACATCCTTAGTCTATAAATACCTAAGAGCTTATCCAATGGTGGTTGTGTGTGTTTCCTAGGTGGCAACTCAAACAAGACATCCTCATTCCAATTTTCCCTTAAATTTAGGGAGAGAAAACATTTCATCTCCAATGGTGTTGTTGGTGATTTCTTATGAATTAAATGCATTTTTTATTTTTAGTACATTTTAGATTTTATTACACCTAAAGAGGGCTATTTAATATATTGGAATAAATTTTAGGAAGCAAAAGCTTACTTGGATAGCTTGACATTGTCAAGGTGAGTGTCTAAAACTTGATATTCACCTTGACAATGTCTAGCAAAAATTATGCCATGTCATCTTCACATTGATCTAAAAAATTGGGTTGGAGAAGATTTTTAAGGAAAATGGATGTCTATCCTATGTGGAGTTAGACATTTATCTTCACATACATTCCATTGGAGAAGCTCTAAGTATGCATTTCTAGCAAACTATTCTAAGAGCCATGCATACTTCATTTCTTGTCTATTCGGAGTGGAAAATATCATAATTAGGTAAAATCTCTTACGACCGCTCGTTTAAAGACTTTTGTGGAATCAAGAAGCTCTACGAGTACCGTTGCTGGGAAACTAGATAATTGCAGTGTTATTAGTTTTCGATTGATTTGATCGACTAACGGTTTTTGAAACTTTTATTGCACCTATTTTATTGCATCAAAGGGAACTCAATACCATAGTAGAATGAAACATTTGGCTATTGACTTCCATTTTTTCAGAGAACTTGTACATGCCAAGAACATTCAGGTTATTTACATTTCTACTCTTGACCAAGCTGCAGATGTTTTCACCAAGGGTCTTACTTCTCTAAGGTTTTATTTTCTGAAGTCCAAGCTTAGGATTGGGGTTGGGGTGGGGTCTCTGAATGCCTTTGTATTCCCTTTGATGCAAAAAAATTCACATGCATATCATTAAGTCTTTTGTTAATAGAATCAGATGGCAAAAACCATATTAGTTGTATGTTAATTTACCTAACATCCTGAAACAACAATACCTTTTTAGATATTTAGCATGATTAAAGCATGAAGAACAAATTCGGTTCCAAGCGTTCACGTTTCACATTTACAACAATAACATGCCTATATAAGGAGATGTACAACAGTTGGTTCTTAACTTTCCTCCACAACTCATCCAAAAATTTATTGACATTCCTGAATTCATAACAATAATTCCTAAAAGATCAAACAACAATGAATTACGCAAATAGAGACTCACTCAATTAAACTAGTCAACCAGCCTTAGAATAAAAACATAATCAAACAGAACAATTAGATTAATTAATTTGAAAACATATATCACTTGCTAGATCATAATGATGCAAACTAATCAAAATAAATGCTCTAGAGTTTATACTTCTTAACGTGAAGTCATGAATCGTATTTGTGTATAAGAGCTTGGCTCTTGATTTTGGGCTTAAAAAAGTTATTTAGTGTAAGCCCATCGACAATTTAAACAAAACAAAAGAATGATTTTTTTGGGACCATGGTTTTATTAGGGCATCTTTCCTATAGTTATATGGGGTGTCCTAAAGTGTTGAAATGACTAACCTACCCTTAACCTAATTTAATTTAAAACCAACCTAATAACTATATATATATCTAACTACCACCTCCTCCCACCACCACCGCCGATTACCACCACCTCCGATTATCACCACCACCAACCACCGATTACCACCACCACTCACCACCACCGACCACTGGTAGGCTTCTAAAAGGGTCCTAAAAATTATCCCCGGCCAAAAACTTGGTGGGCCCGGAGATATGTATAAAATTAAGCGCAGAGAAACGGGGGCCTACAGTAATACCGCAAGTGCACGGTCGTCAGTTGTAGCTCGTGCAAGTACGGGTCGATCCACAGAGATCGGGTGTGTTTTGGAGTGTTTAGCTATTTTGGGTTCTAGTTTTGCTTTGGGCTTAGAATACCCTTTGAGTAAATTGGGCCTAATGGGTTTGTTTTTAACAATGAAATGAACTGAGCTTGGGCTCAGTTGGTCTTGAAGTGCACTAGGCTTTGGGCCTTTGATTGAGTTCAGGCTTTTGATTAAGCCCACAGTTGACTGAATTGGGCTTTTAGCCTTAACCTAAACTATGGGTGGGCCTTAATGAACTGGGCCTTTGGGCTTCACTGAATTGAACTTGGGCTTAGTTGGCTTGGAGAGGCAGCAGCAGTAGCAAGACTGCACAGCAGCTGCACAAGCAGTGCAAGTAGCAGCAGCAGCCTAAGCAATGAAAGCAGCTACAACAGGGCAAAACAAGGCAATGAAAGGCAAAGCAGGGCAAATAGTATGATGCAGCAGCAGCACAAGTGCTGCACAGCAGCTGCAGGGCAGATGAAACAGCAACAACAACTGCAGCAGAACAAGCCAAAGGAAAACAACACAGTGGCAAAGACCTAAGCCACAGAGCAGTGCAAGCAAAAAGCAGCATAAGCAGTTAAGACTGCACAGGGCAAAAACAAGGAACAAAGCAAATGAAAACTAAACAGCAACAAAAGGGAAGACACAACAGGGCAACAGCAAGGATCAAAACAAGTAAACCAAGGCCTAAGGCCAAGGGCAGGGATGTGGAAAAACTGAAATGGAGCAAGGCAAGAATACAGGCAATCACAACAAAGCTTCAAATGTATCTAGCCTAGCATTCCATCTAACAGCAAGTTTAACATAACAGTGAACATGTAACAAACATCAACAGGGGAGAATAGCATTAACAGGACACAAGTAACAGGTATTAACAGAACATGATCACATTAACATAAATAACAGGAGCATTAACAGAGCATTAACTATAAATAACAGGATATGAAAGTCTAACATGAACATGAAACTAAGCAGCAAATTGAACTAAAAAAAACAACATTAACAGAACATGGAAATTGAACTGAACATGAGCTTGTAAATTAAAATTTAACAGAACTTGAAAGTTCTGGATGCTGGCTAATCCAAACATTAACAGTGAACAACATTAACAGGAATTGAAAAGTGCATGAAACAGCACAAAACTGAAGAGAAAAAAAAAACACATTAACAGGACATGAAAGTCCTGGATGCAGGCTAATCCAAGCATAGCTTCTCACACAACCCATAGTCCCAATTTATACCCAATTACATCATTAGGGTTTTCCCCAATTTTTCACCCAAACTGACAGAGCTAGGGTTCAGTAATTTCTCACCTAATTTGATGTAGCAACATCAAATTGAACGCAACCCATTACTCTACTTGTCCTTCTCTACCTCTCCATGCCTTCAATTTCACTCTAGCTCGACCTAATTTACCAATTTTGCACGCCTAGGGTTTCTGAAAGAGAATGTGCAAAAATTGAGAAATTAGATGGACTAGGGAGATGGGAGCAATGATGGGTTATCATTGTTTGACGTGGTGACAGAGGTGGGTGGCGGAGCAGGTGGTGACAGAGCTGGTGGAGTTTCTGCAGAGCTGCAGAGGGGAGGTGATGGTGGAGAGGGTATGGCTCGATGGTTTGGGAGAGAAGGGGGGTGTGTCTGGTTAGGTGGATGGTGCTCGGTCGCTAGGGTGTGAGGCGAGTGTATCGAGTTTGATGATTTGCGACGCTTAGCCGTGGGATGCGAAGATGGTAGGTAGATCGGATGGTTCCTACTGATGAGGTTGGTAGCGACCGTCAGATATTTTGATACAACGAAGTTAACGGCTCTAGATGGGGTTAGGTGTTGTAGTGTAAAGCGGAGATATCAAACGTTGATGAACAGCAAGGGAGCGACCGTTGGATTCAACTACCATCTAATCTGAAGGCTTGGAATTTCAGCGCTGTGGTGCTCGGCAGAGACATCAGATTTCGATGCTCTATGAGGGAGCGACCGTCGGATGCTTCTGAGAAATGATCTGATGGCTGAGAACGGAGGCGCTTTTGTGTGTAGAAAATGAGGTTGTGCGCACCATTCTTCGCGGTTTCCTTGCGTAATTTCTCCCGGCTTTTCACTACTTTTCTGCTCTTTTCGCTCCGCGACTCATCCGAACTTTATTTATTACCTAAAAATGCAAAATTAATTAATAAAAATATTTATTCTTGAAAACAATGAAAATACAGAATATGGGATAAAATGTAGAATTAATGCACAAAAGATGAGTTAAATGCCAACAAAAAGAGATAAATATATACAATATTTGGCACTCATCAACCACCACCATCGATTACCACTACCACCACCTCCGATTATCACCACCACCACCTCCCACCACCGCCGATTACCACCACCACCTCCGATTACCACCACCACCAACCACCACCACCTCTATATATGTAGCTTAATTTAAAACATTAACAAAGAATTCTCACAAACCCATTACTTGTTATTCATTTTTGGTTGAATAAATGAGAAGTAATCATCAAAATGAGTTGAAAATGGAAGTAGCAGAGAGGTTTAATGGAGGTTTTTTTTTCAAGAGAAAAGTTCGGTTACATCGCAAAGAACAAGTCTCAGCCAAAATTTTAGTTCGGTTACGTCGCAAAACGTTCGGTTACGTCGCAAAAAGTTCGGTTATCACGAATTAATTTTTTCTTAACCGAACTCGAAGTTCGGTTGATTCGCAAAAAATACTTTTAACCGAACCCCTTGTATTAGAACAACACAAGTCCATAAGTTCGGTTCCTTCGCAAAATAAGGATATCACCGAACTTTAAGTTCGGTTGGTAGAGCGATTTGATATGTAACCGAACACACAAGATGTACCCAAATAAATTGTTAAGTTCAAAGTTTGGTTACCTACCATTTTATACTAGGTAACCGAATATAGCACTGTAACTTTGGTTTTTTTTATCGGTGAGTTCGGTTAGATACGCTTTTGGATAAAAGTTTGCGAACCAACCGAACTTCTAGACCCTAAAGTTCGGTTACATTGTGGGCAAACCTAACATTACACTGTACGACCAAAACCTCCATTAACGAGCGAGTTCGGTAACCTGCGTGTTTGGAAAACGTAACCGAATTACACTTTCAGGTGCATTCGGTTGCATGTTCTTGACATATGGTAACCGAACTGTCCCAAATCTACATAAAAAATTTCGTTTTTTTGAAAGTTTGGAGCAATTAAACCAACATTATCTAAGTTTGAAGCATACCTGATAACCCAAATGCTCTTCCTCCGGTTGTGGTTGGTAAAATCCATCGTTTTCATCTTGAGATTGAGTTTGGGGAAGAATACAATCACCATCTAAGAAATAACTCATATCCGGATCATTGTGAAGATTAACAAATACTCTAGGAGAGGAAGGAGATGAAGATTCAGATATTCTACCATCAATTGAATCATCACTTGAATACTCAAGATTAGTGAACTCAATTTTTTTTTCCCATGTTTTTCTTCTTCATCTTCTCTAACTTTACTCTCTCAATAATTCTACTTCTTTAGCTTAATCATTTCACTAATCATTATCCAAAATTAATCAGGAGGGTAGTTTAGGTATTAATATAAATATATAGATAAGGGGTGACCTAGATTTACTTCTAAATGTCTTACTAAAAATAGAACCATGGTCCCCAAAAAATCGTTCAAACAAAAAACCTTTTCTATTCCACTAAAAGATTTACCCGAGTAACTGCTAACCTTTTCTTTTCCCAAAAATAGTTTAGTATTTTCTTGAATTACTGCTAACCGTCAGTAACTGTCTCTTCTCTAACAGTTTATGTGCTAAAATTCTTAAAGGTAAGTATTTTGAGAACATGAATCCACTTACTGATGTTATGCCTAAACAAGGATCTTGGATTTGGACAGAAATTTGTAGAGGACTAGAAATTGTTAAGAAACATTATGTTTGGGAAATAGGGAACGGAAATTCTATTCTTATTTGGAAAGACAACTGGATACCTAGTTGTAATGGACCTCCTACATCTCAGTTTGTCACTTCTAACATGTCTCATGTGAATCAGTTGATTGATCCATCAACTAAAACTTGGAAATTTGATACTCTAAATGCTTTGTTTGATCAAAATACAGTTAGAGACATCACTGATATAAGGATACCTATGTTTGGTGAAGAAAAACTTCGTTGGAAGCCATCTGCGAATGACATTTTTTCTGTCAAGACAACGTATAAAGTTATCTTAAATGAGTATATAATTATAAAACCAACTAATGATAACCAAAATATTGCTTGGAGCACATTTTGGAAGTGTAATCTGACGCCTAGAATTCAACACTTCATGTGGAAATGTTTACATAATTCTTTGTCTACTAAAGACAGATTGGATAGACATACCCAGTATAGTGAGGTTAATTGTTGTTTGTGTGGTAATAGTAATGAAAACATGCATTATATATTGGTGGATTGCGAAGTAACGCGAAGAATATATGCTGGTATTGATCCTCAAATCATATATGTGCTAAACAATATGGGCTTTCATACTTGGCTTTGTGATATGTTTAGAACTACTAACTCTCATTTGCAGGTTGACAAAACGATATTTGAAACATTAAGTTTTACTTCTTGGTACATCTGGAAATTTAGGTTTGCTAAACTATTTGACAAGGTGCGAGTAAATGAGTCTGGAATCATTTCAGCCATCTTGTCGAAAATGAGAGAATGGAAATTGAGTAACATATCTGTGGGCATCAATCTTGATAATACTGTGTACAATTCCTAAATGGTCCCTTCTAAATATTTGGTTGATAAAATCCATTTTGATGCGTCATACATTAAGGATTCTAGAGTACATGGTTATGGACTGATATGTAGGCCTATTTCAGGAGACTGCAATGGATTGCGAGGAGGAGCAGGAAGAGCACTAAATGCAGAACAAGCTGAGGCAAAAAAAACTCTTTTAGAAGCAGTATTATGGGCTAAAGGAGAGGGGAAAACAAAAATTCACCCAGAGGGAGACTGCATCAATATGATCAATGCTCTAAAAGGAAACTCAACGGCTGTGAATTGGACTGCCTATAATCTTATTTCTGATGCTTTAATAATTTTAAAATTTTTTGAGTTTTGGGAATGCTCTCGTGTTAAAAGAGAGGAAAACCATCTAGCCGATGAACTTGCAAATATGCTAGATCTGAAAGTAGTTATTTTGTTTTTACAGATGTTTTACCTGATTGGATTGATGATATGATCCAATTAGATAAAAACAATATGTAATTTATTATTCTCAGAAATATAATTCCTTCCTATTAAAAAAAAACAGTCAGTACAGGCCGGTAAAGTATCGAGGCTCTGAAATTCCTAGACGTGACTAGAGAGTTTCAAACGCTTGACCGCCCTCGGCAAGGGAATCCAGAGATTGGGACTGGCGCGTTTTGACTAGCCAGTGGTTCTTCATGAACATGGGCTTTGAAAACCAAAATAAAATCTCCAGCATTTTGAATACAAATCAAGTTATTAAATTGAACTGAGGAGGTTTTTCCCCTGTCTCAGTTCCGTTTTCAGATATTATAATTTTAGGATTTAGGGTTTACTCGTCGTTTCCTTCTCCTGTCTCGGCGTCGAATTTGGGTTTACTCGTCGTTTGCTTGTCCCTTCTGAGCTTCAATTTTGGGTTTTTAATCGTTTCCTTCTCCCTTTCGTGTGCTATTTTGCTTATCAAGCCACCGATTTTGAATGAGTGCAGTGGATCCACATTATATATTAAGATCCAGGCTAAGGAGTTTGCAATGTGGGACTATCTCATAGTTTCTCCAACATGCTCCCCCTCCACGTGTAGGGCGAGGAGATTAAGCCACTACAACGCCGACCTCTGTACGGGTGGATGGGCAGCCCTTTGGGTCTACTTCTCAATCCATCTCTCATACGGGCCTAGCTATGATACCATGTTTGAAGTGTGTGGGCTTCCAACTCAAAACCAATTGGCAATGAGTGGAGTGACTCCACATCTTACACATTAAGATCTAGGCTAAGGAGTTTGCAATGTGGGACTATCTCATAGTTTCTCCAACAGCGCTTATGTAAAATTTGGGGAAACGGCTGGAGTAATCCTTCCTGAGTTAATGAAATATCTTTTGAATTTAATCGTCGTTTCCTTTTCAGCTGCTATTTTTCCTATAAACCCATATTAGCAGCACCATCAATTGTTAATGTTATATTAGTCTATACAATGACGATGAGCAGGAAACCCCTTGTTGGTTCTGGTGATAAAAATGAAACAATGTCGCTAATAGGTTATGGTAATGAAAGGAAAATCATGTCCCTAATTGGTTTTTCCATTACTACAGCAGCAACACCTAAGATGAAAAGAGTAGCAGGAATTGGTGGTGTTGTGAAAAGTAATACCATTACTACTGCAGCAACACCTACAGAGGTGAAGAAGACGAAAAAAACATATAGAAAAAAGAAGCACCTTCATCAAGATCTAATTATGGAGCAAATACTAACCAAGCTTCCAGTCAAGGTTCTGCTGCGGTGCGTTGCAATTTCGAAATCCTGGTATAATTCAATTCATAATGATAAACGATTAACTTACACTCACTTTCTTCAATCGCAAAAGAAACCCGATCTACTCTTTAATCTTTTAAATGTTAAGGATAGGGTTACTGATGATGGTAAAGTTAAAATTGGGAGTCATTTCTTCAAATTGACTTCCAGACCTCCTATACCAATTCATACTGATTATATGTGCTTTGAGATGTTCCGTGTTTATCCTGGTCAGTTTTCTACCATGGAACTGGTTGGTTACTGCAATGGTTTCCCTTGTATCTCATCATCTGGGGGTATTTATGCAGCTTTTTACACAATTTTGCAAATATACAGGGGTGAGACTATGTATATCACCTGTACACCCATTTTTAACCAACGTAAGAAGAATCCCCAAATCATTTGTCATGGCTTTGTGTTTGATTCCTTAGAGAATGAGTACAAATTGGTGAGTGTGTATTGTACCTCTCAAAAGTGTTGGATAAACTTCCACATTAAGCCTAAGATAATCTGATGAGTGCTAAAAAGTGCATATTTCTATATATTTTTCTTGGCATTTAACTCATCTTTTATGCATTAATTCTACATTTTATCCCATATTCTGTGTTTTCGTTGTTTTCAAGAATAAATACTTTTCTTAATTAATTTTGCATTTTTAGGTACTAAATAAAGCCTGGTTAACTCACGGAGAAAAAAGAGCAAAGAAACGGCAAAGACTCTCGCTAGGAGGAAGCGAAGAATGATGTTTGCAAGAGCCGGATCAACTAGAAGTGGGCTTGAAGAGGAAGAATTGTTCTTAAAGAAGATATGGGCTTGGTATACCCAAGGCCCAAAACCCTTACCCAAATCCATTTCCATTATCCATACCCATTTCCATGAGAGTCGTCAGATTGGATCCATCTCATCATCCAACGGCCACCTCATCATTGTGCATCAAACTCCGAAGCTCCCGTCAAACACTATAGTACCTAACTCCATCTGAAGCCGTCAGTTTTGTTGTATCTCATCATCCAACGATCGCTTCTATCGCGTCGTTGGATCATTCCATCACCTTTTCATCCTACGCTTTCGCTTCGCTGAGCATCAACCTTTGATACGTCCGTCTAACACCCTAGTCACCGAACCCTATTACCCAACCAAACAGACCCCTCTTCTCCATCGGGTTCTTCTTCTCATCTTCCCCAAAAACTCCACAGTTCTGCAACTCCATCACCTCCACCAGCTACACCTTCTTCTCGAACCACACCACCACCACAACCACCCGACAACACCACGACATCTCTCCCTAGCCTAGACTTCTTTCCAAATTCACATCTCTGAACCCTAGGTGTGGGTTTGACAAGAAAGCTCGAGCTAGGGTTTCACCAACAGCGAGGAGAAGACAAAATTGAGGGCATGAAAAGCTTCAGAAGAGCAGAGGGGACATACCCAAAGCATGGGTCGAGCTCAATTCAGGAAATTGGTGAGAGAATTTGATTTTCCCCAAAAAATTAGGGTTTCGAATTAGGGTTTTGTATTTTTGAAAAACTATAAAAGGGAAGCTGTAGAGAATGCAAAAACTGTTCTTAGGTCATCCGAGAAACCCCCTAATTGGGTTAATTTCATGTTGTTGTTTCAATTTCAATTTCATAATTCAGTTAATTTCAATTTCAAATATTTATTATGTTAAACTTGTTCTGAATCCACACTAGGGTGAGAAGACCCTTAAGCCATGATGGTTAGCCATTAGGTTAGTTTTTGTTGAACTCAAAATAGCTTAGGCTAGTTAGATTCCTAAAAGCTCAACTGACTTGTGATTAGTGGTGCTGTAAGAAGACCACTAATGCTAGGGGTCAGTGGTAGTTCTAAGGGATTAACCAGCCATATTAGTTAGAGACCTAGAAACCTAAATGACCTGTGATTGTTTATTCTTTAATCAGATAGGCAATGCTAGGGGTTAATCCAAGGATTTTAGGTAGTTAACTAGACACATGACAAGGATTTATCCTAGGCTAACTAGCTAGGTGAAAGAGAATTCTCATCCATCTCCATACACTTCATTCCCATCCACATTCACATCTTCCATATCCTGTTCTTGTTAATTTTCTTTCATGTCCTGTTTTCAAATTTTAATTTTCATATTTTCACTTTTGCTATAACTGTTAGTTCT
The DNA here is from genome assembly GCF_003573695.1 of Papaver somniferum. Taxonomy (NCBI): domain Eukaryota; kingdom Viridiplantae; phylum Streptophyta; class Magnoliopsida; order Ranunculales; family Papaveraceae; genus Papaver; species Papaver somniferum. The sequence goes on along the minus strand of NC_039368.1, from coordinate 73,585,100 downwards.
GATTTTGTTCACTTCTCACAGCTCTCATTCAGTCCATTCATGCTCTGTTAGCAGTTAGAGATAGCTAGGAAAACTTCATAACACCCCAAGTCTCTGTGGATCGACCCGTATTTGCACATTAGCTTCAATCGACACCGTGCACTTGCGGTATTAGTTTGTAGGTCTTTTTAGAAACCTACCAAGTTTTTGGCGCCGCTGCCGGTATTAGTTTGCGGTATTAGTTTGTAGGTCGTTGTAGTATAGTGGTAAGTATTCCCGCCTGTCACGCGGGTGACCCGGGTTCGATCCCCGGCAACGGCGCCAAAAACTTGGTGGGCCCGAAGGTGTGTGAAAATTAAGCGATAAAAACGGGCCTACAGTAATACCGCAAGTGCGCGGTCGTCGGTTGTAGCTCGTGCAAGTACGGGTCGATCCACAGAGACTGGGGGTGTTTGGAGTTTCTAGGTATTTGGGCTCTAAATTGCTATTGGGCTTCTAATTGTGCTTTGGGCTTAGTGGGTTTTTGTAACAATGAAATGGTTTTGGGCTCAGTGGGCTTTTGGATTGACTGTGAACTTATGGGCTTTTGGTCTTTTGAATTGCACTGGGCCTTGGGCTAACAGTGACTGTGAATTGGGCTCAATGTCTTTTGATGTGAACTGGGCCGTTGGGCCTTAGGTTTCTAAACAGATACAGTGGGCTTTTGTAATGACTGGACTTGTAGCCCAGAATTGAACTAGACCTGGAGCAGCAGCAGTGGTGGCTTCAGCAGCAGCAGAAGCATTGCACAGCAGCAGCAACAGCAACAGCAAGTAGTAGCAGCTGGGGGAGAACTGGCAGCAAGGCCAGGGAAGGAAAAGGGCAGAAAAGCCAAAAAGACCTAGTGCAGCTGGAGCTAAACAAGGCAGCAGAGCACTAGGCCAAGGTAAAACATGGATATTTACAATGGCAAAAGCAAACAGCAAACAACAATGATGATGGTGAAGGTGACAATGGCATATACATGGAAGCAACACAGGGAAAAAGGATGCGAATTTACAATGGCATGGCAGTGATAAATCAAAGACAATGGCCAAGGGCCAAAGGCAAAGGAAGAACAGGGCACAAAACAGTTATAAAAACAGCTATAAAAACAGTGATAAGAAGCCACAAAAACAGATAGATAACAAAGAAGAACAGGAAAGATGTTAGGCAGTGGCTGTTTTTGGTTAAATCCTTGTCCCTAATGGAGCTAGGTGGAGGTTCTAGCCTGCCTATGTTCCAGGGCATACATAAATGGAATGGAAGGAGAAGAAGCTTGTCCAACTGTTTTACTCCTAGCATTGACTGTCTTTTAACAGCACAATCAATCACAAGCAACAGTGGACACTAAATTCCTCCATTTCTCAATCATCTCAATTTACATGAATTCTAACCTAAACTTCCACCACTAACAGTGAACAACAAGTGATAAGAAAGGCACAAAACAGCAAACAACAATGGAGATAAACAATGAAGCAAAGACAATAAAATGACAGTGTAATAAACCAAGGCCTAAGCCAAGGGCAGTGATGTGAAGAAAACAGTGAAGGAGAAATAAGAAAACAATGAAGACAAGAGGATGATCACTAGGACGTTGAATCCACCATTAACCTAAGGGATATTCTAATCACAGCTAAGATACTTACCAAAGTGCTAATTGTCTGATTAAAGCACAACTAGTCTAAGGGCTTAGCAACACTGAACATGAGCTGCACATGATGAAGACTATCTCAGCTGGTTCATAACTTCATCTAATCCTAGCATTTGAGGTTCAGAACATGATAGACATGAAGATAAACATACATTAACAGTTGACAGTGAAACAAAACATGAATTTAAACACAATAACATAACATGGGAAGCACATAACAGTGGATAAACTTAGAACAATTGAGGAACTAAACATTAACATCACATAGTATTAAACATAAAACATCACAGTGAACATAAATGGAACATCACAAAAATTGGAGAGACTGTCTAATCCAGTTCTCCCAAAATCAAACCAAATGACACTGGCTATTCCAGCATCTTTGGCTCACTGCCACTGTCACTTACTGTCACTGCTTAGCTTAGGAAACTTCAACCACACACACAAGTCCCTGTGGATTCGACCCGTTCTTGCACACACTACAACCGACACCGTGCACTTGCGGTTTAACAAGTAGGCTTTCTTTTACTGTTATTTTCTACATCTTTAAGAGCCTACCAAGTTTTTGGCGCCGTTGCCGGGGACTCGGTTTGTTTCTCTAGTAGTTTTATTAGCTATTTTTGCATTTCACTGCATAGCATTTGCATCTGCATCTGCTTCACTTCATTTGCTGTTGGACCTGCTGTTCTGAACCAGTTTTTCCTCCGCTGGGACGCCACCAAGGAAAAGAACCAAAGCCCAACTGGGTTTTTGCAACAATATCAGAGCAGCTGGGATGTGCTAAAAAGGTAAACCCATTCAGAGAACCCGAATTGTGGGCTTCCAATTTTTAATTGTGGGCTTGTAATATTAAAGCCAATTTTTGGGCTTTTTATTTTCTGTTGGGTTTGTAATTAATTTTTGTGGGCTTGTTTGTTTAATTTGTGGGCTTGTATTTAATTTTTGTGAGCTTGTTTAATTTGGACTGGTATTTTGTATTCTGGGTTTCTAAACCCAGCTGAGCTTGTAACCGATTGTGGGCTTGTTTCCACTCAAGAGTGGACCTCGAAACCAAAGTTTTAAAACAAACGTCGGGCCTTAACCAACTGGGCCAAATTAAACTTTCAAAATTAAAACTTAGTGTTTCGTGGGCCGCAACCTTCCTCCCATTCCATTAGAGGACCAACAGTGGGCTTGCTCCCAATTTCAAAAACCAAAACTTTTCTCCCATTCAAAAACCAAATTTTACTTGCTCCCATTTTTACAACCAAATTTTTTCTTCTTTAACCCATTAAAACCAAACTTGCTCCCAAATTTTAAAAAAAACCAAAAAAATGTCTCCCACCAAAACCAATTTTTTCCCAAAAATCCAAACCCTTTAAAAACCAAATTTTGAGCTTTGTAAACTCTTTACTTAGCCTTTGAGCCCAATCATGTCTAGATCTTTTTCTACAGTTGGGGAGCAAAACAAATCCTTAAGAGAACTTGCATATGGACAAACTTCACGTTATGAACCTTCCACGGACCATGATGTCAATAGTTATAGGAATTATTATGGACATTCTCAAAGTCCCGAGCCTCAATACATGAACCCTAATGACTATTCACACATGCATCATTCGTCACAACGTGAAAATGAACATATTGCTAGTGCCTCACTCACACAATCATCTCTTTTGGACCAATTAGAAGCTCGAGTCGCAGCTTTAGAAATGCAATCACATGAGGAATCTGTCACATCTAATTTTCCTAGGCAACCTAAAATCTATGCTTGTCCCGCATGTGGTGGCTTAGACCACATTATTGCGAATTGCTATATTTTCCATGAATTTAGGCGGACTAGAGAAATTCCAAGGTTTGAAGAACCTACAGATTATTATGCTGGTAGTTATTGGGACCATAATCAACCTTTTGTAGGTTGCGATCAATCATTTATAAACCCTAACGACCATCCACCCATGTATCAATCAACACCATGGGAATACGAACAATTTCAAACTCCCATGAGTTTTAGTGAGCAACTTCTGATGGAAGCTAAAAATCTCCTCAAACGAACCACTGCTAGTTTAGAAATGCAAACATTGAATGATCATAGCAGCATTTTTCTCCCTAATGAAGTTAATTATGAAAATAGTGTTTTTAACCCTACTCATGCTAGTAACATTGAACATGAACCTAATCTAGAGGTAAATGAGTGGAATAGAAACACTATGGTTTTTAGGGAAGCACACTCTTGTTTTGTTGAGGATGATAATAATTGTGATGTTATATTAGAAGAACATGTCTATGCTGATGATGTTATGGAACCCTTGGGTTCAAATACATTAGGCTTCTCTGCCCCGACCTTAATGAATGATATTTCTTCTAGTATTCCATGTTATGTTTCCACTGATTTGCCGATGCATGAGAATAATTTTTCTGATGATGATGATTCTGATTGTGGACTTGATAATTTGTTTGATGATTGTGAGCATGTTGTGACACGTGTAGAAGACTTAGGAGATGTTGATGTGATTAGTAATGATGTGCCTATCGTCCTACATAAGTCACAATCTGATGGCCTTCCACCCAACCTAGATTTGGTTTGTACCCATATTGTCAAACCGATTTTTCTGAGAGTCCCTAATCTAGGTTTGGAACTGTGTGCTTCCCAAGTCCTTTTGGACTATTTTGCATCTAAGTATAATATCTTTGAGGAGCCACAGTTGGAATTAGCATGTTTGCCCGTCCCTAGCACAGTTCACTTTGAGTTAGACCTTGTACATGATGAACCCCCAAAACTGCGAGATTTTGTTTCCAAAATTTTATCCGTTGAAAAATCCAGGTTTGGGGGTAGCTCATTTTGTTTCACAGTTTCACTTGCGTTTCTTTCCTGTTATATTTGTGTGAAGCTGTTGAAACCTCTACACTTTGTCTTTTGGGTTGATCCTCAACTCTTTAGATTGTTAGTGTATGGTGAATTTTTGTATATAATCCAGTAGATAAAATTTCTTAAAAACCTTTTTGTTCCTTTTGTATATATTTTGCTAATCCAATATGATCTCGGCTGACATATGTTGGATTCTTGCCTTGAATAACGAAGTTCTAATATTGCTTTCGCCGAAATCGGGTATTCTCTTTCCTTTTTCTCTACTCAACATGATCCTCTTCATATGTTGTATTATAATTTTGTTCATATTTTGAAACATTGAGGACAATGTTTAGTTTAGGTTTGGGGGTGAAAAGTAGATACTTTGATAATATGCCATAATTGAAAACAAGAACTCCTTCTTTTTGAAAAAAATGAAAAATGAAAATAAAAAATAAAAAATTGAAAAAAAATATAAAAATGGAGCTCATTTACCTTGAAATGTTGACTCTTGTGCAAATATATAATTATTAGGAGTCTTAGTCTAGATATTTAGGCACCCTGATTCTAGCACAATTCACATAGTGATAAGAAATTTGCACGCGCACGATCTACCAATACATGTATAGCCTCGATCTTCAAGGTGTTTGATAGGAAGTCACGATTGCCAATCACTTTAGAATACTGAACGAAACTTGACTAGCTTGTTCTTTGGTTGGTTGGGATAGAAGGTGGAGGTTACATTAAGAAAGACAACCATCGAATTTAACTGGGTGCATCAAAAAGGGCTACCTCTTGCAAAGTGTCATGTAATCTTTTATTTCCTTTTGTATGTGTATCAAAAGTGTTTCCTTATAAAAAAAAAGAATGATGTATATATTCAAAAAAAAAAAAAAAAGAAAAAAAAAAATGAATGAAAAAAAAAAAGAATGAAAAAAATGAAAAAATCAATCAAGTATTTTTCAATTCCATCCTCTCTTGTTCCAAAAAAAAGAGAGTAGTCAATGTAAATAAGAGTCATGTAAAGAGTCATCTTTTGTGTTTTATTGTAATAAGCAAGGAAGGGTGTATGCCATTGATGTACAACGCGAGTAATTGTGAAATACCTCCAACTCATTCACAATTCTCGTAAAGTCCGGACAGCTAGCTAGATTTCGACCTTGGTTCTTAGCCTGAGAAACTATCTCTTGGTGATTAGTAGTCATAACATCCGATCTTTCTTTACACATGTGTAGATACACTTTACACTCTTATCACATGTCTTTATTTGTTATCAGTGCTAGGATTGTGCCTTCGATAGCTAGATTGACATCTCCATTTTGCTGTGAGCTTCTACTGACTTGCGCATGTCACATTTAATGGAATCTGAGCTTATATTTTGTCCTAGAACTTTGTAGGTACGTTCTAAGCAAACCTTCACGAGACTTCAACTCGTCCACTAGGGACATTTAGTGGTTTAAAAGGCTTAGTGCATACGCTAAATGCATTCGAGAGACCAGCGACAGTGGTATAGGTAGGATTTCCTTAGTTTTGTTTTACTTGAGGACAAGTAAAATTCAGGTTTGGGGGTATTTGATGAGTGCTAAAAAGTGCATATTTCTATATATTTTTCTTAGCATTTAACTCATCTTTTGTGCATTAATTCTACATTTTATCCCATAATCTGTGTTTTCGTTGTTTTCAAGAATAAATACTTTTCTTAATTAATTTTGCATTTTTAGGTACTAAATAAAGCCTGGTTAACTCACGGAGCAAAAAGAGCAAAGAAACGGCAAAGACTCTCGCTAGGAGGAAGCGAAGAATGATGTTTGCAAGAGCCGGATCAACTAGAAGTGGGCTTGAAGAGGAAGAATTGTTCTTAAAGAAGATATGGGCTTGGTATACCCAAGGCCCAAAACCCTTACCCAAATCCATTTCCATTATCCATACCCATTTCCATGGGAGTCGTCAGATTGGATCCATCTCATCATCCAACGGCCACCTCATCATTGTGCATCAAACTCCGAAGCTCCCGTCAAACACTATAGTCACTAACTCCATCTGAAGCCGTCAGTTTTGTTGTATCTCATCATCCAACGATCGCTTCTATCGCGTCGTTGGATCATTCCATCACCTTTTCATCCTACGCTTTCGCTTCGCTGAGCATCAACCTTTGATACGTCCGTCTAACACCCTAGTCACCGAACCCTATTACCCAACCAAACAGACCCCTCTTCTCCATCGGGTTCTTCTTCTCATCTTCCCCAAAAACTCCACAGTTCTGCAACTCCATCACCTCCACCAGCTACACCTTCTTCTCGAACCACACCACCACCACAACCACCCGACAACACCACGACATCTCTCCCTAGCCTAGACTTCTTTCCAAATTCACATCTCTGAACCCTAGGTGTGGGTTTGACAAGAAAGCTCGAGCTAGGGTTTCACCAACAGCGAGGAGAAGACAAAATTGAGGGCAGGAAAAGCTTCAGAAGAGCAGAGGGGACATACCCAAAGCATGGGTCGAGCTCAATTCAGGAAATTGGTGAGAGAATTTGATTTTCCCCAAAAAACTAGGGTTTCGAATTAGGGTTTTGTATTTTTGAAAAACTATAAAAGGGAAGCTGTAGAGAATGCAAAAACTGTTCTTGGGTCATCCGAGAAACCCCCTAATTGGGTTAATTTCATGTTGTTGTTTCAATTTCAATTTCATAATTCAGTTAATTTCAATTTCAAATATTTATTATGTTAAACTTGTTCTGAATCCACACTAGGGTGAGAAGACCCTTAAGCCATGATGGTTAGCCATTAGGTTAGTTTTTGTTGAACTCAAAATAGCTTAGGCTAGTTAGATTCCTAAAAGCTCAACTGACTTGTGATTAGTGGTGCTGTAAGAAGACCACTAATGCTAGGGGTCAGTGGTAGTTCTAAGGGATTAACCAGCCATATTAGTTAGAGACCTAGAAACCTAAATGACCTGTGATTGTTTATGCTTTAATCAGATAGGCAATGCTAGGGGTTAATCCAAGGATTTTAGGTAGTTAACTAGACACATGACAAGGATTTATCCTAGGCTAACTAGCTAGGTGAAAGAGAATTCTCATCCATCTCCATACACTTCATTCCCATCCACATTCACATCTTCCATGTCCTGTTCTTGTTAATTTTCTTTCATGTCCTGTTTTCAAATTTTAATTTTCATATTTTCACTTTTGCTATAACTGTTAGTTCTGATTTTGTTCACTTCTCAGAGCTCTCATTCAGTCCATTCATGCTCTGTTAGCAGTTAGAGATAGCTAGGAAAACTTCATAACACCCCAAGTCTCTGTGGATCGACCCGTATTTGCAGATTAGCTTCAATCAACACCGTGCACGTGCGGTATTAGTTTGTAGGTCTTTTTAGAAACCTACCAAGTTTTTGATGAAAAGTAGATACTTTGATAATATACCATAATTGAAAACAAGAACTCCTTCTTTTTGAAAAAAATGAAAAATGAAAATAAAAAATAAAAAATTGAAAAAAAACATAAAAATGGAGCTCATTTACCTTGAAATGTTGACTCTTGTGCAAATATGTAATTATTAGGAGTCTTAGTCTAGATATTTAGGCACCCTGATTCTAGCACAATTCACATAGTGATAAGAAATTTGCACGCGCACGATCTACCAATACATGTATAGCCTCGATCTTCAAGGTGTTTGATAGGAAGTCACGATTGCCAATCACTTTAGAATACTGAACGAAACTTGACTAGCTTGTTCTTTGGTTGGTTGGGATAGAAGGTGGAGGTTACATTAAGAAAGACAACCATCGAATTTAACTGGGTGCATCAAAAAGGGCTACCTCTTGCAAAGTGTCATGTAATTTTTTTGTTTCTTTTTGTTATATATCAAAAGAGCTACCATATGTAAAAATCAATTTCAAGTTCTTGTGCAAAAAAAAAACAAAAAAAAAACGATGTATATATTCAGAAAAATACAAAAAAATCAAGTATTTATCAATTCCATTCTCTCTTGTTCCAAAAATAAAAGAGAGTAGTCAATGTAAATAAGAGTCATGTAAAGAGTCATCTTTTATGTTTTATTGTAATAAGCAAGGAAGGGTGTATGCCATTGATGTACAACGCGAGTAATTGTGAAATACCTCCAACTCATTCACAATTCTCGTAAAGTCCGGACAGCTAGCTAGATTTCGACCTTGGTTCTTAGCCTGAGAAACTATCTCTTGGTGATTAGTAGTCATAACATCCGATCTTTCTTTACACATGTGTAGATACACTTTACACTCTTATCACATGTCTTTATTTGTTATCAGTGCTAGGATTGTGCCTTCGATAGCTAGATTGACATCTCCATTTTGCTGTGAGCTTCTACTGACTTGCGCATGTCACATTTGATGGAATCTGAGCTTATATTTTGTCCTAGAACTTTGTAGGTACGTTCTAAGCAAACCTTCACGAGACTTCAACTCGTCCACTAGGGACACTTAGTGGTTTAAAAGGCTTAGTGCATACGCTAAATGCATTCGTGAGACCAGCGACAGTGGTATAGGTAGGATTTCCTTAGTTTTGTTTTACTTGAGGACAAGTAAAATTCAGGTTTGGGGGTATTTGATGAGTGCTAAAAAGTGCATATTTCTATATATTTTTCTTGGCATTTAACTCATCTTTTGTGCATTAATTCTACATTTTATCCCATATTATGTGTTTTCGTTGTTTTCAAGAATAAATACTTTTCTTAATTAATTTTGCATTTTTAGGTACTAAATAAAGCCTGGTTAACTCACGGAGCAAAAAGAGCAAAGAAACGGCAAAGACTCTCGCTAGGAGGAAGCGAAGAATGATGTTTGCAAGAGCCGGATCAACTAGAAGTGGGCTTGAAGAGGAAGAATTGTTCTTAAAGAAGATATGGGCTTGGTATACCCAAGGCCCAAAACCCTTACCCAAATCCATTTCCATTATCCATACCCATTTCCATGAGAGTCATCAGATTGGATCCATCTCATCATCCAACGGCCACCTCATCATTGTGCATCAAACTCCGAAGCTCCCGTCAAACACTATAGTACCTAACTCCATCTGAAGCCGTCAGTTTTGTTGTATCTCATCATCCAACGATCGCTTCTATCGCGTCGTTGGATCATTCCATCACCTTTTCATCCTACGCTTTCGCTTCGCTGAGCATCAACCTTTGATACGTCCGTCTAACACCCTAGTCACCGAACCCTATTACCCAACCAAACAGACCCTCTTCTCCATCGGGTTCTTCTTCTCATCTTCCCCAAAAACTCCACAGTTCTGCAACTCCATCACCTCCACCAGCTACACCTTCTTCTCGAACCACACACCACCACCACAACCACCCGACAACACCACGACATCTCTCCCTAGCCTAGACTTCTTTCCAAATTCACATCTCTGAACCCTAGGTGTGGGTTTGACAAGAAAGCTCGAGCTAGGGTTTCACCAACAGCGAGGAGAAGACAAAATTGAGGGCAGGAAAATCTTCAGAAGAGCAGAGGGGACATACCCAAAGCATGGGTCGAGCTCAATTCAGGAAATTGGTGAGAGAATTTGATTTTCCCCAAAAAATTAGGGTTTCGAATTAGGGTTTTGTATTTTTGAAAAACTATAAAAGGGAAGCTGTAGAGAATGCAAAAACTGTTCTTAGGTCATCCGAGAAACCCCCTAATTGGGTTAATTTCATGTTGTTGTTTCAATTTCAATTTCATAATTCAGTTAATTTCAATTTCAAATATTTATGTTGTTAAACTTGTTCTGAATCCACACTAGGGTGAGAAGACCCTTAAGCCATGATGGTTAGCCATTAGGTTAGTTTTTGTTGAACTCAAAATAGCTTAGGCTAGTTAGATTCCTAAAAGCTCAACTGACTTGTGATTAGTGGTGCTGTAAGAAGACCACTAATGCTAGGGGTCAGTGGTAGTTCTAAGGGATTAACCAGCCATATTAGTTAGAGACCTAGAAACCTAAATGACCTGTGATTGTTTATGCTTTAATCAGATAGGCAATGCTAGGGGTTAATCCAAGGATTTTAGGTAGTTAACTAGACACATGACAAGGATTTATCCTAGGCTAACTAGCTAGGTGAAAGAGAATTCTCATCCATCTCCATACACTTCATTCCCATCCACATTCACATCTTCCATGTCCTGTTCTTGTTAATTTTCTTTCATGTCCTGTTTTCAAATTTTAATTTTCATATTTTCACTTTTGCTATAACTGTTAGTTCTGATTTTGTTCACTTCTCACAGCTCTCATTCAGTCCATTCATGCTCTGTTAGCAGTTAGAGATAGCTAGGAAAACTTCATAACACCCCAAGTCTCTGTGGATCGACCCGTATTTGCAGATTAGCTTCAATCGACACCGTGCACTTGCGGTATTAGTTTGTAGGTCTTTTTAGAAACCTACCAAGTTTTTGGCGCCGCTGCCGGGGACTTGGCGCTGTGTCTTGATTTGTTCTTTGCTGTTTCGTTGCATTCACTTCCATCTTCAACTGCCATTGTGTTTTCTTTTTCTTTACTTTACCCTGTACATATTTTGTTTAGTTTTTTTTTTCTTTTCAGTCATTGCTACTGCAACTGTGTAGTTCTGCATCATTTGCATACTACTTGTATATATGTGTTAGCTGTACTGTTAGTTGTGGTTTTAGCTTTTCAGTCAATTGCATCATTGTTTTATCTCACATTTAGTTTAAGTCACCTGCATCATAAGTCCTGTAACATATCCTTGTTGTTTTTCTTTCCTTGCTCATTTGCTTGCTGTTGCTCTTAGCTTGCAGCTGCACTTGCATCATTTGCTGTTTACATTTCATTCTTGCTGTTTGCATCTTCATCTAGTTGTTTGCTTGCTGTTCTTGCACAGCATCATAGCATCTTCTTGCCTGTTGCTTTAGTGCACTGCTGTGAACTGCTTAGCCCATTTGCACCTTTGTTGCTGGTTCTGCCTTGAACCTGGTGCTGCTGCTGCTTGCACTGCCTCTACTGTTGCTGGTGAACTGGTGGAACTGAGGCTGTTACTTTCCCTGTTGTTGCCTGCTGCTGCCTTCTGCACCTGTTGCTGTGTGACCTGACCCAAAGCCTGTTGTTGTGTTGTTGCTGCTGCTGCTGATCTGCTCCTGCTGCTAGGCCTGAAGTGGTGCTGCTGCCATTCATAAGCCAAGCCCAACTGGGCCTCAACAAAGACAAAAGCTTAGGATGATCCAAAGCCCAACTGGGCTTTTGCAACCAAACTGAGCAGCTGGGCTGTGCTTAAGCAAGTAAGCCTAAACCCACAATGAAAAGTAGATACTTTGATAATATGCCATAATTGAAAACAAGAACTCCTTCTTTTTGAAAAAAATGAAAAATGAAAATAAAAAATAAAAAATTGAAAAAAAACATAAAAATGGAGCTCATTTACCTTGAAATGTTGACTCTTGTGCAAATATATAATTATTAGGAGTCTTAGTCTAGATATTTAGGCACCCTGATTCTAGCACAATTCACATAGTGATAAGAAATTTGCACGCGCACGATCTACCAATACATGTATAGCCTCGATCTTCAAGGTGTTTGATAGGAAGTCACGATTGCCAATCACTTTAGAATACTGAACGAAACTTGACTAGCTTGTTCTTTGGTTGGTTGGGATAGAAGGTGGAGGTTACATTAAGAAAGACAACCATCGAATTTAACTGGGTGCATCAAAAAGGGCTACCTCTTGCAAAGTGTCATGTAATCTTTTATTTCCTTTTGTATGTGTATCAAAAGTGTTTCCTTATAAAAAAAAAAAAAAGAATGAAAAAAAAAAAGAATGAAAAAAATGAAAAAATCAATCAAGTATTTTTCAATTCCATCCTCTCTTGTTCCAAAAATAAAAGAGAGTAGTCAATGTAAATAAGAGTCATGTAAAGAGTCATCTTTTGTGTTTTATTGTAATAAGCAAGGAAGGGTGTATGCCATTGATGTACAACGCGAGTAATTGTGAAATACCTCCAACTCATTCACAATTCTCGTAAAGTCCGGACAGCTAGCTAGATTTCGACATTGGTTCTTAGCCTGAGAAACTATCTCTTGGTGATTAGTAGTCATAACATCCGATCTTTCTTTACACATGTGTAGATACACTTTACACTCTTATCACATGTCTTTATTTGTTATCAGTGCTAGGATTGTGCCTTCGATAGCTAGATTCTCCATTTTGCTGTGAGCTTTTACTGACTTGCGCATGTCACATTTGATGGAATCTGAGCTTATATTTTGTCCTAGAACTTTGTAGGTACGTTCTAAGCAAACCTTCACGAGACTTCAACTCGTCCACTAGGGACACTTAGTGGTTTAAAAGGCTTAGTGCATACGCTAAATGCATTCGAGAGACCAGCGACAGTGGTATAGGTAGGATTTCCTTAGTTTTGTTTTACTTGAGGACAAGTAAAATTCAGGTTTGGGGGTATTTGATGAGTGCTAAAAAGTGCATATTTCTATATATTTTTCTTGGCATTTAACTCATCTTTTGTGCATTAATTCTACATTTTATCCCATATTATGTGTTTTCGTTGTTTTCAAGAATAAATACTTTTCTTAATTAATTTTGCATTTTTAGGTACTAAATAAAGCCTGGTTAACTCACGGAGCAAAAAGAGCAAAGAAACGGCAAAGACTCTCGCTAGGAGGAAGCGAAGAATGATGTTTGCAAGAGCCGGATCAACTAGAAGTGGGCTTGAAGAGGAAGAATTGTTCTTAAAGAAGATATGGGCTTGGTATACCCAAGGCCCAAAACCCTTACCCAAATCCATTTCCATTATCCATACCCATTTCCATGAGAGTCATCAGATTGGATCCATCTCATCATCCAACGGCCACCTCATCATTGTGCATCAAACTCCGAAGCTCCCGTCAAACACTATAGTACCTAACTCCATCTGAAGCCGTCAGTTTTGTTGTATCTCATCATCCAACGATCGCTTCTATCGCGTCGTTGGATCATTCCATCACCTTTTCATCCTACGCTTTCGCTTCGCTGAGCATCAACCTTTGATACGTCCGTCTAACACCCTAGTCACCGAACCCTATTACCCAACCAAACAGACCCCTCTTCTCCATCGGGTTCTTCTTCTCATCTTCCCCAAAAACTCCACAGTTCTGCAACTCCATCACCTCCACCAGCTACACCTTCTTCTCGAACCACACCACCACCACAACCACCCGACAACACCACGACATCTCTCCCTAGCCTAGACTTCTTTCCAAATTCACATCTCTGAACCCTAGGTGTGGGTTTGACAAGAAAGCTCGAGCTAGGGTTTCACCAACAGCGAGGAGAAGACAAAATTGAGGGCAGGAAAATCTTCAGAAGAGCAGAGGGGACATACCCAAAGCATGGGTCGAGCTCAATTCAGGAAATTGGTGAGAGAATTTGATTTTCCCCAAAAAATTAGGGTTTCGAATTAGGGTTTTGTATTTTTGAAAAACTATAAAAGGGAAGCTGTAGAGAATGCAAAAACTGTTCTTAGGTCATCCGAGAAACCCCCTAATTGGGTTAATTTCATGTTGTTGTTTCAATTTCAATTTCATAATTCAGTTAATTTCAATTTCAAATATTTATGTTGTTAAACTTGTTCTGAATCCACACTAGGGTGAGAAGACCCTTAAGCCATGATGGTTAGCCATTAGGTTAGTTTTTGTTGAACTCAAAATAGCTTAGGCTAGTTAGATTCCTAAAAGCTCAACTGACTTGTGATTAGTGGTGCTGTAAGAAGACCACTAATGCTAGGGGTCAGTGGTAGTTCTAAGGGATTAACCAGCCATATTAGTTAGAGACCTAGAAACCTAAATGACCTGTGATTGTTTATGCTTTAATCAGATAGGCAATGCTAGGGGTTAATCCAAGGATTTTAGGTAGTTAACTAGACACATGACAAGGATTTATCCTAGGCTAACTAGCTAGGTGAAAGAGAATTCTCATCCATCTCCATACACTTCATTCCCATCCACATTCACATCTTCCATGTCCTGTTCTTGTTAATTTTCTTTCATGTCCTGTTTTCAAATTTTAATTTTCATATTTTCACTTTTGCTATAACTGTTAGTTCTGATTTTGTTCACTTCTCACAGCTCTCATTCAGTCCATTCATGCTCTGTTAGCAGTTAGAGATAGCTAGGAAAACTTCATAACACCCCAAGTCTCTGTGGATCGACCCGTATTTGCAGATTAGCTTCAATCGACACCGTGCACTTGCGGTATTAGTTTGTAGGTCTTTTTAGAAACCTACCAAGTTTTTGGCGCCGCTGCCGGGGACTTGGCGCTGTGTCTTGATTTGTTCTTTGCTGTTTCGTTGCATTCACTTCCATCTTCAACTGCCATTGTTGTTTTCTTTTTCTTTACTTTACCCTGTACATATTTTGTTTAGTTTTTTTTTTCTTTTCAGTCATTGCTACTGCAACTGTGTAGTTCTGCATCATTTGCATACTACTTGTATATATGTGTTAGCTGTACTGTTAGTTGTGGTTTTAGCTTTTCAGTCAATTGCATCATTGTTTTATCTCACATTTAGTTTAAGTCACCTGCATCATAAGTCCTGTAACATATCCTTGTTGTTTTTCTTTCCTTGCTCATTTGCTTGCTGTTGCTCTTAGCTTGCAGCTGCACTTGCATCATTTGCTGTTTACATTTCATTCTTGCTGTTTGCATCTTCATCTAGTTGTTTGCTTGCTGTTCTTGCACAGCATCATAGCATCTTCTTGCCTGTTGCTTTAGTGCACTGCTGTGAACTGCTTAGCCCATTTGCACCTTTGTTGCTGGTTCTGCCTTGAACCTGGTGCTGCTGCTGCTTGCACTGCCTCTACTGTTGCTGGTGAACTGGTGGAACTGAGGCTGTTACTTTCCCTGTTGTTGCCTGCTGCTGCCTTCTGCACCTGTTGCTGTGTGACCTGACCCAAAGCCTGTTGTTGTGCTGTTGCTGCTGCTGCTGATCTGCTCCTGCTGCTAGGCCTGAAGTGGTGCTGCTGCCATTCATAAGCCAAGCCCAACTGGGCCTCAACAAAGACAAAAGCTTAGGATGATCCAAAGCCCAACTGGGCTTTTGCAACCAAACTGAGCAGCTGGGCTGTGCTTAAGCAAGTAAGCCTAAACCCACAATGAAAAGTAGATACTTTGATAATATGCCATAATTGAAAACAAGAACTCCTTCTTTTTGAAAAAAATGAAAATAAAAAATAAAAAATTGAAAAAAAATATAAAAATGGAGCTCATTTACCTTGAAATGTTGACTCTTGTGCAAATATGTAATTATTAGGAGTCTTAGTCTAGATATTTAGGCACCCTGATTCTAGCACAATTCACATAGTGATAAGAAATTTGCACGCGCACGATCTACCAATACATGTATAGCCTCGATCTTCAAGGTGTTTGATAGGAAGTCACGATTGCCAATCACTTTAGAATACTGAACGAAACTTGACTAGCTTGTTCTTTGGTTGGTTGGGATAGAAGGTGGAGGTTACATTAAGAAAGACAACCATCGAATTTAACTGGGTGCATCAAAAAGGGCTACCTCTTGCAAAGTGTCATGTAATCTTTTATTTCCTTTTGTATGTGTATCAAAAGTGTTTCCTTATAAAAAAAAAAAAAAGAATGAAAAAAAAAAAGAATGAAAAAAATGAAAAAATCAATCAAGTATTTTTCAATTCCATCCTCTCTTGTTCCAAAAATAAAAGAGAGTAGTCAATGTAAATAAGAGTCATGTAAAGAGTCATCTTTTGTGTTTTATTGTAATAAGCAAGGAAGGGTGTATGCCATTGATGTACAACGCGAGTAATTGTGAAATACCTCCAACTCATTCACAATTCTCGTAAAGTCCGGACAGCTAGCTAGATTTCGACATTGGTTCTTAGCCTGAGAAACTATCTCTTGGTGATTAGTAGTCATAACATCCGATCTTTCTTTACACATGTGTAGATACACTTTACACTCTTATCACATGTCTTTATTTGTTATCAGTGCTAGGATTGTGCCTTCGATAGCTAGATTCTCCATTTTGCTGTGAGCTTTTACTGACTTGCGCATGTCACATTTGATGGAATCTGAGCTTATATTTTGTCCTAGAACTTTGTAGGTACGTTCTAAGCAAACCTTCACGAGACTTCAACTCGTCCACTAGGGACACTTAGTGGTTTAAAAGGCTTAGTGCATACGCTAAATGCATTCGAGAGACCAGCGACAGTGGTATAGGTAGGATTTCCTTAGTTTTGTTTTACTTGAGGACAAGTAAAATTCAGGTTTGGGGGTATTTGATGAGTGCTAAAAAGTGCATATTTCTATATATTTTTCTTGGCATTTAACTCATCTTTTGTGCATTAATTCTACATTTTATCCCATATTATGTGTTTTCGTTGTTTTCAAGAATAAATACTTTTCTTAATTAATTTTGCATTTTTAGGTACTAAATAAAGCCTGGTTAACTCACGGAGCAAAAAGAGCAAAGAAACGGCAAAGACTCTCGCTAGGAGGAAGCGAAGAATGATGTTTGCAAGAGCCGGATCAACTAGAAGTGGGCTTGAAGAGGAAGAATTGTTCTTAAAGAAGATATGGGCTTGGTATACCCAAGGCCCAAAACCCTTACCCAAATCCATTTCCATTATCCATACCCATTTCCATGAGAGTCATCAGATTGGATCCATCTCATCATCCAACGGCCACCTCATCATTGTGCATCAAACTCCGAAGCTCCCGTCAAACACTATAGTACCTAACTCCATCTGAAGCCGTCAGTTTTGTTGTATCTCATCATCCAACGATCGCTTCTATCGCGTCGTTGGATCATTCCATCACCTTTTCATCCTACGCTTTCGCTTCGCTGAGCATCAACCTTTGATACGTCCGTCTAACACCCTAGTCACCGAACCCTATTACCCAACCAAACAGACCCCTCTTCTCCATCGGGTTCTTCTTCTCATCTTCCCCAAAAACTCCACAGTTCTGCAACTCCATCACCTCCACCAGCTACACCTTCTTCTCGAACCACACCACCACCACAACCACCCGACAACACCACGACATCTCTCCCTAGCCTAGACTTCTTTCCAAATTCACATCTCTGAACCCTAGGTGTGGGTTTGACAAGAAAGCTCGAGCTAGGGTTTCACCAACAGCGAGGAGAAGACAAAATTAAGGGCAGGAAAAGCTTCAGAAGAGCAGAGGGGACATACCCAAAGCATGGGTCGAGCTCAATTCAGGAAATTGGTGAGAGAATTTGATTTTCCCAAAAAAATTAGGGTTTCGAATTAGGGTTTTGTATTTTTGAAAAACTATAAAAGGGAAGCTGTAGAGAATGCAAAAACTGTTCTTGGGTCATCCGAGAAACCCCCTAATTGGGTTAATTTAATTCTCAATGTCAATTTGATTTCACTGTTAATTTTTAGGGTTCTTCATTTGCAATTTTCATTCATTGTTTAGTTGTTTAAATGCAATGTTATTTCACATGATCATGTTTAGTTCCATTTTAATGTTAATTATGTTCTGAGTTCACTGCTAGGGTTAGATGAAACCATTAATTCATTGTTAAGTTCAGTTCAAGTTTTGATATAGTCTTGTTGTGCTAAGAATGCTAGGATTGAAATTATCCTTCAGGATTGCTTACTCATCTAAGTGATTGATCTGCGGTTAGTTTGTTTTGTGAGAGGACAGCTAAAACTAGGATTAGATAATTATCTTAGTGATACTAAACCATCCTCCTGAAACAACCCTTTGATGAGCAGCAGGCTTGAACCTTCACTGCCATCTAGATAGTCAGCAAGCCTAGAAGCTCACTGATATCTACACCAGGGACAAGAACATAATGGAACTAGGATGACTTAACTTAAGTTAGTGTTGGATTCAATCCCTAATTCTTTATTTCTTTGTTCTAGTGCTTCACTGCCATTACTTCCTTGGTTCTTTATTTCTCACTGCCTTAGGCTCATTGCCTTTGATTCTTTGCCACTGTCAATATTTGCATCTTTGGCTCACTGCCACTGTCACTTACTGTCACTGCTTAGCTTAGGAAACTTCAACTACACACACAAGTCCCTGTGGATTCGACCCGTTCTTGCACACACTACAACCGACACCGTGCACTTGCGGTTTAACAAGTAGGCTTTCTTTTACTCTTATTTTCTACATCTTTAAGAGCCTACCATAATCTCTCACAAGTTGGTTAGGACAAGATTAGGAAATTGATGTAATCCTAAGGGAATTAGAAGTCATCTAATTCTAAGAAAAGGAAAGACATGTAATAAGGTAATAGGACTAGGAAAATTAATTCATAGTTATATATATATATATGATCACCAAAGTTGTGGTTGATCATATGAGCAAGATTAGATCTTGTGTTTAGTTTTGAGATATTTTCTAAACATCAATAAAGAGAGTTGTCTTTATATAAGCTAAGTTTCATCTTGCAGTTTCCATTAATTGGTA
The DNA here is from genome assembly GCF_003573695.1 of Papaver somniferum. NCBI lineage: Eukaryota > Viridiplantae > Streptophyta > Magnoliopsida > Ranunculales > Papaveraceae > Papaver > Papaver somniferum. The sequence goes on along the minus strand of NC_039368.1, from coordinate 73,566,189 downwards.
TTAGAGCTTGTTTCTGAGCCATGGAAAACGAAACCACCATTGTGGGTGCAAAACAGTTCACGCCACCATCAATACAAGTTCCAATCCTCAACGCCACAAACTAAACAGTATGGGCCATGAGAATGAAGGTACTGATGAAAATCTACAAAGTTTGGGAAACAATTGATCCTGGTACATTGGACCCAGACAAAAACAATGTTTCCATTGGATTACTCTTTCAAGCAATACCAGAGTGTCTTGTTCTACAAGTTGGTGAACAGGAAACTTCAAAGAAAATTTGGGATGCAATAAAGGCACGTAATCTCGGAGCTGATCGAGTTAAAGAAGCCCGTCTGCAAACCTTAATGTCTGAATTTGAAAGAGTAAAGATGAAAGACACTGATACTATTGATAGCTTTGCAGGAAAGCTATCAGAGATAGCCTCAAAAGCTGCGTCACTTGGACAATCCATTGATGAAGATAAACTGGTAAAGAAGTTTCTCAATAGTTTACCAAGATCCAAGTATATTCATATCATAGCTTCTCTCGAAGAAGTCTTAGATTTAAAGAAGACTAGCTATGAAGATATAATTGGAAGATTGAAATCATATGAAGAAAGAATTCTTGATGAAGAAAACAATGGAGAAACTCAAGGAAAACTATTGTAGACAAATTCTTACCAACAAAACTCTGCGACAAGAGGAAGAGGTCGTGGAAGAGGTGGTAGAGGAAACAGAGGCTGTGAAAGGGGAGGAAGGTTTAACTCACAAGATAGAACAACAAGTCATAATGATCAAAACCAAGGGAAAGAAAAGAAGGATAGATCAAACATTATTTGTTACAGATGTGATAAACCAGGACACTTCTCCTCTGTATGCCCTGAAAGAATACAAAACATGGAAGAAGTAAACAAGAATGAAACAAGGGAAGCAGATACAACTCTTTTCATGCACGAAATTGTATTCTTAAACGAAGGGAAACTAATACCAAAGAACTACGAATCAAAGGATGGAGAAGAAGGAATCTGGTATTTAGATAATGGAGCCAGCAATCACATGACTGGTAAGAGACACTACTTTTCTGAACTCAATGAGAAAATCAAAGGACAAGTGAAGTTTGGGGATGGATCCTCTGTAGAAATTGAAAGGAAAAGATCAATTCTATTTCAGAGCAAGACCGGAGAACAGAAGCTTGTCAAAAACATCTACTTCATCCCAAACTTACAAAGCAACATTCTAAGTTTAGGACAAGCTACAGAAGTTGGATGTGATGTTAGAATGCCACAAGATTATCTAACAGTTCATAACCCAAGTGGAAGACTTTTAGTTAGAGTCTCACGCTCACAGAATAGACTCTACAAGATAAGTCTCATGATTGGAAGGCCATTATGTCTGAATATGAGACTGGAAGATCAGACATGGAAGTGGCACGCAAGGTTAGGACACATAAGCTTTAGAACTTTAAAGGCAATGTCTCAGAACAAGATGGTTCGAGGGCTACCACAGATAAACGATGAATCAAGGATCTGTGAATCATGTTTAGTTGGGAAACAAACGCGCCAAGGTTTTCCAAAAGCAACAACATTCAGAGCCTCAAAGCCATTAGAGCTTCTTCATGCTGATTTATGTGGTCCTACTACACCACAAACCCTTGCAAATAACAAATACATATTTGTTATTATAGATGACTTCTCAAGATATATGTGGTCTATTCTTATGAAAGAAAAGAGTGAAGCATTTGACAGATTCAAAGCTTACAGATTATTCAATCCAACAAAGAAAAGAGTAATAATGAGTCGAGATGTGGTATTCGATGAAAAAGCGAACTGGAAAGAAACTAATGATGGACCAAGTAGGGATCCAGGAATGTTTCACATGATATGGGGTCAAGTAACTGATGAAGGCGAAGGACCCATAATCATCAATACCAATGGAAACAATGATGTTAATCAAGAAGAAGAAGAGAATAATGAAAACACTGAGAATAACGAAGAAGTAGAAGAAGAAGAAGAAGAGATCGATGAAATAACTCAACCCGTTCCACTGCGAAAATCAACAAGACAGATACAAAAGCCACAGTATCTGGAGGATTATGTTCTTCAAGCTGCAGAAGAATATGAGATTATGCTACTTTCTGTTAATGATGAACCAAGGAATTTTCAGGAAGCAAAGGTCTCGACTAAATGGACACAAGCATGTAGAGAAGAATTTATTTCGATCAACAGAAACAAGACTTGGTTTCTAGTTGATAAGCCAGAGGAAGAATCAAACTCATGGGAAATTCACCACTTAGACGTTAAGACAGCATTCTTACATGATGAATTGCGAGAAGATGTGTATGTTGAACAACCAGAAGGTTTTGAAGTAAAAGGACAAGAGCATAAGGTTTATAAGTTATCAAAAGCTTTATATGGTCTAAGACAAGCTCCTCGAGCCTGGAATACAAAGTTAGATCAAATATTAAAAGAAATCAGATTTGTTAAGTGCTCTAAAGAAACATCAGTATACAGAAGAGAAGAAAAAGGAACGCTTCTTGTGATTGCAGTCTATGTAGATGATCTATTTTTAACTGGCAACCCCCTTAAGGTGATCAATGAGTTCAAGAGAGAAATATCATCAAAGTTTGAGATGTCAGACCTCGGAAAACTCACTTATTACCTTGGCATAGAAGTACATCAAGGAGTAGATGGGATTCAGATTAAACAAGAAGCTTATGCAAGGAGAATTCTGAAAGAAGCAGGACTTGAAACTTGTAATCCAACTAAGATACCAATGGAGTTTGGACTTAAAGTTTCAAAGGCACAAGAAGAAGCTGAGATTGATCCAACGAGTTATAGAAGAAATGTTGGATGCCTTAGATACTTGTTACACACAAGACCAGACTTGGCTTTCTCTGTGGGAGTAGCAAGCCGTTATATGCAGAGTCCATGCAAGTCTCATGGTGATGTAATAAAGCATATATTGAGATATCTAAGAGGAACAATCAGCTGTGGATTGAAGTATGGTCGAGGAGGATCAAAAGGAATTGTTGGGTATAGTGATAGCAGTCATAATATTGACCAAGATGATGGAAAAAGTACAACTGGTCATATATTTTATCTAGGAGAAGCACCTATTACATGGTGTTCACAGAAGCAAGACACTGTAGCCCTCTCATCCTGTGAAGCTGAGTTTATGGCTGCAACAGAAGCAGCTAAACAATCAATATGGCTTCAAGAACTGTTGGGTCAAATCAAAGGAAGAGAACCTGAAAAAGTTCTCATCAAGATTGATAATAAGTCTGCAATTGCACTCACTAAAAATCCAGTGTTTCATGGGAAGACGAAACACATTCACAAAAGGTATCATTTCATACGAGAATGCATCGAGAAGGAGGTCATTAACGTAGAACACATACCTGGAACTGAGCAGAAGGCAGATATATTAACAAAGGCATTGCCTCGGATCAAGTTTGAAGAGATGAGGAAATTAATAGGAGTACAAGATTTTTCACAAGAACAGTTGAAGCTTAAGGGGGAGAATGTTGGATAAACTTCAACATTAAGCCTAAGATAATCTCTAACAAGTTGGTTAGGACAAGATTAGGAAATTGATGTAATCCTAAGGGAATTAGAAGTCATCTAGTTCTAAGAAAAGGAAAGACATGTAATAAGGTAATAGGACTAGGAAAAGGAATTCATAGTTATATATATATATATATATATATGATCACCAAAGTTGTGGTTGATCATATGAGCAAGATTAGATCTTGTGTTTAGTTTTGAGAGATTTTCTAAACATCAATAAAGAGAGTTGTCTTTATATAAACTAAGTTTCATTTTGCAGTTGCCATTAAAAATGAGCTTAACTTCATTGTATTTACATTGGGAACTAAATTATGGAGAGATGTTACTGCTGCAAGCACGCCCGTATCAGTTCATGGTCTTCCTATTACTCGTATAAGAGAAGCCACTGGCAGAGACAAACAAGCCATCTTTTGCAGTAACACTGGTGGTGGATGTGGATGTTTCGTTTGAAAGATATTAGTAACTCTGGGAGGAGGAGGAGGCTCTAACGTGAAAAACAATGAGATAGAGATGCTGCTATTGCTCAATCTGCATGATGAGAAGTTTCAGTTCATTAAAGTCCAAAGTAAAGGTACAACAACTGACGAGGAGCCGAAGCAGTCACTTTTTGATTATCCCCATCTCTTGGAGTTCAAAGGGTATCCGTGTATTGCGCGTGTAGAAAAATCATTAGAGAATAATGGAAGTAATTGTTATAATCCTCTCCGTCATGATTTTCATGGAAGTGGTAGTTACTGCTGCTGTTGTAAAGTTCATTTGTACCTGTTCAAGGATGAATTCAAGAAAGTGTGGGTTAAAGAAGAGAGTTTCGATGTTTGTTTGAAACCTTCACATCACCATCGATACTGGTCTATTCTTTCCCGCCAGGCACCAGATCCCTGCTTTTTTTGTTTTGGCAATACTACTATCTTCAAAAATATTGTATCGAGAAGATAATAATTCTTATTATGATAATAATAATAATAATAATCTGGTTACACAACTCTTGAATATATAGAGCACAATATTATGATAAAGCAAAGATCTTATATGCTAGGAAATAATGTATATTCTTAAATGAGGATAATATTAACACTCCCCCTCAAGTTGGTGCATAGATATCACACATGCCCAACTTGTCCAGAAAAATCAAGTACTTCTTACTTGACACTCCATGTGTGAGAATATCTGCAAGTTGTTCTTCAGACCGAACCGGTGGCAGCTCAATAATGTTGTTGTCCAGCTTCTCTTTGATGAAGAACCCGTCAACCTACACATGTTTAGTACGATCATGTTGAACATGATTATGAGAAATATCAAGCGCAGCTTTGTTATCACAATACAGAGTAATAGGATCCTTGAGAGGAACTCCCAAATCCTTAAGGAGAAACTTCAGCCACAAAGTTTCACAAATTCCATCTGCCATACCTATGAATTCAGCCTCTGCACTTGATCGTGTAACAATATTTTGTTTCTTACTTCTCCAAGTAACTAAGTTACCTCCCACAAAGGTAAAGTAGCCTGCAGTAGAACGTCTGCCATCTATTACTCCTGCATAGCCATAATCTGTATACGCCAAAACCTTTCTGTAATCTTCAGTTTTAGAGAATAAAATTCCTTTTCCAGGAGCAGACTTCAAATACCTCAAAATACGTAAAACTGCATCCATGTGTTGTTCACCTGGATTGTGCATGAATTAACTAACAACACTGAGTGCATAAGCAAGATCTGGCCTTGTGTGAGATAGATACATCAATCTCCCCACAAGTCTTTGATATCTCATTTTATCAGCAGGAACTTGATCAGGTTCAATACACAAATTTACCTTTTCTTCTAAAGGTGTATGGACTGGCTGACATGCTGACATGCCCACTTCTTTTAGTAGATCAAGAACACATTTCCTTTGTTACAAGAAAATTCCTTCACCAGATCGAGAAACTTCAATCCCAAGGAAGTATTTCAACGAACCAAGATCTTTTATTTGAAATTCCTTTGATAAGTATCTTTGCAAAGATCTCCTCTCGTCTGAATCATTTCCTGTCACCACCATATCATCTACATATATGATAAGAGCAGTAATTTTATCCTTCCTTTTCTTTATGAACAAAGTATGATCAGAATTACTCTGACGATGTCCAAAGTTCCTCATAGATTTGGTGAATCTGTCAAACCAGGCCCTTGGAGATTGTTTTAGTCCATACAATGACTTGTTTAGATTACATACCTTCTTACCATGAGATCCTGGAACTGAAATACCAGGTAGGAGCTACATGTAAACTTCTTCAGTTAATTCACCATGCAAGAAGGCGTTCTTTACATCAAACTGCTGCAAAGGCCAATCCAAGTTTGCAGCAAGCGATAACAAGACTCGTACTGTGTTGATTTTTGCTACTGGAGCAAAAGTTTCTGTATAGTCGATACTTTAAGTTTGGATGTACCCTTTAGCAACTAATCTTGCTTTATAACGTTCAATCTCACCATTTTCCTTGTATTTAATGGTGAAAATCCAACGACACCCCACAATTTTTCTTCCTTCTGGATAATCAACATAATCCCAAGTACCATTCTGTAAAAGGGCCCTCATTTCTTCTTCCATATCTGCTCTCCATTTTGGATCAGCTAATGCTTCCTGCACATTGTTAGGAATAAAAACAATAGATAGTTGATTCACGAATGCCTTATTAGCTTTAGACAAACGGTGGTGAGAGACATACTGACTCATAGGGTACTTAACCATACTAGAGATTTCAGTTTCATATCTAGGTTTAGGAATACCTCTGTTTACACGTTGTGGAAGTTGTTTCCTTGATTTGTTAGTAACATCCGTAACAGACGATTGGTTTGGTGTTTCATCTTCTTGAGGTAACGTAGACTCTGGAATATCTTCTATCATAACTCCATATTGAATCTCAATATCATGATCCAATACTGTACTTCCTTTTTATTCTCTTGAAGAACCTTCATCAACAGATTCTCTGACCATATCATATGAGTTTTTAATAACAGATATATCAATTTCCGATATATCTTCATCATAGTTAAGAGTCTGAATTTCCTTATGGTACTCCCCCTAAAGTTCAGACTCACATGAAAAATACATTGAATCTTCATGAAATACAACATCCAAAGTAACAAACATTTTTTTGGTTGGAGGATGATAGCAACGGTACCCCTTTTTTGTTGCTGCATATCCTACAAATACACACTTCAAAGCTCTAGGAGCCAACTTATCACGTTGGTTCTTGTGTAGATGAACATAAGCTACATAACCAAACACATGAGGCGGAAGATTCGGAACAGTTGGAGCCACAACTGCTTCAGCAAGATCTTGATGGGGTGTTTGAAACACAATTGTACTAGATGGAAATCGATTTATAAGATATGTTGCATAAGTAAGTGCCTCACCCCAATACAGCAATGGCATATGTGCTTCTATCAATGAAGCACGTACCACTTCCAGTAAGTGACGATTCTTTCTCTCTGCTACTCCATTCTGTTGAGGCGTATTAGAGCAAGTAGTTTGATAAATAATTCAGTATCCCTCCAAATAATGTTGAAGATCAGAATCCATATATTCACCACCATTATCACTACGAAGTACTTGAATCTGTTTGTTTTATTGAGTGTTAATCATCTTGGAACTGTTGAAACAAGGTAGTAACTTTATTTTTGTTTTTTATAAGACACACCCACGTCATCCTAGTGCAATCATCAATAAAAGTAACAAACCATCTTGAACCACCCAGAGTAGTAGTTTTAGATGGTCCCCAAACATCAGAGTGTATGATCATAAAAGGAACTGGACTCTTATTAAATGATAATGGAAACACGATGGCTTTTTACAAGTTCAGATACTTCACAACTAATAAAATCGCACGCGCGATGCGCTTGCCACCGGCAATTCGGTATTGAGTAATAAGATCAAAGTCATATATATTTATTTCAGTTTTTTAAAACACAGGTGAGCTATATACGTCGTCATGGGATATCCCCATAACCTGATCTCTCTCTAACACGTTAGTTTGATGTTATCTGAGAAACCATGTAATAGATGAAAACACGCATTACCTTGCATATAAAACTCAAGGAGACACAAAGTCCACCTGATTACAATTCTCAACAATAAAATTTATAAAAAACAACAAATCCCAGAAAAAGTAAACAATTCATTTCACCACAAAATTTATGTTTTATGGTTCAAATTTGTTACAGACTTACAGTCAATTGATTTCACGGCAATTTCTTTATATAACAGACGGGATGGCCTATATTTTTTCAGCACCACCTTTCGACCGTTCCCGTAAAATGGTCTATCAATTCATCATTCAACAACTTATGTTCTCGACATCAACATCGTAAAAGCCATCAAATTAATACCGGAGTAGTCAATGATTCCAGCACAGCAAAAACCCATTTCAAAATTTAACTGCCTGCCAATAAGCCATTTCTAAGCCACAATTAATAGAACTACGTAAATTTAAAGTGAATATCTTCATTCACGCATTTCTTCAAACACAATAAACACCGTATTAGTACGTTTGCACATTTAAGGTTTACTCTCCACATACATGACAAACAATTGCAAACACCAATCAAGAATAAATGATTTTCAGAAATCCCTAATGTATGACCCCAATACAGGATAATCGAAGTATGTTGAATTAGTGTGCAAAATTAAAATGGGAAATAATTTCGCAGCACTATACTTCTGAGATTGAATACCCATTAACATTAAGATTTAAGTGTAAAAATCAGATTTCGCCGTAAGTATTTACTGTAGGAGGAATCTTCTGAGATTGGATATTGATTATACTTGATTTTCTCTCAAACACTGAGTAGAATTCTTGGTGGAGCTCAGATTTTGTATTCATCATCCAACCAAACCAATGAATGATTATAAATTTCTTTTGAATGATCATAGATTTCTGTTTCATAGGGATCAAAGAGAAAGAATATGGAGAGAACCGAGAGAAGAGAGGAGACAGATCAATGTCATCTCTGTGAATTTGTCAGTGTTTAGATTTTGCTACAATATTATCCTTCATCATAAAAACGCTGGTAAAAACACGGAAGGGTGTAATTGTAAAATCCTGTCGGTCCGTTGAAAGTCCTATTTTTCTTTATTATAGTAAGATGAAAACTAGAAATATCAATTTTTGCAAACAAATTAGGAAATAATTTTTTCAAATAACCAAACGACGCATGTCCCAATCGTCGATGCCATAACAAAATTTGAGAGTTTTGTCTCTCCCCCTCAGAACCATCAGCAAGAAGAGTTTGACGCAGCTTATCCTAATTACTAGACACCAAATCCAGATAATATAGCTTCCCACGCTTAACACCATAACCAATCGTTTGCTTTTTTTTGATGTCCTTAAAAACACAACAGTCATGCCAAAATATTACTACACAATGTAAAGTATTAGTTATTTGGAAAATTGATAGGAGATTACAGTCTAATGTAGGAACTACTTAGACAGAATCTAAGTTTAAAGTTTCAGTGAGAGATATTGACCCTTCACCAGTAATTGGAGCTTGTGAGACATTTGCAGTAGAGACTGTTTTTTGTAAGGTTGGTTTAAGGGAAGAGATTTTTTTAGAATCACATGTCATATGGTCTTTTTCACTATCCATGAATTATTCGAAACAAGTGAAGAAACATTTAAAACCTTACCATCGCTACCAGCCCTTGCTACTCAGATGTTACCATGGAATCTTTTCCTGTTGAAGCCATTTGAGCACCAGAATTTTTCTTTGTCTCCTTCTTCCTCTCAAGATGTTGATCCCACCAATTTTGATATCCAACCAGCTCGAAACACATGTCAATTGTATGTCCGGATTGATTACAGTGTGTACACTTAAGTGATGACTTTTCCACCTCAGTTTTTGAGTATCTCTGAAAAGACCCTTTTTTATTGTACCGGTTTCGAGTTGCCATAGAAGCAGGTTCAACTTCTTCTGATTCTTTTGCTATCGTTGTACGTCGAACAGATTCATGACGAACAAGTGCATAACATGATTCTAATTCAGGAATAGGATCCTTTCTCAAGATTTCACCACGGATATGCTCGAAACTTTCATCTAATCCAGCAAGGAAGATATGCACCCTTAGGCGCTGAATTGATTTTCGATAGGCTTCAATATCATTTGGATTCTCCATAACCACCTTGTCACGATGATCCAGCTCTCCAATGATTTCAGTTAGTTCCCCATAGTAAATCGAGAGTCCTCTGCCATTTTGTTTTGCCGAAAACGCTCGTCGATTTAGAGTAAATACCTGCATATCATCATCTCCATCATAAAAGGCTTTAGATAATGCATCCCAAGTATCTCGAGCAGTAGGTAACCGAATATATCTCTTCATGATTTCTGGTGACATAGACATCAACAACCATCTCTTGACTTTTTGATTATCTGTGTACCACTTCTCATATCTTGGATCTTCCTCAGTAGTTTTTTTTTGTCTTTCCCATAATAAAGGAGCTTTTTTCTTTTTCAGCGATATGCATCTCCATGATTTGTGACCACAAATCTTAGTTTGTTTCATCAAGAACAATCCCTGCCTTGAATGTTGCACCTTCAGATTGAGCGATAATAGGAGCAGATTTGTTTTCCATCTGCTCTTTTTGTTTTGGTTTATTTTGGTTAGATGATTCTGAATCACTACCCGTGATTCAAGAACCCTAGCTCATAGATACCATCTTCACAAATATAGGATCGAGAAGATAATAATTCTTATTATGATAATAATAATAATAATCTGGTTACACAACTCTTGAATGTATAAAGCACAATATTATGATAAAGCAAAGATCCTATATACTAGGAAAGAATATATATTCTTAAATGAGGATAATATTAACATACTACACCTCCGACTCGTATCTTCAGTTTCTCTGATCAGATCTTTCTCTACTGGTTCAATGGGAGATATCTTCATGTTTTCGACCTGCGTTCCAAAAATTACAGCTTGCATCAGCTTATTGTACTTATGATGATGGTTTATTTACAACTAAGATGAAAGAACCCTCGCGCACCTTTGATGATAGTGATGATTATCAGCTGCACTGTCAGGGGGAGAACTTCCTTTCTCTGCTACCCTTGGTACCTGAAGGAGTGGGAAGGAATGATATTGAGGTTTTCAAGACTTAGATTCGATGAGAAGAACCCCTCCATATTCAGCATATGTATTCGTTGACAGAGGTTCATGAAATTTTTATTCTTTTCTTGGCTAGTTATTAGCATATCAAGTGACAAATTTCTGTGTGTGACGTGAAACATGCAACATGATTGTTTATTCAACATGGCTGCGGTTCTCAGTCTTTCTTGAGAGGTTTCGAATGGCTCTTTTTTGCTTGGTAAATTTAAATTCATTTTTTTAAAGGAAATGATGCGCCTACCGGCTACAGCTTGATCATCTTTCTGCCAAGGCCTGGAACATGTTGCATGAGACACACCAGCAGTGATATCATTTTTAGTTTTTGGAGATGGTTCTTCTTTGTCATTCCCAGTTGTTTGAAGATTCCTCTTCTACATAGTTCTGAGTTCAGCGTACTTTCATTTGTAGATACTTTCTGCAGTTCCATCTATGTTTGTGTTTTACTAAGTGGGATTAGGCCCACTGCCTAAACTTTTTTCTTGGACAAGTAGATGGAATTCTTTTGGCCATTTGGTGGAAATAAATTGTTGTGTGGTTTGGTCTCTACTCTACTACAGTAATAGTAATAGCAATGATTTTCTGTTGTTACTAAGTTTTCCTGATACTGACATTGTTGTTTGTAGATAATCTGTCTTATGACTCTTACGGGATCAAGTTTTCTTAATTTGAACACGGTCTTCTTGAAACACACAGTTCTATTCTGTTCGAGATTTCTGATTAAAATTTTGTGTTCCTTGGGAGATATCTGGGGACTCTGTTCTTCTAAAATTTGGGCAAGCAAGGTCTGGTCTCTCTGATAGTTCCAGACGTGTTGCAGATAACGACCCCAGTCTGTTGGTCTCCAGATAACTACTGTGCAGCATTTTTTAGCTTACAGTTTAACTTCTAACAATGTCACGCGACTAAGCCTTTCACTTTGATGGAGGAAGCACTTAACTACATAACCTGGCAGTTTAGTTGAACGGCGGTTGAGAAATCTAATTCCTTGTTTTTGATACTGAATTTCTTGCGAGGATGGGTGACCAGCGTGTGTTTATTTTGCAGGAAATTGCATGCCACATGGGTTTAGAGCTCGGAAGATATATAAGCGGTTTGCTGATGGGAAGATATATGTTCAATTACAAGACATTTAAGAGGATGTCATGAATCATTGGGGTTGGGTGCACAACAAATTGCTGCAATTACAATTTACAAGATTTGCAGTTTTTTAATTGAAGTAAGAAGATATGTTGTTTTTGTATCTTCCAAGAGAAATAAAGTAAGTTTTCTTGCTCAAGTTGACTCCATAACCTCGATAAATACATATGCCTCCAGACGGGCCTCATAATCAACTACCCAAAAAACCCATCAGGCAGGGCAGGGCAGGCCAGATAAAAACACTTATTTTGAGGATCCAAATTTTTCCCAAAGCACGTTTTCAGCTGCCTATAAATCCATACTGCGTTTGTTCCATCAACTGGCATTAGCCGCACCACCAATTGTTAAGTCTATACAGTGACGATGAGCAGGAAACTTCTAGTTGGTGGTGGTGATAAAAGTGAAACCATGTCCCTAACTGGTTGTGGTAATAAAAGGAAAACCATGTCCCTCGTTGGTTTTTCCATTACTACAGCAACAACAGCTAAGAAGAAAAGAGTAGCAGGAATTGGTGGTGCTGTGAAAAGTAAACCGAACACTCCAGTGCTAATACCATTACTCCTGCAGCAATACCTACAAAGATGACGAAGACGAAAAGAGTATATAGAAAAAGGAAGCGCCTTCATCATGATCTAATTCTGGAGCAAATACTAAGCAAGCTTCCTGTCAAGGTTTTACTGCAGTGTGTAGTTGCAGAAAATCCTACAACCACACTTGTATAAGAATCAGAGCAATATACTAAAAAATCATAATGAAGATCATTCGTTTACTCATTCAATTCTTAAATTTGATACAGGATAATACAAAGATTTTGATTGCTCCCCAAATAAACTTTCTCTCTCCTAATTTCTTATCTAACACACTCTAAGAGATCTCTCTGTTACATGATAGCCTTTTCCTTTATATAGGGTACTAAATAGTGGATGGCAGCTAATAGATCCTTTATTTTCAGAATCACTGTGCGTTACAATCGCTCATGTACATTCACTCAGATTCGCACACTCTATACTTCGCACAGATCTTCACTCTTTACTCGTGATTATGCTGACATCATCAAACACGTCATCTCCATTTTACTATGTGCGATGATCTTCGCTTATATTGCATGACCTTTACTTCGCATACATAATGAATGTGCGATATTTCACTCCTACATTATGCCTCTTCTCATTTCGTTCTCTTTATAGACTGAACGATATGAGAAATTTCTATCCTAAAATATCGCAGATGTTCAACTTTTCGTATTCTGCTTTGCCGGCACATTTCCGGAATTTGAGTTGTCTTAATTTACGCGTGTTTTCTTGACCATTCATTATCTGACACGTCCTTATAACCGCTTCTTCCTATCCGTTTACTCTTCGTATTAAATGAGATAAACCTCGAAAATCGAGAGTGAATCTTCTTCGTGATCTTCTTATATATCTTCCTTCGTCTTCTTCTTTCTTCTTTTTACTTCCTCTTTCTTTTTCACATGTTACTGCAATTTTCATCATCACCCATTCTTTTTTACAGTCCATCATCTCTTCCTTATCTTCTTTATCATTCTCTGTCTTTTCCCCTCTTCTCCTTATAACTTAATCTCAATTTTACTGTTTTGATCATAATCTTACTGATTTGATCTTGATCAAGATTTTTTTTTTACTTCTAAATCCATCATTCACATTCTTATAATGGCTCTAGACTCAAGAAATAATTCACCAGAGGTAGAATTCACCAGACTCAAGAAAGAATTTGGTACCAGAGGTTATTCGCTTTCCCTTCCTTCTGATTCCGATTATTCATCCAAACTCAATCTTGAGTTAATCAATTCCGAACAATGGAATAATCAGAAGATTATCGTATACTAGGACAACTTTTGAATAATCTTCCTATCCCACTGTATAATCCAAAAATTCCCTTGTTCTACGAAATTCTGGCTGATGATCGATTCGTATGGGAAATATTTCAGTTAAGTGGTGATGCTATTAGAATAGCTTTGGAGTATTCGCGTCGCGCATCAGGATTAGGAACTTCTTATGCTTATGAGGTGCGAAATGAATTGTTTCGTGACAAATCTATCAACCCTCCATCATTCACATTCTTATAATGGCTCCAGACTCAAGAAAGAATTCACCATAGGTAGAATTCACCAGACTCAAGAAAGAATTTGATACCAGAGGTTATTCGCTTTCCCATCCTTCTGATTCTGATTATTCATCCAAACTCAATCTTGAGTTAATCAATTCCGAACAATGGAATAATCAGAAGATTATCATATACTAGGACAACTTCTGAATAATCTTCATATCCCACTGTATAATCCAAAAATTCCCTTGTTCTACGAAATTCTGGCTGATGATCGATTCGCATGGAGACTATTTCAGTCAAGTGGTGATGCTATTAGAATAGCTTTGGAGTATTCGCTTCACGCATCAGGATTAGGAACTTCTTACGCTTATGAGGTGCGAAATGAATTGTTTCGTGAAAAAGCTATCAACCCTGCTGATTATACTCTTGATAATTTCTTCAAAGATTACTATGTTGCGATCATGAAGAATGAATCAACCAAGTGGGCCATTCGTTTAGGAAGAAAAAATGGCATTTCTGAAGACGAGAAGATTATGAAAGATGTAGATTGGAATGACAAATCCAATAGTACTGCTCGCCGTTCTAATGACACATGTTGTCTTAATTGCCTTGTAGTCTTAGAAGGTCCTTTTGTGTCAGGCAGAGCTGCTGATGGTAGCGATCTTCCCTTGCCTGAGAAACTTTCTGCTTATCATCCTTGGAAATTGTTTATGTCCGAAGATGAGAATAAGAAAGCGGTATGAGATCTTCGCAGAAGTATTCTAAACTTCGCATGATTTTATTTTCTTTATTTCTTATTTTCTTACCCCTTCAATTCTAGGTTGTTAGGTCAAAGACCATGGCTAAGAGGGCCAAGATTTCGCAAGATGAATCATGTTTGCAGAATATCGAGGTAAGGAACATTCTTTATAATTTTAACAATATTGTTTCCTCTGTTCCTTATCTTGGTTATTCGCGCAAGTTGAAACTTCGGGTGTTAAAACTATGGGTAAATCTAAAATTCAACTCAAGAAACCTGTGTCTAAATCTTCATCCAGGATGCGTAAAAAACTTGACCCTTCTTCAAGTCCTGAATCCGAAGATGATGATTTTCTTGTTTCTGAAGATCCATCGACCTCCTCCTCCATGAAAGATTTATCCAGTCTTTTCTCTGATACCATGTCAGCTATTAATAATGATGAATTACAACGCACCTTTGAAATGGTTTCTAAAGTCTGGTATGCTCCCATTTTGGATGACCCATCTCTTCGCGGAGATGCTTCTGCAATAAACCCAAGTTTCCAATATGCAGTTGGTTCTATGGTAATATTCACATCTTCGCACTTTCTTTAATATTATTTTTATTCTTTCTATTCGTTATATAATTCTTTCCTTATATTTTCGCAGGTATCTCTCTTATCTTATGCGGTTTCCTCAGATTACCAAAGGAAACTTCTCAAGTTGAAGGGAGAAAATACCAAACTTAAAGCTGAAAATACTTCCAACTCTGAACGTATTCACGAAATCCGAGAAAGAAATGATGAACTCATTCGTACGTAATTTTTACCATTCCCGTTCTCTTTGATTTATATGATAATTCGCATTTTTTATTTTTCTGTGTTCGCAGACATTTATAACCTTTCCGATGAGGCATCTAATTTTCCCAATGAGGAAATTCTTTTAGAGCATCTCAATTCTTCTTTAAACAATTACCCTACAAAAGGAATTGAGAATTTAAGTTTGGAAGAGTTAAGACTGAAGTACACTGCTCTTATAATGGATCATAAACCTCTATTGACTACGCTCAATAACTTCAGACGCCGTTTCATGAGAATAAAGAAACAATTCAGATTTTGGAGGCAAGGAAGAACAAACTCATTAGTGAAAAAGATGAGGTTGTTCTCAAGGGTAAGAAGGCACTAGAAAAATTCCAAGAATCTATCCTTAAAGTTCAAGTTGAACGTGACTTAGCTTTGAGCGAAAAGAACGTACTCGTTGAAGAAAGAAATTTAATTCGTTCTCAACTTCTTATAGAAAGTGAAGCTGAGTTTAGTTGGGATGCTAGGGTTTTGAATGATGCTAGGAAGGGTTTATCCGTAAATGTGAGCCTTGAATCTGAACATTCTGCACTAGTTAAAGACATTATTTCCAATCATGAAGGTCATTTGTTGCTCTGTCATACTTGTCATTTTCTGAGGATGATATATTTTTTAACTCTAACTTGCTTATTTGTTCTTCGCAGAGAAAGAGAAGAATTATCTTGGGGAGATTGAAGAATTAAAGACACAATTATCTGCTCGCAATGCCAAGTATCAGCAGTTAAAGAAGAACTATATCGTCACTGTTTCAAATAATGGCAAGGATGCCACTCGTGCTCGTGATGCTGTTGTTAAGAAAGTCTGCGTTGATAATGATATTCCTCTCTCAAAGTATATATTCGCAGACGTTCCCCCAAATGAAGATGTTCCTGATATTGAGGATAGTAAGGAAGAATATGAAGAATATGAAGAAGAAGTAAGTGATTTTGAGGCTGAGCGAAATGATGAAGATAATTCAGGAAAAAATTAATCATTTTATGCTTACTGTAAATTCTTTTTCTGTCCCTTGTATATCTTTTCACTTTTTGGAATTTCTACTTCAATGCACCTTTTAAATATTAATTTTTGCTCCTTTAATATATGTTCCCTTTGTACATCTTTCTCGGATATGCATGAGACTATCAAACGGGGCAAATAACATTCTTTTTATGCTTGCATTCCCATTCTTGCCTTTGTTAGATGACACATATTGACAGGATGATGAACAAAATGTCGTTCTCTGCCTTAATTTACTATGCGAAGTTATTCGCAGCACACTTATTTACCAGCAAAACAAAGTTAGCATATATTTCATAAGGTCTTATTTTTCCTTCCTAGTTAAAGGTCTTATTTTGCCCCAAAATTTTCTTTGCTTTTGTGCGACGAAATCGCAGGAAGTTTTTACACTGTAATGTATCGACCCATTGATCCCGCCTTATCTTTTTCTTGTATTATTACCTCTTCAGGTTTCTTATGTGCGTAAATATGACAAGCCTTAATACTCCCGTGAGTAAAAAGCCTCATGACATTTACGTCTTTTGATACAATTCAGCTCCCTAATGGAGGATGTCGTCATTATCTTCCCCATGTTTGCCCGTTCAAGGAAGCTTACCTCTACCAGGTTAAGGTTGGCTCCTCCCATCCGGTAATACAAAAACTAGTTGATTTCTCAGTCTCTTTTCCCTCCACCGATAGGGTTTATGGTTACGAGACTGCACCCTAAGTGGGGTATCTTCGGACCGAGTGCATCATAGTCAAGACTTGTCAAGAGTGGCAAGGTACGCTCCAGATGCCCCGGGCACTCTTGACTCAACCGTATACCTCGGCACCCTGATCGAGTTTCTGCACTCCTTAGGAAATATCTTATTACCCCAATCTTTCGATTTAGGTGTCTTTCCTGGATGGGAATTTTCGTTTTTCTCACCCCAAATCTCCATGACTCAAGTTCCAGGGTCGATGTAGCTTTCCCTTGATTCATGCTTACCAGGTTTTACCCGTCTATGACGTGCGATAGGTCTTACTTTTTTCCTCTTGCATTTATGCGAACTAAGTTGCACGTCACATTCGGATGCCTAGCCTCCCTAGTTAGAGTTTTTATTTATATTGCCTTCTATTAAGGTCTTACTTCAAGGTCTTACATTTTCCCTCTCTTGATATGATAACATCATATGAAAATAGAATTTTTTATTCCATTATTATTCTTGAGTTATACAACTCTAGTACACAGAATTCCTATGAGTTTCTTACTCATGGATAAAAAAACATTTGCGTTGTTCATTCTACTCATTTTTTTCACTCATATTTTGCATCTCTTTAAGTTCGCAGATGCTTCTCAGAATATTACTTCGCATGATTCCATCAATCTCCACTATGCGAGAAGCTTCGCACATGTCTTGAGAACATAACTTCTGCCTCTGCATTCGTTTTCCTTCTTTGGAAATAATCTTTCTGGCTCGTTTAGTATTATTATTAGCAGAATATTCTGCCTCATCACCATGCTTATCTTCTTTTCCAATTATAGAGACTACATCCACCATTAATCTTTCACCTCTTTGATTATCCTTCGCATACTTCTTCCAATTTCTTCGTTTGCATTCCCGCTCTTCACACTTGTCAATATCAATTTCCAAACAATTTCTTCCTTCATTAGTATCTCCTCTTGTTATGCCCAGACCTTGAGGTAAATGAAACTTTATGCATTGATGGAATGTCGAAGCCACACCCAAGATACTATGCAGCCATGGTCTCCCAGTCAAAGCATTATAAGGTGACTCAACATCAACGAGACAAAATACAATTTCTGTTGGAAGACTTTATAGAGGAATTCAAATTTTCACTTCTCCTTTTGGTTTATTCGCGGCACCATTAAAGACGTAAATTTTATAAGTTGAGGGAATTAATTCGTCATCTCTTCCACCCATAGTCTTGTATGTATGATAAAAGAGAATATCAACAGAACTCCCAGGATCTATGAGTATTCTGTTTATAGCCCAAGTATTCGCTTCATCTTCTTCGTCATCCTCTACTTTAGCCTTCATATTAATCCCTAACTTCACCACTAGTGGACATTCATGTGGTTCTCCTGCTCCTGGTGTTTCTTCCGCACTGGACGAAATAGTCTTCTTTTGCCAATCTTTTAATGGTGATACCTTCACAGGGTTAAAGATTTCTCTTCCATCATTGTCTCTCGCACGCACCCGACTTAAAATGTTGTCATGAAAGTCTTCTATATTTTTGAACGAATGTATAATCGAATTACAGTATAGGTTTTTCGCCTTCGCACCAACTTCAATTACATATATATTCTTTCTTTCTCCGCCCCATATGCATTTTCTCCTGGTGGTGGTGGTGGTGGTAAATTCTGTGGCTGCTTTGCTAAGAAGTGATCCAATTTTCCTTGTTCGATGATTCGCAGTTTGATATTCCTCACATTTCTACAATTACTTGTTGTGTGACCATGGAAACGATGATATACACATAATTTTTTGATTCTTCTCTCAGTTGGTGGCTCATCTCCTACATTATGTGGTTCAGAAATTTCTTCCATTAATATAACAGCTTCCCAGATTTTGTCTACTGTGGTATTCAACTTTGGCAAGTTTATCTGTTCCCAGACCACCTTTCCAGTTCCTTGTATTTTATTATAATATGGTTGTTAACCTCCGTAACCTTCTGGTGGATTTTCCATTCTCTGAATCTTATTATTTCCTTCATGATCTTGAAATTGTTTTTCTTTGTATTCTCTTTCGAATTATTCTTGATCTGCACTACCCATTGCTACCAGCTTTTGTTCCACCTCCTTAATGCTCTTTCCTTGACTTCCTTGAGATGTACTCGCAACTGCATTTGTCATTCTTGGGAGTAAACTTGCATTCCCATTATTCTCATTGGGTATCTCAACCTGGTAAGACTCCATATCTCTATGCCTCTCCTGAAGTGCTATATATTCCTCTTGAAATTCGCGCAGCTCTGACATTGTTATGGTGTCTTTTATTCTTAAGATCTGTGTATATAATAAATCTGTAGGAAAAAGAGCATTGATAAAAGCCAGTATAAGATTTCGTTCATCTACCTTTCTTGCCATTTCGTTGCACGTGGTTCTCCAACGTGTGGTTAGATGAATCAAACTCTCATTGATCGTTCTGCGAAGTCCAAATGCTGTCTCAATCCCAGGTATTGACATATTATTACTGATATATTGTCCCAAAAAGACGTTCTGTAAATGACGAAATGATCTAATGGTTCCAACTGGCAACCCTTCAAACCATAGCAAGGCTTCCCCTGTCAAGCTGGCACTTACACAACAGTGCATCATTTTCTTCTCATTGCAATAGAGATCGACTGTAAGCTTTTAAAAAGGCGAGAGTACCCAAATATCCCTCAAGCTAAAACTTTTCCTACCTATAAGTCCTTTCTCCGAAAGTGATTGTCTATGGACTGAGTCGATACAATACAACTAATTGGTTCACACTTCGTTTGATCGTCTATGGATACGAGATCGAGACAATACAACAACGAAGTATGTTTACTTGATATAAAGGTTCAGACTTAACCAAACACAATAGGATTGCTTATCAAGTAAATGGGAATTAATGTTTGTGTAATTTACTTTAATTATAATAAAACAATCATAATGCGGAAAATAAAAGTAAATGACACAACAAGATTTTGTTAACGAGGAAACCGCAAATGCAGAAAAACCCTGAGACCTAGTCCAGAATTGAATACTCTCATGATTAAGCCGCTACACAAAATTAAACTTAACTTCGTATAATGGAGACCAAGTAACTAACCTTAGAGTTCACCTAGTTCCGTCTGTATTCCCACGCCTCCGACTTATGAATAAGTCACGTACTTGGAACAATCCCTTTGGTTCATATTCCAAACAGTAAAGGAACAATAAATCTGTTTGGTATCAACTCTATTCAACCAAGTGATATGAGTCGGACAAAGGCTCTTCCGTTTATCTTAACATAAACTCCTTCGTTGGGTCTAGATATATCTTATGTTCAATCACCCAAAGGTAATCCATTAAGATTAAGCCAACAACACCTTTAATCCGAAGAACCGTGTTGATGCCGATCTACTCAATTAATCAATCCAATCTACCACAAGGATAAACCGATTGTTAATTGGATCCTATTTTACCCAAACAAGTATTGTGCACACCAAAGATTTATAAAACCCAAGTCAGATCTTCATTATCTTCTTTGTCTTCAAATCTTCTTAAATCTTCAATAAAAACCTGCACACAATCACTTGAATCTCTTGTGATCAATCACGCACAGAACGGAGTCTGTTAACAATGGATTATCACAAGATCGTCTTTAGAACTAACATCAGTCTAAAGATCCCTGTCGAAACTCTGAACTAGTTTGAGTGAATCTTATATCAGAATAGAAGATTCTCAAGAATAAACAAACTAGGTGCAATCAGATTTCAACCACCGTTAGTCAATCAAATCAATCGAAAACAAATATAAACCGCAATTATCTAGTTTCCCACCAACGGGTCGCGCTAGATCTTCTCAATACCAAAGAAGACTTTAAAAAGAGAGGTCGTAAGAGATTTCACCTAATTAGATTACTCTCCTCTCCGATAGGAGGCTACACCAGTAACAAAGACAAAAGAGGAAGTCTGTTGTTACGAAGGATTAGTTTGCTAGAAAGGCAAACTTCATGTATTTATAGACAACGAAGTTTGGACACCAAGGAATTTCCAAAACCGAAAATATTCTCAAGATATTAATTAAAGCAAAAATTCGGTTTCCATAATTCCTGGAAATTCTCTGTCCAAAAATAACAATCGAAATCTCTCGGAAAATCTAATCAGTAAATGCACGTTACTAATTCTGTAATTTCCTTACCAAATGAAATTAATAACCTTAATTAAAAGATTCTTAACTTACTTATGTTTCGATCCTGGGATTCTCTTCCCTTAGCCGTTAAGGAATATCTTTGAACAATTATAGAAATAAACATTCACAACACATGTTCAAAGTTCGTCGACATCTTTTCTTTGTAAGTTCTCTTTCACACTTACAACCTTGAAAACGATTTTCCACACATCCAAACAAGTTTAGAATTGGTTTATGTGACTTTCAAGAACTATGTGATTGATCAAACCAACATTCAAACACAATCATGGGTTTACGGTTCTACCAAAACAAGTTTCGATTCTACCTCCATGTGAGTACTACGCATAGTCACACTAGCTTCCCAAAGATTCGGTTGACTAGGTACTAGGATCGGTTCCCCACATATATATGGTATCTAACTTATATGTGTTGCACATGTCCATAGGATCGGTTCCCCTTTCTGCTATAAACCTTGCTGCACCCAGTACAAGGATCGGTTCCCCTTGATGTACTGCACCCCTTACAAGGATCGGTTCCCTTTCCCTTACTAGGATCGGTTCCCTTTCCCTTACAAGGATCGGTTCCCTTTCCCTTACTAGGATCAGTTCCCTTTCCCCAAGGCAGACATAATCCGATCGTACCACAAGTAATTACTTAAGATTGGTTTTACTAATAAAAGTTTTACCAATACAAAAGTCATGACTTTGTGAATAATTCTACCAAGAACACAACAAGTTGTGAGAGGTTATACTCTATCACACATATTGGTTGTTCATAAGATATGCAATGAATAACAAAACCAATAACTCCTGGCAATTTCCTTTTCGGTCCACAAACAAGTTTATGAACTTACTTCCTTAGAACACATGTAAACATTGTTCCCTATGATATAATCTTCACCTCATACCCATACATAATCACAATAACATTCAAAAATGATTATGGTGATGTCTTATCTACAAAGTTTAATGGTTAAGCAATAAACTTCGTATTGTATTCCTTAATACTATGTCTATCTAGAGTTCATATATTCTTCGCAGTTATGTTTTCAATATGCACGACTTGAAAGATACGTTAGGGAATGAAACAGTTCAAGTCAAATATCACTAATCTCAAGTGGAAGGAAGATTGTTGTCGTTGTAGCTCCTTGCTTCTTCACATCTTCAAGACTTCGCAATACTTGTAATGTCTCATATCCTAATGCTTTCAAGCTAACCTATACGAAGTTTAACTCTAGTACATAATCAAGTGACTCTTAACATGAGTTTTGATTCACTAAAATATGATAACCAAACTTGACATACCAACGCTTGGTGGGTTCAACCAAGCAATGCTCTAACAGCTTTAATGTGTTGTACTGCACATGTACTTCCATCAAATATACTTGTGAATACTGGTAAATTGCATTTAGGTGGTATTATTGCACTTTGAATTTGCCTCGAAAAGGTTGTTTTTCCAGCTTCCTCCACTGCTTCTTCTAGCTGTCTCCTTCCACCATTCCTTCGCGCAGTCATCATTTCTCTTAGCTCTGCCATTTCTCTAAGAATTTTTTCACTCATAGTTTGATCTAAATCTTGTCGCACAGGTCTTTTTAATCTCGCTTGCCTCAACCTATTCTCATGATTATTATGTCGCATGGCTTCTTGGATCTCTTTTTCTTCAGCTTATTCTCTTCTTCGCCTACGCCTTTCTCTTTCATCTCTCGTACATTCACGAATAACATCATTTCTTTCATTCTCTTCTTCGCGTGCATACTGATCTCTCAATATTTCTCTGCCATGCAACAGAATTCTCCCTTGTTCTGGATCATTTTCTTCATCATTATCTGACTCAAGCGTGTGCGATGTCGTTCGCCTAGATTTTGACGTCTGTTGTTCCTTTGACCTTCTTGTCGGTGATGATGCTCACGCGGTTTCTCGTATCGCTCATATTCCATGCGTCTCTCCTCGCGTTGATCTTGTAAATTATCACCTACCTGTAAGTCCTCATCAATATTTTCTAATGGTTGTTCTCTCCTAGCACCTCTTTGATTAGATTGACTTCGTCTTGATGAACTTCTGCTTGTCGTAAATCTTGATCGTGTAGTGCTTCTTGATCCATGTTCTTGTAATCTGAGGTTCGCTTCTCTTAGATATTCATTTTGACGTATCAAGTTCGCACGCTCTTCCTCTTCTCTTCGTCGTTGTGCAATCAATCTTTGTCTCAGTTTTGCAATTGTCATATTTTCTTCATTTCCTTCAATCCTTCCCGCATCTCCAGTTCTCTGTTCTTCTTATTCGGTTGAATTCGTTCGTGCAGTATGGATACTCACTCGATCGTAATCAATATCATTATTCTGCTCTTGTGTATGTTGAGGTCTAATTGGAGTTGAATTTCTTTGATTTTCTCTTTCTCCTTCCTCTGGTTGTTCAGGAATTTCACCTCTTCCTCTTTCAGAAATTCTTTTACTCCTCCTAGTTGTCGTCGTTTGTTCAGCAGTGGATCCGATTCGTACCATTTTCATATTTTTTTGTATTATCAAATGAAAGACTACTTTAAAAAGAATTAAAAGGTTCTAATGATGAAAATCTCAATTGTTTAACAGAAATGTTAGACCTAGAATTCTGTAAACTTGGTTTCTAAACGAATTTATCAACATGATATATCACTCATTCCCTGTTTCTAGCACCAGATGTAGTTGCAGGAAATCCCACAACCACACTATAAGAATCAGAGCAATATACTAAGAAATCATAATGAAGATCATTAGTTTACTCATTCAATTCCTAAATTTGATACAGGATAATACAAAGATTTTACTTGCTCCCCAAATAAACTTTCTCTCTCCTAATTTCTTATCTAACACACTCTAAGAGATCTCTCCATTACGTGATAGTCTTTTCCTTTATATAGGGTACTAAATAGTGGATGGCAGCTAATAGATCCTTTATTTTCGGAATCACTGTGCGTTACAATCGCTCATGTACATTCACTCAGATTCGCACACTCTACACTTTGCACAGATCTTCACACTTTACTCGTGATTATGCTGACATCATCAAATACGTCATCTCCATTTTACTATGTGTGATGATCTTCGCTTATATTGCATGACCTTTACTTCACATACATAATGAATGTGCGATATTTCACTCTTACACATTACATTGCAGTTTCGAAATCCTGGTATAACTCAATTCATAATAATAAACGATTAACTTACATTCACTTTCTTCAATCCCAAAAGAAACCCGATTTACTCTTTAATCTTTTGAATGTTAAAGATAGTGTCACTGATACTGGTAAGTTAATGCTTGGAAGTCACTTTTTCAAATTGACTTCCAATCCTGTACGAATTCATACTGATTATATGTGCTTCCAGAGGTTCCGTGCTTCTCCTATTCATGCCTTTACCAAGGAACTGGTTGGTTACTGCAATGGTTTCCCTTGTATTGCATCGTCTGGTGGTATTTATGCAGCCGAATACGCAATCTTGCAAGCATACAAGGGTGAGACTATGTATATCACCTGCACACCCATTGTTAACCAATATATGAACAGTGCCCGCACCATTTGTCACGGATTTGGATTTGATTCCTTAGCAAATGAGTACAAATTGGTAAGTGTGTACCGTACCTCTCAAAAGGATCTTAACCTCATTGTGTTTACATTGGGAACTAAATCATGGAGAGATGTTACTGCTGCAAGCACTCCCATATCCGTTCATGGTCTTCCTATTACGCGTATTAATGCTGCCACTGATAAAGACAGACAAGCCATCTTTTGCAGTAATTATGGTGGCGGATGCTTGGATTGGAAGATATTAGTAATTGTGGGAGGAGGAGGAGGCACTAACGATAATACTGATAATGAGATGGAGATGTTGTTATTATTTAACCTGCATGATGAGAAGCTTCAGTTTATTCAAGTACTCGAAACTAAAGGTACAAATAGCGAGGAGAAGAAGTAGTCACTTGTTGATTATCCCCATCTCTTGGAGTTCAAAGAGTATCCTTGTATTGCACGTGTCGAGAAATTGTCAGGGAATAATGGTAGTGATTGTTATAATCCTCTTCGCCATGATCGTCATGCAGGCACTGGTAGTTGCTGCTGCTGTTGTAAAGTTCATATGTACGTGTTCAAGGATAATGTGTGGGTTAAGGAGGAGAATTTGGATGTTTGTGTGAAACCTTCACATCACCACCAATACTGGTCTCTTCTTTCCCGTCACGTACCAAGTCCCTGCTGTTTTTGTTTCGGTAGTACTACTACACCTCCAACTCGTATCTTCAGTTTCTCGGATTAGATCTATCTGTACTGGTTCAGTGGGAGATATCTTCATGTTTTCGACGTGCGCTCCAAAAAATTACAGCTTGCATCGGCTTATTGTACTTATGATGATGGTTTATTTATGACTAAAATGAATGAACCCTCGAGCACCTTTGATGATAGTGATGATTATCAGCTGCACTGTCAGGGGAGAACTTCCTTTCTCTGCAATCCTTTGTACCAGAGAACACCTTTGATGAAGGAGTGGGAAGAAATATTGAGGTTTTGAAGAGTTAAAACTTTCTTGAGAGGTTTTGAATGTCTCTTCTTTGCTTGGTAAATTCAAATTCATTTTTCTTTAGAGATGATGCATCTATTGGCCACGGCTTGATCATCTTTCTGCAATGGCCTGGAACATGTTGCATTAGGCACACCAGCTGATTATCATGGTTTTCTATTGTTTATCATGTGAAATTTTAAGTGCAGAAGCATTTTATGAGTTGGATCCAAGAACTTCATCGGTTTCATTCCAAGTTCTAATACTTATCTTCTTCCTTTTGCTATGAATACACTTCTACTTGGGTTGTCATTTTTGTATATGGAAGCTGCCAACTTCAGCCATTAAATCTCATTCAGTTGTATTCACAAGCCGACACCCACCACACCCTGTTTCTAGACTAACCTGTTTGTTGTTTATGATGTCCTATACTTCTGAAATTTATTCCATTGTGTCGAGACAGAGGAAGATAAAAACTAGTGTTAACTGTTTTACTAGATTTGAAGTGATGGGAAGAAATAATATCTGCACGCTCAGCGTGTCCACCTAGAACCACAACGCTCTATTGTCCGTGCCTCTCCCATTAATTGGCGCGAGATGCTAGTTCTACTATAGACTGCCGTTTTCTGGTGGACGATACGTGTTGGCGTATGAGTGGTGTTCGGGGGTATCAAGTGCTTGTTGGATCTCTGCCTTAGGAGGCGAACGATAAGCCAGATATACCATCAAAATGAGAACAGGTCGTTCCCCCTTACTAGTAGGCAAACAGGTCGACCCCCCTTTCAGGCATGAGAACAGGTCGCCCCCCTTACAAGTATACGAACAGGTCGATACCCCTCACAAGTGTACGAACAGGTCGACCCCCCTTACAAGTACGCGAAAACGAACAAGTCGATTCCTATTACAAATATGAGAAAGGTCGATCCCCCTTACAGGCATGCAAACAGGTCGATTCCCCTTACAAATATGCAAACAGGTCGATTCCCCTTACAATTATGCAAACAGGTCGATTCCTTTATGTTTGAGGGTGAAAAAAGTTTCTGCTGGTTTCGGTAATTTCGTGTGATGTGGGTGAGAAACAAATTTAAACCCTAAACAATGTACTGCAAGGGAGTACTTTAAATTCGAGAGATCAATATGTACAAGTCCGGCCTAAACCAAGAAATGGCCGTTCCAGACTTGCTTCGGTCACAAAGTGGAGGAGAAGGGTTGGTTTTGGGGAGGGAAGCGAAGAGAGTATTGAAACCAGAATAGTTGATTCTGGAAGAGTAGTTGTTTTGTGACTTGTATCAGAAAGTGGGAAGCTAACAGATGGGAAAGCTAGCAAACTTTTTCTGATTGTTTTATGCTCCTGACCAGAACTTGTCGTTCGGTGGAAATAGGTAATACCTATTAATACAAGTCGAAGTGAAACGTACTCTGGTCTCATTAAGAAATGGAAAAAGGGTGAGAAAATGGGAGAAGGTGGTAACCGGTAACGCTTGGAATTGATGTTCCATAAAAGAAAGAGTTTCACCATTACTCCCTGTATTTACTAACCGCCTCATCCTTATGACACTTTCTAATAACGAGCGTAGTGTACGCCGCACGCTGTAAACCGCCAAACCAATACCCATTGAGCATCCCCCAGTTTGTGACATGTGTTGATGTCTCGAGTGTTTTCGTGGAAAACATGTAGTATGTTGTTGTTGTCTGGCAAGTTGATCTTGGGATACTTGTCGTCTCGGTGGTGACCTTCAGCGGTCGATATTTTGCATCTTAAGAAGAAGGTAGTCGTTGATTATTGCAACCTTTCTTTTGGTAGCCAGTGGCATGAAAGTATGATCTGTATGGATTTAATATGTCCCAGTTTAGGCTCGGCCAAAAGTTAGGGTTTTGGATTTGTATAGGCGCGACCAAACTAGGGACAAATGTTGCCATGCGTTAGCTGGTAACCTTGGACGTCTAAGATCTGCATCTTAGATGAAAAAGTGGCAGTTGATTGTTGTAGGCCTTCGTTTTGGTAGCCGCATAGAGAAGGCCGGCATGGTATGGCGCGACAAGGTGGTTGACATGCCATTGGCACATGTGGCATGGCATGCCTTGGCACGGTTTGTCGTGGCCGAAGGTTACCATGCGTTATTTGGCGACCTTGGACGGCTAGGATTTGAATCTAGGATGGAAGGGTTGCCTTTGATCGTCGCACGCCTTCGTTTTGGTAGTCGCATGAGGAAGGCCGGCATGGTATGGCGCGGCAAGGTGGTTGGCATGTCATTGGCACATGTGGCATGGCATGCCTTGGCGTGGTTTGGCGTGGCCAAAACTAGGGTTTTGGGCCAAAGGTTACCATGCGTTGTTTGGCGACCTTGGACGACTTGGATTTGCATTTAGGATGGAAGGGTGGTCGTTGATCATCGCACGCCTTCGTTTTGGTAGCCGCATAGGGAAGGCCGGCATGGTGTGGAGCGACAAGGTGGTTGGCATGCCATTGGCACATGTACATGGCATGCCTTGGCGCGGTTTGGCGTGGTCAAAACTAGGATTTTGGTCCAAAGGTTACCATAAGTTGTTTGGTGACCTTGGACGGCTAGGATTTGCATCTAGGATGGAAGGGTGGCAGTTGATCGTCGCACGCCTTCGTTTTGGTAGCCGCATAGGGAAAACCGACTTAGTGTGGCGCGGCAAGGTGGTTGGCATGCCATTGGCACATGTGGCATGGCATGCCTTGGCGCGGTTTGGCGTGGCCAAAACTAGGGTTTTGGGCCAAAGGTTACCATGCGTTTTTTGGGACCTTGGACGGCTAGGATTTGCATCTAGGATGGAAGGGTGGACGCTGATCGTCGCACGCCTTCGTTTTGGTAGTCGCATAGGGAAGGCCGGCATGGTGTGGCGCGACAAGGTGGTTGGCATGCCATTGGCACATGTGGCATGGCATGCCTTGGCGCGGTTTGGCGTGGCCAAAACTAGGGTTTTGGGCCAAAGGTTACCATGCATTGTTTGGCGGCCTTGGACGGCTAGGATTTGCATCTAGGATGGAAGGGTGGGCGTTGATCGTCGCACGCCTTCGTTTGGAAGCCGCATAGGGAAGGCCGGCATGGTGTGGCGTGGCAAGGTGGTTGGCATGGCATGCCTTGGCACGGCCAAAACTAGGGTTTTGGGCCAAAGGTTACCATGCGTTGTTTGGCGACCTTGGACGGCTAGGATTTGCATCCAAGATGGAAGGGTGGTCGTTGATCGTCGCACGCCTTCGTTTTGGTAGCCGCATGGGGAAGGACGACATGGTATGGAGCGGCAAGGTGGTTGGCATTCCATTGGCACATGTGGCATGCCATGGCGCGGTTTGGCGTGGGAAAAACTAGGGTTTTGGGACAAAGGTTAACATGCGTTGTTTGGCGACCTTGGATGGCTAGGATTTGCATCTAGGATGGAAGGGTGGTCGTTGATCGTCGCACGCCTTCGTTTTGGTAGCCGCACAGGGAAGGCCGACATGGTGGGACCAAGGCCAATGGCGTGGATGGCTTGGCATAGTGGGGCCAAGGCTTGGCATGCCATTAGCGCATGGTGCGGCTAGCATGGTTGGGGCCAAGGCAAGGTGCATTTGGCTTGGCATGGTGGGCCAAGGGTTTGGCATGCCATTGACGCATGGTGCGGCTAGCATGGTTGGCATGCCTTGGCGCAGTAGACGTGGCTGGCTTGGTTTTCCATTGGCACAGTGGTGCGGCTGGCATGGTTGGCATGCCTTGGCGCGGAGATGTGGCTGGCATGGTTTGCTATTGGTACAGTGGTGCGGCTGGCGCGGCTGGCGTGCCTTGGCGCGGAGATGTGGCTGGCATGGTTTGCCATTGGCACAGTGGTGCGGCTGGCATGGTTGGCATGCCTTGGCACGGAGATGTGGCTGGCATGGTTTGACATTGGCACAGTGGTGCGGCTGGCATGGTTGGCATGCCTTGGCGCGGTAGCATGAGAATTAGGGTCTGATATGTACGAAGATGATGTCGGTCAATACTAAGGGTTCTGTCGTGGAACATGACACATGTATATAAAAAAAAGGTACCCTGGTAATTCTTATCGTAGGTATGTTGAATGATTCAATAAATACGCTAGTGGTCGTAGTGACGTCATGTCAGATGTAAGGTTTTACGATTTTAACCCTAAGCTAAAAACCACCATCAACATTAAGTCTCATGTTTAGCTTGGAACATGAGAATTGTTGCGAGGTAAGCATAAGATAGTGACAGGCTAGTACAAAATCGAAATGGCAAGTCATGAAAAGATGGTCAGGAAGACCGACTAACCTTTTTCGAGAGGTAAGGAGAATTCGTGATTCTTGTGTTGGCGGCCTTGCATAAATTATACTCGTGGTGTTGCTGGCTAGACCTTGAAATGATAGAGGCGTTTGCTGGTTGAGATGCAGACTGTCGGCTTGGCTTGGTCACGCGTCATCTTGGCTGGGCTAGGTAACGCAGAGATGCTGGATTAGCAAGTTGTCGGTGTTGGTGCGGCTTGAGCGGAGTCGCAGGCGTTGTTCGGCTTGGAATGGGAGCCTCATACATTGGTTGGCTTGGAATGGGAGCCACAAGCGTTGGTAGGCTTGTAATGGGAGCCGCAGGCGTTGTTCGGCTTGGAACGGGAGCCACAGGCGTTGGTCGGCTTGGAGTGGGAGTCGTCAGCATTGGTCGTCTTGAAATGGAGCTGCTTGCGTTGCTCGGCTTGGAGTGGATCTAGCTTGAGTTCCTTGGAAGGATGACGATTGGCTTCAGTTCCGTGGAAGAATGACGACCGGCTTCAGTTTCATGGTATGATGGCAACTTTGTCTGAATTAGGGTTTGGCATGCCGAAACCCTAATTAGCGCCCCTTTACTAGAATCGCTGTAGAATTCTCATACGAACTCGTATTTTTACGGTCCTCCCCTCCATTCTGAACGGAAAAGAATTTCCTATCTCCCTACGCGGGAATATTTAGGTTTTGAGCTCGTTCGGGAGGTGAAAATAGCTCAACAGTAAAATTCAGGAAGAATTGCGGGCCCGTGGAATGATGGAAGCTTGCTTTAGTTCCGTGGGAAGATGATGACTTTCTTTGGGAAGATAAGAACTTGCTTCAGTTCACTGGGAAGGTGACGACTTGCTTCGGGAAGATAACAGTTTGCTTCAGTTCCCTAGGAAGGTGACGACAGGCTTCGGGAAGGTAACAACTTGCTTCAGTTCCCTGGGAAGGTGACGACTGGCTTCAGGAAGATAACGACTTGCTTCAGTTCCCTAGGAAGGTGACGACTGGCTTCGGGAAGGTAATAACTTGCTTCAGTTTTTAGCATGCTGCAACCCTAATTAGCGCCCCTTACTAGAATCGTTGTAGAATTCTCGTACGAACTCGGATTTTGACGGTCCACCCCTCCATTCTGAATGTAAAATAATTTCCTATCTCCCTTCGTGGGAATATTTAGGTTTTGAGCTCGTTCAGGAGGTGAAAACAGCTCGACAGTAAAATTCAGGAAGAATTGCGGGCCCGTGGAATGATGGAAGCTTGCTTTAGTTCCGTGGGAAGATGATGACTTGCTTCGGGAAGATAAAAACTTGCTTCAGTTCACTGGGAAGGTGACGACTGGCTTCGGGAAGATAACAATTTGCTTCAGTTCCCTAGGAAGGTGACGACAGGCTTCGGGAAGGTAACAACTTGCTTCAGTTCCCTGGGAAGGTGACGACTGGCTTCAGGAAGATAACGACTTGCTTCAGTTCCCTAGGAAGGTGACGACTGGCTTCGGGAAGGTAATAACTTGCTTCAGTTTTTAGCATGCTGCAACCCTAATTAGCGCCCCTTACTAGAATCGCTGTAGAATTCTCGTACGAACTCGGATTTTGACGGTCCGCCCCTCCATTCTGAACGGAAAAGAATTTCCTGTCTCCGTTCGCTGGAATATTTAGGTTTTTAGCTCGTTCGGGAGGTGAAAACAGCTCGACAGTAAAATTCAGGAAGAATTGCTGGCCCGTGGAATGATGGAAGCTTGCTTTAGTTCCGTCGGAAGATGATGACTTGATTTGGGAAGATAACAACTTGCTTCAGTTTACTGGGAAGGTGACGACTGGCTTCGGGAAGATAACAATTTGCTTCAGTTCCCTAGGAAGGTGACGATAGGCTTCGGGAAGGTAACAACTTGCTTCAGTTCCCTGGGAAGGTGACGACTGGCTTCAGGAAGCTAACGACTTGCTTCAGTTACCTAGGAAGGTGACGACTGGCTTCGGGAAGGTAATAACTTGCTTCAGTTTTTAGCATGATGCAACCCTCATTAGCGCCCCTTACTAGAATCGATGTAGAATTCTCGTACGAACTCGGATTTTGACGGTCCGCCACTCCATTCTGAACCGGAAAGAATTTCCTATCTCCCCACGAGGGAATATTTAGGTTTTGAGCTCGATCGGGAGGTGAAAACAGCTCGACAGTAAAATTCAGGAAGAACTCAAGAGGGATGTTGCGGGCCCGAGGTGGCATAGTCGCGCCCAGTCATCTGTTTCATGGAGCAAGAAGGAATCTTTATTTTGTTCAAACTCTAGAAACTCCGTCCGCATGAAAAGAGATATTGACCTTCTTCTGTTTTCTGTTGCTCGTCCAGATCCGTGCTTTCGTCTGTAGTGTCTCTCTAGTGGATTCCAAAATTTATCAAACTCCATTGCATTCTTGGGTCGGTCCATCCTTGATTGTAGGGTTTTCAGTGCCTGGACCCTCTGATCGCGATGACAATATGTTGTGGATGCTTGTATTGGTCAAAATCTTCCGGAGACACTTGGATGAAATAGATGAGTTGGGAGACGTTTCTTTGGCGATGTGCTACTATCAAGTCTTCAAGGACTTGGTTCCAAGTGGCATCCTTCGAACCATCTTCCGAATCTCGGACTATCGTGTGGAATGGGATGTGGTGAGCAGTCCCCAGTTATGCTTCTGTTAGATCCGATGGCTTAGCCTAATATGTGAATGTATCTTTGTGGCTGCACATGTACGGCTTCATGTTGAGAAATTCCTGCGGCTCGTAAAACTTCGACAATGATGATGTTGAAATCAGAAATAACCTGGTTGAGGGGAGTGAAATCGTCCCATGTTGGTAGTCCCCATGTGTAGCCTACTTTCATTGCATCGCCTTGAATCCACGTCCACGGGAATTGATATAAGCTTATCGTACTTTTATGGATGTGACGCTGGGGTGATCAGAATATCACATGATGAAATATCCTGGATATAGTGAAGTGGTAGGAATGAGAGAGTTATGTTGTTTATCATGGCTCCCTATGTTTCTTCAAGAAAATGTTTCAACCGCGTATCTGGAGTTATCTCATGATTCTTTGATGGTCGTCTGGATGGACTGCGATGAGCAGTCCCCAGTCGCATTTTTCTTCAGTTTCTAAAGTTGTTTTCCTCTGAGCAGGCTTGGGATCCTCCGCGTCCTTGTAAAGTGTTGAAGGAGTCTTCTAGACAGATAGATGATGATTTTCTTGGGCTGCACCCTTGAAGAGTAGATGACCTTGTTGTGGCTATGACCTTTTGGTTGAACGTGTCTTTGAGCTTTGACAGTGAAGGAATTCCGTGTATATCCTCATGCCTTGACACGGTTTGGCGTGGCCAACACTAGGGTTTTGGGCCAAAGGTTATCATGCGTTGTTTGGCGACCTTAGACGGTTAGTATTTTCATATAGGATGGAAGGGTGACCGTTGATCATCGCACGCCTTCGTTTTGGTAGCCGCATAGGGAAGGCCGGCATGGTGTGGCGCGACAAAGTGGTTGGCATGCCATTGGCACATGTGGCATGGCATGCCTTGGCGCGGATTGGCGTGGCCAAAACTAGGGATTTAGGACAAAGGTTACCATGCGTTGTTTTGCGACCTTGGACGGATAGGATTTTCATCTAGGATGGAAGGGTGGTCGTTGATCGTCGCACGCCTTCGTTTTGGTAGCCGCATAGGGAAGGTCGGCATGGTTTGGCACGGCAAGGTGGTCGGCATGCCATTGGCACATGTGGCATGACATGCCTTGGCGCGGTTTGGCGTGGCCAAAACTAGGGTTTTGGGCCAAAGGTTATCATGCGTTGTTTGGAGACCTTGGACGGCTAGGATTTGCATCCAGGATGGAAAGGTGGTCGTTGATCGTCGCACTCCTTCGTTTTGGTAGCCGCATGGGGAAGGTCGTGGTTTGGTACGGACGATTTGGCATGGTGGGGCCAAGGCTTGGCATGCCATTGGCGCATGGTGCGGCTAGCATGGTTCGGGCCAAGGCAAGGTGCGATTTTCTTGGCATGGTGTGTCCAATGGTTTGACATGCCATTGGCGCATGGTGCGGCTAGCATGGTTGGCATGCCTTGGCGCGGTAGACGTGTCTGGCATGGTTTCTATTGGCACAGTGGTGCGGCTGGCATGGTTGGCATGCCTTGGCGCGGAGATGTTGCATGCATGGTTTGTCATTGGCACAGTGGTTCGGCTGGCATGGTTTGCCATTATCGTAGGTATGTTGAATAATTCAATAAATGCGCTAGTGGTCGTAGTGGTGTCATGTCAGATGTAAGGTTTTAGGATTTTAACCCTAGACTAAAAACCACCATCAACACCTTACAAGTTTTATGATCAGGTCGATCCCCCTTAAAAGCATGTGAACAGGTCGCCTCCGTATAGCCCTTGTAGGTGGATGAATTTACTGGGGGATTTACTAACACCCTCCCCCTCCCACCCTACCCCCATGTTTTTGGGTCCGAAGTATCCAATGATACATTAAGATGAGAGATGATCATGGATACACAAGGTAAGAAAACTCCGATACCAACTGACTGCCACCTTGTTGTTTGTGTGTGCTCCCCGCACTAAGAATAGGACCAAAGGACAACAGTTGAACCCGCTAGGGAACTGACTAACACCTTCCGTAAACTGGGCTATGGCGAATCCAGCGACGTGATAAGAAGGGAGACTTGTCACGGCTATGGATTGGAAAGCAATTCGATCCCCGGTGCTGAAAGCGCCAATCTGCTCCGCCTGTGTGTTCTCCCTGCACAACTTGTACTCCATCCAGGACTAAAGGAGTGAGTTGTTGGTAATGACGAAGCCAATGTCAAACCCGTCAAACACCCTCAAGAATTCACAAACTAAAGTTAAAACGTGGGCGCGTCCATGCAGCAATGACGCGCCTAGTCGGATCCCTGACGGGTGTATAAATTTAGCAAGGGCTACAGACTGTCGGCGCCCGGACATGATGTGTAATAGGAATAATACAGGGTCCCCGCATAGACGGCTGCGGGGGGAAAGGAAGTTAGTTACATAATGTCGGCGCCCGGACGGTGTGTAATAGGAATAGTACAGGGTCCTCGCATGCACCGCGACGGGTGCGAGGGGCAAGGAGGCTAGTCGATTCAACTAGGATTCGCTTCGGTAGCTGGAATATAGGATCGCTTTTTGAGAAGCTGACCGAGCTAGATGTTGTGGAAGGTAAGCGGCGTGTGGATATCATGTGCCTGCAAGAAACCAGGTGGCCAGGAGCGAAATCTCAAGAAGTAGACGGCACTGTCTCCAAACTTTACTTCTCAGGAGAGACTCGACAGAAAAATGGGGTAGGAATCCTAATTCATAAGGATCTGGCGGAGAAAGTTGTCGAAGTGCGAAGGAAAGGAGACAGGGTCATCCTCGTGAGACTCTTTTTAGGAAAAGTGTCCATCAACGTTGTCAGTGCGTATGCACCACAGGAACGTGCTGACAAGGATGTAAAGAAGAGCTTCTGGGAGGCACTTGACGGTATGGTAAGTAGCGTCCCAAATAACGAAAAGTTGTACATTGGAGGAGACTTCAATGGACATGTTGGCGCAAGTGCTAGGGGATTCTAAAGGGTCCATGGTGGATTTGGGTACGGCACCTTGAACCAAGGGGGGAAGGACTTTATAAATTTTGCAGGGGAATTTGATCTCTTCATCGCAAACACTATGTTCAAGAAGAGAAAGTCGCATTTGAACACTTATAAAAGGCGTCAACACGAGACTCAAATCTACTACATCCTGGCTAGGAAGGATGATAGACCGGAATTCTTTGATTGAAAGGTTTTACTAGAAGTCCAAGACGTTGTTCCACAACATAAACTTTTGGTTGCGGACTTCTATATCAAGACTCGCTTCCAGCGGAAGAGAAATGCTAACCCACCAAGAACTAAATGGTGGAATCTAAAGGAAGATGCAGCACGGATCTTCCGAGAAAAAGCACTTTCGGAAGGTGTGCTCTGCGAGGATGGTGAACCTGACCAGATGTGGACCGAAACTGCTGGCCGGATTCGGTAGCTAGCAGTGAAAGTGCTGGGACAGGCAAGAGGAAGTGGTAAGCGGGACCCGAAAGAATCTTGGTAGTGGTCAGAGGAAGCGCAACAAGTGATCAGATACAAAAGATTGCTTCCTAAAAATCAAAGCACTTGAAAGCGATGAAAACCACCGGAATTACAAGTTGGCGAAAAGTCGAGCAAAGCGAGCGGTAAGTGTAGCAAAAAGTCTGGCTTATGAGGACCTCTACCGTAAGCTAAACACTAGAGAAGGCGAGAAGGACATCTACAGGATCGCTCGGCTGCGTGAAAGAAAGACCCGTGACCTTGTCTAGGTTAAATGTATTAAGGACTCAGACGACCGGGTGCTGGTGGAGGACGTAGAAATTAAATCCCGTTGGAAGGAGTACTTCAACAACCTTTTAAATGGAGAAAGTGATACCCCTCTCGACACCCTTGAGGACGTTGCCGAGCGTGTGGACATGTATGAGGACATCACGGCTTGTAGCATCCACGAGAGTGAAGTAAAGGAGGCCTTAAAAGGAACAAAAAGAGGAAAGTCCTTGGGTCCGGATGCCATACCGACTGAGGTGTGGAAATTCCTGGGAGATGATGGGATAACTTGGCTAACTAAGCTATTCAATAACATCTTCCGGTCAAATCAAATATCGAACGAGTGGCGTCGAAGTGTCATCGTCCCAATCTTTAAAAACAAGGGGGGCATCCAGAACAGCTCTAACTATAGAGGAATTAAACTGATGATCCATACACTCAAGCTGTGGGAACGCGTCATCGAAAGGAGGTTACGCAGACAAACCAGCGTCTCATCAAACCAATTCGTATTTATGCTGGGAAGATCGACCATGGAGGCCATTTTCCTGGTGAGGCAACTTATGGAAAGATACAGGGAACAAAATAGGGAGCTACACATGGTCTTCATTGATCTGGAGAAGGCCTGCGATAAAGTGCCGCGTAAAGTAATGTGGTGGGCTCTTGAACATAAAAAGGTATCACCGAAGTACATAACCTTAATAAAGGATATGTACGAGGATGCAGTTACCGGTGTCCGGACGAGCGGTGGGGTATCAGACAATTTCTCGATTAAGATAGGGCTTCACCAGGGATCAGCCTTGAGCCCTTATATTTTCGATTTAGTGCTCGATCAAGTTACGAGAGAAATTCAGGGTGAGATCCCCTGGTGCATGCTCTTTGCAGATGATGTGGCGCTCATCGGCAACTCAAAAGAAGATGTGGGGGAAAAATGGAATTGTGGCGCCAGATGCTGGAATCGAAGGGCTTCAGGCTTAGCAGAACAAAGACCGAATATCTGAAGTGCGATCTCAGCATCTCTGGGAGAGTTGAAGGGGACATTCTACTTGATGGACAACATGTCCCAAGGAAAGAGTCGTTTCGCTATCTGGGATCGATACTCCAAAGTAACGGGGTCATCGAGGAGGATATTCTCCATCGAACGCAATCTGGTTGGGGGAAATGGCGTCTGGCTTCTGGCGTCCTTTGTAACCGCAAAGTACCGCTAAATCTTAAAGGTAAGTTCTACAAATCTGCGATCAGGCCTGCCATGCTCTACGGTGCGGAATGTTGGGCAATAAACAGCAGAGATACCTTGAGACTGAAGAGTACCGAGATGCGGATGCTGAGGTGGGCTTGTGGACATACGAGACATGACCGTATCATAAATGAGTACGTCCGTAAGAAACTTATGATAGCGCCAATTGAGGAGATGCTCGTACAACACCGACTGCGCTGGTTTGGGAATCTCCAGCGAAGACCGCCTGATGCCCCAGTACAAGTAGGCCGCATCAGGCATGCTGAAGGAAGGATACAACGCCAAGACCGGCCAAAGATAACTTGGGACGAATGCGTGAAGAAAGACCTGAGAAACCGAAATCTCTCACCAGAACAGGCGCTGGATAGACAGACTTGGAGGACGGCAATATGCGTGGAAGAGGTGGGTTTCAGATATGGAGACTAATAACCCCCTACTTTATTTACTATTTTTTATTTTCTTTACAACTCCACCAGAGAACACGTAAATGCAACTGAGATTGGGTGTAAGTAGGGGAATCCCCTGTAGCGCTGGAGTAGGCGGAATTGTGAAGGGGAAAACACCTTGTAGCTTCCGCAACCGGGACTGAGTGTAAGTATACCCGCACTAATGGTCGAGAATTCGTAATCCCATTACCACGGTGACTACCCACACTTAGTCCAAAAACATTAACAACAGCGGCGCGGGTAGCGTCAAGTATTTCTGCTTGTCGTAGTGCAAGTTGTGCGAGGCTCGGGCAGGCCGACGTAAAACCCATGTTCAACTCTTAGGAGATTTTTCTCTAGTCGACTCGGTACTTGCTACTGGAAATGACTTTGAATTTCGGATTTCGGGAATAAATAATATCATCATTACACAGAACTATAAATCTATGCAGGTCTAGGCAAGGATGTTGGGAACTTGGGAAGATTGTATAGTTAGGGACCTTGGGTATTAGAAAGTAGCGAGTCTTGTGACTAGGGAGATTCGAACTCTGAACCATCTCAGAGAAGGAATCCAGAAACTGTGACTAGCGCATTTTGTATGTACATGATGGGTTGTGGTTGGTTTAGTTCCACAGTGCTCATATCACACAACAGAGATATCCTGAGCTTATAAACATCCCTTCAGGGACATCCGATAAAATTGGAACGATACAGAGAATATTAGCATGGACCCTACGCAAGGATGACACGTTCAAATCGAGAAATGGTCCAAATTTTTTTCCTTTTTTCTCCGTCCTCATTTTTTTTTCCTTCTTGAATTGCACAGAATTCGGGCACGCATGAAATGCCCAACGCGTCCAAAATCACCTCTAAGTGGGGTTTGATCTCATAAATGTTGACAAGGAAATGCCCTGAGCAAGGATGACATGCACAAATTGAGAAATGGTCCAAAATTTTCTTGCCTTTCTCTTTTCCTTCTTGGTTTGCTACTCTGATTTCAACTGGTCATGGCTTCTTTGATTTTTTTTTTTTTCTTCTTTGATATTGAGACTGCCCCCTATCTTTAATTTGAACCTCCCTCCTGATATTGTCAAATGGGTTGAGGAAGACTATGTAATGTTTGCAGATTAATAAACCTCTTTTAGTATTAAAAAAAAAATGTCGTTGTTGTCCCCTTGACTTTTGAATCTGATTTCACCCTATAGGGTGTATGGGCACCCTTCTCAAGTTGTGTGATACGCAGTTGCCTGAAGGCCCGGGTGCAGCACACTGAGGGAAAATGGGCTCGGATCCTCTGCC
Organism: Papaver somniferum; assembly: GCF_003573695.1. Taxonomy (NCBI): domain Eukaryota; kingdom Viridiplantae; phylum Streptophyta; class Magnoliopsida; order Ranunculales; family Papaveraceae; genus Papaver; species Papaver somniferum. The sequence goes on along the minus strand of NC_039368.1, from coordinate 73,526,830 downwards.
CGTTTTTCTTAAGAAGCATTAGGGTACAGAAATAAGTAAATATACTCTCGTACAATATGGCCATTACCATGAAGAAGAAGTCTAGAAAAGAAAAGAGAATTCAGTAGATAGATAGAACAGAAGAACTTAATGGAGAATCTCTGCACAGATACTTTAGAGAACATACTGTTTCGGTTACCTGTTGATGCAGCTATACAGGCCAAACGTATGCACAACTTGGAGAGCAATCATCCGTAATAAAACTGAAAATCCAGGAGGTTTCCTTTTCACTCATTCTGTTGCCTACAATGTTATAAAACAACTAGTTTTCTATGAAGATGATTCAAAGTTGATGAACTACTATTCTGACAACACGGAGACTGAAAACAGCAGATTTTTTACGAAATCCGCCCAGGAAATTTTCATGGTTGGGTCTTGCAATGGTTTGGTTTGCTTCGGAAAATATTATGCATATTCTCCGTATCCTTTTCTAGTCTGCAACCCGTTTACAGAAGAATCTGTTTGTCTTCCGGAATTTAATTACTCTGAATTGCCTGCGGCTAGGGATATATTAAGAACAAGTCCATATGGTCGCCTGGCAAGTGGGTTTGGCTATAGTCTTTCAACTAATGATTACAAGGTTGTTACAATTCTCTATTGTAAATAGGCACAGAAGGGAGGACATGTTCAAGTATATACTCTTGGCACCGGCAAGCGGAGACACATCGGACTTACTGGTCACCGTTGCGAATTCGACTATTCATCAGGTATCTACGCAAATGGAGCACTTTTCTGGTTGCACCAAATTAGTCATTATAGAGTACAAGAATGTGAGGTTGTGGCCTTTGATTTGGAAGGTGAGAAGTTCCATTATATCGCATTGCCACGTTCTAGAGATTTTGAATACAAATCTTAGATTTCTCAACTCAAGTTGCTTGAAGGGAACAATAATTTGTATTTTGTTCATGCAAACAGTACAGCTTTACGTGCTGACATATGGGTATATAATAGAGATGCCCGAACCAGTTTCGCCATGAAAGAGTGTGATGGGGAACAAAACTACCAGAGCAGAATTTCGCAACATTGGCTCGTGGAGATGAGCCTACATCCGGATATTCCATATTATTTTAAACCATTCGCAATCACGAGGAGCAATGTAGTTTTATGGTATGATTATGTTAGCACGAGCCTCTATGGGTATGACCCTAAAACTTCAACTTTAAACGAACTTCCAGATGATTATAAGCTTAATGATTGGGGACCTGTTCGAATTGACGCAAAACCTCGTACGCGTAGCATTGTTTCTTTGAAAGATTTGGGAGAAACTAATGTTACTTCTTTGAAAGATTTGAAGAAATTAAAGTTAACTACCTAGTAAGATTTCCAACATGTGTCCGCGGCTAAGGGCTTTTTATCATAGAAAACAGGTATGGCCATGATTGGTGAATCGCATTCATGTTTTGTTGCATGTCCTTCACAGTTTTTTAGTTACTTAATGTTTACCGCGGCGTTGTGTCTTGCGACATTCACATCTTTTTTAACCGAGTTTTTTTCTCGGCTTTTGGCTGAGGCTGTCGATGAACTCGCAAAAACAGCTAACTTGAAATCGTTACTAGGAGGGATGAATTCTCAATGAACTCAGGAGAACCTGCAATTGTTTGCACTGTAATCCATTTTGAACGTATTTGTTACTCCAAGGACTTCAATATATGATTTTTGTTGATTTTGCTAGCCTCTTTTACCGTTAACTTCATATAAATCTTAAGAATACCACCATGTTTTCATCTCACGTGCCATACTATCGTACTATCTTTCAACATAACTTCTCTGACCCTGCTAGGTACTTAGATAACCTACATTTATGCAGCTCTGGAATGAACAAACTCAGAAGGAATGAAGTTGGTTTGACCTTTTAAATTGCCTAGCCTCCCCAAATGGTATGGTGTTGCCACACTTCAGGTCGGATTCCGATGTTATCCCCATATAAAATCCTGCTGAACCTGACTTCCCCGAGACTATATACGTGATACTTCTACCTAGAACCTATATTTCTGAAACTTTATTCCCCTGTATAAAGAAAAGAAAAGAAAAGAGCGTAGTTTCGTATAAGATTTGAAGTGATGGAAAAGAAAGAGTATCACAGTTGGGGTTTAGAAAGGGCTGTTTGCTTGTAACCAGAGAGTTTCGAACTCTTGACTAACTCAGCAAAGAGATTCAGAAATGAAGGTCGGCTGTGTTCGTTTAGTCCCACAACGCCTGCATTACATAATCGAGATTGTTTAAATAGCTTGACCTTGTCTGTTAGATCGTCCCTTCGGGGACATCCGATAAAATTGGAACGATACAGAGAAGATTAGCATGGCCCCTGCGCAAGGATGACACGCACAAATCGAGAAATGGTCCAAATTTTTTTGGTTTTCTTTTTCTTGGTGGTCTGAGCAACCGAGATGAGGCAATCTTCATAATCACATGTTTTCTTTGCAACAAGAGGACTGTTGTTGTGCTGATGAGGCAATCTTCATAATCACATGTTTTCTTTGCAACAAGAGGACTGTTGTTGTGCTCTTTCCGGTGGCCTCGAGACGTACCAGAAGAGCACACCATGTCAAAAACTCAGAAGAGCGATTCTTCGTCAAAAACTAGGGGAGGAAGTAACTACTTCAGGTCAGTAGTTGTTGTTGTCCCCTTGACTACTGAACCTGATTTCACCTGGACTATTTACGTGATTCTTGTATGTAATTACTACACTTCGAAAATTTACTCCCTCTATACCGAAACAAAGAAAAAACGTACTAGATTTCAAGTCATGGAAAGAAAAAATATCACTATTATTACACACAGGCACAAATCTATGAACCTTTAGGCGAGGATGTTGTGACCAGAGAGATTCCAACTCTTAAGTGCCTGACTGGCATAGACCGGCATCAACATATCTTTGTGACTTTCTAGCAGCCCAGTTTCAGATATAAGTTAGTTCTTTTCCTTTTCGGGAAACAAGTTTTGTGTTCAACGAATACTTACACATTCAACTGGTGTATCCTATAAAATATTTAGAAGTGAATATTCATTGTCATTTTTAATATCTTTTTAATATAATTTTGACCCGCATGTTTAAAGTCGGATTTCTTGATATTCAAATGTCGGTTTCCTAGTGTAGTATGCATGCGGTGTACTCGACAAGATTAATAAACTGCCTCGTCATTTTAAAAAATGAACTTCGGGTTCAAAATTTGGAGCACGTCTCTTCTTGGATATGTTTTTATCCAAGAAAACAAATCCGCTGGAGCATAACATTTATGAGGTGTTGATTTCTTCTTCTTAACAAAGTAAACCTAGAGAAATCAACCACAAATATTCTAGATGGAGGGGGTGTTTAACATTTTGCATTCAATGAATGGAAGGTATCGTAAAACGCTCTCACATAAAGCAAAGCCAAATTCACCCCAGTCATGACTTAACCCACCACTCTTCTATAGTCCACACACATGGAAATTAGTGATTGTCAACTTTGATGAGATATGGCACTCAAATTCATAACCTACTTTTAAGTAGGGGTGAGCGTTTGGCCCGTAATCCGTGGGTTTAACGGGACCAACCGTTCTTTTGTGGATAGATGTCCGGACCGTTCCTTAATGGGTTGGATGCAAATGAAATTTTTGAAATCCAACAGATTACGGATTGGTCCGGATACAACCTTGAAAATCCGTTGAACATCCATATCCGTTAAACTAAAGGCATTTATATAGCTCTAGAAAATACTATGGATCATTTAGGACTTCTTAAGGTGTTTGCTTGGGGTGTTGTACATGGCATTTTTATATTTGTGTATATATAGGATATGTAGGTTTTATAAGGAGTCATTTGTCTAGTGATAAACGCAATTATGTGTCTATTTTGATCTCAATTTCATATGTTGTTAGTACCCATTTATGTACTTATTTTGGCATTTTTGTGTCTTTGTAGGTGTTTATGGAGAAATAAACATGTGCATAGAAATTGGCTCGAAAAATGGTATTTGCACCCTCGGAAGGAATTACTGAATGGACGCCAGAAGTATGTTGGAGACACCCCAGGACATGTATTATTTACATCCTTCAAATGGATAAGGGGTACTCAGTTGATAAGGGCCACCTCAGGGTAACTACTATTTTCACCCCATCAGTGGTTAGGTGGAGACCACCTTTCTTCACAAATTCAAAAACTAAATTTGGCAGGAAGATTTGCTTCACATCTGCGTAACTGCTGGATTGGGTTTTAAGGAGATTTGGTCGGAGTTTTTGTTAGAGTTTTACCTGGAATGTCTTATCACATCGAAACAGGCTTGGTAACGGGCCCTAATTCGAAGGAGAAAGGTTCTTCACGTAGCTTTCCTAAGACAGGGGAGTTAACTATATCGGGTCTTCTTGGATTTTGGGGAGAGTTTTGAACGAGATTTAATCGGATATTATCATGGGTATGGACTGATATTGGCATGTTAACGTAAATCAGGTTTGGTAGTTGGTTTGAGATCGAAGAAAAAGGAAGTTCACCGGACTTTCTTTACAAACAGGGATAAGAATTATTTACGGGAAATTTGAGTGAATATTTGGGAGGATATATTATCTAATTTGTTTTGAATCTATCTAAGGAAGTTGTTGTTGAAGAAGGAAAGACTACAGACGCGTAGAAGAGCTGGCAGGTAATTATTTTCGTGACTTGCTGGAGGGTGAAAGGAAAACTATTTTCGAATATTTCTTGCCTTGGAGGTTGTTGTGAGGTATAAATACAAGTGTTGGGAGTCTAAGAAGGGGATCGAGATCGAGTCGAGAGTTTGGGGTCGATAGAATCGGAGCAGAGAAGCACAGGTGAAGTTGCAGGAATATTCACCTGCTGCTGGTGAAGAAGAGAAGCTGAAGAACATTGGACAGACGATGACAGTCGCAGAGGCAGTCTTTTTCAAACAACATAACAGAAGTATAGTTGTTCAACAATAATAGATAACATATATCATAAGCTTGTCATCTTTTCTCTGTAACAGTTCAACCCGTTGTAACAGCTGTTTGTAACACCGTTGCAGCGTTGCAAACTGTCTGCTTTATTAGTTTTCTCTTGTTTTTCACCTATTTGAGCTATGAACAACTATTTTGAGCACGTGAATAATATGAGGAGCTAAACCCCAACACTGGGATGAAGGAGGAAGCCATATTTCATGCGTGTGGTAATTATATTTAATTCTTTCATGACTTTTTGCAAGGATTATTAATTGTTTTATGGTTTTTATTGAATGGTTGTGATTTCAATTGATGGGTTATACTTAGGTTAAGTCTTTTGATATCCCATGCTTTAGATTTACAGTCGTTGCTTACAAAAATCTACCTTGGCAAAGAAACAGAGTAAATATTCTATTTGAGGTATAATTGTCTATAATAACTATATGAATCGCATGAATGGATTTATTGGTGGAATCCTGAGTCCCGGTATCTCGTAACATTTAAGTGAAACCAAAATAAAGTCTGAAATCAAATCTTTGCAAGTATTTGAACGAACTTCTACTTATCACTTTCAAAACTACATCAATTTTTGGTGCCGCCGACGCGGATTTGTATTTAGATTTGTTTTAGGTTTATTTTTATTTTTATTCTTTTTTATTCTTTTTTACGCATTTTGGTATTTCTCGATTCTTTTCAGATTTGGAGCAAAGCTACAAGGAAAGAAAAAGTGTTATAAAAGGAAAGCATCGCCAAAGAAGGAAAGAAAAGAGGAATCTGAAAGGAGTGAAGAAGAAGATTTTGTATATAGTTATTTTGTTTATTTTTAGAAAGTGTAAATAGGATTTTATTTTTGTAATTTTTCTTTTCCTTTTTGGACATTTTTATTTTTGGACTTTATTTTTGGAGTGGACATTATTATTATTTTGAAACCCTAAGGAAGGGTTAAAAATTAAATATAAGTTGTTTGCAGGGAAGGACGACAATTACGATACTGTCTCCACCCCTCGGGTTCGTACACTGACATTGGAGTCGGTGGCCTGAGTCGACTTCAACGGTTCATCGCCCGTCTGGTACGGGAGGTAAGACTCTATCCACCCACGAATCCCCTGTCAGTGGGTTTTATTTTGTGTGACAACTCACACCCCTGCAGTAGAATGTCGAACTGGTATTACAATAGCCAATACAACGAATATCCGACTGAGTTTCAAAATGGACGTTACTACTTTGACCATAGTGTGAATAGTGGTTGGGAACATCAGCCTTTTGAAGATTATGGTCCATACCATGGTGAGCCCAATTACTATCCACATACGCACCGGTCATATGAGCAAAATTCTTATATTTCTCCTTTAGAAGAGTCTCTCAGGAAATTAGAAGAGTCGACACGTAGGATAGCTGAGATGAATAACTTAGTTTATGACGAAAGAAAACTTTCTATAGAGGAATCCCTCAAGCTGATAGCTGAGACGAACGAAAGAATTGCTCGAAATAATCTTAATTTTCAATACAGTGTCTCTAATAATACCCTTGAAAATGAGGATAGTTATTTGCATAAACAGGATGACGAGGATAAAATTGGTTACACTACTTGTTTAGATTAGGTTCAACCATTTTCATGTTCTTATAATAATGATTATGATGAGGATAATGTTGATGAAGAATTTGAAATATGTAGGCATAGTGATCAGGAATTTGTTACTCCAATTAAGCTTTACGATGATAATATTATTTCTAGTTCAAATCCAAATAATCTTAATAATTATTCACATATTCAAAAGGACGAGGATTTGACTAGAGATACCCCCGTTTTAGACGATGTAGTATTTCCTGTTTACGAAGTCGATAATGGTGTAGAGGAACGAGTTTATTCTGAGAATACTGTTTTAGAGTCCCAGGACTTAGAAACATTAGTCTTAGACGAAGAAGATGAACTCGTAGAGCTTTTAAATATGAGTGAGGATGCATCACCTGAGTATAATCTACACGAAGAAATTGACCATTTTCAGGATTCTGATGATCTAGAAATTAGGGAAATTGTAGCTAGTCTATCTAGAGACACTCAAAACTCTAAGTTTGGGGGTGATTATCATTCTCCTTGTGCCTTACCTTTAGATATTACAGAGATCCCTCACTTGAGACTTGACATATGTGCCTCAACCATTTTAAAATATTATCTTCATACACGTTTTTCTGAACCTAGTGATCTCCATAAGGAAGTTCAGTTGTTAGAAACCCATCCTATGGTTGATGTGGTTTTCCCATGCTATGATACCAAGCTTGACTTTGTTTTCCCACCAAATATTTTTCTTCCAAATGTGGGGATGTATGAATTTCAAATGTGTCAGTTACTGATTTTTGAGACTAAACCTAAGTACTTTAGGATATTAGAAACGACACATTTTCCTAAGATTGACCATTACTTTCATCGTGGTTAAATGTGTGAGTCAAAACTGATTGACTTTAGAGATCCGCAATTGTTCAGATTATTATTATGTGCTTCTAAGCTTTTACTTGAGTTTTTCCAGACTCTAATACCTGAATCGGATCTTAGCTACGAGGAAACACAACCCATGAAAATATTTTATTTGGACCTAGTTATAGAACCTGAACCACGGCTAGATGTAGTTGTCTTAAACAAGAAACTAGACAAGGGTGTGCTTTATTTGTTTATTTTCTTGACAGGTTGCAGATTCCTTTTACTTGTGATAGCTCTATTTGGTTTTGATGACCCACAGATATTTCGCTATTACTTTATGATTTTATAAGGTGACTAATCCTTTCTTAGTCTGGCTGAAGACATTAAACTTAGCACTTCTTGGGAGGTAACCCAATATTCATGTGACAAGGTAATATATTTTTTATCTCTTTTGCTTCAAATGGTAATAGTTTCTCCTTGTTCATGATTTTAATTTCACCTTTGGAACATTTAGGACAATGTTAGATTTAAGTTTGGGGGTATAGGAGAAACTTTTTAGTTGCATAATTAAACTCCAGAGCCTAGAAATTTATTCCTATTAAGGATGGCACTAACCAATCTAAGTGGATGGAAGCATTTTGGTTGTAGGAGTTGAGGAACCAATCTGACTAGATGGCAACATCTAAAGAGTCTATTCATAAAAGCACAGAGCTCAGGTGTTAGAAATAACATGATAGTTTCACCATATCTCGTTGACTCCTTTTCACTTCTGTTTTTATTTTGTTTTGTTTTTAAACTATGTTTCTCTAAGTGATTAGGTGGGGCTCACGATTCAACTTGTTACCAGTGCTAGGGTGAATTAGAGTGATTGAGATACAAAAAAATAAAAAAAATAAATTAATTAATTAATTATAAAAAAGAGAGAAAAAAAAAGAAAAAAAGAAAAGAAATTGAGACCAGACCATCAGACCAACTGGAATAAATTCAATAAAGTCGACCACTAGAACCCTTGTATATGCCAGTTGTATTGACCTAGAGTTAGGATTATCGACCACTGGTACCCTTGTATATGCCAGTGTGTTGATATTAGTCAGACCGGTATCTCAGTCCATTAGGATAGGTTCATTATGGCAGTGGCCTTCAGACAGATATGAGAAACACCGTTCACCTTAGTCAACATCAAAACCATCTATGTTTTTCTATATCCATCTTCTTAATCTATCCATGTAATTTTTTTGATTCTGAGTTTGGATGCGACTATCTAAGTAGAGCTATATCACTTTATATGAATTTTAGTATGCTTGAGTGCGAACTCGTGTACAGCAATTGGAATTTCGCATCAGGGTACTTCCTCCTGTAGTCAATAAGTATGCCAACCAAGGAGATTCTTTAGTGCCTTCCAAGGTTCTGTGTAGATAGCTAGGGTCTGGAGTATAAAGGTTTTGTGGGTATACCTCTGGTAAGCCCTCCCGAGACTATAACTCGGCCACTAGGGCCACCTAGGGGTTTAAAGGATTATTGCATACGCTAAATGCAATCGACGTTTCCTGCGACAGTGAGTTAGGATTTTATTTCATTTGATTTGCTCGAGGACTAGCAAATAATAAGTTTGGGGGTATTTGATAGACGCATTTATGTGTCTATTTTGATCTCAATTTCATATATTGTTAGTACCCATTTATGTACTTATTTTGACATTTTGTGTCTTTGTAGGTGTTTATGGAGAAATAAACATGTGCGTAGAAAATGGCTCAAAAAATGGTATTTGCACCCTCGGAAGGAATTACTGAATGGACGCCAGAAGTATGTTTGAGACACCCCAGGACATGTATTATTTACATCCTTCAAATGGATAAGGGGTACTCAGTTGATAAGGGCCACCTCAGGGTAACTACTATTTTCACCCCATCAGTGGTTAGGGGGAGACCACCTTTCTTCACAAATTCAAAAACTAAATTTGGCAGGAAGATTTGCTTCACATCTGCGTAACTGCTGGATTGGGTTTTAAGGAGATTTGGTCGGAGTTTTTGTTAGAGTTTTACCTGGAATGTCTTATCACATCGAAACAGGCTTGGTAACGGGCCCTAATTCGAAGGAGAAAGGTTCTTCACGTAGCTTTCCTAAGACAGGGGAGTTAACTATATCGGGTCTTCTTGGATTTTGGGGAGAGTTTTGAACGAGATTTAATCGGATATTATCATGGGTATGGACTGATATTGGCCTGTTAACGTAAATCAGGTTTGGTAGTTGGTTTGAGATCGAAGAAAAAGGAAGTTCACCGGACTTTCTTTACAAACAGGGATAAGAATTATTTACGGGAAATTTGAGTGAATATTTGGGAGGATATATTATCTAATTTGTTTTGTATCTATCTAAGGAAGTTGTTGTTGAAGAAGGAAAGACTACAGACGCGTAGAAGAGCTGGCAGGTAATTATTTTTGTGACTTGCTGGAGGGTGAAAGGAAAACTATTTTCGAATATTTCTTGCCTTGGAGGTTGCTGTGAGGTATAAATACAAGTGTTGGGAGTCTAAGAAGGGGATCGAGACCTAGTCGAGAATTTGGGGTCGATAGAATCGGAGCAGAGAAACACAGGTGAAGTTGCAGGAATATTCACCTGCTGCTGGTGAAGAAGAGAAGCTGAAGAAAATTGGACAGACGAGGACAGTCGCAGAGGCAGTCTTTTTCAAACAACATAACAGAAGTATCGTTTTTCAACAATAATATATAACATATATCATAAGCTTGTCATCTTTTCTCTGTAACAGTTCAACCCGTTGTAACAGCTGTTTGTAACACCGTTGCAGCGTTGCAAACTGTCTGCTTTATTAGTTTTCTCTTGTTTTTCACCTATTTGAGCTATGAACAACTATTTTGAGCACGTGAATAATATGAGGAGCTAAACCCCAACACTGGGATGACGGAGGAAGCCATATTTCATGCGTGTGGTAATTATATTTAATTCTTTCATGACTTTTTGCAAGGATTATTAATTGTTTTATGGTTTTTATTGAACGGTTGTGATTTCAATTGATGGGTTATACTTAGGTTAAGTCTTTTGATATCCCATGCTTTAGATTTACAGTCGTTGCTTTTCAAAAATCTACCTTGGCAAAGAAATAGAGTCAATATTCTATTTGAGCTATAATTGTATAGAATAACTATATGAATCACATGAATGGATTTATTGGTGGAATCTTGAGTCCCAGTCTCTCGTAACATTAAGTGAAACCAAAATTAAGTCTGAAATCAAATCTTTGCAAGTATTTGAACAAACTTCTACTTATCACTTTCAAAACTACATCATGTTGCTTTATTTTTTTTATTATAAATTTTAACTAAAACAAATCCATTGGATTATCCGCATCTAATTCGTCTATAACTTTAGAAACATCAGGTTGAATTTCAGCCTTCCTAACGAGTAAAACCCTCTCATTCAAAATGTTCTAACCTATTAAAATTCTGATTCATGACTTGCAGAGATTGTGCAGCAGCCATTGAAGATTCACCCTCCATGTCGAAATTAATTGTCGATAACTGTTGGAAAATTGACACTAAAATAGGGTGATAAAAAGAATGTTTTCTCTGGGTTCAAGGCTCTAATAATATGAATCAGATGCGGTCGATGATAGCAAACTTGTTATTTGGGTGATGCGGCCAACAATGGCAGTCACTTGGGTGATGCAGCCACTCCAATTTCAAACCTTTTTTATACTTTGTTTTGGTTTCTGAAAATAAAGGGAGAATGTTGGATATTTTTCGACAAACCCTTAAATTGTAGGCGCTACAGCAGAGTTCGGTGATCGACCCTTAAATTTTTTTAGGATTTCTAATGACAGTTAGAAAACCGAACAGAAAATCGTTTCCCACTTGTTGATGGTGGATTTTCGACAAAAGCTAAAATCGTAAAATTATGATATTGCATGTTTCTGACCCGACTTCAGGAATGTATGTGAAAATTTATATTTTATGATCCGTGAACTATTAGATGATCTGTAACTGAGCGAATGGCCTCTCAGAGCTATGATGAATATGTCTTCAAAAAGCCCCTCAGCTGAGCTTTCGACACTTTGCACATTTCATTATCACCTCTACATATAATCAAAATGATTGGACGGCTCCTAGACATATTGTATGCTAGTATAGAGCCTAACGCCTTCAGGATGTCACACTATTTATTGTTCCCTGACTATGTAGAGAGAACATGTATAGAATCTCTTAATGATTGGGCGGCTCCTAAACATATTGCATGCTAGTATAAAGCCTAACGCTTCCAGGACGTCACACTATTTATTGTTCCCTGACTATGTAGAGAGAACATGTATAGAATCTCTTAATGATTGGGCGGCTCCTAAACATATTGCATGCTAGTATAAAGCCTAACGCTTTCAGGACGTCACACTATTTGTTGTTCCCTGACTATACACCCCAATATCCAGAACGAGTATGATGCTTCAATTATCTCATACCTCGATTCTTGAATAAACTCGCTCCTAGACATATCACATGCTAGAGCAATTCATAGATTAATTCTAGTGTGTCATTCGTCAACAGAGTTCCTAGAAAATAATCTATTCATCTCATTACTCTGTTTCGTGGGTGATTCTCAGTTGAATTCCATGGAATAGTAATAGATTCTCAATTTATTATATTACTTTGTTTCATGACTGATTCCTAGCTGAATTTCATGAATTAGTAATCAATATTCACTTATCGGGCATCTGGGCCACTACCGAGTAAGCCCCAAGAAAATTGTGCGAGTGTACTTAGCAATAATGCACGAACGAGCACCCGAGCGCGCGAACGAGCACTCAAAAATATGGACAAACGAGGAAACCTATGCAAAATAGGGAAGAAAAATAATATAATACTCCCTCCGTCCCACTATTAAGTGACCTACTTTATAACTAAAGGGACCGGGACCATCGGCCAGCCGGTCATGCCAACGTGGCCATTCCCATGCCTCTTCCTTTTATTTTACCTTAATTTATTATTTTTCCTAATCTCATGAAAACTCTTTCATTTGAGCAAACTCCCTCGTTTGAGAAAAACTCTCAGTTTCTCCATATTTCCTTCACACGATGAAGAATAATTAAAAAAATAGGGAAAAGGTGTCACGGGATCTGGCCTACTAGCCGGCCAGCCAAGCCTTAGTCGTGGACGGTCACATGCCTTATGGCCCCTTATTTTATTATCATGATTATTTCCTTCATCTCATGAAACTCCTTCGTTTGAGCAAAAACCCTGGTTTTTCCATATTTTCTCAAATATTGCTCAAACCATCAAAAAACCCAAAAAGTCAAATGGTCCCATGACCGACTAGGCTACTTACGGCAAATATTAAAATATTATTGTTTTAATATTCTCAAAATATTGGTCGCCTGAGCAAAGTTCTACTTGCTCATTCGAGCAAAATTGAGAGTTTCAGTCAAGATCAAACTCTTCTGAAAATCCAAAATATTGCTCAAACACGCACCGGAAAATACCAAACTTCTCAGGACTGAGGCACGGATACTGTGGTGACACTGTCATGTCACCTTGACCGACCAGGATCGTCCCTTTGGCTTGCAAGGAGACGGTCCCACACATCTTCATAATTTGACCTAATTTGTTCATATTAGGTTCAAACTCTTTCCAAATAATTTGGAATTTCATCAAACGACCGTCAGTCGGTCCCATGACCACGAAGAGTCTGTTCCATGCCCTTTTGTTTGGTCCCTCATATCTCCATAATTAGGATTTATTGCCTAATGCTCAGACGGACACTATTTTAATAAATGATTAAACCAGCATTTAATCATCCTTTCATCAACTGGTCAACAAAGGACTTTGGTGCATACTCACTCAAGCACCTGGGTGCTACATGGCCATCCATCATCCCGTGTAGATGGTCCCTCCTTCACTCAGTGGTCGATTTCCACTAAATCATCAATTGGTCAGCAATCGATCAAAATTAGGGTTTTGAACTGAATGCTCTGCAAATCATAATTCTGAGCAAGTTTAAATATTAATAATTTTATGTTGATCCAGCAATCAACATATTGATAAATTATATAATATTCGGTCCAGCTATCAATATTTTAATCACAAAATTGGTCAATTAACCCAATAACGGCAATTCCTTGGTGAAAAAGACATGTAAAATTTGATATTGTTTAGATAGACGATAATGTAAAAATAGCCAGGATGTAAATAGTTTCATCCTATCCATTTTGAAATACTTTTTCTTATTTTTAATTTACACCAGGATGTATCCAGTTTCATCATCAATATTTTTTAAGTTTAAGCCAGGATGAATCCAGATTCATTCTTGTTATTTTTTTGGTGTGCATTTCACCCATACTAATTTTTACTCGTCCATTAGAACCATGTTTTAAAAATATTTGGGCAATTGACCCAATTTTCGTATTTTTATTAATATTTTATTTGGTCATACTACCAATAATCGTTCAAACGAGCAATATTCGCTCAGACGGGCAATATTTTCTCAGACTATCAATATTGATTCAAATATCAATATTCGGCAATCCATCGAACGAGCAATATTTTCTCAGACGAGACTAATAATATTGATTCAACTATCAATATTTAATCATTCATTAATTGAGCAATATTTGTTCAGATTATTAATATTCATCATGTTGATTCGAACTACACGTATGTCCCAGTAGACACGTTTAATACATCATAAGAGCTTGCAAATCATGCTCTACTGAACAATATTTAGACCCATCGTTTAATCAAGTCAACGACTTACTAACTAAATACACGTCTGCCTTGCAGACTCCACAAATCATGAGACATCAATCATGTCACATAGGGGGGATATTAATTACGGTTTTGGTCTGGTGGCCTACGGTACGTATGTTCATCCACGATGATAAATGTGAGTAAGTCGTGCAAGCAGTTGAGGGAGTTAGCAAATTATAGTGGGTGGACAATCAACCAAGTCTCCGCATGACCTGGAACTGGTTATACCACGATTTCCCACTTTCTCACTCTTTCACTCGACCAACCGTCACACTTACTGGAGATCAATGTGTCTATATTCCGACAATATAAATAAGTCTCTGAATTCACGATTGAAGAACAATCTAACAATCTCAAAAATACGAGAATTATCGCAAGAATTCCATCAGAACAATCACTTTCAACTGAGCAGAATTCAAACTTATTCAAACCCAACAGTTTATTTGCAGAAACCTACACCACATTCACAATCCTTGATCACCATTGATCTCACACACTTCTCAGCTTCCCTCCTACAGATCGACCCTCTTCCCTCTTTGTGACCGAATTGACTATGGAACAGCCATTGTCTTGGTTTAGGCCGAAGTCCTACAGATTGATCTCTCGAACTCAAATCACTCCCGTGTACTGCATTTGTTTGAGGTTAAGCAATTTTCTCGGTCGAGGAGTTACCGTCCACACGGTCGTCTCTTCACTTTCCTAAAAAACCAATAAATCGTTATGCCCCATCAACACCAACATACACCATTGTTGGAAGAGATGTATATTCGCTCTGAAAATATGCATGTTGGAGATGAAGAGTCATCTTCAACAGATGTTAAACTATTTATAAATAGCGTCCTAGTTTTCCATTCAAAACACATCAAAACTTTCTTTGTTTTCTCTCTTAAAGGCATCATCAGAAACTAAACCTGTGTGTTCTTGGTTGGATCAAGGTTGTACAAGCTTTTAATCCAATATTGTTGTGGGGCTTCAAGTATCCTTATGGTATTGACCTATTTGTACTCGCCAATCTAATGGGAAGGGTTGAATAATTCTCGAAAAGAATCCATTATTAGATCCTTGAACCCAGAGACAACATTCTTTTCTTCACCATGTTTTAGTGTCAATTTTCCAACAAATAATTGTTATCAAGATGTGTTTGGGTATTTTATTTTCTCAGATTGCAATTATTTATAGGATCCATCTAAATTTGTAATTTTCATGTCAATTTTATATATTAAGAGGAATTTTGTATTTTTTTTGGGAAAAGCCGTCATATATTAATAATAAGATAAAACCAATTGAAAATCAGATTTGTTACAGGGTGGTCAAGGATCAAATTACAACTATCAAAGCTACGGAGACTCCGCCAATTCCTGACTAAAAATTCGACAATTTCAACCTTTTCAACTATCCCTAAAAAACAACTAAGTAGCACTATCATAAAAGGCCACATATGTTTGAAACAAATCAAATTTGCACTGTGCAAAGGAATTTTGTATATTGAGGATACATTTTATAATGGTAAGAGAAATTTTGAGGATATATTTTCTTTTTTGAAAATAAGTTGTTGCTCGCTTGCCTACTTCATCAATGTAACTAGTAACTTAATTTTTTTAAAACAAAAATAAATTGAAACGATTGTGTTACATTTTTTTAAGAAGTACCACACTGAATAAAGGTATTATGATAAGCATAGGCGAAGGAACGCCTTTTGGGGTTCTTGTGGTAATACTCTTTACCTATCTAATTTGGCAATCTCGGTACTCAAAATTTTGGTTATCTCTTTGATTTGTACATTCGAAGTTCTTGCTATCTAATATGTTCAGTTTTTGGCGTCAGTCCTACCCTGGACAGCTATCCAGACTAACCGTATTCCAGTTTCTAAACATGGGTGTTTTCGTATGTCGAACCCAGGTCTATGTACATGCACTCTAAGGGACATGTTCAGTCCAAGATGCCTTCATAAATGCATTTATCATTAATTTGATGCATGCCGAATTTTCAGTGCCATTTTCATATTTGGAAATCGAATTATACAAGTACATATGCCATTCCGAATTACTGTCATATCACGAACCGTTGACCGGATGTTTGATCGGATGTTTGACCGAATTTGACCTTTACAGATCCGAATAATACCCGTACGTATCATGTTCCGTACGTTTACCGAATTCTGAATTTCTAAATAGGGTTGGGACCTAATGAGGCATCAGGTGGTGTACAGTGGGACCTTAGGATACAACCATATAAGAGCATATCATTGTTATAAAAAGGTATGAGGTTTCTCCTCATGATAGCATAAGCTATCAGACGGACGTCGTTCGACGGGGACCCGATCCGGCGGTTGGGATATTCCGGATGGAGTTTTTGCTTGGACGGATAGGAAAGACTCACGGTATTCAAAAGTGATACAATATTTATTCATGATTACGTGGTGATGCTCGGGGACATTTTTATTATCTGTCTCACATAAAAGCTTTTCCTCTTTTTTTGCTACTACAGTTCTTCTTTTCTCTCTCGTGCGGAAACTTTAGATTTTTGTTCTGCGATTTGTGTGCCTGATGTTTGCAGGAAATTCAGGAGGGAAAATTTAATCAAAAAGACGATGCAGGAAAGGAATAAGAAGGTAAACATGATGAAACAAAGGGCAACGAGAGGTTTCATCACATCATGTGCATCTTATTATAACATGACACTAAGATTCTTGAGGTTTATTTGAAGAATGAAGATTCCACTGAATATAGGGAATATAACCGCAATTTAATACTCAAGGAAATCAGGTTATAGAAACGAATGTAAACAATGAGTGTACGTTCTTTTTCTACAACGTGGGTTTAAACAGGAAATCTACAAATACATGACATCAATCCACAAAAATCTGGAGAAGTTAAAATCAAAACAAAAACACAGGCTACGACGATTCAAACAACGTCTAGAAAGGATATTCAAAGCCGACTTCGAAAACTCTAGACTCTAAAAAGAATACAACCATGCAAGAATAAAGGGATACCCAAACAGAGAAGCTTGGAATTCATGGACGGGCCAAAGACATATTCGTTCATTTTCTGGAGTAGTTTTTAATGGATTTAAATTCTTTTGTTACTTGTTGGAGTAGTTTAGGAATATAATAACTCCGGTTTATGTAATGTTCACCTTATCGTATGGTTCATCAGGTTTTTTACCGTGTCAAAGACATTAACGACCGCTTGAATAACTTAAATAGCTTTTGCATTATTACTATATTATTGTTTTGCTAATTTAAAATCTTATCCAAATGAGACCGTTTTTATCTTCGGAATATATTTCTTATATTTCTTTTATTAAATTTTAGACTTAGTCCTTTAAAGTTCTTACTTTTTTTTTCTAAATAATTTATTAAATCGAATACAAGAGTTGTTCATTTGTTCGTTTCAAATAAATAATTCAATTTTGGTTAAAACCACACTTGAGCTTGCATGTTCTAATTTTGTTAGATAAAAAGCTCAACATCATTCAATTAAGTTACATTATACTTTGACAGCCTCCTTTCACAGGTGATGTTCACGGTTAATCAATGGACAATATTTTGATATCCTGAAATCAATAATGAACAAGCTATACAGAAAAATTTAGGAAATTATCAACGGTGATACCTATATAACATCATATAATTGATATTTAATAATATTTTTGCGGGACATATCAAGCTAAAAAATCAAGTGTCCAATACCGAAGATTACGGTGTAACCCACTATACACAATCAACAAACAAATTGAGGCATTTAACCAAGATCTCTTAATTTCTTATGGTGTTATCATCATATAGAGATAAAACACCGGTATGTACGAGATACTTTTTTCTATATCTATTTCTTGGAAGATATTCGTATGATATAGATGGCAACATATATAGAACCTGGTATCAAGAAAGAATGCAAATATGCAAATAAAGGCTCATAACATGTAAAACTGAAGAAAGAAACTTGGAAGTCGAACACAATTCAAAGATATATAAATTCGAATTCGGGTTAAATGACTAGCGGAAGTCAATTACGATTAAAACCTAACATTTACAGAAGTCAATACTTCGTTTACATTAGAAATATCGGTGTATGTATGGAATAATCTTTGTGGATTAATAATATATAGATTGAATAATTAACTTTTTGTATATGCATGTAGGTACAAGGTACATCTGAGTGGTGGATGAAATGTCAAATGCACTATTTGTTATCAAAAGAAGATTAGCAGAAACATTCCTGAATTATAATATCGAAGAACATTGTGATAAGGTGCGAGCAAACAAACCAGACGAGAAATTATCACTGTTTGATTCAATGATAGGAAAAACATATGTTTTTGAGGTGTGATTGCGTAGTGCGATAAAGAAGTCAAAACAAGTAAATTCATAGTCATGGGTGTTTACAACGACTGAAGAATTTTACCACGAGGTGTTTCCATTCATGGTACACTAGACTTTTACCATGGTGCGATTCCATATATGTTTGATCGAAGAATATACATTTGACTAATCTAGATAAAAGTTGAAACCCAATAGTACTTTATTTTTGTTTTTTAATTTAACTAGGATTATTCAATGTTATAAAGCAATTTTATTATTTATGACAGTATCTTCTACACTTTAAATTTCCAAATAGCAGAGAAACTAAGCAAATTTCCGATGTTATTACCAAATTTTTGATCACTGTTTAAATTTGCTTATAAAAAAATGTACACAATAATACATGTATATAACGTATATTTACTTCGTTTGTTGAGTCGGTTGCTAAACGTCAAGGTTTAAGACCAAATCGACACACCAATTCCAAAATACCTTAAAAAAAGTGTCAAACAATCTACACAGTTTGCTAAGACTAGACGATTTCCAAAATCATATAGAATTTCGTATATACTCAAGTATTTTAATCAAAATCCGGCATCAAAAAAAAAAGGAAATATGAACAAAGAGGATAACAAGGTTTTCTGTTACATAAAAAGAGAAAGTAACAAAGTTTTCTTATTACAACAACTGAAGTTGTGAACAATATATAAGATACGGTTTTGGAGATATTAGAAAGAGAAAAATATCTCTTCACAACAAGATAGTTCATACTTCGGATCAAAATAGATAAATTGATGAACAACCGATCGTTATCAAACAAGCAGTGTTAGGTACGGCACAAGAGAAGAAACTCTACACATTGCGCCCTTATTTCCATAATGGAAAACCGAAAGATAGCGATGAAAAATATTAGTTGCAACAGTATATACATGGAGAAAAATATGGGTAAGAGACCAAATATTTTAGTATTATCCGATTGAGTTTGATGAATCTAAAAGAGATTGAATGAAAGATCATTACAATAAGATCATATATATGTACAACAAAAAGAGAAGACAAAAACATGAGCCTAAAAATTTCAGACAACATCAAAAATTAAAAAAAGACCGGATAGCATCATGTTTAGCCAATTTTTATAATTGGATGGCACTGAAGAAATCAACAATGCATGAAAAAAAATTATACAACTCATCTGTTGTTGTGTGTCAATAAAATGCTTGAAACTTATTTATTTTGGGAAATTTCAGAAAAGATTCCTAATCTAATGAGGGATGGATGCAAAAGAACTACATAGACATCTTCGCAACGTTAAAAAAAATAATCAAATTTTGTTTTCTAGATATTGTTTTCAAGAAGAAAATACTGAAAAAAAGATAAATGGAGAAGTGATTTCATTCCTAGGAAAACAAGTAATAGAAGATATATCATATTACTCAATGATTTTTTTTTCATTTATTTGTTTTCATATTGGTTTGTTAATATCAATCCTTTTAACACATGTCTGTTTGTTGATGGAAAATGATTTATGAAACTCATTTCAAAACGAATTGCTATAATGTACACTTTTAAGTATGCAGTAATTTCCTCTTTTCCTTTAAAAAACTAACCTAATTCTTTATATTTGAAATATTGTACAGTTCTTTTTTTTTCTTGAAACATATATACCAATATTTGAGTGATAAGCAAAAGCAGCATTACATTATTATTTTTCCTATCGGCATGTATTTCATGAAATCTTTTCGTTGCTATAATGTAGATGTATGTTAGGTGTCTAATAAGACAGTATCACATTATTTTTTTAATATTGGGATGTATTTCATAAAATACATTGCATCATTAATGGTCTTATAATGTGCGTTTTGATGATTGAGAGCATCAAAACTTCACAAAAAGCAGTATCGTCAATTAACAATAAGGATCTAAATAATTTTGTCCTCATTTAACCAATGACAGTTACTTATAAATTGGAATACATTAACTAAGTTGTAGTATTTTAACGTATTTAGAAATATTAACTAAGTTATAATCTTTTTTTAATGTACGTACATTTAAGATTAAAAGCAGAGGTTGAGGGCCCCAGTGATACCTAATTCAGATATATAGATGATTAGCGTTTACAATTTCCTCTCCAACAATTTTGTACAGTGGAAAAAGAAAAACATGTAGGACAACAATACTAGACAAAAGGTTTACATTCTTAATGCCCCTGTGTTTTGCCGCAATTTCTCTTTATTTCTTGTTTTCTAATTTTTAATAGGATCTTGCTCCTACTAGCTCCATTATGGATTATTTCCTAGCTTGCCTGGGATTAGTCTTGACCAATAAGGATCGAGATATTCCGCAAACCGCAAAAAACCTAATTTTTGTAAATTGATATAATTAGGTTAGAAAATTGAATTTCGTGAGTTGACACAAAATTAATCAATTTTATCTCAGAGAGCAGCGCAGCGTGTCTCTAATTAAGTATTTTCATGCACATCTTAATCGTGAAACTTCGGGAAACTCATGTTGCTCAGCTGCTAACGAACATTAATTGTCATATCATGTCAATATTAAGAGTTCCATAGTGGACATATCATGGGTAAAATTCTCAGCAATCCATGCATTTAGTAAATAATGCAGGTGGGAGATTAATAAAATTTATAGAATACTTGAGATTGTTGCTACATGCACAAATATTATTCTAAATAAATTTCATAGGTATTAAACTACATAGTTCATGTGTAAACAGAAAGGTATAGACATTCATCAGCTTCTTGGAAGCTCTACTTCTTTGCAGAAAGCAGGCATACAAAATACAGGGTTTTACAATTTTATCCCTGAACTAAAAACCACCATCAACACTAACTTCCTCAACCGTTTGCACGACTTACTCACATTTATCATCGTGGATGAACATACGTGTTGTAGGCCGCCAGACCAAAACCATAATTAATATCCCCTATGTGACATGATTGATGTCTCATGATTGTGGAGTCTGCAAGGCAGGCGTGTATTTAATTAGTCAGTTGTTGGCTTGACTAGACAATGATTCTTAGCATTGATGATTCGAGCTAATGAACGAATGTGATATTCTCTAGGACTCATGGATTGATCATAAGGTGTCTGCTGGGACATGATCAGACGTTGAGTCTTGATGAATTATCATTTTACCAGTCAAGGTAATAATGATGTTTCGGGAATTTGAATGATCGACCGATGAGGTTGCTCGATCGAGGACTTATTCTGATATGTTCGACAGGAAATCAGAGATATTGTTGAATTATGCAGAATGCTCATTTCTGATTTAATATATCATGAATGATCGAATGATAGAGTAGGAATCAGAGATATTGGATGGTCGTCTGTTCGAACCATGTTGCTCAGTTGAGCAAAAATGTTGGTATCAGGACCAAACATTAAATTAGAATATTGATTGATGTTTTAATAGAATTCTCGAATGTTGATAGTTGAATCAACATGAGGAATATTGCTCGATCGAGCAATTGATAGTTGAATCAATGAGTTCTGAACCCAGTTCAATGAATAAAATAAATATTGCTAGTTTAAGCAAATATTGCTCGTTTGAGCAAATATTTTTCAACTCATGAATTATTGGTAGCGGACCAAATAATATAATTAATTATAATATTGATTGCTAGATCAACATAAAATTATTAGGGTTCGAATATGTTCAGAATTATGCTTCCAAGAGCATTTGAAACCCTAATTTTGGCCGATTGTTGATCAATTGATGATTTACTGAAAATCGACCAATGAGTGAGAGAGGGGCCGGCTACATGGGATGATGGCCGACCATGTATCCCCCAGGTGCTCGAATGAGCATGCACTAAAGTCCTTTATAGACCAGTTTGTGAAAGGATGATTAAATGCTGGTTTAATCATTTATCAAACAGTGTTCGTCTGAGCATTAGGCAATAAAACCTAATTGTGGAGAGATGAGGAACCGACCAAGGGGTATGAAACCGTCCCTTGGTGGTCGTGGTACCAGCTCGTAGTCGATTGAACAAGTTCCAAGTTGGTTGGAAAGAGTTTGAACCCAATAGGAACTGTAGAAAATTAATTAGGTCAAAATTGTTAAAGTATGTGGGACCGGCACCTTGAAAGCATAAGAGCCGTCCTTGGTCGGTTAAGGTGGCATGTCCATGTCACCATATTTTCTGTGTCTCAATTTTGATAGTTTTGATATTTTCTGACGCGCGTTCGATCAATATTTTGGATTTTCAGAAAAGTTTGATCTTGACTAAAACTCTCGATTTTGCTCGAATGAGCAAGTAGAACTTTGCTCGTGCAGTCAATATTTTAGCAATATTAAAATAATAATATTTTAATATCTATCGTGAGAAGCCTAATCATTCACGTGACCATTTGGCTTTTGCCTTTTGACTGTTTGAGCAATATTTGAGAAAATATGGAAAAACCAGGGTTTTTGCTCAAACGGAGGAGTTTCATGAGATGAAGGAAATAATAACAATAATAAAATAAGGTATCATAAGGTGTGGGACCATCCACGGCTAGGGCATGGACAGCCGTCTAGTAGGCCCGGTCCCGTGACATCTTTCCCTATTTTTAATTATTTTTTCATCGTGTGAGGAAATATGGAGAAACTGAGAGTTTTGATCAAAGGAGTGAGTTTGCTCGATTGAAGAAGTTTTCATGAGATTAGGAAACATAATAAAGTAAAGTAAAATAATGGAAAGAGGCGTGGGGCCGTCCATGGCGGCATGACCGGCCGATTGGCGGGCCAGGTCCCCAGACGCCCTTTTTATTATTTTATTAATAGTATTATTTTTCTTCCCTATTTTGCATAGGTTTCCTCGTTCGTCCATATTTTTGAATCCCCGTTCGTGAGTTCGGGTGCCCGTTCGTGCACTAATTGCTAAGTACACTCACACCATTTTCTTAGGGCTTACTCGGTGGTGGCCCAAATGCCCGATCAGTGAATATTTATTACTAATTCATTAAATTCAGCTGAGATGATTATTTATTACTGTTAGAAAATTGAATACAATTCCGTGTATATATATGAATGGAAAATCTTTGGTCTAGTACCGGTTTGGATTTGGTTTCCGGGTTGCACATAACGGTTTGGGCTTAATCTTAATTTAGCCTGTAAGTTACGTTAAGTCTGTTTTAGTTTCACAATTAAACAAAACCTAAAAGCAAAAACGTGAAAGGAATTCAATTAGGAATTCAAAGGACGCAACCGTTGGAAAAATCCTTCTAGCATTATGATTCTTCATTGAAGAGGTACTTGAAGCATCATGACTCTTTATGGAAAAGGTACTAGTGATTTCTATAAATACCCTCCACACATTTAGAAAATACATCAATTAGAAATTTAATTATCATCCTACTGCATTTTAAAATCTTCAATTTAGTTTATATTCAAGAGATAGTTCATCACTTTAAGCTTTGGTTCGTCGTTTCTCGAAATTTGGAGTGCTACTACATCGAGAAGTTAGTCGTTGTATCTTGAGAGACAGGCATCAATAATCCATAAGCATCAGTGCGGGGTGAATCTGTCTTAAGGCTAGAGGATATAATCCTTGCCTCGACTTTGGTTCCGTTTAATTGGGTTTGCATTTCTCTTCTTTCATGTTTGTTTTATTGCAGTTATACACAAGATTGCCAACAATTACTAATTCAAATGAAATGGAGTAATAAAATAAATTGAATATCTATTACCAATCCATGGAATCCAGCTGAGGATCATCCATGGAACGGGGTAATGAGATAAGATGATTATTATTAATTCATGGAATCCAACTGAGGATCATCCATAGAACGGAGTAATGAGATAAAACGATTATCTATTACTAATCCATGGAATCCAGCTGAGGATCAGCCATGGAACGGAGTAATGAGATATATAGATTATTTTCTAGGAATTCAGTTGATGAATGACACGCTAGAATTAATCTATGAATTACTCTACACTAGCATGTGATATGTCTAGGAGCGAGTTTGTTCGAGAATCGAGGTATGGGATGATGGAAGCATCATACTAGTTATGAATATTGCTTGTGTATAGTCAGGGAACAACAAACAGTGTAACGTCCTGAAGATGTTGGCGCTCTATACTAGCATGCAATATGTCTAGGAGCCGTCCAATCATTAAGAGATTCTATACACATTCTCTCTACATAGTCAGAAAACAACAAATAGTATGACGTCCTGAAGACGTTAACGCTCTATACTTTTTTCTTTTTTTTTAAATCAAATGAATGTATCTATTTTGCTTCTTTCATATTCATAAAACCCACACGTATCTGATCAAAGCCATTTTCCACGTATGTTCATGTGATATCTTAATATTTCAATCCGCATCAAGGATGTCATATGACTATATTTTTTTTACATTTGGAACTTTCAAAAGGAAAGTGACGACTAACACCCAATTTCCTTCGACGGAACTTGACAGTTCCAAAGGATGTTAACGCTCTATACTAGCATGCAATATATCTAGGAGTTGTCCAATCATTTCGATTCTATGCAGAGGTGCTGATGAAATATGCGAAGTGTCGAAAGCTCAGCTGATAGCGTTTTCGAGGAACATATTCATCATAGCTCTGAGAGGATGCTCGCTCAGTCATAGATTGTGAAATGGTTCACGGATCATAAAATATGAGTTTCACATACATTTCTGAAGCCGTGTCAGAAACATGCAGGATCATGATTTTACGATTTTAGTCTTTGTCGAAAATCCACTATTAACTGGCTTTCATCGACTTATTATGCTCATGATGATGGTTTATTTAAAACTAAGATGAAAGAACCCTCGCACACCTTAGATGATAATATTTATTGCTCTAGTATGGATTATCAGCTGCACTGTCAGGGGGAGAACTTCCTTTCTCTGTGATCCTTTGTACCTGAAGGAGTGGGAAGAAATATTCAGGTTATGAAGAGTTAAATTCGATGAGAAAAACTCCTCCATATTCAACATACATGTAGTCATGGACAGAGGTTCATGAGATTATTATTCTTTTGTTGGCTAGTTATTATCATACAGTAGTTGTGCTTCCTATGAGCATATCAAGTGACAATATGGCTGCTGTTCTCAAACTTTCTTGAGAGGTTTTGAATGGCTCTTCTTTATTGCTTGGTAAATTTAAATTCATTTTTTTATAGAGATGATGCGCCTATTGCTTGATCATCTTTCTGATATGGCCTGGAATATGTTTCATTGACAAACTAGCTGATTATCATGGTTTTCTATTGTTTATGATTACGGTGTATAGCTAGGGACCTTGGGTGGTAGAAAGTAGTGCGTCTTGTGACTAGGGAGATTCGAACTCTGAACCATCCCAGAAAAGGAACCCAGAAACTGTGACTAGCGCATTTTGAAAGTCTGTACCTGCCGGGCTTTGGTTGGGTTAGTCTCGCACTGCCCATACAGCAAAACAAAGATCAGTTTAAATACTCTGAGCTTCACAATTAGCTCGTCCCTTGGGGGACATTCGATAAAATTGGAACGATACACAGAAGATTAGCATGGCCCCTGCGCAAGGATGACACGCACAAATCCAGAAATGGTCCAAATTTTTTTGGTTTTTTTTTTCTTTCTCCCTCGCAAGTCCTCTCTCTCATTGTATGCCTAGATAGTAGTATTTGATCTGGTGGTCATGGATTCTTTGGTGTTGCAGTTTGCTCCTGTGGCTTTTTAATGTTTGTCATTGTTTTCTTTTCAGCTCCACCAGAAGTTGCTATTTTACTGTGACAGTGGTATGCGTATGATGATCTACCTCCAGAAATTAGAGTTAACAGATTTCATCTATCCCTGAGTCTCTTTGCCATAGACTGGCAACAACGTATCTTTGTGACTTTCTAGTAGTCTTTTTTGCCCGCATGTTTAAAGTCGCATTCCTTAATATTCAAATATCGGTTTCGCAGTGTAGTATTTGTATTCATGCGTTGTACTCGACAAGATTAATAAACTGCCTCGTCATTTTGAGAAATGAACTCCGGGTTCAAAATCCAGAGCACGTCTCTTCTTGGATGTGTTTTTATCCAAGAAAACAAATCCGTTGGGGCATAACACAATTATGAGGTGATGACGACTTCCTAACAAAGTAAACCTAGAGAAATCAACCACAAATATTCTAGGGGGAGAGGGGGGCTGTTTAACATAACATTTTGCATTCAATGAATGCAAGGTATCGTAAATGCTCCTTCACATAAAGCAAACCCAAATTCACCTCAAAGTCACGACTTAACCCACCACTCTTCTCTCGTCCACACACATGGAAATTAGTGATTGCCAACTTTGATGAGATATGGCATTCAAATTCTTAACGTACTTTTAAAGATTTGATTTCTAAAGCCCACACACACACTGTACCTCTAGGTATGAAGAACTTGGACCAGATTTTATGTTTGCGTAAATTTGAAGTTTGATCAAGTTCTCAATTGCATGTAATCCATCAATTCACATATTTTGTGGTCCATTTTCCATTGCCCTTCCTTCGCATATATGCAAAGGATGGACCAAGTTCTCGCAACCTTGCTAGCTTAATGACATGGTCTTGGCTATGAAAAGGAAAATGTAAGATCCGACATTGTACATGAAATATTTCATTAAAAGATCAGACTTTCCTAAGCAAATCAAACAACTGCAAAAAGAATTCAAAACAAATAACCACGAAACACAACTTTGAATACCTACAAGGATCTAAAGCTTTTCTTCTTCTTCTTCTTCTTCTTCTTCTTCTTCTTCTTCTTCTTCTTCTCTAAAACTCTAAATCCTAAACCTAAGCGCCTGCCTTCCTTGCTCTCTTGCTCATCCCTTCTCTAAGTTTTTTTTTCTCTCTAGCAGCTAACATATTGTTGGTCATCTATTGCTTCTATCCTCCTCTCCAACCCAACTCTGTACAACATACAAATAAAAGAAAAGGAAGAAAGATAAACAGTACAAGTTTTAAAATTGAAAAAAGGAAACTTCAACTATGTCTTCTTTCCAAGCTCCTACTTATATGTAATCAAGCATATGGGTGTTGCTTGCTGGCAAGAATTCTGGAGCTGGACTCATTGGATTCATGTCGTCCGGTGTACCTTTGACTCGCATTTCCAGGACTTTCTTGTGGGAGTTGGAGTGCAGTGAAGCTACGAATGTTGGACTTGCGGCAGGACGGTATTCGGGGAAGAGCCGCCCTGACTTGTAACGAACACCACAAGCGTTGCAGAGGGTCTTGGGACCCATTGGACCCGCTCTCCACTGAGGGGTCTTTGTTATCTCACAATGCAAACATTTTCTGACAGCCACGCCAGGCTGCTGCTGCTGCTGCTGCTGAAGTGAATCGTCAAGGTCTGAACTATAACTTGGTAGAGATGGTGTCAGTTTCTTCTTCTTTTTCTTCTTCTTCTGTTCCGTACCATCATAGTTGGGTATATATGGTGGATGGGATTCTGCATAGTTCTCTGATTCTGATGATAAATAGGAGTTGGACACTGATAGGTTCTGGACGTTGGTTATGGATGAAACGGGAGAGACAAAATTAAGAGCGGGTCGTGGATTGAAAGTTGCAGGTCGTGGGCGCTTGCTCCGTGCACGTCCAGGAACAACAGTGTCAGGACTGAGAGACATTGTCTTTCCACCAGAACAAGAGCTATTGCTCTCGAGGACGGAGACTGGGCTGGAGGTACGGAACCGATGAGATTCATCCTTCTTGTTGTTGTTAATGAAGTCTGTGTCGAGAGGGATGCTTCCAGCTGAGAAAGAATCCTCGACAAAGTTTGATAACCATTCCAATTGAACAATGTCTTCATGCTGAGAAGAGCAAAACAAAGTAAAACAGATGAGAAGTGAATGATAATGATGTAATTCCAAAACTATAGCGAATATTTAAACTAAGCTTAAATTCATTCAAATGTCGAAGTTTAAAATCATGGTCGTACTAGAACGAGCTACACATAAGCTCAATTATTCATTTTTTATTTTTATTTTTGAAAAAAGAGTGGTACTACATGGACCACATTAGTCTTGACCAAGTGAGTGACTTAGCTAGCAGATGATGTTAACGTGCAATTGCAACTACGTTAAGTGCTCGCCCAACATCTAACATGGGAGAACAGATCCTATCATTCAATTGGAAGAGACTTAAGTCAAACCCTACCATCTCAGTGTCTTAACTCTCAACAATTAGCATAAAGGAGTCTTCCTAACCCATGTTACAATTGGGTCAACAAGATCCAAACTCGCTGACATGGTCAGGAAAGGTTTCTAATTTTCATTGTCTTTAGCTGAGACAGCTCACATCAGCTGATATGAACTGATATGTCATGTGGTGATCCAAGAACAGTTCTCCCTGTTTTATTATGAGTTTTAATTCTCAGTAAATGGACTATTACTATTCGTAAGTAGGGACATCCTAATGTGCCATGGAATCCAGGCTGGTTCCAGTAACCAGTGAGGGGGGGCACTCTGCAGAGCAAGACTTTAAACAATAAACAACTGGGCCTATGGAGATTTCATTCGCAAGATGATGATTACAGATTGTAAAGTCATATTCCAGTTGAATGTGTCGGTAGAACAGTAACTAGTGACTGACATAAGTCTTAGAAAAATTAACTGTTTGAAAGTTAAAATATTTACGAAAAGTGTAAAACAATTAGTAAGTACTGCTTGTAAAGTTAGTATAGGAGATAAAAAAATGACTGTCATGATTGTTAACACCAAATGCGACCAAAACAACTCACCGGAACAGGGAGTTCAGTGGAAAGATCTGAGCTGCTGTTAGAGAAACCAGAGCAAGGATCAACCAACGATTCTGGTGGTGGGATTGAAGGCCACATATCTTGAAAGGCATTGCAATCTCCTCCTCCAATAACTCCTCCATTTCCTTCGATTTCCTCACATGGAAAATCAAGTAAATCATCGATATGATCAAAGAAATCTCCGCAGAGATCCAAGTCCATTTCATCAATGAATCCCGGTCCAATCATTTTGTTTACCTGAACAAAATTCATGCCAAGGAGTAAACTCACAATGTTCTCCCTTTATACTCAAAAACTTCAACTACTTTCAGACTCTCAAGTAAACTTCTACTAGTTCCGGAAAGAAATTCAAACCAAAATTTGAATTACAAGTAATAGTAAAGGTGTATCTTTCTCCTTTACAAGTTAAAAAACAATAACCAAAGCATGAAGTGTTGCACTAATAACTTCAATTCGAAGTCTATATATAAGCAACCCGAATGTTATATAACAACCATTGCACATGCACTCAATAATGCAACCTTGAAAAAAATCAAGAACAGCAAAAATTAATGGGAAGAAAAAAGATGACAATTTCGTTTATAAAATTGAAAGAAAGAAACAAAAAGTAGGAATAAAGATAAATGGGAGGCAACTAATCTAAATGCATCACCGACAACGCAACCGTACATGTGGCACATGATATGGGTCAGAAATTAAAAATTGGGGTCTCATTCCTGTGATTGATCTCATAGTCACATGTATTGGTATGCAAAAACCCTATTAAATGATACTCCATATCTCATCAAACCAAGCAACCATAAATCATTTTCAAGGACATAAATTCAATAAAAATTGAGTAAATTCATATTTAAATTTAAAATTCCAACAGAAAAAAAAAAAAAAGTCCTGTAAGTTTTTAATGTGAAGATTGAAAACCACCCCAAAATTGAGCCAGAATTGAGGATTCTCTCAATTAATTAGTACAAAACAAAATTAAGGTAAAAAAATATTGAATTTTTATACTGCAATTATGGAATTGCATACAGAGATAGTAATGTGTACATAATTGAAGGGAATAATTAGAAGCAAACCTTGGAATTAGAGGATGGCGAAAAATTCGCAAAGCTTTGAACTTTAGGACTTCTAAACTAAGAACCCACTACTATATCTCTTCAAAATTGAGGTAATTGAACCGAAAATGCAGAGCAGTGAATTCGACTAATTGATGGAATTCTAAACAGAGGAAACCCTAAAATGGTGTTCGAAACTATTTTAGCTCTTAAAATGTGCCTAGAAATGTGATAATCCCGCGAATTCCTACAAAAGAGAAGACCAAAACGAGATAAATTAGCAAAAAATCAAACTTTCATAATCACAAAAATGTCAAACAAACGCATGCAATGGGTGAAAATACCCAGAAATTTTCTTTCCAAAATCAAAACCCAGAATTTAATTACACAATAAACAGACAAAATGGCAGAAACAAAAACCCTTTCAAACCTAACAACAAACCTAACAAAAACCCTAATTTTTTTCCCTTCAAAAATGTCGACGCTGATGATCAAAACCAAAAATTCCTTCACAATTGCATGAACCCATCAAAAACCCATCTCACAGAAACTCTCAAAACCTCAAAACCAACCTTGCACAATGTCAAAATGAAGGGAGGAAGAAGAAGAACAGAGAAAGAAAAAAAAACTTACTTTTAAAATATATATTGTGAGAAAGAACCAAACGAGACTTTATTATTAGTAGTAGTGGTAGTGGAGGTAGCAGTAGCAATAGAGAGAGACAGGGGGGGATTAATAGTCCATTTTTTTTCAAAACGATAAAAAATAAAAATAAGGGAGAAAACCAAAGAACGTGATGAAGAGATGAAGATGAAGAGGGAGGAGGGTTAAGTTATTGTGTTTCAAGTAGGTGAGCCTTTTTCTTGATTGCTTAGCTGTCCTTGTCTTTTTTTTTACCTCCATCCACATTGTGGGTCCAACTCACCCTCCTTTGATTTCTCTTTTCTTGGTTTAACTTGCGTATTTGACGGGGTGATTATGATTTTAGGTATTTTTTTGATTTATTTTTTCCTTTTTTTGAGTTTTTGCTTTTTTGGTAAATAATAAATGTGGGGGATTATATTTGTAACAATCAACCGTGTGTTAATCACTAAATTGGGTTGGAAAATATCTCTAAAACCCTTCAATCCATAATTGAGTATCCCACATTTAAGATATCATCGGAGATTATATATTAGATATCAGATATTTTGCATCGAAATAAAGACGAAGGTATAAAAAAAAAATTAGGCAAAAATCTAATGGCAGAAAACAGTATATGAATGATGACTTTGGGTGCTTATCAAATATTTCTTTGATACCGGATTATCTTAATGATATTGCATAATTTGGTGTTTTTTTCTTTAAACTAAAGATGTCGGGCTCCGTTCATAAAAAATTAAACTTTACGATTACTCAGTTTCCATATGATTTTGGACAGATATTGAATTTCTAAGTTGAATTATAAATAAATTTCGTTTTTTACAAAATATTTTCATAAAATTTCTCTTCTCATTCTTTTATTAGCATTTATTAATCCATAATAAATATTTATGAAAATCAAATTGAAATTTTGGACAGAAAAAGGATTTTGTGACCCTGCGTGCTATCATAGTGCTTGACCTAAGGGCCGTGCTTACTTTGGAATCAAGATTCAAGACTTGGAATCTTGAAAGCTGCCCTGCGAAACCTATTCAACTAAAGGTTGAAACTAGGCGGAAAAACTGAAAACGAAATCTAGTTTGAAACCGAAGCTCAAATTTGAGGTTCACCGCCGTAGTTTGTTTGAACTTTAAAGATTTTTTTATTACAGGTGAATTTGGACCCGTTGTACTTTTCCCTCGAGATTCTCAAAAAAAAGGAAACGGTAATTCTGATTGGTTTTGACTTTATTTTAAGTACCGTTTCTCAGACACCAAAACCAACGCCTTTTCACTTTTTCTCTCTCTGAAAATCAGTTGAGTTGGGGAATCCCATTTACTGTTCGTTGGAGTTAATTTGACCACGCGGTAATTCTCAACACGTGTAAGTATGAAACTTCAATTTTATCATGTTAATCAATCACCTTGCTTATTTGCTGTTCTACCTGGTACACCGACAGTGTTACATTGCCACCAAATTTTGCGAACTTCAGGGTATAATAGTGGAGATGGACATTTATAGCCTGTTTCGATAGCACGTAATAAGTATCTTTCTGATTTCTAAAAGTCGAAAAATTAGAAGTGAGTTTAGCTATCAAATTTCAAAACGACTTCTAAAAATTAAAAGATTAATTTTGTGAAGCAAAATAGATTTGTTTATGGCTGCAACTAGTAGCATTTGTTGTAGTCAAACATTAGTTACTCCATGGTCACCGGAAAAACACTGGCAATGAAATAACATAAAGGTTTTAAATAGATTAACGTAAATTACCACATGAAAATGATCAAATTTATCGGTATATCAGAGTTTTTAAACTAACCCAAGTGCCGAAAAGATTGTCATTTACATAATTTTTAAATAAGTGAAAATTTGAACGGATATGAATAACCATTATAACTGCAAAATCAGGTAACAAAACTACAGAATGATGATACCAGTGATTTGAGTTCGAAAATCCCAACACCAAAATCTTTACCGATAAAAATAAAATAAACCTATAATAACTATATAGTTCCTAAATTTTTACACAATTCCCTCTTTTCTTTTCTTTTTTTTTTTTTTGTGGTTTTAAGCACAAAAAATCACCTACCTCCATTAATAGAATCCTTATCTCATATGATATACCCCACGCGCCATGTTTTGAGTTAATCAAAGGATTTTCAAAAGCAATATCTCTCAAAAGAGAATGAAAGAATTTTGCTTCGAGTTGCAGCTGCTGCATGGGGGGTGATGGGCCAAATTGAAATGATAGACCCCTCCTTATTATTATTATTATTATTATTATTATTCATGTTCATATATGATCCCTACAAAACACTTGAAACAATCTTGAGGTTTACTCATTATTGAATCAATTCAATCCCTTCTGATTTACTCCCTCTCCCTTTCTTTCTTAGTCCTAGTAGTCCCATTTTCTTCTCTCTTTTAACTAACTTGGGTTGCACTCTATGCATAAGTTCCTTCAAAAATACTCTGCACTTTCCTCTCATGCATAAAGCACGATACACTGAAAATCTAGCTAGCTGCTTTTTTTTTATTAATTAATAAGTTATTTTACTAAAACAAATTACAAAAATAATCATATGTTAAAGCTATTGATTAAGTGGTAGTGTTGGTTTAGTGGTATGACTCGGTGAGAGCCTGTAATGATGAGGCCAAATAGATAGGTTCCAACTAACCCACCAAATAGACATGAGTAGTAAAATTCTATTTAGTTTATAGAATTTGATTAATTAGCCTAATTCGGATTGATTATTGAGAAAGATAATATTAACCAAAATTTAACTCATGAATACTTAACATTACCAACTCTATTATTAGCATGCTTTCAAGTTAACCCCAAAGTCCCACCTTGAGGGCTTTTTCTATACGTTGACCAACCGCCGCATTTGAATGTAAACCCAAGTTTTTCATATAGGTGATATTCTCCGATAACAAACGCAAAAAAGAAAAAGAAAAACGAGATGAAAAAGTATTGCAGGAAAAGTTGATTATTTTTTCTGACTTAGTTTTTGACTTTCTATTTCTAGAAATTAAAAAATTATTTCTTAAAGTGTTGAGTTATGACACTCTTTAAAGTGATAATTTATTTATCTTCATGTTTTCGTTATTTATCTAAGTGAAAACCAAATCCATTAATTAGACATTTTATTTACAAAAATTTTGGACTTCACTGTCCACTCAGATTCCACAAAAATAACAACTAAATTTGAAGCTCGCTTTTTTTAGATTGTTCAAATGGACGAACTGTCCAAAACATTTTGTAACCCGATCAATCTCGACCGAGATGATCCGAGATTCTGCTGAAAATTCCAGTTTCAGTTAAGGTATAGATTTTGCTATCGAAATGGATTTTGGTCGAAATTCTTGGTTGATATCAGTTGACTCGGTCGGAATTGGCCAGAAATATCTGTTAAAATTTTTGAAATTTGTATGGATTTTTTAAATTAAGATTTGTTTGTTTTTATAAAAATTTTTATTATATCTATGTATGAAAAAGTTTGATATACGTATTATATGTATAAAATTCGAAAACAAAACTTCGGTAATTACTCTGAGATTTCAATCAAGAATTTCTCTGACATAAAATTTCCCCAGTATCTCGGTCTCGACGAAAACAGACCAAAATCCAAAATTAACTACAGTGAGCACGACTAAATTCTCACCAGAGACACAATGAGGAAAGTATTGTGTGTAAAAATTTAGTTTATAATTAATTTCATTTGGGTCTCAACCAAAAATCAGAACTAGTGTCCAAATAGCACCACTGTAATGATATTAACAAATTCTCTCTTACTAATCACATAGTTAAGTTCATCGCACACATGAAAATCTTTATGATTAAGAGAGGTAATTATGTTTGTAATTTTCATTTCAAATGAGTTGATTATGTTTAAAAACTACCTACCAATGCAATATTGATGTTTCAACATTCTAGTGTAAATATTTTGACTAGAAATAATTTCGTTTCGTTTCTTAAAAGAAAAGAGATCACAATAGGAAAAAGAAAATGTTAAGTGAGTTATCAATTTCATGAGAAACTAAAAATTCCCATCACTAGAGAAATAATTTTGCTGAAATCTATAAAAATATTCCTCTTCTTGTGGAAAGACCAAAGAAAACAAGAGATCCAAATCTCATGTTTTTTTAAGTAATTTGCTTATAAACAAATAAGTTAAACTGTCACTAACTAGTTCTGTTTGCATCAATTATGTGCACAATTTGCCCAAAAACTGCTATTGGTCTCTAGACCCGCTACTAATAATATCCTCTTTGTTTTGTTTTTATTAAATTTTTTTTTCTCTAAACAAAACAAAATATCCTTGCCTAAATGGTAGTGGCAGAAGTGGACAATGAAGTTAGGGATGGTTTGAAAACTAATTGGATATTTTGGGTGGCTTAAGCCTATAATTTAGGCATGGATTGTTTTTATCAAACTCAATAACACTGAAAAATTTCGAGTTTTCCTAACTTTGAGCCAGCCCAAATCAA
Source organism: Papaver somniferum (assembly GCF_003573695.1). Classification (NCBI taxonomy): domain Eukaryota; kingdom Viridiplantae; phylum Streptophyta; class Magnoliopsida; order Ranunculales; family Papaveraceae; genus Papaver; species Papaver somniferum. Next base: position 73,491,530 of record NC_039368.1, on the reverse strand, counting down.
CATGTAGATTCGCCCAGCTAAATAGCTTATGCATCGGTATACAAATTGCATTGCAAAAACAAATGAAATGTACGAAGATATTAATTACATCTAAATATAAATAAAAATATCCAATTAATCGATCATAGAAGATGAACACCGGTCTCGTACAATTTACATGCACCGTGTATTGGCTGTCACGTCGAAAATCGGTCGATTTATAGATAAATAAATTATTCTGATGCAACCGGAACTCCCAGAGCCTGGTGAACCAGGAGCTCAATTAGTGACAAATAACATAGATTCTGTTTAATTAAATGAAATTCCTTGTCAACTTGGTACCATTATACTTTGATTAACACATAAACAACTAATCTAATGGCCGAGAAGTTGTTAAACCCACAAGAGTTAAGTCAAATTTTGATTTGCTGGACCCCCACGTGAATAAACGGTCCAAGATTGATCCAAATTTTGTTTATAGTCAATGCCAGATGTTCATGGGACCGTCTGATGATCTTCTTTTGTCTCCTAGTATTTCCAGTTTTGATGTACAATATCGCACATGACTTTGCACCCTTAAATAAAACATAATTTAATTCTGCTTAACAATAATTGAAGGGTTTGTGGGTTACCTAAGGACCAGTTTGGTTCTAAGCATCAAACTTGAAAAACAAAACTAAGATTTGTTACGAGATCCAAACAAGGTCTTAGTTTAATATTCATTTATTCTGTGGACCTTTTGGTTATGATCACATAATTCAGGGCATGTGGGGTGGTATCTCTTTGTCTAAGTGGTAGATTAATGAAAGATCCACGAAACTAGTCATTTTCTTACCAATTTTGTCCTCCAAAAATTTGTTTATGATTATATCGTACATGGGTATATCGGTAATATAAAATATCAGCAAGCAATAATTGTCGGCAATGTACTGCATAATACACATATAAAAACACCATTTTAAACCAAAACTTCTCCTCTGAATCATATTATTATTTGGTGGACATGTACGTGAGACGTCTCGTCTAGGTAGCCAAAATGGGACAAATTCCCTCAAAATTAGGGTTGCACACTAACCGCACCGAAATCGTAAACCGCACTAACCGCACCGAAATCGCACCGAACCGATGATCCAACGGTCGGTCACGGTTTTCATTTTAATAACCGTTAGATTTACGGTTCGGTGAACGGTTCCACCCATAACCGCACACTAACCGCACCGAACAACCGATTAGTATGGACCGTCGACTAGTTTTGATCCTGATTAATACTAGCCGTCTAGATTAAAGCCTCCACCATATATATTCTGGCAACCCTAATCTCTTCGTCATTTTCTCTTCTTCGTTTCTCTTTCTCTTCCTCTCCCTCTTCATTTTCTCTTCAGCCTTCACCTGAATCACCTCAGTCGCCTCCACCACCAGTAGACAGCAGACCACCACCACCTCCATCAAGAGCACCACCACCTGTATGGCTCTATCTAGTAAGTAAATAGGTCACGGGTTTCGATTGATTTGTTTGTTTTTCAATTTCTAGGGTTTTTTTTTTAATTATTCTTTTGTTAGGACTTAGGGTTTCTTTTATCGAAATCGTTTGCTTGTTGTTTTGTGTTTATCAATCAATTTCTTTTGTCAAATCTTATTTTTCTGATTACAGTCATGGGTTTTTTATTTTAGGTTTTGGTTGAGTTAAGGGGTTAGGGGAGGAACTCAAGGAAGGAGTCTGAAAGATTTCTTAAGGAAGGAGTCTGATTACAGGTAACCTATCTCTCTTGTTCTGATTTGTTTGGTTTCATTTCGATTTTGTTGAATCAATTGTATATGTATACATGGATTCGTTATTGCTTTGACTAAATTTGTGTTAATATCAGTCCGTATTACAGATTTAGATCTTATTTGAATTGGATTGTGTTGAATCTTTGTTTTATCCTTGGGTAGATGTTTCGTTAATTTTGTTTTATTAATACGTATTGAAAAACATGAACTGTGCTGATTTTGTAGTTGTTGATGATAATTTAATAGATTTATGAATAACATAATGAACTTGATTATGTGTTTTGTTAATTCTTTCATCATCTAGCAATTCTAGCTGATTGATAATGAAATCAGAATTTATTGATACAATCTAGGTAGACCTGATAATCATTTTGATTTATGATCTGTGACTTTTTGAATTTGGGTATAACTCCATTAAACCCTTACTAGGGGAGTTTCTAGCTCTAAGTGGAGTGTATCTTAGGAGTTTGGATAACTGTTTAGGTTTATTTAAAGCCTACCATGTGCCACAACTTTATTTTTGTTTTCAAGTTTTACATAGAAAATTCCTTAGAGCATATGAACTGCTTTATTTAGTTCATATGCTCTAAGGGTTTAATTTTTGCTTAAGATTTTGCATGTGTAATAAAAGTGATAGCAAATGACTATCACTTTTATTCTCTCCTATTACATCCAAGGTTCGTTTTTGGTTCATTCTTCTAGTTGACATCTATCTATAATCTTAAGCAGTGACACAGGACCAGCATAGAACTGTTTTGTTTGCTTTTAATTAAAATTGAGTTAGATGGCAGGCAATGTCACTCAGATGAAGTGCAGTTTCATTATCAAGTTCAGAATCAGAACTAACTTGCTTGTTTTAAGAAATATGTGTGCTTGTATTAAGAAGTAAGAACTAACTTGTTTACCTTTGGCAGGGAAATGATTGGATCAAGTTCAGCTTCATTATCAAGCTGCAAGATGCAAATGCATCTCCCTTTCCATCCACTGCAGCTGGTTCTACTGATGTGACACTATCTATAACACCTCAAGTTGATGCTACTCAAGAAACACAAGCTACACAGCAGGCTACACCTACACAGGACCCTGCACCTGAAGTTGTACCTAAGAAGAAGGGGAAAACTAGATCAAAAGTTTGGAATGACTTTACAAGGATCAGCGAAGAAAAAGCACAGTGTAAGCATTGTCACAAGAAATTGCAAGCACATAGTAGAGGAAATGGAACTTCCAGCATGAAGACACATTTAGCCACATGTCCAGAGAATCCCAACAAGAAGCTTAAGGGACAAAAAAGTTTGGTGTTTCCACCACCAAGGCCTGGACAGTCATCACAGCTGGTTGCTGTAAGTTATGACAAGGATATGTGTAGAAGAAGATTGACTGAGTTTGTCGTCATAGATGAACTGCCATTTAGAATTGTAGAAGGAGAAGGGTTTAGAAGATATAGTGAACAACTTGAACCTAGATTCAAGATGCCAAGCAGGATGACCATTTACAGAGATCTTTTAATTATGTACAAAGATGAGAAAGAGAAGTTGAAGAAATACTTCAAAGAAAGTAAACAATGAGTCTCTCTTACAACTGATACATGGACCTCTCCAAAAAACTTCAATTATATGTGTGTGACAGTGCACTTTATTGATATCCATTGGAAACTTCAAAAGAGGATCATCCTGTTTTTCTTGATCAAGGGTCATACTGGAGAGGAGATTGGGAAAATGCTTGAGAAATGTTTGCTGGATTGGGGTCTAGAAGATCTTTTTGGTGTGACTTTGGACAATGTCAGTGCAAATACTGTCGCAATTGAGTATCTACAAACCAGTGTCATCAATTGGAAAGGAGCAGTAGTGAGAGCTCAATACATGCAGGTATGATTACTTTTCTTAGCTCTATTGCTATGTTTATTCTATACTTCTTTGTGCTTGTTACTGATTTTTTGATGATATTTCCTTGTTTCATTCTTATCAGGTAAGGTGTGCTGCGCATGTTCTTGTGCTTGTTGTCAAAGATGATGTGTTGTTGTATCACAAGTCAGTTGGAAGGATCAGATCAGTTATCAAGTTTGTTACCGGTTCTCCCTCTAGGTTGGCCAAATTCAAAGAATGTGCTGCTCTCGAGAAGATTGATTGTAAGAAGATGGTTTTCCTTGATGTGAAGACCAGGTGGAATGCTACGTATCTGATGCTTGAAGCTGCCATTCCATATGAAAAGGTATTTAAGAGGTTAGAAAGGGAGGACAAGAGCTTTCGTTCTAAGTATATTTTCAAAGAATCTGAAAGTGAAGCTTTACCTAATACCGATGATGATATTGTTGTAATTGATAATGAAGATTATTATCTTAGTTCATCTAGTGAATCTGAAAGTGAGGTAGATGTATCTAGAAAGAATAATATTAAGAAAAAGAACAAGCCCCGTCATCATGCTCCCTATGCTGCAGACTGGTCATATGCTAGGTGTCTTGTTAAGTGTTTAAAAATCTTCTTTGATGTTACTGTTAAGTTCTCGGCTTCAGTTCAGGTTACTTCACATGAATTTCTATGGCAGTTGGCATTGATCCATGAACAGTTGGTTCGTCTTAGAGCTATAGGAAACCGAGATCCTCATATTTCTAGGATGGCAGAAATAATGTTTCGGAAGTATAACGCATATTGGGGGGATTATGAAGATATGAACTCTGTTATGTATTTTGCTAAGTTGCTTGATTCTCGGGAGAAAGAATCTGGTTTGAAATTTGATCTGGAATGTTTGTATGAGCAAGATGATTTCAGGGTTACAACTGTTTTGAAGGCTGTGAAACAAGATATGGGAAGACTTTATGATGAGTACACCAGCATGTATTCAAATACCAATGCAGAGGAAGGTGAAATCATTACTTACTATTGATCATCATTAGTTCATTACTTAATATTGCTTATCTGCTTTTTATCATTACTTACTATTGATTTTTCTGATGTCTTAGGTATTGGGTCAACAGCTGCTGCTGGTGTTGATGACATGGTTGTTTCTGTGCAAGAAGAGAACATTGAGGATATGCTTGAATCAAGGAAGAAAAGGCGAAGAATGGATGTTCATAGTACTCATCCAAAGTCAGAACTTGAAAGGTATTTGCTTGATGACTGTGAAGCGTCTACCAGGGAGTTTGATATTCTGGCATGGTGGCAGGCTAATAGTACCAAGTACAAGGTGCTATCACTTATGGTGAAGGATATTTTGGCAATACCAGTGTCTTTTGTTGCATCAGAATCTGCATTCAGTACCGGAAAGCGCATTCTTACCCCATGGAGAAGCTCGCTATCTGTCAGGACAGTTGAAGCACTTCTCTGTACGCAAAGCTGGTTGCAGAAACCTATCTCTCTTGATTTTCTGTGTGACTATGTACCAGATGACAATTCCAACATTGAAGATGGTAATAGAATCTCTTCTCTTTTGACTTGAAATTTGAATGAATGTTATCTTCTTTTATCTGTTAGTTTTTATACCTTTTATCATTGGACTTCATTGAATATATTTGAATATTTCTTCTTTGCATTCTTGTTGCAGACATTTTGGGAAAGGATGAAGATTAAGGGGATGATTGGCTTGAGAGATGGATGGACTGCAATCTTTTACTGGTCTGCTACTTGAGAAATGAAGATCAAATGGATGACTCTTTTTCTTTTACTGGCAACTCTTTATGCTACTTGCTTTTTAACTTTGGTTTCATCAGACTTTTTGGTTAATCTTTAGACTTAAGACTTTGGTCAATTTGTTTGTGAACTTCAACTCTGTTTTTATTCTCTAGACTATGGTTATCTTGTCAAGACTTAAGTATGGAATGTAGACATGTAGGATCAGTTTATTAGAAATTCAGAATGTATTTATGTACAGGTGTAGGGTATAGGTGAAAACCGAACCGAACCGAACCGTAACCGAATAGTATCGGTGCGGTTAAAAACCGAACCGAATACTAAACAGTTCGGCTGCAGTTTTAACTGTGATAACCGCACCGAACACAGTTAGGTGAACGGTTTTAGCTGTAACCGCACCGAACCGAACCGTGTGCAGGCCTACTCAAAATCAAACCCACAATTAATGCAACGAGAGTGACATTCTAGTGACCTTTAATATGGACCTCCAAATGTGGTACATTTCTAAAGTTATCATCTACATATATTTCCATTTATTGATATGGCGAGTATCACTTTTTTTGAAACACAACTAGTATTATAAAACCTGTGAGATAATGGAAGCAAGATGGAAACCGGCTTCAACAGTGATAGTCAACGATTGACTTTTCGAGCTTTTTGGGCAATTGAATTTATCAAACATCTGTTTGTGGATGGTTTGTACTCGAAAACGTGAAGAGGAGAAAAGTAGTAAAGATTGATAACGTAAGTTTGAAGGGTTGAGACCGGGAAACAGAGAAACCAACATGGTGGCATGTAAAAACACTATACAGTGTAACAGCCCATAATTTTGTGCACGTTGCTTGCTGAAGTGGGTACACTGTATTTTTACAGACTTCATAATGGTAGTAGGATACACGTACTGACTGACATTTGTCTAGCTTGACAACAATGATCAATCGAGTCATATGATATATCCAATCCTTGGAGTTTGATTATGGCCACTCAAATCACATTTATTTCTGGGGTATAAGCGCCAAATACCTCTAGTACAAAATAAATACATCTGTAAACCAGCTCTTGCATGGTTTGGCTTCGAACTTTATCCAAACTTGGCACGTACCATTGAGCACGGTGTATCCAAAGAGACAAACATACGCAATAAGCCCAAGTGTGACGGTCATTTTTACAAATTGACAACAGTTCATTTTTTAGGATTTTCAATGGAATATCCCAGGATCGTTGGTCTTTCCGCAAAAGATCATTCTTTTATAGGTGGAGGGGTAAAACGTGTCGGCCCGGCACAGTCCATCCCAACCCACGAAGTCACGTACTTAGCGTGTTGCGTGTTGTGCTGGGTTGTGTCAGAGATTCAGATGTGTTGTGTTGTGCTGTGTTGTGCTGTGTTAAATGGCGTGCCGTGTTGTGCTGTGCTAAATGGCGTGTCATGCTGTGTTGTGTCAGAAAAATAAACGTGTTGTGTTGTGCTGTGCTAGCACACTTATTTTATGTTTTCCAAAATAAATATTTTTGAGATATTTTAATTAGTACATGTATTGTTACAGAAACAAATTAGCATAACGAAAATAAAATGTCAGAAATTGGCTAAAACAATGATTTTTTTGTGAAATATGGATCAAATGTGATGTATTGTGTAGTATTTTACGCATGACATGGTGGGCTTTCTTCACGTGTCGTGCTGTGTTGTGCCGCGTGTTGTGCTGTGCCGATGTGCCTATTTGTCCGGGACAACACAACACATTTAACAAACGTGTTTTGCCCGTGATGTGATTTACACATCAGGTAAACAACATTTATATTTTGATAATAGAAAATTCTTAAATTTATCCGTAGAGGTCCACCAATAGTGGAAGTAGTTTATTTATCATTGAGACAGGTGCTGGTAAATCGGGTTATTACCTTTTTTTGCTTATTGAGATAAAAACGGGCACCTAGCTCAGCTGGGCATTCCCGTTTCCCAAAGTTTCATGCGTTTCAGGAGGTCTCAGGTTCGAATCCTCAATGGCGTAATATTGCAGGAATTAACATGGAAGGTAGTGTTAGTTTGTCCCCCTTGTGCCACAATCTCAGCCCCCCTCCCGCTTCGACTCCCTTGGCTAGGTTATCCATGAAACTCACTGGTAGGTTAGCACGGCAACCTGTTCAATCAATGTAGTAGTATGTCGTTGGAGCTTAACTTGTTAGGCTCCCAACTAGTTTTACGTAATAATCCTTTTTGAGATATTAATTTATTTTATATTAATAAATTTCTCTTTGTGGATGTAACATGATTTAGAACTGATCCGGCAAAAGATAATTAGTCCGACAGAAACGTTTTTTTCAGCACCGTCACGCTTGGGCGATGGGACCCAGTAAAACGTTATTTAGTAATACGTTGTTTCGGCAGTGGGGCCAATAAAACGTTATTTACGAAGTGATATTCGCATGTGGGTAGTTATTTTTTACTAACCGACACAATAGATTTAGCAGCATGTTGTTCGAGGACCCACGGTTCCAAGCTACCAGGACCCCACGGTCCTTACCCGTACAGTTGAGGTCCATGCCACGCTTTATGGATGGCGTAGTCACACAGCGAATACCAACCGCAGAATGTTTCTGATTGATCATCAACCAAAGGTGGGCCCACTATTTGTTCGGTCACGATCATGTTTTATATCAACAGCATTATGTTGGTTGAGGTATCTTAGAACCAATTTTTGTAAAATAGAACCGATTCGATCGAGATTTAACGTAACAGAGTGTCGGCGCAGACAAAATTTATCCGGTTCTGCTCCTTTACGCGTTCTGACACAAACTCATCGAGTTTCTTTCTACCGACTGACTGTTTAATCAAGATTCAAGAGGCACGTGAGTGTGACCAAGCTCCCCATGTGAGTTATGGAGAGGTAGATAGGTTGTCGGTGCATAGTTTATGTTAGATTAGTTGGAGCCATGGAGGTCCCTTTGGTTTGGTTATTAGTTGCAAGAGTGCAAGTGTTGGAAAGTTGGAGACCCACATTAGTTAATTCATTTGGTTAGCTAGCTTTGTTAGGACTCTATGGGCATATGCACAAGGCCACTGTGACATGACTATTGAGCTGTTCTGCAAAATGAGGGTGGGAATTTTAACCTTGATTTCTAGGTTCGGAGCTGTCACTATAAACCTCCGGTGTTTTACTTTTCTTTTTTTTTTTTTTTTTTTTTTTTTTTTTTTTTTTTTTTTTTTTTTTTTTTTTTGCCTATAAGTGAAATTTGGTAAAAAAGAAAGACACATTTTTTTATAGGATAAAAATATTATATCTTTAGTTGCGAAATAAATTATATTCATTTATCCGATAAATGATTTATTCAGATTTCATCAAGAAGTGTGGAAGAATTACTTATTTCAAACACCTGCAATTGGAATATAACTATCTTAGATCGATTATTTGATAAACATACTTCTCTCAAGATTCAAAATATTTTTGTGAATACTTCGAAAGACGATATCATGATATGGATGTCAGCTAAAAGATGGAAAGTTCTCGGTAAAGAGCACCTACAAGATGCTCACTATGAGCAACAAAGAAATTCATGTTAATGGAAGGGTGGAAATCTGGTGTGGCAAACTAAGATAGCTCACATGATCAAAATTTTGCCTGGAAATATATTCATGGGATTCTCATTCAGTCAACTAGATCTAGAATTGAGAAACCATTGAATCCTTATTAGGTATGAGAAGTATTATTACAGAATTATATTTCAGTGTCTTTTACCATACAAGACAAGGGTATTTATACCCAATCCTGATACACACAGACTTGGTCAAGTCAACAGGACATGACCTTGACCTATATTCCTAATAAGAATTGCTCTCTTCAATGACTCCATTGATACTCAATGTGGTGTCTATGGAAATGGTACTGAGATTATAGAGCATTTACTCTTTGATTGTAATCACTCAAAAGCAGACTGGTAAGGTGTTAATATCAACATTGAAGCTGAAAAAGGTAACTACCTAAGTGTCTCAGAATGGGCTAAGAATTGGTTTGTTGGTAACAACATGACTTTGGATGAAAAATGTTTGTACACGATCATGATAGGTGTCTGGGTGCTTTGAAAGGATAGATGTGATTTTGTCTTCCAGGAAGTTTCTCCAAACTCTTATACTTCTGTAAAATGTATTAATTTTCATTTCATATTACAATAAGGACATGCATACTCATAGCATACAATTACCTGCATTATCCAGCTGGAAACCACCTATGCATGACACATTTGAATTCTATATTTATGCTTCTTTTAATTATGATACTAACGAAACTTGGTACTGGTATTGTACTATGGGATCATGCAGGACACTGTCACGACATCAAAGGATACTGCAAATGGAGTTTTAAATCTAGAAACTAAGAAATGCATGGCGATACGTGAAGCTTTACAATGGGAAAAGAAGTTGCAACTAACCAAGATTCATATTGAAGTCGATGTTAAGCTAGAAATTTAATCGATAAAAGAAAATACTCTCTTAATTCAATGGGAGAATCGAAACATCCTTAAAGGAATCATGTTGGAATATTTTCAACGCCTCTAACCAAAGGGGGGTCCTGGGGGGCATCGCCCCCCAGGCTGTGGTCGACCTGACAGGTCAGGTCGTGGGGGTCCAGGGGAGACCGCCCCTGGTGGGGGTTTCAAGGGGGCAACGCCCCCGGAAGAATTTTTGAACTGAAGGTTTTATTTGGCCGATAAAAGCCTGTTCGAAAATTTCGAATCCAAAAGACACCATTGATGTCTGTTGATGAAGGAACATGACGGTTCGTGAATAGAAACACCTATTCCCAACAGGTGCAAAACCCTTTATAAATAGCTTCTCCCAGTTTCGTTTAAGATATAAGAAAAATCAATCTGTTTTCTCTGTTTCAAAAAGCATCATCAGAAATCAGAAATCTCTTTGTGTGTTCTTGATTGAATCAAGGGGTACAAACCTTGAATTCAGTTTTCGTTGCAGGGCTTTCATTGTATCCTGAAGGCAATATTTCGCATACCTGTTGTAATCGCCAATTGTTATTGGGAGGGTAGAAATATTTGTCTAAAAGAAATTTATACAAGCCTTGAAAGCTTTGGAGTGCAACAATTTCTTCTCTGTGTCATTCATCCTTTGTGAAACCCAATTTTTTCCAACAAATCAAAGACTTAAGTTTAGGTTTTAATTATTATAAGTTCTCTTTCGTGAGTATGGATGATAATTAAGTTGCCGACGTTGTATCAAAAATGTTTAGAGAATCAACATCATCACTTGATTGTCTCAGTAATTTTTCGGACGAAATCTGTAGTCACCTTAACAAGGGACCAAAACTTTTCACATCCTTGGGCAATGAAATCATTTCTTGTTATTAAAAAAAAAGGCGGCAAAGGTTAATAATTATTAGAAAAGAAGAAGAAGAGAAGCCAATAAGAGAGGACAAGCATATCCTATTACAAATTTAGAAAACACTCACTTGAGGACAAGCATATCCTATTTTCACCTCACCGTCGATCATATATGCTCTTCAAAAGAAAGATTCATTTTTTCGGTTTTTTTCCTTGCCACAATCCTTTTATTGCGTTCTCCCCAAATTGTACAGCAAACGGTAAAAATTAACTAAGATCAAAAAAACTTAATCATCATGCAACTTGTCCATCAAATTTTTGATTGTGTCCATTTTAGTTTGTACCCATTCATGAAGTAAATCCAAACAGATGACGCATAATTGGAATTTCGAAATGTATGAATCACCTCTTACTGAGCTTGTTGATAGAAACATCATCTTGTTTCATGTATTTGGCATTCTCTCTTATTCAAATGCTCCAATATTGGCAGAGCATTGTGTATTGCAGACTACAGTAAAACTTCTATAAAATGATAGGTTTGGGACCATTCTAATCTTATTATTTTAAAGAGATATTATATAATCGATAATTTAATAATTTATTATTTTAAAGATATATTAATAATATATTAATTTAAAAAATAATTCTTATTTTTAGAAAAATTAATAACATGTTTCTACACTGCGTCGATATAAAACTAAATTATATTTTGGATTGACTCGCGGTTTTGGGGTTTCTTAGAACACTTATGCTACATGTTTTTTGTTTTAATATCTGTTTTGCTACTTGATGTGTTTTTTATTTCTCATTTTAAAATTATCTTTTTTGAATTTATCATGATAAAAGTGTAAACACAATTTTTTTATTTTAAAAAGTTGCTTTATTTTTACTTAAAATTTTTGCCCACTTCTTCCAACTTCGACCACAATCTGCTTAACTTATCTTGTAAAAGTATGCAATATCGTCTGACAAATTATTCAACCTACATATTCATAATCTACTATCTTATACTGGGAACCATGTACCAGCCAAGACTTGTTCTAGTCCAACCTCTTCTGATTCTTATGCCATCTTACTTTTATCTTTATTAGTAAAAACACATGTGCAATGCACATAATTGAATTTAATTCTTGTAACAATACCAAATTTGATAATATTGAAATTCGTAAAATAAAAATTCAATATTCTTATTCAAAAAAAGAAGTAAAAATTCAATATTCTTATTCATACTCATTACGTAGATGTATTAAAAGAGCTTTCTAGATACATTATTTTTTACAAAATTCGGGTATGTATTCCATAAGATATCAGTTACCGAATCGTCAGTTCGTCAACCAGGTGCTAAAGCAAAAACTTCTGCTCTGATTCAATCTTCTACAGATCGTAATGAATCAAGTAACGCAAGTGATGAAATATCTAAGGAGAATAAGAAGGAGCGTGAACCTCCAAAGATTGATGCTACTACATCCGAGCCCACATCCAACATGACGATGAAGCAGTTTCACGACTACATACTAGATCCGGAGAATGCATTCATCAGCTTCCTTGAAGACGAAGGCGGTTTTAAGTTTGTTAACGGATCTGATGGTTTGGATGCTTTCAAGGCGACGTTTGGTGGTTACGTCGATGAGAACAATAACCTTATTCCTAAAACCGCTCCTCGATTTCTGGTACCACTTATGAAACTTTAACCAAAAGATTAAAAATATGAGTATTCTGATCTTCATTTTAGGATTTTTTCCTGCTTCATATCTATGTTGTTTGTTTGTAATTATATTAGGGTTTCAAGCCGTTTTATGGCTTTAGGTATTTGGTTTTGTTAGATCTGTATGTATAAACAAGCATGTTCAGTTCTTATTGATTGTTTGGTTTCATGTTGTATTTGTGCGATCCTTATTTTTTGTTTGTAGATCTCTATAATCAGAATATTTGACTTGTAGATTTTAGGGTTTCAAGATGTTTTGGCTTTAGATGTGATATTCAATTGTTTATTTTTGTATTTGGGTTTATTTCTATATGTGTAGCAAGCCTATTCAGTTCTTAAATTCTTATAAGAAAAATCAAAGCAGTATGGAAGGTGTTGTAACATATCATAAGTCCTGGTAAGAACCAATATGAATTTATGGAACATTATCAATAAGTGTCGTTGACAATTGAAAGTGGAACAACAAAAACAACAACAACAACAACAACAGAGAAAAAGAGGGATTCCTTGGACAGAACGAGAACATACCACTTTGACGAAAATATACATTGATCTGTCCAATACTAAATAATAAATAATCTGGTCCATATAGTTGTTTCTGTAATTTGCAAGGAATTTTTTGTGGGGACTTTGAAAAAATCAATATGGAGCATATCGAGACTCGCGGCGAAGTCGACAACTCCTCCTCAAGGTTTATGCATTTTTATTCGAGTGTTCTTCTATTAAATTGCTGGGTATGGTTTGAATAGGAGGGCCGCTGCCTCTCTGCAAGTAGCTCAGATTGCAGAGAACTTTCCCGTTAGAAGTTAAAGGAACCAGATTTTGGGCATTTCATCAGTCATCCCTTATTTGTAGTTGTTGCTGCTTGTTGTTGTTGAAACAAATTTGCTTGTCAAACTGCAGTTGGAAGTAAGTGCATTTTGTCACCTCTTTTTATTATTCACATTTTCTGTAAACAAAGTGCCTATCATGGTGCTCATGTTTCTAGAATGCCGAATTTCGTTTGTGAGCGTCTGACAAGCAAAAAAGTATTGCGCCTACCAAGCTAGGATTGTAACTATCTGAGGGGGAACACCTTTTGTATTGATCTTGGTTTACGGTGCACCGAATGCGCACATCACTAGTGGAAAATCAAAAAAATAAGTCTTCCAGAAAAGGACTTAACATCACTAAAAACGACTGCTTCTGGGAGCCTAGAATTGTAGTCTTATTAAACGACTGTTTCTGAGATTCTTTTATTTTTTTAAAATTACGACTTACTTTAATAGACTTAGTAGAAGTGCTAACATAAACAGACGATTCATTATTAAAAACTATAAAAGCAAATCTACAATAATATGGGTCTGAATAATTTCAAAAAAGCTAATTCATCTCAATCGCAGTCTAACTGGTATTTCTGACTGAACCTATTTCAGAAAATCTAATTCATCTGAATCCCCTGACTCATTTCTGACTGAAGATTAGAAACTCTTTAAATTCAAATTAAAAACTCATTTCATACACTAATTAAAACATTCACCATTCAATTCAAATTTTGTTGTACCATATTAATTGAATTCACATGTGAATTGAGCTGACACTTAGGTCAAAACCCCCAAAAAGCTCTGCACAACTACTGAATTCACACCAATTTAAGTTCTTACAAATGTATTTTCTTACAATAGGTGGAAACCAACCTACAAATAATGAAAATATACTAAAACCAGCAAAAAGGTGAACTGCTCTGCCAACTGATCGAAATAGTATACCTGCGACAAAATAAATTCAGGCATTAGAAGTTTAAAAACAAAGTTCTGACAGCATAGTATGACTGGTTCGCACAAACAAGATATTCTTTAAGAGATGATGATGATAAAAAAAAATAGTATGGTGCTCATTAACTTAAACTGGTGATGACAAGAAAAATCAAGGAGCAGCTGCAAGCAACAATCAAAGAATGGTGCTCATTAACTTGTAAAGAAGATATATACCTGAATGACAGGCTGCAATCCTTGGTTTTAGCTTGTTTCCTGATAACATGAAGAGGATCATGTGTTCAGCTCTCCATGTACATAGAAAAATAGAATTCATTACATGAATCACTCATATTATTATACCTTAAAGTTGTGAAGCATGAAGTAGTTACCATACCGCACAGCAGATCTGAAATCAACACCGTGTACCATATCCTGTCCCAAAAGACATATGAGTGATACATTCAAGTGAGAAGATATCAACTTCCTGGGGATTCAACTAGGAGGTTATCATGATCAAATTTAACTAGACGGTCAGTTTGGTCACATAAGGATACAATTGTAGCCTATATGACATGCCAATATAATACCACAGATCGAATACCTTCATAGTCATAAACAAGTAAACCATACCAGCCAAACACATGCACAAGCCAGACAAGATATGCTTAAAAAATGAGAGATTAAATAATGGAAGTGTCCACACACAGAGACAACATGTTTTTGCAGAGAGTAAGTGATGCAAAGCAAAGCAATAAATTAAATAATCAAACACAACAATCATCTATCAAAGTCTCACAAAAGCATAATCCATGTTGTCGATTCAAGAATTTTTATCGCCAGTATGCAACTAATAGTAGGCATAAGCCGCACAACAGACCCACTAGCAGAGAATGGCTCAAACTCCTTCTCATGTGTGAAGATCTCATTGGTCTGCACCACAAACCCACTAATTTAGGAACAAGTCGCATGAAATGACATACCCACTAGTGGAGAATGGCTCAAACTCCATCTTAAGTATGAAGATATCCCTTGTCATGTACCAGAAACATTATAAGAGCAAGCTCAAGAGAAATAACACACAAGAAATATCTAACAGAACCAGTAAGGTAGCAACAAAACCTCGTCAAAGAAAACCCAAAAAGCATTCAGGTCATGCAATTCATTCCCTTTGGTACTCAATACTGTAAGGCCTATACAATGTACAGAGCAACCTTTAGACGCATGTCCCTCTCAATTGTTTGACTTTCGCCAGTCAAATTGGATTTAACGGCAGACACCAACACTTATTTTACTGATAAGACCGAAATACACTTGACACTTGTAAGTTGTAAGACTGGATTCCCTTAATGGAAACTCATGGTTTTGGAAATTACAGCCAAACAAGTGATGATAAACAGACATACTACGAAGCACGGACAAGTCCCGTGTGAATCAGCTGAAACATTGTTAAATAAAACTTGAAACCACTGAAACAATTAACCTAATCAATTCTAAGAAAACACACAAACCATCACTTCTTGATGAACTTAACCAAATTATTTTCCAACAACTTCATTCAGGACATGATTACAATCCACACATAATCTCAAAATGACAAGTAACAGTATGCACGACAATCTACACAGGATCTAATAAGTATATTAACAGCCATATTTTATTAATATGTTCGGAAAGTATATGCTACAATCCAATAAGCTGGCAATTCAGCTCCATATTTACCAGAATCTAGGATGCCAATGATAACATCATCTCTGGATTCAATTTCTGTCAGTTGGTCATACTGTGGAATAGGAATTCCCAGGAATGAGTAGTATGAATTTGGTTAATCCTACATTCAAAAGAAAGTAATGAATTAGTAAATACAACGACTCTGCATTAGGTATATAAATTGAGTACAAATAGAGATTACCACGAAGCTTTTGTGCTTGAGAACCCCCAATTTAAGTTCTTCCTGTTCTCTGCTTTGGACTAATATTCTCAATTTCTGGAAAAAAATACTAACCGAACTCATGATAAATCCAACAAATGCCAGATCCTACGGTATAGATGATGTGAATGAAGTGTTGATGGTGAACGGAAAAGTTAAGATGATCTAAAATGCTCCTCGTTGAACTTTTATCGAGCAGGTAAAGTGCAGGGATTATCTTGGTCCAGAGATGTCCTCTGCTGATTGTTTCCAACCCTTTTTAAAGCCAATCTTTGCCTGCAAACACATCGTATGAAGACTCAATGAAGTGATTGTTGAACTCTGCTTGTTCCTGTATGTTTAAATGAAGTGCTTGTTCAGAGCTCAATGGCTATCAAACATTAAAAAAACAACAAAAACAAAGGTAAGGCTCTGTTTCAATTTCAAAAATTTACTAAAAATCTGGTTTTATTTTAGGATTTGAAGACAAACAAAGATATCGGCAGATTTGGGTTTGTGAGTAACCACCGAAGTTGATGTTTCGGCTTTGCGGAAAACCCATGTTGTAAAACTCCTTCAGTACAGTACCACAATTTGCAGAATGAAGAAAACATGAGAAAATCAAAAAAAAAAAAAAAAAAAAAAAAAAAAAAAAAAATTGTAATAACAATGAGGTTTATACCTGAGGAGATCTTGTTCTTGGGTCTTCATCACCACCAGAAATAACAGCAATAAGAGTATATGATGTCTTCGATGATGGATCTATATCTTCATATCGAATTAAAAATACCAATCAAATCCGATCTAATCAAATAATGATAATCTCAAGTAAAAACTAAATCAAAGTTAAAAATTAGTTTAGTGATCTCTGGTTCAATATCTTCTTCTTCCCAATAATCAAACTAGATTTTGGGTTACAATAAAAAGAGTTTGATTTTGATTTCTGCTGATTCACGAGTTTTGATTTGAGATGGGGTTATGAATAAGCTTCGATTTGTGAGATTGAGGTTCGATTGAATTTGAGATGGGATTATGAATAATCTTCGATTTCTGAGATTGAGATAGAAATTCGATATGTGAGAGAGGGGTTTCATTAGGAAACCGAGAGAGAGCTGAGGCTGTGAGAAAGAGAGAAGTGATGGAAGAGGCAGACTGATTGAAACAATGTAGATAGGATTTGTTTCTAGAAACTCATAGAAACAATTTTCTAATGCAGTCTTAACTGAAGTGGGACTAGAGCTGGCAAACCAAGCCAAAACCCGCGGGTTAGCCCGTCCCGTCCCGTGAAAACCCGCACCCGTCCCGGATCGTAACTAAACAAGACGGGCGCGGGTTGTATAATTAGTGGCTTGTGAAGAAACGGGTTAACCCGGCCCGTACCGTGAAACCCGCGGGTTAACCCGGCTCATTCCCCACCACTAGGCCGCGTGTCACAGTAATGTAAGCCTGTTACGTACGTGTCACAATATCTTGTTCCCTCATATAAAAAGTTAAAAACGAAGAAAGAAACCCTAACTCCCTAAGCCTAAGCCGCTGCCGCCTTCATTCTTCCTCTTCTTTTCTTCTTCCCTGCTGAGTCTTCTGAATCTGATAGCAGGTACGAATCACAGTCACAGAACAACAAATTGAAATCTAAAGATCAAAGTTTAAAGGCTAGCAGGTAACAACAACATACTTCAAAGTTTTACCCAAGATTTTTCTCTTCACTATTTCCAGATATCATTTTTTGTCTCTGAAATTTTCGTGTAACAGCAGAAGAAGATCGATCTCATGTATTTAAAGGTTCACTGTAAAGGTTAACTTCAGATCTCTTGTTTGAATTTCGGATTTCATCTTCTTACAGTTACAATCAAAAGTAAGTTTTCTTTTCCTTTCTCGTAAATATCATCAAAATAAAACATGGGTTTTGGTAATCAATTGTTAATTTCTTAAATCTAACCCCTTTACTTTTTTTATTCATCCAGTCTACCGAGAATACTCATATCAGCAGATGAAATACTAGCATTTTTTCCCCAATTCTAATTTTATTGTTGGTAATCTCTGCTGTAGTTTGCACATAGGATATTTAGATTCTTTAATTGGTAATTTTGGTTGTGTTTATCGATTTGTCCCACACAATTTATCTGAATACTCTTGTCTCTCTGTCCTGCAACTTAATTACTGTTTAGTGATGAACAAAATCTCATATGTAACCTTTCCATGGAACTCAGGGGGGACATCAAGCACCATCTTTGATTAAATGTATTGGGGAGAGAGTGAGTCCTTTTGCCTCCATGTGTTGTTATTGCTATCAGTTACTGCATCTTTTTCAGTTCAAGATATTCTTCAATGTTGTGTTTAGCTGTATGATTTGGTTGGAATATTCGACTATATCAGTAGTGGAATTTGAGGTCTGAATTTCATTGACATTAGGTTTATATATGATGAACTATTAGGTACGAGACTGGTAGGTCAATTTTGTTCTGTGATGTCTCTTTCTCTTAGAAATCAATGATACACCTGATATTGTCGCACTTGGTGATACAAATTAGAAACAATGGTATCTACAGTCTCGGTCTCGGAAGTTTATTTTCATTATTTATCAATTATCATGAACTGATGAAGTGCTGTGTAACTGTAACTAAAGTACTTAAGTACTAAAGTAAACTACTAATGACTAGTAAGTTTAGTATGAATGTATGATACTATGATAGTATCTGTGTCTGTGTTTCTTTAAGAAGACTAATTTGTTTAGTTTTGCAATTTTGAGTTTTTGAATTAATATACCAAATGAATTGGATGAATGTTAGATACTTAGGTTGTAGCTTGTAGGAAAGGAACTTTAGATGCCCTGAATGTGGAAGGAAATAGCCCAGAAATCGATTTCTGGCGAGTTGACTCAATAAAAACCAGGTAACCCGTGAGCACCCGTGAACCCGCGAGCTTTACCCGGGACGGGCACGGGTGGGATAAATGACCACCCGTGAAGAATTTCAACCCGCGAGCTCAGGCTTGTATTAACCCGTAACCCGCGGGTTGGTCACAAGCCAGACCCGTCCCGCCCGTTTGCCAGCTCTAAGTGGGACCATAAGAACAAGTTCCCCCAACAGTCTTAGTGTAGGTACACGTGGAAGTATATACATTTCCTAAACTGCCCCCTGTATTAGGACTGCTATGAACGCTAGATTTGCTTTTCGGTGTAAAAAGACTATCTTGGGAAGCCCACTATATAAAGAAAGCCTGGGAAGTCTTAATTATAAATCTTAAGCAGACTTAAAAAACTCATTTTCCACTAGTGCATATGAACTATATCGATCAGCTTGTTGCACTATTAAAGACTCAGAGAGGAAAAACAAGGACACAAAAATAACGACAGGGGAAAAGATGGATCCCTAGAAGATCACATGCACTTCTTTATTTCTTCCCCAAATTAAATATCACTGTACACATTTCTGACAAGGGTACTCACTGCATTTACCTATAAATAATAATTCAAGCACTAATTAATAATCAGTTATATTCTAGCTAAGATGTAATGAACTGCATTCCTGAAGTTACTGATGAAGTGATGATACCTTAACCAATGAAAATCTGAGAAAAACTTTACCTGCTTCATGGCGCCAGGAGGATTTCTGGTCCAATAAGAAAATCAAAAGATCTGTCTAATTACATTGCAAAATACATACAACTTTCGATGGGTCTATTGGTTATTAACAGAAGATATCTCTCAATGGAGCTTAAAAACAATGAATCATGAGTTATGACGAGAGGCAGTCTCAATTCCAAAAAAACTCTTATATATTGTCGAAATATTAATATTATATTACATATAAAAGAAAGAAATACAACTTATTTGAACTTCAAAGAAAAACAATTCAATATTCAATCATATTTTGAGAAATTTGATATGTAATAAAATTATTTTTTATTTTCCTAACAGAATTATTATTTTAAATAATATTTGGGACCTATTAATGTTTAAGGATTTTTTTTTGCAATGTATTATATTATAATATTACCGAATTTAGTATTTTAGTACCAAGGGTCCGGATTTTTTACTATTTTAGCGAGAATATTATATTATCAAGTGCTATATTAAAAAAGTTTTATTGTACATGAAAAATTGTACTTTTTTTGGAACATGCTTTTCCCAGTTCAGTTTGTATGGGAAATGGGATAACATGTTGGATAACCATTGCTCTTTAAGAGCAACTGCAGTGGTGCGATCAAAACCAAAGATCAAAGATCAAAAAAAAGACCAAAATTTGGGTTTAGTCCGTGGTGTGACGCAACGGTACATGATCAAAATTTCGTCAGGCGGACTTTTAAAGTCCGCCCCATTAAAATTCCATCAGGCGGACTTTAAAAGTCCGCCCCATCCTTTGTACATTTTAACAGGCGGACTTTAAAAGTCCGCCTCATTAAAATTCCATCGGGCGGACTTTAAAAGTCCGCCCCATCCTTTGCAAATTTTAACAGGCGGACTTTAAAAGTCCGCCTCATTCCTTTTTTTTTATTTAATTAAAATTTCATCGAGCGTAATTTAAATCTCCGCCCGTTAACAAGCGTACTTTAAATTTACGCCCAGCATCAAGCGTACTTTAAATTTACGCCCGACTATATTAGAATTTGGGATTTGGTCGCGACCATATTTGGTCTGGAATTTGATCTTTGGTCCAAATTTGATCTTTACTCCGTCCCACTGTGTTAGGATCTCATCCCATAAATTTGGTTATACTCGCCCACCGTGGATGCTCTAAGGAGCCCATCGTTACAAGATTAAGTAGAGAAAGTTTTACCCAATTTTCAACTGATATTGTCTTGCTCTTGTTATAAAGTTGATACCAATAAAGGTCAACAATGTTCTCAAATCTCTTACTTAAACTAATGAAGTGTGAGATTTAAAATGATTGTTCAATCGATCTGTCATTTCGAATCATTTCTTTCATATCACAGTTCTTCAAGGAGTTTTTCTTATGCCACTTGTCCAACCAAAACTTAATCAAAGAATCATCATCGATGGACAAAGTATAATTCTCTTCAAGAATATGTTTTTCGTTATGTATTCTTTTATAGATTTCTTTTTCTCGTGAATTTGGTGTATCTTTACCACAATAAATTCTCACATTTGCCTTTCATTTTCTCATGAATAACCCTTCTACATAGAAAATATTTATCTTTATTGTATTATCTTCAAGCCAATTTAACTAAGAGAGCTTTGTTTTTAATTTTCAAGTCTCTCACAACAAATGCACAAAATTCTTTGGGTTTACACATTTTTTCCCATGAGATCAAGCAAATATTCTTTTTATTTCTTGTATCTCCCAATGAAAATCCCTCATTAACTTTACCATCTTCTTCTCTATTGCTTAAGCATTCGAAAACTAAAATACATCGCAACTTTTTTGTTCGGCAACCTGTGTTGACAAAACTAATACAATCACAAGTAGGTCAAATCAAAAATCCTTAAATAAGATTGTTTATAGAGTTTTTCTATTTTTTTCTTCCACAATCTTCCTGGTAGGTATTTGTAACGGAAAAGAGTCATTCTCGTAAGCTTCAAAGCACCACTTTCACAAATTTGTTCATCTTGATCTTTTCGATTCCAAAATCTCAATATGTTTAGACCAAAGGTCCGTGAACCTGATTGTGTAGAAGAGTTCTTGGACGATAAAAAAAAATCCAAGATCAATCTAGTCGTATCCGAATTAAGATGATTCAAATTCTAACAAGTGTGAAACTTCCAATTTATCTTTCAAGATGTGCATTCAACAAGAACAAATTTTTTTTTTCATCTCAAGTAATAAGGACTTAAAATATCTAGATTGATTATGTACGACTTGTATTATTCCTATTATAAAGATAAAACAACGTAATGCAGAAAAGGAAAAATACAAGACACCAGAAGTTTTGTTAACGAGAAAAACTGCATATGTAGAAAAACCCCAGGACCTCGTGCATATTTGAATACCAAACTGTATTAAACTATTATGGACACTAGCATACTATCATACTTCGGACTGGAATGCAGTTGAGACCGAATTCACCTGCAGTCATGTTCATTGCGCCTCTTGAGCATCGCAATATTCCGTGCATTTGGTTCCCTTAGATGATGTCCTTTAAAACCTAAGAGTTTATTCAACCTCAATGAAGAGTTTTGTTACCTATCTGCTCTAACAAACAAGCCTATTTGATTTCCCTTTGATTTTCCAATATGGATTTGGAAATATGTTTGCAATAAACATAGTCCAGCAAACCTCACGATTCTGTAATACTTACACACAATTAGATGAGAACCCTGGATTACTAACCAACTCTCAAGAACAATCCAAACAAATCAAAGAAGAGTTTAGAATAACCTTATATAAACCGATTGTCACATTTTGATAAAGAAAGTTTCACTCATACTAATTCATTTCAAATTAATCTAACCCACTTTCGTAAGCATCACAGATGCACTTAACAAGTGCACAAGCCTTTGAACCCCTAGGCGACCCTAGTAGACGAATTATAGTCTAGTAAGGGTTTACATAGAGATCTACCCATAAAATCTACACACAAAAAACTTCAAAAACTTTAAATATTCATTGGAGGAATTTCCGTCTGGAACATTGAATGACATGTAGTCTGAGTTGAATTCTATAACTTTGTACTTCATGAAATCATAGGTGTCGTAAAATATGAATTCTTATCCCTTTTCCTCGAATTAGTGCCTTTTTGCAACTTCCTCCTACACAAATAAAAACACAAACTTACTTTGTTAATATACAAGTGGAAGATCAAACAACTTAGCTTAAGTAAGAAAAATTCGAAATATACCTCTCGGAGCGACAAGCCTAAGTAGCTACGATTAAGAACCCTCTCTTGTATGCCTACTTAATCAACTATCCATTTTTTGGATAAGTTGGTACCTATCATATATTTATCGCCAAGTTCTTCCCTTTATATTTCCATAATATACCACATAGTTGCGATCCTACCTGCCCCTAAATATTTCGGGTATGCTAGGACATTTTCATGTTGGGTTTCATTGTACCATATTTTGATTGTGGCCAAATCTCCATCAGAGTCAAGTGATGCCATGCTTGTGTAGGTGTGAAGTGAAATGGATAGAGTAGATGATGAAATATGTGTTAGTAGAGTATATGAAAGCAGGTGTGTATTTTTTGAAGTAAGAGAGAGTAAAATATGCAAGTTTGGACATATTAGGTCTAGGGAAGATATCTTTCCTATATAGAGGAATAACCAACGACTAGTTTCTTCGAAAAAGGTGAAATAATTGTATATAACCGGTTCTCATGAATGTCCATAAAGACCGACTAAACCTCGATACCAACGAGAATCAGTCATTATATTTGTCAACATCTACCGATTGTAACTTTAAAAATCAACAATAAAATTGAACTTTCCACAGACCAAAATCCGTTCATATTGTTGCACACGTAAACCGTGTTTTACAAAATCAACAAAAAACTGATAATTTGTAAACTGTCAAGAATCGTTATATATGAGTACGTATAACAACCAATTAAGGGAAGAAATCTACAAAATCATTTCATATATAAGGAAATATATCCCAATTGTATGCTTGTATTTACAAAACATAAGCTTTTTCTAAAGCATACAAAACTTAAGTTGAATCATGCATAAATCCATTGTATCATGAACCCATTACATATCAAAATTATGATTAAGACTCGTAAGTCCACTATACCATACACCATTGTACCAAAATTAAAAAAAATATCATCCAAACAAGCCTGTTTTACGATAATTACAAAGCATTGAAAGTCCTAAAATCTTAAACTTGTAACGCTAGTATAATAAAGCATCGGGGATCATAAACATCGGGGAGCTGGAATATTTGGATCAACAATAATACCATCAACAACAACAACACTATCATTAGCACCACCACTGACAGCAAGTTCAGCAAAAGCTTCATCACCAAGTTGATACAACTCCTCAATCTCAATCCTAGCATTAAGTTCTTTTTTTTTTCTCCTTATTTGCAAATTTGTTGAGCTCCCCAAGGTTTTCATATGCAAGTTTATCTACCAGTTCCAATGCATGCTCTAGTTTGGTCTCTCGACCAAATTTTCGAACTTATATTGGGTCCTTATGATTATCCCCGACCTCATATTAGCATCCCTTTCCTGGATTTGTCAGTTGTAAATATCAAATATCCGAAATCCATATCTACAAAGAATCAAAGAAAAACGACAGAAATATGACTAAAGAAGAGATGGTTTGCATAATCGGTGGCTAATAGACATGCATATATACCTATTCTGACTAGAAAAAAATCAACAATATAATAAAACCAAATCAATTGGTGGATAAGAACATTATGTTATACGATTTTTTGTGGAAAAGGATACAAAAAATGAAACCCTATGAATCAGTAGATAAGACAAGTGAATATATATCAATTCTAATGTAGGAATCTCAGAATACTATTGAATCTAATCGGTACTTAATTCATATGAAAATGAACCGATTCTGGTATTTTTATTAAGATGTGAAGAACATCAATAGAATAAGTGGTTATACACGTATCTTATGCACCGATTTTACCGTATAATATTCGTGGACACTAAGAACAACATTGGAATCAGCGGATACTACGGGTCTATATCCATCGATTCTGGGTAGTATTCAGAAACTTTGATTTGCAGAAATCTAATTATAGATGTGTAAATCAATGAAACAATGATACTAATAGAATATGGAAATTTTCTTTTGAAGTGGGAAATAAAGATTAGATTAGGATCTTTTGGAAATAAATATATATACATATATATATATATATATATATATGTATATATATTTTATAAAAAAGTAATGAGATATAAAGAGTTTTCTATTTATATAATTATAGTTAGGGTTAATAGGGGGTAGTTTGGTATTTTTCTAAAATTAGATACTCAAAATCCTAGTTTTTGGATGTGAACAAAATTTGATAGGCCCAAATAAATGGCATATGCCCAAAATTAGTCGGGAGAAATAAACATATAAAAATAAACATATTGCATGGAGAAATAAACATATAAAAAATTGGTGGACTTGCAAGGGAATTCATGATCAAATACCTCTCTCTGCTTTAGTAAGCATTTTAGTTCTCCATGAAGCTAACTTTTTTTAATTTTTTTTCTTCTAATATTGCTCTCCATATATATGTGGATCCTGTAGTGAATCCAACTAACATACCCAAGTATTTAAGTGTTAGAATACAATAAGTTTTCAATTGTTTCAATCTTGTTATTAGCACTGATGAGTGCCAAATATTGTATATATTTATCCCTTTTTGTTGGCATTTAACTCATCTTTTGTGCAGTAATTCTACATTTTATCCCATATTCTGTATTTTCATTGTTTTCAAGAATAAATATTTTTCTTACTTAATTTTGCATTTTTAGGTATCAAATAAAGTCTGGATGATTTGCGGAGCAGAAAAGTAGTGAAAATCCGGAAGAAATTACGCAAGGAAACCGCAAAGAATGGTGCGCATAAGCCCAAAAGACTCGAAATGGGCTCAAGAAGGAAGAATTGCTCTTAAAGAAGATATGGGCTTGGCATACCCAAGGCCCAAAACCCTTACCCAAACCCATTTTCTATAACCAAAACCGCCTCCATTCTCAGCCGTCAGATTGGATCCAACTCATCATCCTACGGTCGCTCATTCATAGATCATCAAAATCTGAAGTCTCTGCCAAACACCATAGTGCCTAAATTCCAAGCCATCAGATTAGATTGCAGTTGAATCCTACGGTCGCTCCTATGCATGTTCATCAAATCCCGATGGTTCCGCTCAACACTACAACACCTAACCTAATCTCGCACCGTAGACTTCGTTGTATTTTACATCCTACGGTCGATACAAGCTGCTTATTTCTTAGCCGTCCGATCCACCTACCATCTCCATATCCAGCGGCTTCAGATCGCGGTACACCCATCTTGATACACCCGCCTAACACACTAATACTCGAACCCTATACCCTAAACCAAACAGCACCTAATCTCTTCTCCATCGACTCCATCTTCTTCTCCCCCATTCCTCTGCAGAAACACCCATTCCACCACCATCACCTCCACCTGCTACTTCCATCATCCATCGCTCCTGTCACCACCATTTCTACCACCAACTCCTCTGTCTCAATCACCTATACATCCCCCTACTCTCTAGCCATCTATTACATCAGCCCATCACCCCTCTTTCTCGCTGGAACCCTAGGCGTGAAGAGTTGATGAAATAGATGAGGCTATAGATTGAAATTGAGGGCAGAGAAGGATCGAGAGAGAAGAGAAGAGGCATGGGTCACCACCAATTCAGCGGATTTGGTGAGCAATTTCGGAATTGAAAATACCTGATTTTAATTTTAGGGTTTGTAAATTATTGGGGCTTTTGAAGTATAAATAGCTCATGGTGTAGAGGATGAAGGGTGTTCTTGGGCTAGCCAAGATTCCCCCAAATTTGGGTTAGTGTATATTTAATTTTAATTTTCAATTTCAACTTCAAATCAATTTAAATCTTTAGGGTTATGTTTAATTTGTTCTCAATTCTGTTATTTTGTGTTGTTTAATTCTTGTTGTTATATTTCTGTTTAATATTTGCTGTTTTTATAATTCCATGACCTGTTTAATTTCTGAATACCATGTCCTGTTACTTGATGTTTAATGCTTACTGTTCCTATTCTTCTTATGTTTTGCTCACTGTAATTCCTGTTCTTGTTCTGTTTCAGTGTCAAGTTTAGTGTTCTGTTTAGGGTTCATGTTTAGGTTAATATTGTTCATTGTTCCTGTTTGTCCCCTGTTAATGATAATCCTGTTAGTGTTAATTCTGTTTAATGTTAATGTTAGTTTAAATGCTCAAATGTTAAGTTTGTTCATTGTGAAGTGATGGAATGTTAGGCTAGAAGCCTTGAAGCATTGGATTGATTGAGCAGTGGGGAGAAACTAGTGCTCACTAGTGACTGTGAGCAAACTGGTTCTCTTCCCACTCTAGTTGTATGCCTAGGCTCTCTTGTTTTGTCAACTGTTAGCTTCCCAAATGTTAGGATTAGTCTACTGTTGTGTGTCAATGCTAGGTTAGAGCCTTAGAGCATTGAGTTGATTGAGCAGTGGGGAGAAACTAGTGCTCACTAGTGACTGTGAGCAAGCTGGTTCTCTTCCCACTCTAGTAGTATGCCTAGGCTCACCTTCACCATTTCACCTTCACTGTTATGTGCTTCCCATGTTATGTTATTGTGTTTAAATTCATGTTTTGTTCACTGTTAGTGGTAGAAGTTTAGCTTTGAGGCACTGTATTGATTGAGCAGTGGGGAGAAACTAGTGCTCACTAGTGACTGTGAGCAAACTAGTTCTCTTCCCACTCTAGTAGTATGCCTAGGCTCACCTTCACCATTTCACCTTCACCATCTCCCCTGCCCTTGGCTTAGGCCTTGGTTCCATTGTTCTCTGCTTGTAGTTTCATTGTACTGTCACATTTACTTCACTATTACCTTGTGTTTATTGTTTTATCATCCATTGCCTCATTATTTCACTACTATCTTCATCTCATCACTTCACAATCTTTTGTCACTGCTTTGTTTAGTGCATTGTTGTTTAGTTCTTTGATGTTTAGTCATTGTCTTTTTTAATTTTCTTCATTGTCTTTGCCTTAGGCTAACTGCCTTTGTATTATTGCCTCACTGCCTTCTTCCTCTATCTTTGCTGTTTTGGCCTAGAGCCATTGTTGCTCACTGTTACCTGTCTCTCCTGGTCACTTCTTTTCTTCTTGACCAAAAACTCTCTAAGCCCACTGTCCATTGTTTGTACAAACTGAAGCCCAGTTCACTAAGGCAAAGACCCAGTTCAATCCAAAGATCAAGCCCAGTTCAATTCACATCAGAAACCAACTGAACCCAAGTTCAGCCCATCAAAACCACTGAAAGCCCAACTCATTCCAAGGGTATTCATAACCCATTAGCACTCAAAAGCCCATTGATTATTCATAGCCCAATAACAAATTAGAGACCAAAATAGCTAGACAACTCCAAACACACCCAGTCTCTGTGGATCGACCCGTACTTGCACGAGCTACAACTGACAACCGTGCACTTGCGGTATTACTGTAGGCCCGTTTTCATTGCTCTTCAATTTTATACACTTTCCCGGGCCCACCAAGTTTTTGGCGCCGCTGCCGGGGAACCATTTTGCATTTAAATATAATATCTTTGAGGCCTACCAAGTTTTTGGCGCCGTTGCCGGGGACTGGTGCTGTGTTTTTCTTGTAGTTTTATTAGCTATTTTTGCATTTCACTGCATAGCGTTTGCATCTGCATCTGCTTCACTTCATTTGTTGTTGGGCCTGCTGTTCTGAACCTGTTTTCCTCTGCTGGGACGCCACCAAGGAAAAGAACCAAAGCCCAACTGGGTTTTTGCAACAATATCAGAGCAGCTGGGCTGTGCTTAAAAGGTAACCCATTTAAGAGAACCCGAATTGTGGGCTTCCAATTTTTTAATTGTGGGCTTGTAATATTAAAGCCAATTTTTGGGCTTCTCTTATTTTCTGTTGGGTTTGTAATAATTTATTTGTGGGCTTGTTTAAATTCTTTCATTGGACTTGTATTTTGGACTCTGGGTTTAAACCCAGCTGAGCTTGTAACCGATTGTGGGCTTGTTTCCACTCAAGAGTGGACCTCGAAACCAAAGTTTTAAAACAAACGTCGGGCCTTAACCAACTGGGCCAAATTAAACTTTCAAAATTAAAACTTAGTGTTTCGTGGGCCGCAGTCTTCCTCCCATTCCATTAGAGGACCAACAGTGGGCTTTCTCCCAATTTCAAAAACCAAAAATTTCTCCCATAAAAACCAAAGTTTTCCAAATGTTTCCCTAAAAAACCAAAATTTTTCTTTTTCCCATCAAAGCCAAATGTCTCCCGACAAAACCAAATTTTTCCAAAAAGTCCAATCCCATTAAAAACCAAATTTTCTTGTAGATAATGTGTTAGTTAAATTTCTTTTGATATATTTGTGCTCATCCATTGTGACTCCGAATATGTTGGAGTTTTGCCTTGGATAACGGAGTTTTAATTCTGCTTTCGCCGAAATCGGGTATTCTCTCTCTTTTACTCTACTCAGCATGTCCCTTTCCATATGTTGCATTTTAATTCTTTCCATATTTTGAAACATTGAGGACAATGTTTAGTTTAGGTTTGGGGTATAGAGAGTAATACCATAGATATGCTAATTGAAAAACGCTCCTCTTCTGAAAAATCGAAAAAATTAAAAAAAAAAATGAAAAATCATAAAAATGGAGCTCATTTACCTTGAAATGTTGACTCTTGTGCAAATGTAATTATTAGGAGTCTTAGTCTAGATATTTAGGCACCCTGATTCTAGCACAATTCACATAGTGATAAGAAATTTGCACGCGCACGATCTACCAATACATGTATGGCCTCGATCTTCAAGGTGTTTGATAGGAAGTTACGATTGCCAATCACTTTAGAATACTGAACGAAACTTGACTAGCTTGTTCTTTGGTTGGTTGGGATAGAAGGTGGAGGTTACATTAAGAAGACAACCATCGAATTTAACTGGGTGCATCAAAAAGGGCTACCTCTTGCAAGTGTCATGTAATCTTTTGTTTCCTTTTGTATGTATCAAAGTGTTTCTTTGTTCAAAAAAAAAAAAAAAAAAAAAAAAAAAAAAAAAAAAAAAAATCAGAAAATACAAAAAAATCAAGTATTTATCAATTCCATCATCTCTTGTTCCAAAAATAAAAAGAGTAGTCAATGTAAATAAGAGTCATGTAATAGTCATTTTGTTGTTTCATTGTAATAAGCAAGGAGGGTGTATGCCATTGATGTACAACGCGAGTAATTGTGAAATACCTCCAACTCATTCACAATTCTCGTAAAGTCCGGACAGCTAGCTAGATTTCGACCTTGGTCTTAGCCTGAGAAACTATCTCTTGGTGATTAGTAGTCATAACTTCAGATCTTTCTTTACACATGTGTAGATACACTTTACACTCTTATCACATGTCTTTTTTGTTATCAGTGCTAGGATTGTGCCTTTGATAGCTAGATTGACATCTCCATTTTGCTGTGAGCTTAAACTGACTTGCACATGTCACATTTGATGGAATATGAGCTTATATTTTGACCTAGAACTTTGTAGGTACGTTCTAAGCAAACCTTCACGAGACTTCAACTCGTCCACTAGGGACACTTAGTGGTTTAAAAGGCTTAGTGCATACGCTAAATGCATTCGAGAGACCAGCGACAATGGTATAGTTAGGATTTCCTTAGTTTTGTTTTACTTGAGGACAAGTAAAATTCAGGTTTGGGGGTATTTGATGAGTGCCAAATATTGTATATATTTATCCCTTTTTGTTGGCATTTAACTCATCTTTTGTGTAGTAATTCTACATTTTATCCCATATTCTGTATTTTTATTGTTTTCAAGAATAAATATTTTTCTTACTTAATTTTGCATTTTTAGGTATCAAATAAAGTCTGGATGATTTGCGGAGCAGAAAAGTAGTGAAAAGCCGGAAGAAATTACGCAAGGAAGCCGCAAAGAATGGTGCGCATAAGCCCAAAAGACTAGAAATGGGCTCAAGAAGGAGGAATTGCTCTTAAAGAAGATATGGGCTTGGCATACCCAAGGCCCAAAACCCTTACCCAAACCCATTTTCTATAACCAAAACCGCCTCCATTCTCAGCCGTCATATTGGATCCAACTCATCATCCTACGGTCGCTCATTCATAGATCATCAAAATCTGAAGTCTCTGCCAAACACCATAGTGCCTAAATTCCAAGCCATCAGATTAGATTGCAGTTGAATCCTACGGTCGCTCCTATGCCTGTTCATCAAATCCCGATGATTCCGCTCAACACTACAACACCTAACCTAATCTCGCACCGTAGACTTCGTTGTATTTTACATCCTACGGTCGATACAAGCTTCTTATTTCTTAGCCGTCCGACCATCCACCTCCATCTCCATATCCAGCGGCTTCAGATCGCGGTACACCCATCTTGATACACCCCCTAACACACTAATACTCGAACCCTATACCCTAAACCAGCACCTAATCTCTTCTCCATCGACTCCATCTTCTTCTCCCCCATTCCTCTGCAGAAACACCCATTCCACCACCATCACCTCCACCTGCTACTTCCATCATCCATCGCTCCTGTCACCACCATTTCTACCACCAACTCCTCTGTCTCAATCACCTATACATCCCCCTACTCTCTAGCCATCCATTACATCAGCCCATCACCCCTCTTTCTCGCTGGAACCCTAGGCGTGAAGAGTTGATGAAATAGATGAGGCTATAGATTGAAATTGAGGGCAGAGAAGGATCGAGAGAGAAGAGAAGAGGCATGGGTCACCACCAATTCAGCGGATTTGGTGAGCAATTTCGGAATTGAAAATACCTAATTTTAATTTTAGGGTTTGTAAATTATTGGGGCTTTTGAAGTATAAATAGCTCATGGTGTAGAGGATGAAGGGTGTTCTTGGGCTAGCCAAGATTCTCCCAAATTTGGGTTAGGTATGTTTAATTTTAATTTTCAATTTCAACTTCAAATCAATTTAAATCTTTAGGGTTATGTTTAATTTGTTCTCAATTCTGTTATTTTGTGTTGTTTAATTCTTGTTGTTATATTTCTGTTTAATATTTGTTGTTTTTATAATTCCATGACCTGTTTAATTTCTGAATACCATGTCCTGTTACTTGATGTTTAATGCTTACTGTTCCTATTCTTCTTATGTTTTGCTCACTGTAATTCCTGTTCTTGTTCTGTTTCAGTGTCAAGTTTAGTGTTCTGTTTAGGGTTCATGTTTAGGTTAATATTGTTCATTGTTCCTGTTTGTCCCCTGTTAATGATAATCCTGTTAGTGTTAATTCTGTTTAATGTTAATGTTAGTTTAAATGCTCAAATGTTAAGTTTGTTCATTGTGAAGTGATGGAATGTTAGGCTAGAAGCCTTGAAGCATTGGATTGATTGAGCAGTGGGGAGAAACTAGTGCTCACTAGTGACTGTGAGCAAACTGGTTCTCTTCCCACTCTAGTTGTATGCCTAGGCTCTCTTGTTTTGTCAACTGTTAGCTTCCCAAATGTTAGGATTAGTCTACTGTTGTGTGTCAATGCTAGGTTAGAGCCTTAGAGCATTGAGTTGATTGAGCAGTGGGGAGAAACTAGTGCTCACTAGTGACTGTGAGCAAGCTGGTTCTCTTCCCACTCTAGTAGTATGCCTAGGCTCACCTTCACCATTTCACCTTCACTGTTATGTGCTTCCCATGTTATGTTATTGTGTTTAAATTCATGTTTTGTTCACTGTTAGTGGTAGAAGTTTAGCTTTGAGGCACTGTATTGATTGAGCAGTGGGGAGAAACTAGTGCTCACTAGTGACTGTGAGCAAACTAGTTCTATTCCCACTCTAGTAGTATGCATAGGCTCACCTTCACCATTTCACCTTCACCATCTCCCCTGCCCTTGGCTGAGGCCTTGGTTCCATTTTTCTCTGCTTGTAGTTTCATTGTACTGTCACATTTACTTCACTATTACCTTGTGTTTATTGTTTTATCATCCATTGCCTCATTATTTCACTACTATCTTCATCACTTTCACAATCTTTTGTCACTGCTTTGTTTAGTGCATTGTTGTTTAGTTCTTTGATGTTTAGTCATTGTCTTTTTTAATTTTCTTCATTGTCTTTGCCTTAGGCTAACTGCCTTTGTATTATTGCCTCACTGCCTTCTTCCTCTATCTTTGCTGTTTTGGCCTAGAGCCATTGTTGCTCACTGTTACCTGTCTCTCCTGGTCACTTCTTTTCTTCTTGACCAAAAACTCTCTAAGCCTACTGTCCATTGTTTGTACAAACTGAAGCCCAGTTCACTAAGGCAAAGACCCAGTTCAATCCAAAGATCAAGCCCAGTTCAATTCACATCAGAAACCAACTGAACCCAAGTTCAGCCCATCAAAACCACTGAAAGCCCAACTCATTCCAAGGGTA
The DNA here is from genome assembly GCF_003573695.1 of Papaver somniferum. NCBI lineage: Eukaryota > Viridiplantae > Streptophyta > Magnoliopsida > Ranunculales > Papaveraceae > Papaver > Papaver somniferum. The sequence goes on along the minus strand of NC_039368.1, from coordinate 73,458,489 downwards.
TTCATAACCCATTAGCACTCAAAAGCCCATTGATTATTCATAGCCCAATAACAAATTAGAGCCCAAAATAGCTAGAGAACTCCAAACACACCCAGTCTCTGTGGATCGACCCGTACTTGCACGAGCTACAACTGACGACCGTGCACTTGCGGTATTACTGTAGGCCCGTTTTCATTGCTCTTCAATTTTATACACTTTCCCGGGCCCACCAAGTTTTTGGCGCCGCTGCCGGGGAACCATTTTGCATTTAAATATAATATCTTTGAGGCCTACCAAGCACCCACACCACCATAATACTTTTGCTCAAACTCACTTTTAAACCAGTTATTACTTCTAATTTGGAAAAAGTTATTCCAGTAAAAGGGCCAAGGTCAAAATTTGTTTCTTTTTCCCCTTCTCTCTTGAAATCTTGGTTCCACCGTTGATGACCATAGTTAATTTTGATGATTAGTATTGTTGAAGAGAAGATATCATTGGACAATCTCTCTGATTTTATTTTTAATTATCTTTTCATTTTAATTCTCATTACAGACTGTAAAGGACTCAGACTATTTAATTGGCATGACTGTTGACTCACTCAGACGGTTTACCAACGATCAAAGTAGCCGTCACCTGCCAATTTTCACACGTATATTTGGCACAAACACAAACCACTCACATACACCCTCCGCAAGTCCAGTATCGATGAAGGAGAAGAGACACCGGGCTTTGACCTTAGAATTGAAAACCGAGTAGAAGACAAACCTTTGTGAATATGACTACAATTCGATCTTGAGTGGAAAGAAATCTCACATCCAAAGGTTTAGCTGCAACAAGTTCCCGGACATAGTGAAAGGAAATTTCAATGTGTTTCATCTTGTTACGAAAAATTGGATTAGTTGTTAGATAGGTTACACCCATATTATCACACCATAGTACTGGAGTTCTAGGAGTATAAAACTGCAGTTCATCCAAAAGAGACTTAACCCAAACAAGTTCAGAAGTTGGATGAGACAAAGCCCTATATTCAACATATATGTTGGACCTAGATACAATCCTTTACTCTATTGAACACCAGGATATCAATTTCGGACCCATAAAATAGCATCAAACTAGTAGATTTTTTGTCAATCATGTCACCTTCCCCAATCTGCATCTGAAAAGGCCTGTAACTGCAGAGAAGTAGATCTTTTGAATTGCAAACCATAAGAAAGAGTACCCTGAAAATATCTTAGTTTCTCTTCATTCAAGACCTATTAGATCCAGTAGGTGCATTCATACACTGACATGATTTATTAACTGCAAGGCTATGTCAGGTCTGATGATAGTTGCTACTGCATGTCAAGAACAAGATGATCAAAACTAATAGTATAAGTATCAGAAGTAACAGTAGCAATTGGAGTAGAACAAGACTTTGCAGAAAACATTTTGTTCTTTGTGAGCATGTTCATGATATATTTAGACAAAAAAACACCTACAGAGTTGCTAGAAGCTTGAATACCCAAAAAAAAGTGCAAAACACCGAAGTCCTTAATAGCAAATTCTCTACCCAAATGACCAATTAGACCATCAATATCAGTAGTAGAACTTGTTGTAGTCAATATGTCATCCACATAAATTAGAAAATAAACTACTTCAGTAGGATTGACTCTAAAGAAAAGTGAATTTTCAGTTTTAGAAAACTGAAACCCATATTTCAACAACAATTGGCTAAGACTTTCAAACCAAGCCCTAGGGGCTTGTTTGAGATCATACATAGATTTTTGCATCTTACATAGATGATTAAGAAAAAACTTGTAAGCATACCCTGGTGGCCGAATCATAAAAACATCATCAGATAAATGACCATGCAAGAAAGCATTGTTGACATCCAACTGCCTGATTTTTACAACCTTTGTAGAGAAAGGTGGAAAGGATCATGCACACTACTGGGATAAAGGTGTCTTGATAGTCTATTCCCTCGATTGATTATATCATTTAGCAACCAGGCTTTCTTTCTACATTTCTATAGTGCCATCAACATTTCTCTTAATTCTGAATATCCATTTGCAACTGATGACATTTTGCCCTGTCATGACAAGAACCAATTTCCATGTGCCATTTTGCAGGAGACTATTAATTTCCTCATCCATAACAACCCTCCTTTTAGGATCCTTACAAGCCTTAAAATAACAAGATGGTATTGTTATATCTTCACAAACTGACTGTGCATCATATGCATAAACTTTTGGTTTTGCCGTTCTAACCCCTTGTGGTCATAGAGTGATCATTAGTAATAGGAATAGCAGATGATGACTAAACTTTTGATGACTCGCATAAAAGGGAAAATGCAGTTAATCTGATAAAGGAATAACTATGTCATTAGGTATGAGAGTTTGTGATGCAGGTGGAGGTTTAACTAACATAGTGGAGAGAGTATGAACACCAGGAAGTTGAGGTTGAAAAATACTTGAGTATGGAAAATTAGACTCATCAAATTTGATATCTATAGAAATAATGATCTTATTAGCAAGAGGGTTGACGCATCTATACCCTTTGTGCATGTAGTTATAACCTAAAAAGATGCATTTGACTGACCTTGGCTGCAATTTGTGAACGTTGAATGGTCTAAGACATGAGAAACATGCACAATCGAAAATATTTAGGAACTGATAATCTGGTTTGAGCTGAAATAGACTATCCAATGAAGATAACATATGCAATGTGTGTGAAGGAAGTCTATTAATACAAAAATTAGCAGTTTCAAAAGCATAAGACCAATAAGACATAGACATAGAAGCATGAATAAGAAGAGATAAATCTGTTTCAACTATATTCCTATGTTTTCTTTCAGCTATGTTATTTTGAGCGTGAGCATGAATACAAGACACACTGTAATGTATTCGGCATGAATCCAAATAAGTAGATACAGTTCTATATTCACCTCCCCAGTCAGACTGAACAAATTTGATTCTTCTATTAAGTAAATTCTCCACGTGACCATTGAACTTGATAAATGCTACCAGAACTTCAGATTTATAATCTAATGGATATAACCAAGTAAACCTACTATCCACATCAATGAAAAAAACATAATATTTATATCCATCAATTGAGCATAAGGGTGAAACCCACACATTTGTGCGAATTAAATCCAATGGACCATAAACATCATTATGTGAAACAGAAGGAAAAGGGAATGCATGCCTCTTAACGGATTGACTAGCATAAAAAAATACTAGTAGACAAATAAGAATGGATAACCTCATCAACTGAAGATAAGCAATTCCTTAAATTTTTATAAGCTAGATGTCCCAATTTGTTTTGCCAACTAGTTGCAGAAGAAACATCTAAAGTAAGAGCCTATTTGAGCTGAGAAGAAGTTAACCCCATGTGGTACAATCCATATTTAACAAGACCATGAAGAGTAACCTTGTGGGTGACCAAATCCTTCACATAGAATTTATCAGGATATAATTCAAAATAACAATTATTCTCTTTGGTAAATTAATGAACATATATCAAATTTTTTTCAATAGAAGGAACATGAAGCGAGGGCATTAGACAGAGTAAACTTGTTTGAATCAACATAAAAAATTGAAGTACCAACATGTGTTATGTGCAAACCTGACCCATTAATTGCAACCACGAACTTGATCATTGCCTTGATACTCAGAGTGCAAATTTAGAATAGACAGACTAGAGGTGACATGATGAGTAGAGCCCGAATCAGGAATCTAATCAGAATTCAAAGATGAGTTGTCATCGTTGTACACATAAAAAAAGCTTTAGGCTCTGGACACCATAACTCATCAAAGATATATCACCATAAGAATCATAGTTTATGTTGTATGCTTCAGCCATATAAGGATCATTGGAATTGGATCTATGTCTACATTCAACAACTTAATGACCAGGTTTTCGACAGATTTGGCTCTCAATGTAATAGTTATACTTCATTAGAGGACAAAAATTGTTAAGACTGGTTCTACCAATTTTTCTTCCATTGTTAAATCTTCCACCACGAAAGCCACCACGAAATCTTCTACCAGTTCTATTACCTCAAAAACCACCTAAACTTTGAAAATTACCTCTAACAGGATAATTATTCCATCAATTGTAATTAGAAGGATAAGGCTAATTTTCAGATGAAATTTAACCTGAGGATAAAGGATAAATACCAGGTCTTGAAACACAGGAACTAGTAAAGTAGTTGTCTGAAGGATGTTGAGGAGAAATTGATTATTGAGAGATTTTTGCAGAAGCGGCCGTGAGATCAATTGCAGATTCAGCATTTACACGAGATTCTTCAGAAAGTAATAGGCCTAAAAGCTCATAAAGAGTAATCAGATTCTCATTCTTTAACTGTTGAGTGCAGGTGGAGGTCTTGAAAGCATTGAATTCAAGCAACAGTCCTTGTAAGATATGAAAAACTAAATCCTTATCAGATATTGCTCTATCAATTTATGCTAGTTGATGTGAAATTGATCGCTCCTTGTTGAAGTATACTAGCATCGAATATAAAATCTTCTTGAACGAGACCAGATCTTTCTTAAGTTACAATAAACGTGATTTTGTGGTTCAATTGCAATTATGTTCCAATCAAATCCAAATTTCATGAGAAAAAGTGTAATCAATAACAAAAAAGCGGGGGTCTAACAACACCACCCAATATTTCTCTTAGCAATCTGTATGGACTAACTCCGAAATACTTTCTAGAGAATCATACTCAATCTAGGTAAAAGTATCTCAAGGAGTTAATATCTCTCTCTTGTTTTGATTTACTCAAGTTAATAGAAATCAGCGAGTCCTGAATCAAACACAAGGAATAACTTGGATGGTACCAAAGACCAATATCCAAGGTTCAATCAATGACAATCAACAAGCAAAGGTTGGATTACTCTAATTGATGATCTAACGCACAAACTGTATTATTTCAGTTATAAAGATAAAACAATATAATGCGGAAATTGAAATAACACAGACACAAGAAATGTTGTTAACGAGAAAACCGCAAATGCAGAAAAACCTCGGGACCTAGTCCAGATTGAACACACACTATATTAAGCCGCTACAGACACTAGCCTACTCCAAGCTAACTTCAGACTGGAATGTAGTTGAACCCCAATCAATCTCTCGCTCATCCAAGGTACAGTTATGCTCCTACGCCTATGATCCCAGCAGGATACTGCGCACTTGATTCCCTTAGCTGATCTCACCTACAACAAAGAGTTGCTATCAAAGGATCAATATGTCTCCCACAGATAAACCCTAAAGGTTTTGTTCCGTCTTTTGATAATAATCAAGGTGAACAGAAACCAATTGATAATACGGTCTTATATTCCCGAAGAACATCCTAGAGTTATCAATCACCTCACAACAATCTTAATCGTATGGTAGCGAAACAAGATTTTGCGGAATCACAAAAAATAAGACGAAGATGTTTGTGATTACTTTTTATATCTTGCCTATCGGAGATATCAATCTCAAGCCAACCAATCTGATTGTACTCGTACGATAGAAGATGCAAGATCAGATCACACAACTACGACTCTAGTACGCAAACTAGTATCACATGTAAGGTGTGGGGATTATTTTTGCACAATACTAGATGTATCCTTTATATAGTCTTTCAACCAGGGTTTGCAATCAATGTTAGCTTAGTAACAAAGCATTCAATATTCACCGTTAGATGAAAACCTGATTTAGATTCAAGCCAATATTTCTCAACCGTTAGATCGAAAACTTAGCTTGTTACACACACTTGACAATGCACGCTTCTAGGTTTGTTAACCGTACCCAAACGTATGCACTTGTTAGTTCAACAATAGTTAACCAAAAAGTTAGCCATATGAGCATTTCATATCAACCATGTTCTTCTTCACCATAACTAGTTCAAATGACTTCAAATGAACTAGTTAGAGAGTTTTTCAATTGCAAGGAAATCTTATGTACTACACAAGACACAATTGAAGCAAAGATGAACTAGTGATTCACTTGAATCGGTTCATGAACTTTTATAGCCACGGTTTGCAAACTGCATTCCTTGGTCTTTTTAAGTTGAAGTTCAGAAATCATCTTCAGATATATAACCTTCTCAAGTTCGCAGACTAGGTTCGCGGACTTAAGTTACCGGGCAGAGTTTACAAACTCCAGCAGAAATTCTCGGGTATGAGAACTTCGACGGTTCGCGGACTGGGTTCGTAGACTGAGTTCGCGTACTTAGATTCACGCAAGTAGTTTGTCAACTCCAGCAGAAATTCTCGGGTTTGAGAACTTCGGCAGTTCGCGAACTGAGTCCGCGGACTTGGCTCACGCCATTCTTCCGGTTCTATTGATCAACAAAGTTCGCAAACTTTGGTTCAAGGAATAGGACTTATACATAAATGTGTTTCCACAACAATGCTTATGTCCACCATTGGTTATGTAATCTACACTCTCATTTCAATCATTGAAACATTCTTAGAGGACGTTATATAGTAGTTACACCATTTCTCGTCAAAGCAATTTTCAAGATGATTGAAATATATCATGACTTTCGTCACATGGTAAAGATAAACTTGATCGAAGCGAAAAGCTTACCAACACATATTTCGAGATATAGATAGGCGAGGTATACTCGGCTCGAAATACCAAATGTGTATAATCCAAGTCTATATATATAGCATACGACTTCTTGTCTCAAAGAGTAGGAGATAGAGTAGATAGACTTTTGAGTGATAGATAAGTTCAAGTCTTCACATACCTTTTTGTCGAGAAGTTCCACCGGTTCCTTGAGTAGTTCTTCTACTTGTATGATGAATCGCCATGAAGTCCTTGATCTCAACTACACTTTCTATCCTAGTCCGATACTTAGCTATAATAGACTAGAAATCAAGACTTATAGTTTTGATCACTAACATTGACAAACATGCTTGAGATAGCAACACATGCGAGTTCGACTGAGCAATGCTCTAATAAATAACCTGTGAATGAACTTCTTCAATACAAGCAATGAACATCCAAAATAAAATGACTAGATATTTATTAGTTTAGTAATTGTAGGATTAGGAACGAATTCACTATCAAGGTATGAGTCAACAAATGAAGGATCAACTAAGATCTCAGCACAAGCCGGAGAATTATGTCGATAATACTTAGCAGGACACTGAAATGAGCCATCAACGTATCAGAATAGATTGTAACGACGAAGTAGAGGTACAATTTGAGATTTTCATAATGAATAATGTGAGATTGATAATAATGTGTTTAGATAATTCTTCCATTGAAGTAAAAAAGATTTGAAGATTTGAAAAATTGAATTTCGGGTTTTTTAGGTGTTTGATACCATGTTGAAGAGAATAAGTCACTGGAAAATTTCTGATTTCATTAATTATCTTTTCATTTCGATTCTCATTACAGATTGTAAAGGACTCAGATTATTTAATAGACATGACTGTTGACTCACTCAGCCGGTTACCAACGTACAAAATAACGTTCACCTGTCAGTACTCACACGAGCATTTAACACAAGCACAAACCACTCACACACACATTTATACACGTACAAATCCATCCTCTAACAACTACCAAAGTATTCAAAGGTTTATTTTTCGATGACCGTGTGATAATGTTATTTTTTTCGTTTTTATTATCGAAGGTGTATCTTGATAAGTGCTTTAATCTATCATGTGGCCAAAATTTTGACGTTATGACTCACGATGAACACCAGAGATCGAAATATGCTTAGATGACCCTGAATCTCCCATGTAACGCAAGTTTGTGATTCAAACTTTCTCTAACGACCCAAAATCCAATCACCAACAAAATCTATAATGAAATTTGGCAGGATGATCTAGAAATATGCCCCTCAGAGCAAGTCTTATGGTGGAATCCAACCTATTCCAAGTTTAGAAAAATCGTGGAATATCAAGTCTGATGACTTCCAAGTTGATGTATTCCACATTTTTTCCAAACCATGTTCCATGGTATGGTGGAATGCTGGGTGGAATCCAGGAAAACGGTAGTCAGATTAGCATCCAACGCTATTCGGAATAACGTGCCAGAAGATAAAAAAAATGTTATTCCGAATAGCGTAAAACGCTGTTATGAATTGCGTTAAATATGTATGAATGTCATTCGAAATTGCTTTTAACGCAAATCTGAATTGTGTTTTATTTTTGGAAATCACAATCTGATGTCTTTAATGAAAAAGGAAGTGATAGACACAGACACTAGCAAATAATTGTATATTGTATATGTAAACTAGAGAAACGTGGGGTATTCGTGTACCTGTTAGTTGATAATTACTTCACCGGGTAATAAAAATGAGGCGCGTATATTAGAAGTTGCACATTAAAATGGGGCATTTGAAAAACGTCATTTGAATCGGTATAAAACGTTGCTTCTTTTCACGTTTTATTTGATTCCACTATCACATTTGAACTTCCATAATCTATCCCAAGTGCTGATGTGTCATTGAACTTGGAAGATGGAATTCTTCCATTATACGACTTGCTCTCGTACACAAATTTGTTGGGAGATATGTATAGTGATGCAAAATATTCTTTTTTTTGATCGATTAAAGAGAATAGATTAAAATGCACACAAACTGTGTGCGGGGGAATACAAAACACAAAGAGCGAAAAAGCCCCATAAACAAATAACCAAAGTAAAGAACAATCTAGGAAGATAAAAAGTGTCAAAGGAAAAAGACACAACTTGTGAAACATAAAAAACAAAGACTCAAAGAGCAACTTGCAGATGTAAAGAGGACCACTGCCTTTTGTCAATTAGCGGACTCGTCAAGATCTTCTATAATTAAATTATCGTGGTTTTTTGCGAGATCGCTAAACATTTTTTCACGATTAATCTTAGGGGGTGGGACTTGGATTTGGTTAACCCACCCAACCTGAACGTTGGGTGGACATGGGCAACATACATCAAAACTTTGGACAAACTTGGACATAAATTTTATAAACTCGAGTTAAATTTGGGCAAGCATGGGCACAAACATTTCAAATCCAGGAAACCCGCCCAACCCGAAAAACTATGATGTAATTATATATAATTGGTGTTATTATCTATTGGAAGTAATTTTAGATATTATCTTCACATCTAATAATGGAAATATAAATTATATCAATCTCATTAATCAATCATTCGGTATGAAAAAAGTTTATATTATTGTAAATAATCTTCAGTTATTTGGAAATTTAACATAAATGAAGCAATTAAATCTTATCATTACGAAAATTTGTTATTGTCGTATAAACAAACTCATGTCTAGCGAAACTTGGGCCAACCCGGAGATCCCGAGGAACATAACTTGGGCGGACTTGGGGCAGTACCTCCATGATTCCACGGATTCGATAGGCAATCTCGGCAAATGATTCCTAGCTCGGGTCTGCCTCGGGCAAGCCTTCTAACCCGCCGAACTAAACCAAGTCCCGCCCTAATTAGTCTTCAAAGATGGAAATTCTAAGCCCAAAATGTCATTAAATCATCATGATACAAAATATAATACTAATAATTAAAATATTTAAGATCTTCTATAATATTTCAAGATAATATTTTTTTCAAGATCTTCTATAATTCAATCACCGTGATGCAAAATATTCCTACAATGTCATTTTAACATTTCTCGCCGGAACCCTGACAAATAAGAACATCTGAAAGAGCAATGGTTCTGTTATATGTGGTCCAGGGATAAAAATCACGTGCAAAATATAACTGATTTGTGTTGTCTTGTTTAAGAGAGAATGTATTTTTAATTTTTAATTTTCATCTCTTTTTTGTGTTTATGCCAGGAGCAATAGTCCAACTCTTAAGCCTTGTTTTCCGTTGACCAAACAGAGACTATTTTAAAGATTCAGTATGTAGGAAACGAGGAATCAAAGAATGGTGTAGATGAAGATGCACGGACTAGCATAAAACCTAGTGTATATTATCAACTTTTGGTTCTTCTTGATTATGTATTTCTTTTGTATATTATTGTTCGTTCATGTGTGTTTGATTCGAAAGTTGGTGCAGGATGAGATGGGGTTGTGGCAAATGCCATGTGACCGGTTGAATTGTGGCGTTAAAGTTCGGATATCCTGCATGTTATGGTGCTGTCCACGTTCCATGTCACAACATTAACAAAAAGAATCGCATACAAGATTTTTAGCAAAACGTAGATAATATTTTTTAAAACTAACATGCTGCGTCACCGGGTATAATCAAGTTAAGCTGGGGTATATTTCTTTATCAGGAGTCCGATTCTCATATTTGAAGTCAGAAAATCGGTCATTTACTCGATAATACTTTGTTACGATTTTTTTCCACCAAGTGGTGGAATTGCACCTAAAGTTCTCCATTATGAGGTCCAAAGTGTCAGCGTCTCCATTACTCTCTGGAGCCAATACCATGAGTACTGGTTGTTTACTTGTTTGTTGCTCTGGTCAATTATCATCGCATTCGCAAAAATGATATGGGTGTGAAATGCCAAAACTGAAAGTGAAAGTCGTACTGTAACAATGAAAGTGCCAGTGATCACGGAAGAAGGATACAAGTCAAAGTTCTCTTTTACACACTTACAGTACACAGATTATTCCCAACTGTTGTTCTCTCACAGGAAAGAATGTACCGACACGCGCTAATCTCCGATGAGCAGAAAATACGTCTGGCCGAATACTGGTAGAAATATGAACGGTCAAAACACAACAGCAAAGCATTTTCGAAAATTGACTATGAAATGTTTATCTGATGCTACTACAAAGGCAAATTCTACAAAATTCATAAAATTTGATTAAATTACTTAGCACCAACTCCCCAACACCTCAGTGGTTGTCATCGTGATCAACCACCCAGTAGGTCTGGGATCAAACCTTGGTACCCTCATCATCATCATCATCATCATCCAGCAACAAAGAGGTATTCTAAAATACCTATTTTTTGCTTATAAAAAAAACGATGCTAACCAATTCAACTGTTCAAATGAAGTTTTTTTCTGAGGTTAAATTAGAACGGATTCACGGTAAATGGGTTATGTTATGACATCCATGACCTATAAGGATGGAGAATGTGCTTCAAAGTCGTCGCACATTAAACCACTTATGCAACTTCGTCCTCAACCTTCGTATTTTTGAGCTTACAAGGAGCATTACGAGCACAACGGAAAACAAAACTGTGATTCCAAATAGAATGTTCTTAAGAATAAAGACCAGAACTCCATATTGATCCTCCTTGAACCCATCATCCTTTTGCATGTCCTGCATCCATACAAACATACAACCGTTTCAACATACAGACTGTTCTGATTTCGTTTTACGTGTAAAAGGAGAAGAATAGTAAGTGAACAGAGAAAATCTAGGTGGATATATAGACTTTTAGATATTGTAATCTGGGACTCACCACTTTAACTGACTTCTGCACGGGAGGAACTTTTTGCTGCGCAAAGATGTGTTCAGCATGCTTATGTGGATCCTCGTTGAACCTATCATCCCCTGGAACCTCCTGCAATACACGTTCAAAGTAAATATTAAATGAAACATTCGGAATTCCTTTCATGGGTACCCAAGAAGATAACTGTGTTAGATAAATGAACTAGAACAGTTAGCATCTATAAGCAACAATATAATGTCTTTTAAAACATTGTAATTTGGGACCAACCACTTGAACGGTTTTCTGCAGCAGACGATTTTTTTGTTGCTCAAAGATGTGTTGGGCATGTTTATAAAGCTCCATATCAAGGCTGTTAAGTGATTTTATTTTCTGGAGAATAGCTTCAGGAACCTGAAGCCGTGCCTGCATTTACCAAAAATGTGAAAATTCATGAGATTTTAGGTAAGTAATGTATTACACGGCGGAAACCCTGTTCTAAATACTAGAAGAAGAAAAAAAGCCTTTCTCCCCCAACCAATTTCGTAATGAAGAATCATTTTATTTTGAAATTTGAATCAATCTAACCTCTTTTGAGAAATTTGCTGGAGAGATTCTCTTAAATGAAGAGGTCCGCCGACGTGCTTGAGTCTTTCGTAAGGAAGAACTGCATCCATCGTATGCTTCCATCAGTTCTTCAACGGTCATCTGAAACATTGATGCTCATCAGAAAAGGAATGGAGGAAGCAACTCACTTAAGCTAATCGGATGAAGGAATTAAAGTGACGGTTAATAGTCTTACAGTTTCATTTGTTGATTGGGCATTATTGGACGAAGGTATTTCAATTGCCTTCCGTTCCTTAGTTCTATCCTATCGCAATCAAAATGTTACAGTAAGAACCTTATCAAACTTAAAATGGTTTGTTAGAAGTTTCTTTTTTTGGCTCACCGAAAACTTTTTGCAATCTCAGAATCAGTAGATGAAGACATCACTTCTGCAACAATAACAGATTGGTGAGTCTAAGAAAGAAAGAAAAAAACGGTAAAAAAATCACACTCGTTCTAACCTGTTTTATTGCTGGTAGTTCTCGTAAAGTTGGAGCTCAATGCTTGCAACTGCGAAAATACCTGTTTCCCAACCACATCCGCAAAAATTGTTGCAGATTCCTTGTGATGTTCAGTAAGTCCAACATATAACATATTGTCTAACCTTTTCTGCAAGACGCATAGAATAAACCCGGTGATTAGCAATCTGAAAGAAATTAAAGGGCATATGTATATGGTAATTTATGCAAGTACTCATTTTCTTACCTTTGCAACTTCAAGCACATATTTGCCAAGACTCTGATAACTCATCACACAAGAATGCACTTCACGATCCTCTAAATAAGAGTTGTTTGTCAGTCCTGCAATCTGGCAACAGAAATTGATTCAAGTATACAAAAAACTCACACTAACCGTAAACTATATTTTATATCGTAACCCATTCGACTATTTTCAGCAAAGAAGGAGCAAGAGATACCTGAAAAGTAGCTCCATTGTGAAGGATATCATAAGCCTCAGCACTATTAATGAATTCCTCAAAGGGCATAACAATATCTTTCATCTCATACGGATTCTTCGTTTCTTTGATCTCCCTAAAATCCCCATGTTCTCTTCCATTTCTCTGCAAAATAAGTTGAACACTGAACGTTATTACAATCCATAAACATGTCCAACTTCAAGAGGAAACGCACATTATATAAAATGTTGGAATTTCAATCTAATACCATCCACAAACTACATAGATTGTCAAGGAAGACATACCCGGGCAAAAAGGTCCGCCCTCATCCAAGGAACCAAATATTTCCATGGCCATATGTCCAATGTACTTACACCGATATTTCCTGAACGTACTTTATTACTCATCTGAATAGCGGAAGTTAAGTTTGGATGTACCAAAAACCTCGCTGCAACCTCCACCGAAAACTCATAAGCGCTAAAAACACGATCAATTGGGTTTCTTAATATTGTGACCACAGAAGTTCTTCCTTTCGGCAACTTGGACATGATACTATAGTCATCATGAGTAACCAATAATCTGCAATCTGGTTTGCTAAATGCAAGACCAGATAGTAACTTTTGAATGTTAAATATAATTCAAACATGTAACTGGTTTTAACTTTCAAAGTGTCAAAAAATTTAAACCTTCTGAAACACTAAATGTCAAATACTTCATATTATCGCTTGTTATGATGCAGCTTTGCATTTATTCCTCATGTATAGATTTTTTATTCAATGTCATAAGAAAATTGCAGATGAACATGAGTTGAGGAAGTATCATGGTAAGTACAAATATCATGACAAAGTAATAAATACTTCCGTGCAAGCACCATATAGCATCTGTTTTAGTGGAATCCTATGAAAATGACGAAAGTCTAGAACAGAATATTTCTACAACAAACTGAGAGAATCAAAAGATTAGTACCTACCTGGGATCGAAGTGCAACTTGTCATAAGAACGAGGGCATTCTAGGTAACTTGTGTACAGTTTTCTCAAGAAGCTGCCATGAAATAAGTAGTTTTAATAACAAGAAAACAGTAAAACACACTTAGAATAAGAGTACTGTTCTGAGAAATGTGCAAAGGAACTTACCAGTAGTAATATGTGCGTCCTCCTGTCCTGGGGATGTGGAGAAAGAAAAGCAAGTCTTGCAAAGTATGTTTATCTTTAACTTCTGCATCCAGCGAAGAGGCTGCCCACTTCTTAACGATGTTTTCACACTCCGTGTAAAATTCCTCGTCAGGAACTGCATGTACTGATGATGCACACACTGCAAAACATTCAAAAGCTCAGTCTCTTATGTTGATAACAAAATACAAACGAGAAATATCACTCTTAATACGCAGAAAACAAATGACATAAAAGCAACAATATAAGAGGTCAGTTTTTTTTAACAAAAAAGACTAGTAATATGAGCATTTTTCCTGATGTTTCGGATAAGCTAGCCAGTTCATCAAATATTTTCATGTATGAAAGGTAAGATGGAATTTTGGGTTCAAAGCTATACAATCAAACTCATTTGCAGCCCTAATTGACACGCATTCAGAATCGATTTCCTTTAAAATTAGAATTAGTAGGCTAGCACATCCATAAGAATGCAGCTGAAGAACAAGGTATTACCAACATGGATAAAATTTCATACTTATGAGCAACAGCCAATAGACATCCATAGAATTCTACTACTAGAGCAGAAATTGATAAATGAATCCTATGAAGACTTACTCAATGTGAGAATCACTAATACCAGGGCAGCCAATTCCTTCGCCATCCGCCTTTTCCACAATCCTACTAGTTTTCAATGAAGAAACATGATAAGTTGGCAATCCTAGCAGAATTCCAATTCGATTCCCATATAAATATTTCATAATTGACAACGAAAAAAATACAAAACAATCCAGATGAGTCACTAGTCCTAGAAAATCTTGAAAACACCAATAAAGTTCAGGTGAACCTACAAACTCATATAAATTTCAGAAAAAAAGCTAACATATGAAATCAATCCCTAATTGAAAACAAAGGAAGATGGGATTTTGATTACCTGACTGTGCTCAAATTCTGAGATTCCTAAAGCTCACAACAACTTGATGGTCATGGATATATATACTTGACTGTTACTTTAGTCAAATTAAGATCTCCTCCTCCTCAAACTTTAATTCTGACTTTATAACTGTCTTTTTTGATTGTTATTCTCCTTAACTTCAGTCCAAGGAAGGGTCTGAATTACCAGAATACCCTTAGTGGGATATCTGTTGTATTATTACTGCCAGAGATTTTTTTTTTGGTAGAGGCGTTTTTTTTTGAAGGGGTCGTTGGAGACAAATGATACGTAGACACGTGTCTTCGATATTAATTGATTGCCTGAATTTTGTTTCCAAATATAAAAATACCAATTAAGATACCTAATTTCCTCTTCAAAAATACATTATTTTTTATATTTTTGAAAATAGAATTCATGAAAATCAATTAACATCAAAAACACGTGTCAACATATCATTTGTCCACCATGCCTCCTTCAGAAAACGGCCCATCAAAAAATTTCTGGGGTTGCGATACCATTGATTAACTTCATAGAGTGAACGAAGAAATCCTAACATAAAAACATTGAAAGTAATTCAGGCCGGGAAAATTGGTTAAAAAAGGGATGGACACGGCTTCTTGGACAAATGTAGAGTACTAGCTGGTAGTACTGACTCCATACAAATTAAACAACCATCACTCGGACCAGAAGCTAGCTAGAAGAAGATGAGTCACTTCATCAAACACATGCAAATGGCTCCATGTAATGATGAAGATGACCCATTAATAGGAATATTGGTCAAGTCTTCATTAGTTGACTTTCATCTGTGTTTTCATTGGTTCACTATTAAGATATATGAGTCCGACAGCTGTAATAATCTGTAATAAATATGTTTGAACTTGGACGTTGTGTTGCAACGTTTTCTTTCATAATAATACAAACAACTTGACTTTCTTCTTCATCTCTGTATCTCATTCTTGATTATCATGAGATACTAACAATTCTCATGGTATCAGACTAGAATCGATCCTGCAATACAAACAACTCAACAATTTTGTCAATAATTTTAGCTTATCCTCAGCTGGGTAATACAAATTCAAAAAAATTTCCCAATCTTGAATTAGGGTTCATCTGAAACTTTATAGTCACAGTCAGATCTGGTTTTACTAGCACCAACAATACTACAAACAACAACAATATCAGCAACAACAATAATACTAATCATCAACAACACAATACTCATTCAACCATTCAAGTCAACAATATGTCGTCTTCCGCCTGGTACTGGTACTTTTCCTACTCTTCCTTTTACAAATATCTCAAATTTTGTTTCAATGAAATTGGATAGTTCAAATTATCTTTTATGGCGTGATCAATTTGAGGGGGTTCTTGTTTCAACGGATCTGTATGGTTATGTTAATGGTGAAATCATAGAACCACCTAGAAGAATTACAGTTGATGGGGTTGAGGTAGATAACGCTAACTGAGTTTCTTGGAAAAGATTAGATAAATTTGTCTCAACCTGTCTTATAACTACATTTACTTCTACTGTTAGTGGTGATGTTCTTGGTCTTACTTTTTTTTTGACACAGGAAGGGAAAATTATATTAAGAAACAAAAGTTACCAGAAGTGAAAAATGTCAAAAGAAAAACAAGAAGCTAGTAATTAGCAATTGCCGATCACTGCCTCCCAATTACAAATAAGAGTACTTAAAGAGTAGCCATCAAAAATCTTAAAAGGCATAACCCAATTAAAGAAGGTACACTTTATCGTAATAATAAGTTGATCAAAATTTCTTCTCCTTCCGCCATACAATCTAGCATTTCTTTCTTGCCACATTGTCCACCAGACTGCAAATGGAATAAAACCCCATAACTTCTTCTTCATATTTCTACCTTTTTTATTATGCCATTCCCAAAGAGAAGCTTTGACACTTTCCGCAAAAACCCAATCA
Source organism: Papaver somniferum (assembly GCF_003573695.1). Classification (NCBI taxonomy): domain Eukaryota; kingdom Viridiplantae; phylum Streptophyta; class Magnoliopsida; order Ranunculales; family Papaveraceae; genus Papaver; species Papaver somniferum. The sequence continues at coordinate 73,441,676 of NC_039368.1, read as the reverse complement.
TGACCAAAAGAAGATAAGAAATAATTCCAGACCCTTGTAGTTTCCGAACAATGAAGAAAAAGATGCATATTTGTCTCTGTTGCCATATTACAGAACAAGCATATATCTGAATCTGTCTTTCCATCCTTGACTAAATAATCCAAAGTGGAAGCACTGATGAGTGCTAAATAGTGCATATTTATATATATTTTTGTTGGCATTTAACTCATCTTTTGTGCATTAATTCTACATTTTATCCCATATTCTGTATTTTCATTGTTTTCAAGAATAAATATTTTTCTTACTTAACTTTGCATTTTTAGGTAACAAATAAAATCTGGATGAAGTGCGGAGCAAAAAGAGCAGAAAAGTAGTGAAAAGCCGGGAGGAATTACGCAAGGAAGCCGCGAAGAATGTGCGCACAAGACCAAAAAGCTAGGAATGGGCTCAAGAAGGAAGAATTGTTCTTAAAGAAGATATGGGCTTGGCATACCCAAGGCCCAAAACCCTTACCCAAATCCATTTCCTTTATCCATACCCATTTCCATGAGAGCCGTCAGATTGGATCCATCTTGTCATCCAACGGTCACCTCATCATTGTGCATCAAATCCCGATGATTCCGCCCAACACTACAACACCTAACCTAATCTAGCACCGTTGACTTCGTTGTGTTCCACATCCAACGGTCGCTACAAACTGCTTCTCTCTTAGCCGTCCGATCTACCTACCATCTCCATATCCAGCGGCTCAGCTCGCCAAACATCGAACCAGATGCTCCCGCTTCACACCCTAGCACCGAATCCTATTATCCACCCAAACAACCCATCGCCCCAAAACTTCATCTCCTTCACCCGACAGTTGCAGAGCTCTGCAACTCCACCACCTCCCCTCTCTGCCGCTGTCACTTCCGTCACCACCACCAGTTCCATCACTGCCACTACTATCTCTTCGCCGACAACATCCCCAACACCCTAGCCTAGCTATTTTCTTCATCTCACAACCTCTGAAACCCTAGGTTTTGGGGTGAGTAAAATAGCTAGAAATTAGGGGACAATAGGAGAAGGAAAAGCATCAGAGAAACATCAAGAAGCATGGGTCGAGCAAATTTTGGAGTTTGGAAGCTAAATTTTGGGTAATAATTTAAACCCTAATTGTACTGTTGAGTGAGGACATTTGGGGAAAATGGGTGTAAACCCTAATTTGCTAATTTGGGTATAAAAGGGGATGTGTATGAGATGTTAAAACTTGTTCTTGGACTAGCCAAGTTTCCACCCAATTTGGGTTAGGTTAATTCCAATGTTAAATTGCACTGTTAGTTTTTGATGCTCCTGTTAACTTTCATTGCCCCTGTTAGTTGCATTTTCACTCTTAATTGCATTTGTTGTTATGTTAGTTTGCAATGTTATGTTAGTTTACTCACTGTTAATCACTGTTATGCTCAATGTTAGTTTGCCTTGTTACTCACTGTTACTCACTGTTATGCTGTTTGTCATGTTCTAAACTATCATGCTAGGGACTTGATGAATCTCTAATGTCTTATTGTGTAGTACACTGATCACATTGCTTTAGAAGGTTAAGCAGGTTTAGGAAAAACTTGAACTTAGTTCATCATCACCTCACTTTCACAATGTATGCCAAGTATACTTTGTAGTTAGGTTCATGAGCTGTTGAGAAGCTGCAACTCAAGCTGAATTCATAATCCCTTGACTAGTTGTGCTGTAGAAAGACAATTAGTGCTTTGGAAAGAATACCATAGTTGTGTTTAACTTTCTATAGGAGAATACATAATAAAAGTCAGAGTGAATTCAACCCCTAGTTCCCATCCATAATCAACCTTCCCTGTCATCCATAAATCCATCTTCAACTGTTAGTCTTGTTTTCTTTCACTTGTTTGTTTTACCTGCATTTTCTGTTTTGCATTTTCTTTACTACTTGCTTCCCCTCCTGCCACTTCTGTTGCATTTCTTCTACTGTTGCAATTGCTGCGCAGCACTTGTGCTGCTGTGCTTTCCCTTGCTGCTGCCACTTCTTCTGTTGCTGCTGTAGCTTCCTCTGCTGCTGCTGCCTTTCTGCAGCAGCTGCTGCCACTCCTTGCCCTGTAGCTGCTGTTGCCTCCTGCATCTGAGCCTCTGCAGCTGCTGCTGCCAATCCACTTCTGTGGCTGTTGCATTGCTGCTGCTTGCTTTGCTCTCCAAGGCTCACTTCACTCCTGAGCCCAAGTCCAATTCAGTGAAACCAAAGGCTAAAGGCCTAACCAACTGAGCCCAAAGTTCAGTTCACTTCCAAAGCCCAGTTCACTACTAAGCCCAACTCACAAGTGGACTGTTAAGCCCAACTCACAATGAACTGTTAAGCCCAAGTCTAGTTGAACTGTTGAGCCCAAAGCTCAATCCAGTTTCTAGAACCAAAGCCCATTTGCAGACTTCAAAGAATAACTGAGCCCAAGCTCAGTTCATTTTATCAACAAAACCCCACTAAGCCCAATTCATTCAAAGGGCATTCAAACCCATAGTACTCAAAGCCCAATCTAAGCCAAAAGGCTTCTAAGTCCAAAGCAAACTAGAACCCAATTAGCTAAAACACTTCCGAAACACACCCGATCTCTGTGGATCGACCCGTACTTGCACGAGCTACAACTGACGACCGTGCACTTGCGGTATTACTGTAGGCCCGTTTTCATCGCATCATTTTATACACTTTCCGGGCCTGCCAAGTTTTTGGGCCGCTGCCGGGGATTGGTGCTGTGTTTTATCTGTGTTTTTTTAGCTATTTTGTATTTCATTTCATAGCATTTGCATCTGCATCTGCTTCATTTCATTTGCTGTTGGACCTGCTGATTCTGAACCTGTTTTTCCTCTGCTGGGACGCCACCAAGGAAAAGAACCAAAACCCAACTGGGTTTTTGCAACAATATCAGAGCAGCTGGGCTGTGCTAAAAAGGTAAGCCTAAACCCATTCAATTGAGAGAACCCAACCTGTGGGCTTCCAATTTTTTAATTGTGGGCTTGTATAATTAACCCAATTTTTTGGGCTTTTTATTTTTCTATTTTGGGTTTGTAATAATTTATTTGGGCTTGTTGTTTAATTTGTGGGCTTGTATTTATTTTGTGTGGGCTTGTTTAAATTTTTCCATTGGACTTGTATTTTGGACTCTGGGTTTAAACCCAGCTGATAACCGATTGTGGGCCGCAGCCTTCCTTCCATTTCATTAGAGGCTTGCACAGTGGGCTTGCTCCCATTCAAAAACCAAATTTTATTTTCTTAATTTTATTTTCTTTAAAAAAAAAAAAAAAAAAAAAATTTGGCTCCTAATTTCAAAAACCAAAACTTTTCTCCCATTCAAAAACCAAATTTTACTTGCTCCGATTTTGACAACCAATTTTTTTCTAAATATCCCATTAAAACCAAACTTGCCAAAAAAAAAAAAATGTCTCCCACCAAAACCAAATTTTTCCCAAAAATCCAAACCCTTTAAAAACCAAATTCTGAGCTTTGTAACATAGTTACTTAGCTTTTGAGCCAATCATGTCTGGATATTGGTCTGCTCCTGGGGATGGAAATAAAACTCTTAGAGAACTTGCTTATGGGCATCTGCCACGTTATGAACCTTCCACGGACCATGATGTCAATAGTCATAGGAATTATTATGGACATTTTCAAAGTCCCGAGCCGCAATACATGAACCCTAATGACTATTCATACATGCATCATTCGCCACAACGTGAAAATGAACACTTTGCTAGTGCCTCACTCACCCAATCATCACTTATGGATCAAATAGAAGCTCGAATCACAGCTTTAGAAATGCAATCACATGAGGAATCTGTCACATCTAATTTTCTTAGGCAACCTGAAATCTATGCATGTCCCGCATGTGGTAGTTTAGACCACCCTGTTGAGAATTGTCATATTTTGCATAATTTTAGGCAATCTAGAGAATCCAAGGTATGAAATGCCCATAAATTGTGAGAATGGTAGTCATTGGGACCATAATCAATCCTTTGAGGGTTGCGATCAATTTTTATAAACCCTAATGACCATGCACACATGTACCATCACCACAATTTGAACATGAAGAATTTTGTACTCCCATGAATTTAGACTCCACCACAGAAGCTTTCAGACTCAGTGAGCAAAACTTCGATAGATCTACATCACGAATTCAGGCATATTTAGATCAGATTTTGCTTCACCTACAAAAGGGGAAATTCATGAGGAAATGTATGTTGTCCCTAATGAAGTGTCTAGTCCCATCCATGTAAATGATGATATGAACCTAATTTAGAGGAACATGAATCGACTAATGACACCACCACTTTTAATGAGGACCAATATGCATGCTACCATGATGATGATTATGATGATTATGATGATGTGTTAGAAGAACATGAAAATATTGTGGAACCTGTTGGTTCAATAACATATGGCTTCTCGCCCTCGACCTTCATGAATGTTGTTTTTTCTAATACTCATTGTAATTCATATGATTTTGATATTGACATGGGATTCGTACAATTATTCTGTGAAGATGAGCATGACATAGGAATAGTTGAATCTTCTGTAGACACTAATATGCATGAAATATATTTGATGTGTCTGATTCTCTACCTAGGTCACATTGTGATATTTCTCCTGATTTGCCGATGCATGAGAATAAATTTGTTGATGATGTTGATGATTCTAAGTGTGAACTTGCCAATGTGATTGATGATTGTGAGCATGATGTGACATGTGTAGATGAGTTAGAAGATTTTGATTTGATTGATAATGATATGCCTATTCTTCTACCTAAGTCACAATCTGATGGCCTTCCACCCAACCTAGATTTGGTTTGTACCAATATTGTAAAACCAATTTTCTGAAATTCCTAACCTAGGTTTGGAACTGTGTGCTTCCCAAGTCCTCTTGGACTATTTTGCTTCCAAATATAATACATTTGAGGAACCACAGTTGGAATTAGCATGTTTGCCCGTCCCTAGCACAGTTCATTTCGAGCTAGACCTTTTGCATGATGAACCCCCGAAACTGCGCGATTTTGTTTTCAAAACTATATCTTCTGTAAAATCCAGGTTTGGGGGTAGCTCATTTTGTTTCACAGTTTCACTTGCGTTTTTTCCTATTATTATTGTGTGAAGCTGTTGAAATGTCTACACTTCGTCTTTTGGGTTGATCCTCAACTCTTTAGATTGTTAGTGTATGGTGAATTTTTTTGTATATAATCCAGTAGATAAAATTTTAAAAACCTTTTGTTCCTTTTGTATATATTTTGCTAATCCAATATGATCTCGGCTGAAATATGTTGGATTTTTGCCTTGAATAACGGAGTTTTAATTCTGCTTTCGCCGAAATCGGGTATTCTCTCTCCTTTTACTCTACTCAGCATGTCCCTTTCCATATGTTGTTTTATAATTCTTTCCATATTTTGAAACATTGAGGACAATGTTTAGTTTAGGTTTGGGGGTATAGAGTAGATACCACGATAATATGCTATAATTAAAAACGAACTCCTTCTTCTTTTTGAAAAAAGTGAAAAATTCATTCCAAAAAAATTCAAAATCAAAATTCAAAAAATTAAAAAAAATTAAAAAAAAAAAATCATAAAAATGGAGCTCATTTACCTTGAAATGTTGACTCTTGTGCAAATATGTATTTTATTAGGAGTCTTAGTCTAGATATTTAGGCACCCTGATTCTAGCACAATTCACATAGTGATAAGAAATTTGCACGCGCACGATCTACCAATACATGTATGGCCTCGATCTTCAAGGTGTTGATAGGAAGTTACGATTGCCAATCACTTTAGAATACTGAACGAAACTTGACTAGCTTGTTCTTTGGTTGGTTGGGATAGAAGGTGGAGGTTACATTAAGAAAGACAACCATCGAATTTAACTGGGTGCATCAAAAAGGGCTACCTCTTGCAAAGTGTCATGTAATCTTTTGTTTCTTTTGTATATATCAAAAGTGTTTCCTTCTTCAAAAAAAAAAAAAAAAAAAAAAAAAAAAAAAAAAAAAAAAAAAAAAAAAAAAAAAAAAAAAAACGATGTATATTCAGAAAAAAAAAAAAAAAAAAAAAAAAAAAATCAGAAAAATACAAAAAAAAAAAAAAAAAAAAAAAAAAAAATTCAAGTATTTATCAATTCCATCATCTCTTGTTCCAAAAATAAAAGAGAATAGTCAATGTAAATAAGAGTCATGTAAATAGTCTTTTGTTGTTTCATTGTAATAAGCAAGGAGGGTGTATGCCATTGATGTACAACGCGAGTAATTGTGAAATACCTCCAACTCATTCACAATTCTCGTAAAGTCCGGACAGCTAGCTAGATTTCGACCTCAGTTCTTAGCCTGAGAAACTATCTCTTGGTGATTAGTAGTCATAACTTCAGATCTTTCTTTACACATGTGTAGATACACTTTACACTCTTATCACATGTCCTTATTTGTTATCAGTGCTAGGATTGTGCCTTCGATAGCTAGATTGACATCTCCATTTTGCTGTGAGCTTAAACTGTTTTGCACATGTCACATTTGATGGAATATGAGCTTATATTTTGTCCTTAGGTTTTGTAGGCACACCTCTGGTAAACCTTCACGAGACTTCAACTCGTCCACTAGGGACACTTAGTGGTTTAAAAGGCTTAGTGCATACGCTAAATGCATTCGAGAGACCAGCGACAGTGGTATAGGTAGGATTTCCTTAGTTTGTTTTTACTTGAGGACAAGTAAAATTCAGGTTTGGGGGTATTTGATGAGTGCTATAGTGCATATTTATATATATTTTTGTTGGCATTTAACTCATCTTTTGTGCATTAATTCTACATTTTATCCCATATTCTGTATTTTCATTGTTTTCAAGAATAAATATTTTTCTTACTTAACTTTGCATTTTTAGGTAACAAAAAATTGGATGAAGTGCGGAGCAAAAAGAGCAGAAAAGTAGTGAAAAGCCGGGAGGAATTACGCAAGGAAGCCGCGAAGAATGTGCGCACAAGACCAAAAAGCTAGGAATGGGCTCAAGAAGGAAGAATTGTTCTTAAAGAAGATATGGGCTTGGCATACCCAAGGCCCAAAACCCTTACCCAAATCCATTTCCTTTATCCATACCCATTTCCATGAGAGCCGTCAGATTGGATCCATCTTGTCATCCAACGGTCACCTCATCATTGTGCATCAAATCCCGATGATTCCGCCCAACACTACAGCACCTAACCTAATCTAGCACCGTTGACTTCGTTGTGTTCCACATCCAACGGTCGCTACAAACTGCTTCTCTCTTAGCCGTCCGATCTACCTACCATCTCCATATCCAGCGGCTCAGCTCGCCAAACATCGAACCAGATGCTCCCGCTTCACACCCTAGCACCGAATCCTATTATCCACCCAAACAACCCATCGCCCCAAAACTTCATCTCCTTCACCCGACAGTTGCAGAGCTCTGCAACTCCACCACCTCCCCTCTCTGCCGCTGTCACTTCCGTCACCACCACCAGTTCCATCACTGCCACTACTATCTCTTCACCGACAACACCCCCATATCCCTAGCCTAGTTATTTTCTTCATCTCACAACCTCTGAAACCCTAGGTTTTGGGGTGAGTAAAATAACTCGAAATTAGGGGACAATAGGAGCAGAGGAAGAGCATCAAGGACTAGAGGAGGCATGGGTCGAGCAGATTTTGGGAGTTTGTAAGTTAAATTTTGTTTAATTTAAGAAAACCCTAATTTGTAATTTGGGGGAAACCCTAATTTTATTGTCTGGGTATAAATTGAGGGTTGGGTATCACTGTTAAAACTTGTTCTTGGACTAGCCAAGTTTCCACCCAATTTGGGTTAGGTTAATTCCAATGTTAAATTGCACTGTTAGTTTTTGATGCTCCTGTTAACTTTCATTGCCCCTGTTAGTTGCATTTTCACTCTTAATTGCATTTGTTGTTATGTTAGTTTGCAATGTTATGTTAGTTTACTCACTGTTAATCACTGTTATGCTCAATGTTAGTTTGCCTTGTTACTCACTGTTACTCACTGTTATGCTGTTTGTCATGTTCTAAACCACCATGCTAGGGACTTGATGAATCTCTAATGTCTTATTGTGTAGTACACTGATCACATTGCTTTAGAAGGTTAAGCAGGTTTAGGAAAAACTTGAACTTAGTTCATCATCACCTCACTTTCACAATGTATGCCAAGTATACTTTGTAGTTAGGTTCATGAGCTGTTGAGAAGCTGCAACTCAAGCTGAATTCATAATCCCTTGACTAGTTGTGCTGTAGAAAGACAATTAGTGCTTTGGAAAGAATACCATAGTTGTGTTTAACTTTCTATAGGAGAATACATAATAAAAGTCAGAGTGAATTCAACCCCTAGTTCCCATCCATAATCAACCTTCCCTGTCATCCATAAATCCATCTTCAACTGTTAGTCTTGTTTTCTTTCACTTGTTTGTTTTACCTGCATTTTCTGTTTTGCATTTTCTTTACTACTTGCTTCCCCTCCTGCCACTTCTGTTGCATTTCTTCTACTGTTGCAATTGCTGCTGCAGCACTTGTGCTGCTGTGCTTTCCCTTGCTGCTGCCACTTCTTCTGTTGCTGCTGTAGCTTCCTCTGCTGCTGCTGCCTTTCTGCAGCAGCTGCTGCCACTCCTTGCCCTGTAGCTGCTGTTGCCTCCTGCATCTGAGCCTCTGCAGCTGCTGCTGCCAATCCACTTCTGTGGCTGTTGCATTGCTGCTGCTTGCTTTGCTCTCCAAGGCTCACTTCACTCCTGAGCCCAAGTCCAATTCAGTGAAACCAAAGGCTAAAGGCCTAACCAACTGAGCCCAAAGTTCAGTTCACTTCCAAAGCCCAGTTCACTACTAAGCCCAACTCACAAGTGGACTGTTAAGCCCAACTCACAAGTGAACTGTTAAGCCCAAGTCATAGTTGAACTGTTGAGCCCAAAGCTCAATCCAGTTTCTAGAACCAAAGCCCATTTGCACTTCAAAGATAACTGAGCCCAAGCTCAGTTCATTTTATCTTTAACAAACCCACTAAGCCCAATTCATTCAAAGGGCATTCAAACCCATTAGTACTCAAAGCCCAATCTAAGCCAAAAGGCTTCTAAGTCCAAAGCAAACTAGAAACCCAATTAGCTAAAACACTTCCGAAACACACCCGATCTCTGTGGATCGACCCGTACTTGCACGAGCTACAACTGACGACCGTGCACTTGCGGTATTACTGTAGGCCCGCGTTTTTATCGCATCATTTCTATACACGTTTCCGGGCCCATCAAGCACCTTTATAACAAAGGGTCCAAACCAAAAAACATACTTTCAAATGAATTTTAGGATTCCATAATTTTTTATGTGGAAACAATAAGTAACCCTCTATGTCTTACTACAACAAAAGATATTTGGGATTATCTTGAAACTAGCTTTAACACTCAATTTCGTGCAAAGAAAAATTTATTGAGGAAACAATTGAACGGAATTAAAAAAGGGAATCAATATATTATTGATTATCTTAAAAAGATTAAAACCATAGATGATTCTTTAATAGCAATTGGTGAAAAAGTAAGTGATGAAGATTTAACAATGTTTCTACTAAATGGATTGGGTAGTGAATATGATGTTTTTGTGGTTTCTTCACAAAATAGAGAGACTCCATACACTTTTGGAGAAATTAAGGCTAGATTGTTATCTCATGAGCAATTTTTGTCTGAGAGGCAACATCAAAGTACAAATTTGTATGACGAACAAAATGCTACTGCATTCTATGGAAGAAATAGTTCAAATGGTTATAATGCAAATAGAAGAAATGGTGGATATAACAAGAATGGAAGTAGTGGATCAAATAAAAATAGTCATTATCAACTTGGGTCTAGCTCAAATAGCTCAAGTGGACAGTTTCAAAATGGATCAACTTCGAGTAATAATAGAAGGCCTTATTTGGATTATTCTAAAATGGTCTGTCAGATATGCAAGAAGAATGGCCATATTGCTACCATATGTTTCTTTATATATCATCCTCCATCTAATGATGGTACTTCAAATGGTGGAAAGTCAACTGGTTATAAGTCTCAAGCTCATTATGAAAATTCTGAAGGACAAGGATCTTACTTACATGAAACTGTCCAACCTTCTAGTACCACTGAACATGCTTATACAAGTCTGAATCTCAACAATGCTTCTTTAAATGATGATCCATCCTCATCAAATACAATCTGGGTTACTGACAGTGGTGCTTCAACTCATACGACTGGTGACAGAACATTGTTTCAGAATACTTCTAACTACAAAGGAAAGGACAAAATGATGATTGGAAATGGTAAGACTTTAACAATTGCTCCTACTGGTACTTCTCATATTCATACTTCTAATACTGGCTTTAAGTTAGATAATGTCTTACATGTTCCAGCCATGGAGCATAATCTCTTATCAGTAGATAGATTCACTAAAGATAATGCATGTTATATTATGATGGATCCTTTTGGTTATGAGATCAGAAGTTTATACAACTATGCTCTATTGGGTAAATGAAATATGATCAATAATCAATATCCCATTTGTTTTCTAGAATGCTGCAGTGTGCTTTTTCTTCTCTTGTTGCTTCTTCTGATAGGTGGCATAGTAGATTAGGTCATCCTTCTTCAAAAATTATTCAACAACTTTATGCAGACAAAAATATTATTGTTAAAACTTCACCTACTTATACTTTGTGTCATCCATGTCAATTAGAAAAAAGTAAAAGACTTCCTTTCTAATTGTCCTCATCTCATGCTTCTTCTCCACTTGAACTGATTCATTGTGATGAGTGGGGTCCTGCACCTGTTTCATCTTTAGCTGGTCATAGGTATTATATTCTTTTTATTGATGATTTCAGTAGATTTCATTGGATCTATCCAATGCAACTAAAGTCTGAGTCATTGTAATGTTTTCAACATTTTAAAAGCCTAACTGAAATTTTGTTTCAAACCAAAATTTTAGCTTTTCAAACTGATGGTGCAAGTGAATTAATTAGAGGTTCTTTTAAAGGATTTTTGGAGTCATCAGGTATTCAAATTAGAATTTCTTGTCCTAAGACACCGGAATAAAATGGTTTTGCTAAAAGAAAACATAGGCATATAACTGAAATGGGCAATACTTTGCTTTTCAATGCTCATTCTCTTAAAGAATATTGGTATGATGCTTTTTTGGCAGCCACTTATCTTATCACTAGGACTCATACTCCTGTTCTTCAACATAAATTTCCTTTTCAGGTTTTATATAATCAATTGCCAGACTATTCTTTTCAAAATGTCTTTGGTTGCATTTGCTTTCCTTTTTTGGATCATTCTAGAGATGATAAGTTATCTCCAAAATATGTTAAATGAATTTTTACTGGTTACAGTGCTTTGCATAAAGGATATAAGTGTTATAATCTTGTTTCCAAAAGAACCTACATCTCTAGGTATGTTATGTTCTATGAAAATGAATTTTACTATTCCAATACTTCAAATTCATCTTCCTCTATGATTGCAAGTACTCCACAAATTTTTTCAGTTCCTCATGTGACTTCAAAGATTGTTACTAGATCTTATAGGGGTATTGTTAAGCATAAATATTTTCCAGATCATGTTTTAAATCACTATATAAATCATCTAATTCCTTCTGCTTTTGCTTCTTTACACAATGTTCCTTTTGAGCCCAAAAGTTTTAAGGTGGCAATACAAGATCCAAAATGGCAAGTTTCTATAAAGGATGAAAATGATGCATTGAATAGAAATGGAACATGGGATTTAGTTGACCCTGAACCTCACATGAATATTCTGGGTTGCAAATGGGTTTATAGAGTTAAATTGAAGTCTGATGGTACTGTGGATAGACTTAAGTCCAGACTAGTTGCTCTGGGTTACAATCAACATGATGGTGTAGATTATGGTGAAAATTTTAGTCCAGTAGTGAAAGAAACAACAATAAGACTAGTTCTGACTTTAGTTGTTACTAGAGGATGGTTCATCAAGAAATTAGATGTCTCTAATGCATTTTTGCATGGAGATTTGATAGAGGATGTATATATGAAGCAGCCACCAGGATTTGAAAGTACTGAGTTTCGTAATAAATTTTGTCATTTAAAGAAAAGTTTATATGGTTTAAAACAAGCACCAAGGGCTTGGTTTGAAAAGTTCAGTACAACTTTACTTTCATATGGTTTTGTCAGGATAGTTTCATATTTTTCAATGTTTGTTTATTCTTCTGGTGCTAATATGATGGTTTTGTTGTTATATGTGGATGATATAATTCTTACTGGGTCTTCAAATAACTTTCTTACACACATAATTTAATTTTTAAGTAATGCCTTTGCAATGAAAGGGTTAGGCGATTTGCATTTTTTCTTAGGCATTGAGGCTACTAGGTCTTCTGATAGTATTGTGTTAACTCAAAATAAATACACTTTGGAATTATTGGACAAAGCTAAAATGATTGAGTGTAATGCATGTAGTACACCTGTAGCTAAAAGACCGAGCGCTTCTATTCATGATGGAGTTTTGTTATCTAATGCTTCTGAATATAGGACAATTGTTGGTATGATTCAATACTTGTTTTTAACAAGACCTGATATATGTTTTTTGGTAAATCATGTGAGTCAGTTTATGCATGCTCCAACTAATGTCCATCTTCTGTTAGTCAAGAGAATTCTTAGATACTTTAAGGGCTTTATTGATGTCCATTCAGATTGGGGTAATTGTCCCCGAGACAGCAAGATCAACTTGTGGTTATGCAATTTTTATGGGGTCTTTTTAATTTCCTGGTCAAGTACAAAGCAACCTACTGTGTCTAGATCAAAAGTTGAAGCAGAATACAAATGCTTGTCAGTATCTACTGTAGAATTGGAATGGCTGTCATCTTTACTGTCTGAGCTACATATTTCTTTAATACAACCCATTACTCTGTATTGTGATAATACAAGTGCAATACATCTATATTTTAATCATGTTTCTCACTCCAAGGCCAAACACATAAAAATACACTATCATGTTGTGAGATAATTGATCACAAGTGGCTTTCTCAGGGTTCAACATATTGCTTCAGAAAATCGGCTGGCTGATCTGTTTACAAAAGGTCTTTGTGTTCAAATATTTACTTCTTTACTTCATCAGTTGTTGAGAACTTCTACAACAACAACTTCCACTGTATCTGCAGTTCTATTTCTTCTACTGGTTCTGCAGTTTCTTCTTATGCTATTTCTGAAGATTTTTCTGCTGCTTCTACTTCTACGTCACCGGCTCCTGCCTTTTCTGTTGAGTGTTTACCTTATCATGCAATACAAAATCATCTTTAGTTTTGTGTTTAGTGTCTGTTGTTGTTCTTGTGTTCAATGTTTGAGCTGTATTTGTTTTTCAAACTGACTAGAGTTAGCCTCTATCAGTTTGAGGGGGATAATAGGAATACTGGTCAAGTCTTCATTAGTTGAATTTCATCTGTGTTTTTATTGGTTCATTATTCAGATATCTGAGTCCTGTCTGAGTCCGACAGCTGTAATAATCTGTAATAAATATGTCTGAACTTAGATGTTGTGTTGCAACGTTTTCTTTCACAATAATACAAACAACTTGACTTTCTTCTTCATCTCTGTATCTCATTCTTGTTCTTGATTATCATGAGATACTAACAATTCTCACCCATATGCCTCCAACAGGAGTGTCGAGAAAAAAAACGTATCAAGGATTCGAGTAACATTCATTTCTTTAAGATTAAAATCGTAAGATATAACATCCTTCACAGATACGACCATTACCAGCTTTGACGATGATTCTGCTTCATCTTCCTCGACGGACAATATTGTTTTCCAAAGAAATTTATGATCATGAAATGCATAATCTCTTCCTGGATATAGAGCATAGAGCAATTAGATTATCCAAGTCAAGCTTGTGTATACGTTTCCACCCAGAATAATCAGTCTCCATATTCAAAACGTTGTAATAACAAATAGTGAAAAATTCTCAACAGCTCGCTGCTGTTGCAAGCCCAATTTGCAACAATAAGAGGCAGTTGCGAATGTCCATTTTTAGTGTAGTGGGAGTTCTTCCCGTCTTAGAATTTGTGATTCCCCGAGATAGATATCTATTTTTTTTAATTGATTAATTTAAAATTGTTCTTGAGAGGTGGTTAATAATCCAGGCTTCTCAACTAACTCAGTTTAAGTGTTCCAGATTTATGAGGTTTGCTAGCTTTGTCTATTGCAAATAGGTTTCCAAGTCTTGACCTATTCGGTCTAAATGGAAATCAAATAGGCTTATCAGTTAGAGGAAGATTGATATCAAAAGTCTTCACTTAAGGTGAAACAACTCTTAGGCTGTAAAGGACATCAGCTAAGAAAATCAATTACACATATCCTTGCGAGGTTCAAGAGACATAAAGAGCGCGACTGCAGTTTAATTGCTTGGAAGGTTAATTCGGTCTCAACTAAATTCTAGTACGACATCTGATAGTAGATTAATGTCTATATCGGCTTAATACAGTTTGGTTTTCAAATTAGGACTAAGTCCCGGTTTTTTTTGCAGGTGCAGTTTTCCTCGTTAACAAAATCATGGTGTCTTTTGTTTATCTTTTCGCATTATATTTTTTTTTAATATTTATAATTGGATTAACACAGGTAGTACGTAATCAATCTTAATTGATAAGTTCATACTAATTGTGATCAATTACAAGACTCGTTCTCGCAGAGTTCGTATCTTGAAATATAGATAAAAAGTTTCATATTTTGCAGAATTCATATCTTGAATACGACTAGATTGATCTTGGATATTGATTTTTGAGATCATCCAAGTACTCTTCTATACAACAAAATTCACACACTTTATTGTCTTGACTTTCTGATTGTGAACAAAAAGATATATAAACTCTATACACATATTGTTCAAGGATCTTTAATTATATGTACTTGAAGTTGTATTAGGATTTGTCCATACAGGTTGCCGAACGAAGAATTTGGTGGTCTACTTGGTACTCTTTGCTTTTCAAAAAGGAACATTGGGTATTAGGTGAAGCCGAGACATGTTGTATGGGATACAAGTTATTGACTACTGTTCCATGAGATCTGAAAATAAATTTCTAATTCTATACCTATATGGATCAAACCTAAAGTAACAAGAATGATCTTTATTAAACTTTGCTACTAAAACTAAATTATGCTTCATATCAGGAACCAATAAAAAAATGTTGAGCCTAAAAATAGTTTCAGGTGTTTGAATACTAGAAGTTCCCGTTAAAGTTATAATTAGAGACTTATGATTACCAACTTGCACATTCTCTTTGCCGCAAAGGTAAAAGTATTTTGCATAAGAGCTTCATCTCCAATTATATGTGAAGCTTCACCAGAATCAGAAATCCATTGTAAAGTACCAAAATAAAAAAAGTATCTTCACCCAAAGTGGTAAAGGAATGTTGTTGAACAATATTGGCTATAACATTTATAGTTAATTACTAAATATAAGGGATGATCCTGGAATGAAATCTACAGGTATAATGCTCGCTCTTTGTGCAAATCTGACTTTCTACCTGAGAGTAATCTCTTTCGCCATTTCCATTCTCATTACCATAAGTACCCTCTTGTAAACATAAGTATTTTTGTAACTACCTGAATTGATTGTATTCTTGGGTTCTCCTTTACCATTTCTAGCATAATAATTACAAAAATTAACATTCCCGTTGTAAAAGGCTAAAGGTTGTTATGCATCAAAAACCACACTAGAATCTTATTGTTGATCAATGTGTCATTGCTCATGATTCAAAACACTAGGTTCAATGTCTACAATAGTAAATGAAATTTGTCTATTTTTGTCTATCACAAAATTATCATGCTATCTCCTTAACTCATTCAGAACATCATGCTCACTAACTTTTCACATATTACAGCTACATAGTCATCTTTTGCTTTTGGATTTTACAGGTGAACAAAGATTATCAAATTACCTTTTCCGAAATTATGATGTTGATTGTTCAACATACTTTTACTTGCCATAAACTGGATTTTGAAATTGGTTTCAAGAAAAAACCAAATATCCTTTGTTGTTGAAAGGATTAATACATCACCGGACATAGACGCAGTAAATATTTCCTTCATATAACTTGTAATAAAAAAAACTGAACTTTCTCCGATAAACCCACATTGGATATAAGCTTGAAACACCATTAACCATAATTTATCTCACTGGTTCTTGTTCATCACCAATAATATAAATGTTAGAGCACTGCTCGGTCGAACTCGCAAGCGTTGCTATCTCAAGCTTGTTGTCAAGTTTAGTTTCCAAAACTATAAGTCTTGATTTCTAGTCTACTTATAGCTAAGTCTCGGATTATGATAGAAAGTGTAGTTGACCATTAGACTTCATGACGTTCATCGATTGAAGACGAAGAACTACTAAGGGGATCTTGTGGAACTTCATCAACAAAAGGTATGTGGAGACTTGAACTCATCTATCACTCAAAAGTCTACCTACTCTATCTCCTATTTGAGAAAAAATTCGTATAGCTATATAGACTTCGATTATACACATTTGATATTTCGAGCTGAGTTTAACTCGCTTACATATTTCTTGAAATATGTGTTGGTAAGCTTTTGGTTTAACCAAGTTCATCTTATATTCTTGATGAAAGTCAAAATATGATCATGTGAAAATCGGTTAGTAACATCTTACATGATTTGTGTGAGACAGTCATTTGATGTAGACTCAGAATGTTTCGCATTGATCATTCAATCACTTGAAAATTGCTTTGAAGCTAATAGTTTGTGTGAGACAGCTATCGTCGTCTTCCGAGAATGTTTCAATGGTTGAAATGAGAGTTTAGAATAATTGGATATAAGCACAGCATGCGTACCTGCATTTGTGTAATCCAAGTTCGGGAACCATGGTATGCATACCCATATGCTGACTGATTGGTTTAGTCAAGCTCCGAGAACTCAGTACGCATACCGATACGCGTACTGGCGTAAAGTTCAAGTTACGGGACTTTACTGAGTTTATGGAATGCGTACCAGTTCGCGTACTTGCGTGGGTTATGTTCTAAAATCGGTTAGCTCATGAACTAATACATATATATATATATATATATATATATATTAAAAATGCAATCTTTTGAAAACCGTGGCTATAATGTTCATGAATTGATTCGAGTGAATCAAAATTGATTTTTCTTCAATAATGTCTTGTATACTTCTATGAGAATATAAACAATTGAAAAACTCTAGAACTAGTTTCATTTGAGTCATTTGAACTAGTTATGGTTATAATGAATATGGTTGATATGAAAGTGTTCATATGGCTAACTTCGGTTAATTATTGTTGAACCAACAAAGGTGTACACTGAAAAAGCGGGGGTCTAACAACACCACCGAATATTTTGTTTAGCAATCTGTATGGACTAACTCCAATATACTTTGCTAGAGAATCAACTAGACAATCAGACTCAATCTAGCTTAAAGTATATCAAGGAGTTAATATCTCTCTCTTGTTTTGATTTACTCGAGCTAATAGAAATCAACGAGTCTTTAATCAAACACAAGGAACAAATTGGATGGTACCAAAAACCAATATCCAAGGATCAATCAATGACAATCAACAACCAAAGGTTGGATTACTCTAATTGATGATCTAACGCACAACCTGTATTATTTCAATTATAAAGATAAATCAATATAATGCGGAAATTGAAATAACACAGACACCAGAAATTTTGTTAACGAGGAAACCGCAAATGCAGAAAAACCCTGGGACCTAGTCCAGATTGAACACACACTAGATTAAGCCGCTACAGACACTAGACTACTCCAAGCTAACTTCGGACTGGATTGTAGTTGAACCCCAATCAATTTACCACTGATCCAAGGTACAGTTATGCTCCTACGCCTCTGATCCCAGCAGGATATTACGCACTTGATACCCTTAACTGATCTCACCCACAACTAAGAGTTGCTACGACCCAAAATCGCAGGCTTTGACAATAAACAAATCTGTCCCACACAGACAAGTCTATCAAAGGATCAATCTGTCTCCCACAAATAAACCCTAAAGGTTTTGTCCCGTCTTTTGATAATAATCAAGGTGAACAGGAACCAATTGATAATCCGGTCTTATATTCCCGAAGAACAAACTAGAGTTATCAATCACCTCACAACCATATTAATCGTATGGTAGCGAAACAAGATGTTGCGGAATCACAAATAATGAGACGAATATGTTTGTGATTACTTTTTATATCTTGCCTATCGGAGATATCAATCTCAAGCCAATCAATCTGATTGTACTCATACGATAGAAGATGCAAGATCAGATCACACAACTACGATAAAAGTAGTATCGGTCTGGATTCACAATCCCAATGAAGTATTTAAGTCGTTAACCTGGTTTTAGAAGAAGAAAACCAAAGGTTAAAGGAGAAACGACTCTAGTATGCAAACTAGTATCACACGTAAGGTGTGGGGATTAGTTTTGCACAATACTAGATGTCTCCTTTATATAGTATTGCAAATCATGGTTTGCAATCAATGTTAGCTTAGTAACAAAGCATTAAATATTCACGGTTAGATGAAAACTTGATTTAGATTCAAGCTAATATTTCTCAACCGTTAGATTGAAAACTTAACTTGTTACACACACTTGACAATGCACGCTTCTAGGTTTGTTAACCGTACCCAAACATATGCACTTGTTGGTTCAACAATAGTTAACCAAAAGGTTAGCCATATGAGCATTTCATATCAACCATGTTCTTTTTCACCATAACTAGTTCAAATGACTTCAAATGAACTAGTTAGAGAGTTGTTCAATTGCAAGGAAATCTTATGTACTACACAAGACACAATTGAAGCAAAGATGATTTGATTCACTTGATTCAGTTCATGAACTTTCATAGCCACGGTTTGCAAACTGCATTCTTTAGTATTTTTAAGTTTAAATTCAGAAATTATCTTCAGATATATAACCTTCTCAAGTTCGCAAACTAGGTTCGCGGACTTAAGTTACTGGGCAGAGTTTACAAACTCCAGCAGAAATTCTCGGTTATGAGAACTTCGCCGGTTCGCGGACTGGGTTCGCAGACTTAGCTTCACGTAAGTAGTTTGTCAACTCCAGCAAAAATTCTCGGGTTTGAGAACTTCGGCAGTTCGCGGACTTGGCTTACGCCATTCTTCCGGCTCTCTTGATCAAAAAAGTTTGCAAACTTTGGTTCAAGGAATATGACTTATACATAAATGTGTTTCCACAACAATGATTATGTCCACCATTGGTTATGTAATCTAAACTCTCATTTCAATCATTAAAACATTCTTAGAGGACGTTATATAGTTGTTACATCATTTCTCGTCAAAGAAATTTTCAAGATGATTGAAACATATCATGACTTTCGTCACATGGTAAAGATAAAATTGATCGAAGCGAAAAGCTTACCAACACATATTTCGAGATATAGATAGGCGAGGTATACTCGGCTCGAAATACCAAATGTGTATAATCAAAGTCTATATGTATAGCATACGACTTCTTGTCTCAAAGAGTAGGAGATAGAGTAGATAGACTTTTGAGTGATAGATAAGTTCAAGTCTTCACATACCTTTTTGTCGAGAAGTTCCACCGGTTCCTTGAGTTGTTCTTCTACTTGTATGATGAATCGCCATGAAGTCTTTGAGCTCAACTACACTTTTTATCCTAGTCCGAGACTTAGCTATAATAGACTAGAAATCAAGACTTATAGTTTTGATCGCTAACATTGACAAACATGCTTGAGATAGCAACACATGCGAGTTCGACCGAGCAATGTTCTAACAATCTCCCCCTTTGTCAATTTTAGTGAAAAAACTATCAATACATATGGAATACTAAAAAGATAAAGAAACTTTTGTAGCTCATATTCCACATGTCTAATCTTCAACATTCCTCGAAATCTTCGTCACTTCCAAGTACTCCAATGATCCCAAAGTTTGTAAGTTTAGCATCAACGTTGTTGAAGATCTGTAGCTATATCAATGAGAAAACATAGTTCTCGATCATTGTTATACAGTGTCATAGTATTATTACACATCGTCAAAGTTCAATTGTATCACAACTTCAATAATAATACTATGGTGATATGTATCACTCCCCCTTAGTCAATACTCCATCTCACATGGAAACCACTCCCCCTTACATAATGATTTGAAAACCATATGTTTGTAGTACGAACTACATATTAATTCTCCCCCTTTTTGTCAATAAAATTGGCAAAGGTACAAGAACGGGATCATAATTAAATTTCCGAGAGACACATTTCATGACAAAAGGAAAAAAAATACATATCAACTAATTTAGACGCAATCATAAAGCCGAAGCTAAATGCATTCATCAAGGATTTTAAAGATACAAGATAACCCTTCTAAAATTCCACAGCCGCACAATCCACAAGATATGACCATTAAGCACAAGTTCAAAAGAACTCTCCCCCATTGATGTTATTCCCAAAAGAAAAACAAGAGCGACCTTCATTTAAAACGAAAATAAGGATTTTATTGGACACCAAAAACCATGAGAACGATTTTTTATATCAAAAAAAAACTCAATCAAATTAATCACAAGTAAACCCATGATAAATTTAATCGGAATATACAATCAAATTAAATACAAGAGGTGATCAATTCAATTGATTATTCTCAACATAAGAGAACTTATAAAGACATGAAAAAACTCAACTAGATTAATTACAAAAGAACCCATAATTAATCTAATTGGAATACACAACCAAACTAATCACAAAAGTAATCAATTTAATTGTCATTTGTTTTGCTCGACATAAGAAAACTTACGGAGCAATAACTAAATAACCAAACAAGATGATTAATTTAGTTCAATATGCTCGACATAACATATCTCACGGAACACCAACTAAGCTAAATAATCAACTTGGTTGTGTGCTCAACATAAGATACATTACGGAGCCTCATAGTAATACATAGAATATGGATCAGGGATGATCAATACCGCGGAATACACAAGGATTCATTCTATCTTCAATCAGTATTTGCATAACGACAATTAATAGACATAATCCTTGAAAACAAAAGATTTTAACCTATCTTCCATCAAAGCTTGACAATATAGGCTTAACTTTTGTATTTTTCAAAAGTCCATTCATTCTTTTACCAGTACGTGAATACCGAACACGAACGACTTTACTTTTGACAAAGTATGGGACAAACATAGTTCACGGATGTAAACACCAATATCCCATAACAAATTGCAATATAACAAATCATAAAGATTAAATACTGCAAAACATCATCCTCCAAATATTTTTAGAATTTAAACCAATAAACCTAAAAAAGAAAAACAAGAAGATGAAACATAATAGCTATGTGTAGTCACAATCATTGCTATTCATGCACTAGTTATTCTTCCAACTAAACCAAAAAGAAGACATACTAGGCAACAATGTCTTTTAGAAATTCCTTATCATTCCCGAACTCCTTGTCGTCAACAGCCATTGGAATATAAGGTTCGTGGAGGAAGGAGTCAATACCAACGAACCGTCTTGGCTGATGATGTCGAACCAGGGCCTTCTGAATTTCCAAAGATCTTAAAACGCAAGCCTTTATTTCACTAATCTCCTTTCTTACTTCCTTCAACTCATCAAGAACATCGGAAAACTTCTGAGAGTTAGAAGAGACAACCCTTGGCTTTCTTGTATTCCTCTTCTTTCTTTTCAAGGAAGGAGTTACTGGAGATTTCTCTTTTTCCTTTATTGATGCTTAACAATCATATTGACATCTTTTCCATCCAAAGAAATGATGCTTAGAGAACAATTATAAACAACTGGTTTTTGTGAGTGGAATTCACAATCTCATCAAGCAGTCTTAAGATATAAAGGATATCAGAGAGGAAAAAGGAATGTAGGGTTCGCAACCTTTAAACAGGTTCGTGGACGCCCAACTCTAAACCCTATAAGAGTATAATTGTCGATAATAATCCTTTCTTTTATTTTGATAGATAAACAACTAAGAAAAGAAGAAGAAAAACTTTTCCTAAAGCCTGATTGGTACACAACCTTGTCTCTTTTGATCAGGCACATGAGACAAGATTTACCAAACAACACAATCAATTTGTGTTGTGGTGAACAATAATCTGTCCATCATTTTCCTCTAGAGAGGAATCCTCAGACTTCTTTCTATCAAAGCGATTTGACCATACCTTCTTCTCTGATGGTCTTATTTTGTCTTTGGAAACCAACTTCTTAGACGAAGATAAAATCCTACATACCTCAGCAGTCTTCTGAGCAAGTTTAAGCTTCCTTGCCAATCGATTTGCTCTTCGTTGAAGTTTGTTGGCGTGCCTCACTTGATGTTTGTACTTGTAACATCTTGATAGTTCATGACCCTTCTGAGAACAAAACGAGCACGTCAAACTTGGATAGTATTCAGGCATCTGTGGTGTGAAAACAACCAGACACATAGTAGATCCCGAAATATTACAAACACAGTTTCCAAAGGATGGGTGAATTGATTCTTTCAGCTTGATTGGATTATATTCTTCACCGAAACCATCAAGGTTGATATATGTATTGCTACAATTATCAAAATCAATGTTTTCACATAGAAAACCAACACTTGATTTCCTATCTTCATCAGAATCATAGATCTCAGACATCTCATCAAGTGTTGCAGCAAGAACTTTGTTCCCAGTGTATTTTCTACGATTTGGGCACTCGTTTGCAAAATGACCAAAACCTTTACACTTAAAGCATTGTGGCATGTCCTCGTCAGCATCCATGTTTTTAGGAGGGACGCGATTGTGAAGTTTATCTGACGACCTAGGTTTGTATCTTGAAAACTGTTTACTTCTCTTCAATAGAATATCCCTAAACTGTCTTGTGATCAAGGAGACAGATTTTTCAAGATCTTCATCCGAAAAGTCACCCTCAGACTGATTATCCTCAGGGACATAAACACTTTTACTTTTATCAAGTAACTTAGAGTTCTTCTGTTATTTAAAGGCAACATCCTTTCCGATTTTGGATGTATGCTCATGATCAAAGATTTTTAGCTTTCCAACCAATGTATTTCTGGAAAGATTATCAAGGTTATTTCCCTCAACGATGGAATGCTTCTTAGACTCGTATCTAGATGGCAGCGATCTGAGAATTTTCATCACAATGTCCTTTTCAGGAATAGTCTTACCCAGTGCAAAAGATGCATTAACAATTTCAGACGCTTTGTGATTAAACTCATCAAAAGTATCTGCATCTGCCATACGAAGGTTCTCCCAATCGGAATTAAGGTTTTGAAGCCTAGCTTCCTTTTCACTGGAGTTACCTTCAAATACGGTTTATAAGATATCCCAAGCATCTTTAGACCTAGTGCAATTTGACACATTGTGCTGAAGATTTGGGGTAATGGCATGTATGATGGCATTCAAATTGTCGGAATTTCGCTTTGCAGCAAGTACCTTGGCAGGATTATATTCACCAATATTCTTGGGAACGTTTACATCTCCAACTGCCACAGCGGGAGCATCATAGCCATTAACAACATATACCCATGATTGAAAATCACGCGCTTGAAGAAAAGCTCGCATAGAAATTTTCCACCATAAGTAATTACAGTCATCGAAGACTGGTGGTACATTATTAGAGATAGCACCTCTGTCCATAGAGTCAGATCGCTACAAACACATACTTGTAAGGTCTTAAACGTGTTTGCCTTCTCTGGTACCAATTGAAAAAGCGGGGGTCTAACAACATCACCCAATATTTTGCTTAGCAATCTGTATGGACTAACTCCAATATACTTTGCTAGAGAATCAACTAGACAGTAAGACTCAATCTAGCTTAAAGTATATCAAGGAGTTAATATCTCTCTATTGTTTTGATTTACTCGAGCCAATAGAAATCAACGAGTCTTTAATCAAACACGAGGAATAACTTGGATGGTACCAAAGACCAATATCCAAGGATCAATCAATGACAATAAACAACCAAAGGTTGGATTACTCTAATTGATGATCTAATGCACAACCTGTGTTATTTCAATTATAAAGATAAACCAATATAATGCGGAAATTGAAATAACACAGACACCAGAAATTTTGTTAACGAGGAAACCGCAAATGCAGAAAAACCCTGGGACCTAGTCCAGATTGAATACACACTATATTAAGCCGCAACAGACACTAGCCTACCCCAAGCTAACTTCGGACTGGACTGTAGGTGAACCCCAATCAATCTCCCACTGATCCAAGGTACTGTTATGCTCCTACGACTCTGATCCTAGCAGGATACTACGCACTTGATACCCTTAACTGATCTCACCCACAACTAAGAGTTGCTACGACCCAAAATCGCAGGCTTTGACAATAAACAAATATGTCTCACACAGACAAGTCTATCAAATGATCAATCTGTCTCCCACAGATAAACCCTAAAGGTTTTGTTCCATCTTTTGATAATAATCAAGGTGAAAAGGAACCAATTGATAATCCGGTCTTATATTCCCGAAGAACAGCCTAGAGTTATCAATCACCTCACAGCCATCTTAATCATATGGTAGCGAAACAAGATGTTGTGGAATCACAAACAATGAGACAAAGATGTTTGTGATTACTTTTTATATCTTGCCTATCGGAGATATCAATCTCAAGTCAATCAATCGGATTGTACTCGTACGATAGAAGATGCAAGATCAGATCACACAACTACGATAAAAGTAGTATCGGTCTGGCTTCACAATCCCAATGAAGTCTTTAAGTCGTTAACCTGGTTTTAGAAGAAGAAAACCAAAGGTTAAAGGAGAAACGACTCTAGTACGCAAAGTAGTATCACACGTAATGTGTGGGGATTAGTTTTGCATAATACTAGATTTCTCCTTTATATAGTCTTTCAAATCAGGGTTTGCAAAGTTAGCTTAGTAACAATGCATTCAATATTCACGGTTACATGAAAATCTGATTTAGATTCAAGCTAATATTTCTCAACCGTTAGATCGAAAACTTAGCTTGTTACACACACTTGACAATGCACGCTTCTAGGTTTGTTAACCGTACCCAAACGTATGCACTTGTTGGTTCAACAATAGTTAACCAAAAGGTTAGCCATATGAGCATTTCATATCAACCATGTTCTTCTTCACCATAACTAGTTTAAATGACTTCAAATGAACTAGTTAGAGAGTTGTTTAATTGCAAGGAAATCTTATGTGCTACACAAGACATAATTGAAGCAAAGATGATTTGATTCACTTGAATCTGTTTATGGATTTTTCTAGACACGATTTGCAAACTTCATTCCTTAGTATTTTTAAGTTTAAGTTCAGAAATCATCTTCAGATATATAACCTTCTCAAGTTCGCAGACTAGGTTCGCGAACTTAGTTACCAGGCAGAGTTTACAAACTCCAGAAGAAATTCTCGGGTATGAGAACTTCGCCGGTTCGCGAACTGGGTTCGCGGACTTAGCTTCACGCAAGTAGTTTGTCAACTCCAACAGAAATTCTCGGGTATGAGAACTTCGGCAGTTCGCGGACTTGGCTTACGCCATTCTTCCGGTTCTCTTGATCAACAAAGTTCGCAAACTTTGGTTCAAGGAATATGACATATACATAAATGTGTTTCCACAATAATGCTTATGTCCACCATTGGTTATGTAATGTAAACTTTCATTTCAATCACTGAAATATTCTTAGAGGACGTTGTATAGTTGTTACACCATTTCTCGTCAAAGCAATTTTTAAGATGATTGAAACATATCATGACTTTCTTTACATGGTAAAGATAAAATCGAAGCGAAAAGCTTACCAACACATATTTCGAGATATAGATAGGCGAGGTATACTCGGCTCGAAATACCAAATGTGTATAATCAAAGTCTATATGTATGGCATACGACTTCTTGTCTCAAAGAGTAGGAGATAGAGTAGATATACTTTTGAGTGATAGATAAGTTCAAGTCTTCACATACCTTTTTGTCGAGAAGTTCCACCGGTTCCTTGAGTAGTTCTTCTACTTGTATGATGAATCGCCATGAAGTCCTTCAGCTCAACTATACTTTCTATCCTAGTCCGGGACTTAGCTATAATAGACTAGAAATCAAGACTTATAGTTTTGATCACTAACATTGACAAAAATGCTTGAGATAGCAACGCATGCGATTTCGACCGAGCAAAGCTCTAACATACACGTTTAGGTAGGGTTACTCATATCTAAATGAAGTCACTTTTCATTTGTGTGTAACAATCTAAGTTCGTTCTAACGGTTGAAAGATACTAGCTTGAGTCTAATCAGGTTTTCATCTAATTGTGAATATTGAATGCTTTGTTACCAAGGTAACATTGATTGCAAACCCTGATTTGAAGACTATATAAAGGAGAACTCTAGCAATTGGGAAACCTAATCCCCACACATCCTGTGTGATACTAGTTGCGACTAGAATCGATTCTCCTTTAACCTTAGGTTTTTCTAAAAACCCATAGGTTAACGACTTGAAGACTTCATTGGGATTGTGAAGCCAGACCCAACTATTTTCTATGTAGTTGCCTGTTCTGACTTGCTGTATTCAATCGTGATTGAGTACTATCTTCTCTAAGATTTTCTCGAGATTTAATCTCCAATGGGAAAGATAAAAATTAGTCACAAACATCTTCGTCTCATCGTTTGTGATTCCACGATATCTTGTTTCGCTACCATACAATTAAGATTATTGTGAGGTGATTGATATTTCTAGGTTTTTCTTCGGGAATATAAGTCTGGTATGCCAATTGGTTCCTGTTCACTTTGATTTATCAAAATACGGAACAAAACTCATAGGTTTATATGTGGGAGATAGATTTAACTATTCAATAGACTTTTCTGTGTGAGAAAGATTGGTTTATCAAGTCTTCGACTTTGTGTCATAGAAACTCTTAGTTGTGGGTGACATTAGCTAAGGAAATCAAGTGCGTAGAGTCCTGCTGGGATTCAGAGACGTAAGGAGCGCAACTGTACCTTGATCAGTGTGAGACCGGTTAGGGCTCAACTACATTCCAGTCCGAAGTTTACTTGGAGTAGGCTAGTGTCTGTAGTGTCTTAATATAATGTGGTATTCAAATCTGGACTAGGTCCCGGGGTTTTTCTGCATTTGCGGTTTCCTCGTTAACAAAACTTCTGGTGTCTGTGTTATTTCTTTTCCGCATTATATTTATTTATATAATTGAAATATCACAGGTTATGCGTAAGTTCAATCAATTGTGAATCCAACATGTGGTTGTTGATTGAATTCATTGACACTTGGATATTGGTTTTTGATACCGTCCAAGTTATTTCTTATATTCAATCGGGCTTGCAAATTCTTATTTGTTTGATTGCAGATTGAATTGAGAAATTGATATATAACTATTTGATATACTTTTCTTAAGATTGAGTCTGACTGTCTAGTTGATTCTCTTGAAAGTATATTGGAGTTAGTCCATAAATATTGATATGCCAAATATTGGGTGTGGTTGTTAGACCCCCGTTTTTTCAATACCCAAATAAGTCGAAAGCAATCAACCCAAATTGATTATGTCATAACAAGAAACTTGTAGAATCTAGCTTTAATGGAAAAAAACTTCCTATGTCGATAAGAAAATTTTAGTTTATCACATCATGAGCAACGTAATAAGAATTATTGTTATTATTATTATTATTATTCATTCTCGTCTTCTAGAGTAAACCAACAAGGACATGAATGTATCTGAGTAAATTTGTGATATACACCAAGAAGTAGATATGAATCTTTAACTGAATTTATTTAATAAATAGTAAGAAATAAGTTGAGAAGGATTGCGTAGATTTGAAAAACATATTTATTTTACGACATGTTTAAAAGATTACAAAGATATTTGTTTGCGGAGAAAGATTTTGCTAATTATTAGGATCGAAACCCCAAAAATATAATGAGAAACGTATCATAATAATTTTTCAAATGAACTGAGTTAACTCTGAGAAGCGTTATTACATTATATTTATAAGGGAGAGTATGATGCTAGAACAGTTGGACAAAAGTCAATACCGGTCAGGTCAATACTTGATTTACACATATATCCAACAAAAAAATTAGTTAAACAGGTTTAGTACCACCCGTGTCCGATCCATCCAAATTATGGATTTTAGAAATGTCAATAGGAGGAGGAGGCGATGGTGGTAGTGTTTGTGGTGAAGGACGAGATAATTGGAGAGTGGGGACAGTTGTTGTTGACTAGTTGTTGTTCATGTTTAAAACATTATGAAAAAATGAAACCCATGAAAATAATGATTTTATAAAGATAAATCTCTCAGACAGATTCTTACATGACATATATGAACAAACATGGTAAAACCAATTTTCTAATAAATTCTAATGCCATAAGTGCCATGAAATAGGATCTTACGGAAGATATTGTTGCACTAGTGTGAAGATATGGTTACCGAACAATCTATTTTTTCTTACTTAAGCTATCTTAATAGTTGTTGTTCGTATTTTGTAAAATTTTAATCCTTATTTCAGGACGATCTTTATTGAGTGAGCTTAATGAGGATAACAAACTGTACCAATTTTTCTTAGGAAAATAACCTGAAATAACATCAAACAAGACCTTGAAAGGAGAATGAGAATTTAAAACTTCCAGTTAATGTCCTTTTTATGAGACAGGTATGAGAAAGCATCATATCGCATCTCATTTGGACAAGAAACATTAAACAAAAGAGCATTACCCATCTCAGTTATGTGCCTATGCTTTTTTTTCCAGCTAGGGCATTCTGTTAGAGATATTTTGCAAAAGGGTAGTAAGTTTTAGACCTAATTAGGGTCTGGGTCGTGAAACATGCAGTTGATGCGATTGGGTCGTAGACTAACCTAGGACCGTTAAACACCTTGACCATTATCTAACTAGCGTTGACCGTTTAAATAGTGTTTAAATATATATCTCACTCATCCTTTTCCATCTTCTTTCATGTTTGGTAATGATCTTTCTTCTTTTATCTCAAGTATTTAGCACGGGTTCAGCAGTGAAAATTAATTCTCGATTAAGAGCACTCTTGGTTGCGATGCAAAGCTAATTGGTGATGTCATTGAAATTGAAGATATACTGCTAGTTTAGATCTTTTAAACCGAACTAGAGGAAGAAACATCAGTAGGGATTATTAATTTTTTATCAAGATGTGGGAAGCAGTGTAAGCTTAGCCGTGAAAAAAAAAGCAGTGTAAGCTTGTCTGTTTTTCTAACAAGAAGTAGATGGACGCTGTGTGCTGGAGAGAATCAGAGATAGTGATCTGATCATATCTACGCCAATCCATCAAAGGAATTCAATCCAGATTTAATAGACCGTGTCAAATGGATAAACATCTATCTTTCTTATTGAAATTTTAATGCTTTTAAGGATACTAGTTAAATTATTTGTTAAAATGGGAACATCTATTGATGAATGGTTAGGAATAATTAAGAAAACACATGTTGATGTTACAGAGCTTTTATTGTTGTGATGAAGATCCAGGATTGGGTTTGAGAAATCTTGTTAAAGAATTGAAGAAAAAATAAGTATCCATCAAATCCAAATAAATTTGTTGACTTTGTTTCCTGATAAATTGATACCGCTTAAGTAAATTATAATTGTGAATGTGTCTGCTGTAATAGTTGAAGCGTTAATCAATTGAAATGTTGATAATCATTATTGTTTTAATGTGTGTTAAAGTGTTCGGTGAAATGTCTCACTAAACAAACCAAACGTTCAAATTCAAACGGTCATAAGGGTATTTTCTTAAACAAACCAAACGGTCAAGGTTAGTCTACGACCCAATCGCATCAACTGCATGTTTCACGACCAAGACCCTAATTAGGCGTAAAACTTACGACCCTTTTAAAAAATATCTCATTCTGTTATGGGGTTTTAGGACATGATATTCTAACGAAAATATCACTTGACTCGAGCCACATTTTGAAACACTTTTTACAGGTTTTTTTTTGTACCACCAACTCGAAAAGTTTAACTAATGTGTTTCATGTTTTATTAAAATGTGTAAAAAGTTGTACATCATTTTTCTTTTGCTGCAATGGATAAATCCAAAAAATCTTCTAAAATCATCTACAGAGACAACATAATACTTATAGCACATTCAAATAGGGAATAGTAGGATCCCCCACAACACTGAACCAAAGAAAGTGACAAGGAAAAGCCAAATAATTTTTTTCTTCAGAATAAAGCTTTTGAACAACTTGTTTAGTTTGATGTCCTAGTCTGTCATGCTAGACTTGAGGAGAAGCAGATAAAGCTGTAGAAAAGGAATATTGAGTATTAGGTAAAGCCAAGAAATTATATAGGATACAAATTACTGACTGCATTTCCATGAGCATTATCCTTAGTAAACTTTGAAACTGAAAGTAAATTATACTTCATATCAGGAACCAATAAAATAGTGTTGAGCATAAAACTAGTTTCATGTGTTTGAATATTAGAAGTTTTAGTTGAAGTTATGATTAGAGACTTACAGTTACCAACTTGCACCATCACCTTAACATGATCTTATGATATTGTTGCATTATTGTGAAGATATGGTTACTGATCAACCTAGTTTTTCTTCCTTAATCCATCGCAATAGTTGATGTTTTAAAGTATTCTGCAAATTTCTAATTAGTAATTTCCTTCTTTCATGATTATAAACCATAATATTTTCGGATATTCCATTCAAAATTCAATATAGAAATCAGAATTCAGAGAAAAGAAGAAAACATACCAGTATCATAATAATCAACTTCCAAGGATTTTTGAATCAATATTGTGAAACATAGATGATATGAAGTCTCTTTGAAAGTAAGAGTTGATTCAATTTGAGTAATCTAACCATTTTTCTGTAGAAATTGAACAACAAGAATCCACGACAATTCCCAAAAAAAATCTAGAAGCAATATCAAAGAATCTCTTAGGGAAATGGAGTCTTGTACTTACCTTGGGGAAAGAATCAAGCACCGAGGAAAAGAACAATGGTGATCTTAGCGAGAAAGGCATGATTCTAGAAGAATCCGAGAAAAGTCGAGATGGAGAAGTAGCGTAAAATCCAGTCTTTAATAGTCTCGTATGAAGCACTTGCGGTGGACTTTTACTATGTGATCGAGAGAGAGAACTAATATAAAGTAGTGAAAGTTTATTTTTACTTGAATTGATCAAGCGGCTGGTGTTATCATAGGAGTGTTTCAAGTCCAAGATCTGAGTTTATCTTGAAGATATGGTTACCAAACAATCTATTTTTTCTTCCTTAAGCTATCCTAATAGCTGTTGTTCGTATTTTGTAAAATCTTAATGCTTATTTCAGGACGATCTTTATTGAGTGAGCTTCATGAGGATAACAAACTATACCAATTTTTCTTAGGAAAATGACCTGGAATAACATCAAACAAGATCTTGAAAGGAGAATTAGAATTTAAAACTTCTAGTTAATGTCTATTTATGATACAGGTGTAAGAAAGCATCATACCACATCTCGTTTGGACAAGAAACATTCAATAAAATAGCATTACCTATTTCATGCCTATGTTTTTTTTTATCTAGGGCATTCTGTTAAGGGGTTTTAGGACATGATATTCTAACAAAAATATCACTTGACTCAAGCTACATGTTGAAAGACTTTTTTTGTACCACCAACTCGAAAAGCTTAACTAATATGTTGCATGTTTTATTAAAATGTGTAAAAGTTATACATCATTTGTCTTTTGCTGCAATGGATAAATCCAAAGAAATCTATTAAGATCATCTACAGAGACAACATAATACTTACTAGTAAAGCCGCATGTGCGATGCACTTGCCGTGCCATTATGCACATGGGTACCAAAAACAAAAAAAACCCAGCTTCACATCAAAAAAAAAAAAAAAAGCAGCTTCACATCAAAAAAAAAAGCAGCTTCATATGGGGTTCTCTTTCTGGTCCTTAAATTTTGTTTAAGGTAAGTTGTGCGCCGATTCCATGGAGACTTTTCCTTTTTCTTCCATTTCTTCTGTCCATCAGTTCCCCAGCTTGTCCAATAACTCTGCCACTCTGGGCTTCTTCATAGATCAGATTATTGACGTCCCTTAGTTGGAAGTACCCATCAACTGACGAAGTCGAGCTTGCTAAGAGACTTGGGGCATAAACAGAGATTCATCGTTACTAACATACTGAGAGAATCAAAAGAAACTCAAGGAAACAAATAGATTAACAAAAAGTTAATCCCATAATATGATATTGCTCAAATGATGAGAATAACAATATTATATTTATCCATTCAAGTACTGTAATGCATCTCTTCTGTTTTTCAAATATTTATATTTACAATTGACGATGAAGTTAGATGGAATTTTTGAGGTAGTATGAGCCATATTACCATGTTTGAAAGTAATTTTTCTTTCTGCGCTCATATTAGAAGCTTGTCTTTTAAGAATACTCAATTTCAAAGTGTGTCGTAAAACATGTTTGAACAACAATCAATCTTGAACTTAACTTGTGGCTCGGTCATACATACATAATCAGTTTTCATTAGTGAATATACCATTTATAAACTGCAGTTTACTATGAATACCCATACCACATAAACTGCCTATATTCTCATGTCATTAAGTGTACTCAAGTAACAACAAAGGTGCCAAACAACACAAAATTAGTCTCAACTCTTGTCTCAAAAATCAGCAACAAAGAACAAAACAATCAACTACTATAAGACTCAAATGAACCATATCAGAAGTAGCCACAAAGAAACTAACAATGCTTCTAGTAAGTAGTCTTATATCATCAACTCGAAAATACTAAAACTAAGTCAATTAACTTACAGCTCGAACATGGTATAAGTTTTAGCAAATTATCACTACAGGTCAGGTCCCAAACTTAAGCTTCTAAACATCTAGCTTACTAAGAGTACCAATATGAGAAACATCTTAATGCTCCGATGTCATAAGCACAAAAAAATCTAGCAATCCTCGTAGAAAATACCAAAACTACATAACGAAAATGCAAGATGACAAAATATTCAAAGAATCTCTAACCTAATCACCATCATGAAGGACTGTGTTGAACTAAAGATCCATTCCGGTTAATCAAGAGCTTTGGAAACCTAGCAAACAACAAAATAAACCCTTCAGAATCTAATTAAGAAAACTGAAAAACTGTTAACCAAATTATTGGTAAATTCAAAATGGATACATATTAAAGCACAATTGATCTGCAACGTTTGCTAAACAGCAGTATGAACATGAAATTTATCATCTAGAAATTCATTAACTACAATTGATCATAAAGAAAATAAATTTCAACATGCTCTAAGAATCAATGAAAATAAAATATCTATAGAAGTGAGTAAACCCTCACTTTGAGGAGATGGTAACATGCAACTTACGATGTAAAGAAGCTGCAAGGAGTAGCAGCTTCTCCAAACCTTTGTCGGGAAACCGAGGTTATGTTCATCTCGAACCAGCATGTTTCCATAGAAGTCAATTTCATGAAACATCTTACTTTAGATAACTTAGCTCGAATCCGTCTCTGACATCTTTAGATTAGCATGATCGAATAATGCTAGTACTAATATATGATCAATATGATAATAGACAATCACACACGACATAAAGATTACGTGGTTCACCTTTGTAGGATACATCCACGGCCAAAACCACCACGAGAATCTTCATTATCATAACAAGTTATTACATCGACAAACATCACATAATCAACTAGTTATGTAACCCAGTAGCGCTAAACGTTAGAAAGAACAAGACATATTACAAAGAGTTTACCTCTTCCTTTGTTCTTCTTCTTCTTCCATAAACCTCCACCACCATGGTTGCTTCGACTTTAGACAAGAACATGAAGAACATCATGAATTCTAGCTTCACCCATATAAATCCTAGAAACCCTATATTTCTCCCATACCCGTTCTCACCACAAGTCACTCTTCTCATATAGATTTTTTCCTATCACCAACCATTGTAGGACACAACGGTTGTGACCCGAACACTCCCATAAAGAGAGGATTCTCCAAGAGAATTAAACGAGAGACTGGATTTTCTACAATATAAGCCCTCTTATATAATAGACAAATCCTTGCTTCCCAAGTCTTCTAGAACTTCTAATAATGGTCTTCCACCTTAATTAAGAAACCCTAAACTTGGAAAACACTCTACCAAGCCGTCATACAAGTTTCTTAATCCAAGTAAAACTTGTAGAAATTCCAAACCCGAAAATGACCTTTAGCCACGGTTTTGACAACATTAGATCACCGTTTTCTGCTGCAAAACTGTTACCTAAAGTCCAATTTCAGCCATATAGTTTTGTATACGGAACAAAATCCCAACAATCACCAAAACCTTCGTCTTCACTCCAACAAAGCATGAATGTTTACCACCTCGTGGACATCATCACTAGCACGAATCAAAATTGTCTTGCACTTTGAGCTTGAACCACCACCTAAGCCGAATTTCTCTTTTGCACTTGCACCACCGGAATCGTTATTTGTCGATCTTCTAGCATCACCACAAACAACTTCTTTATATAATTTATACAAGTTTCTGCATGACCTGTATCAAACTACTTCGTCGCTATGATCACTCATTATTCCACCTTCTTAGAATACTTCTTCTTTGACACATGTCTAACACTTGACATTGTTTAAACTGAGCCATTCAAACAATTCCGGATGGATTTCACCTACTCTAAGAACCAACAATCTTGAGTCATCCTCCATGTAGACAAAACATGCTGCAATCTCCATATGTTGTGTATGAACGATTGTCACTTAGCACCACCATGATTCAAAACATTCTCCTGGAAATATTTGCAGACGCCAGTTGAATCCACGAACGATTTTCTCATAAAGAAAAAACACCTTCAACACGAATCATAGTCACATCAAGCAAAGTTGTCGAATCTTTTTTGATATCGTCCCATTATTTGTTCGGTCTTGATTTACTCATCATCTTCACGATCTATATCATTCCGCTACGAACCAAGATTTTCTTTTCTTTGAAACCTCTTGTTCGAATTACCGAATCCCTGGCATCTTTATCCACGCTCATCGCACCACTTTGTCGGGAAACCGAGGTTATGTTCATCTCGAACCGGCATGTTTCCATAGAAGTCAATTCCATGAAACATCCTACTTTAGATAACTTAGCTCGAATCCGTCTCTTACATCTTTAGATTAGCATGATCGAATAATACTAGCACGAATATATGATCAATATGATAATAGACAATCACACACGACAAAAAGATTACGTGGTTCACCTTTATAGGCTACATCCAAGGCCAAAACCACCCGAGAATCTTCATTATCATAACAAGTTATTACATCGACACACATCACATAATCAACTAGTTATGTAACCCAGTAGCCTAAACGTTAGAAACAACAAGACATATTACGAAGAGTTTACCTCTTCCTTTGTTCTTCTTCTTCCATAAACCTCCACCGCCATGGTTGCTTCGACTTTAGACAAGAACATGAAGAACATCATGAATTCTAGCTTCACCCATATGAACCCTAGAAACCCTAGATTTTTCCCATACCCGTTCTCACCACAAGTCATTCTTCTCACATATATTTTTGTCCATCACCAACCATTGTAAGACACAACGGTTGTGACCCGAACACTCCTATAAAGAGAGGGATTCTCCAAGAGAATTAACCAAGAGAATGTATTTTCTATTCACAATATAAGCTCTCTTATATAGTAGACAAATCCTTGCTTCCCAAGTCTTCTAGAACTTCTAAGAATGGTCTTCCGCCTTAATTAGGAAACCCTAAACTTGGAAACACTCTACCAAACCGTCATACAAGTTTCCTAACCCATGTAAAACTTGTAGACATTCCAAACCCGAAACTGACCTTTAGCCACGGTTTTGACAGCATTAGATCATTGTTTTCTGCTGCAAAACTGTTACCTAAAGTCCAATTTCAGCCATATAATTTTGTATACGGAACAAAACCCCAACAACCTTCATAGACAACACATATCCACTTGATCAAGTTAAGCAAATCTTTCCTCCTTGTTTGGGAGGTGAAGTCCTGCAATATAAATAATTAGAATCCACATCATGAAACTGGCATGTCTTTAAATGGTCCACAAAATTATATTTAAGACTATTTGGGTCCCATTCATGTGTAGAGATATCCCAGGCTAAGAAAACCAAACAAAAATATTAACGAAACTCAGTTTCTTTCAAAAAAATTAAAACTAACCATCAAGCATTTCAACAGCTTCCAAGCTTCATCTGGATATTTATATTGAACGAAGGAAAACGCACACGAATACCCAATCCTAATTCACAAAACCCATACACAATTCGAAATAAAATTGAGAATATAGCTTAAAGGGTTTAAAGATTATGCTGCTTAGTTTTGCTGTCTAGTATATTTGTACGTGATCGTTCAGCCTACAGATTAATGGGCAATACTTTTTTTTGTCAAGATTAAGAAGATCCTCTACAACCTGGCATGGGTGATAAGCAAGCACTTACTTGATGTGTTGGATTAATTGAACTTGCTGCTGCTACTCTTGGTAATTAGTTATTGTTTTCTGCAATTCCATGTGGAAACTTATCAGTGACAATTTATCAAACAGTTTAGCTTCCATTAACAACGTAAACATCATCAAATATAATATCATGATTAAATCATAAAACTATCAATTAGCATATGTAAATGTTGTCACTTATCAAGTATCTTACTAATGCAATTAGAAAATCAGTAAAATCAAATTCAACATGAAATCAGTAATGTCATATTTGAAAGTATTTAGTTTGAGGAGAATACTTACCTGCAGGTTTGACGGAGATTGTAATTGGGGGAAGATTGGAATTTGGGAATTTGAGTTCCAAATTCTAGTCGGGATTTGCGGTTTGTGGATTTGAGTTACCCATCAAGATTACTGAAATTGTATTTGGGGAAATAGGTTTTATTGTGAATTTGGATTTGAGAATGCTTATTACTGAATTTGTGATTACTGAAACTATATCATCACCATCAACTCCATCACAAAAAAAAAAAAAAAAAAAAAAATCTGTAGATGAAGAATAAAGATCGATAACAGATTATCTTCAAAACCCCAAAGTTGGGAATCTAAATCATATGAATCTAACTAAACTAAAACTCTAATCGAATCGACACCCTAATTTTTTAACGAAATCTGAACCCCTAATTTGTGAATTAAATCAGATGAAAAAAATATGTTTATACCTAGATTGAAACAATCTCATCGATGTTCTTTTTAGAACGAAGAAGAAAGAATGAAATGAAAGCCGTTGTTCTAATTGTACCCTTGAGAATTATGAAATTTATGTAGAATACCAAGTATGCATGATTTTAGATGAAGGTTAATTAAGTCTTTTCCGGAGGCGTCCGCACCAAATTTAGGGTCGTACGAAAAGTACCGCTTTTCTCTATTACAGTAAGATAACACATTCAAATAGGGAATAGGGTCCCCCACAACACAATGAACCAAAGAAAGTGACAAGGAGAAGCCAAATAAAATTGTTTTCGTAATGAAGCTTTTGAACATTTTGTTTAATTTTATGTCGTATTCTATCATGCTAAACTTGAGTAGAAGCATATAAAGCTATAGAAAAGGAATATTGAGTATTAGGTAAAGCCAAGAAATGTTATATAGCTTTACCTAATACTTCTATAGAATACAAGCTATAGAAAAGGATAATGCTCGTGGAAAAGCGGTCAGTAACTTGTATCTTATATAACATTTCAGATTCAGATTCAGCTTCTTCTTCTTCTTCTCTTCCTTAATCTGCTTCATCTTCTTCTATAGCTTTTTAAAAATTGGGGTTTTTCTATCACTTTTTAAAAATTTGGGGGTTTTTGTATCAATTTTGTTTAAGATGGAGTTTTAATTGATCCCAACATTTGAATGGGGTTTTTGTACCACAAGTTTGGTCACCTTGGATTTTTATGACTAGTTCTGTTTATTAAAAGGTCTTTTGTTTTACCGAAAAGCTTTTGCAATCTTAGAATGTCGTTTCTGCAACAATGACAGATTGGTGAGTCTAGAAAAAACGAAAACCAAAAATGGTTAAGAAATTCACCCTCGTTTCTAACCTGTTTTAATGTTGGTAGTTCGTTTGTGCAAAGCTGGAGCTCAATGCTTGCAACTGAAAAATACCTGTTTCCCAACCACATCAACATATAACATATTGTCTACTTTTCTGCAAGACATATAAAACAAACCCAGTGATTAACAACAACAACCAAGCTTTTGGTCCCAAACAAGCTGGGGTAGGCTAGAAATGAAACCCATGTCCAAGTTACCAAATCCAGAAACAGAGAAATAAAAAGAATAGTAAGGCTACGAATAATCCAGATACTAACTATACTAATAAATCCTAGGGGCCAAAGTTCTAGACTCTATGTCCTTGATCCCGGGTAGCCAAACATAATCCTATCCTAGCCTCCAATACTGCTCCTAAACAAAACTTAATCATGGATCACGGTTCTGGTATGTGGATCGCTAACTTCTACGCTTTTCTGTCAGAAGGCAGCTCTTTGGACACACACCATTCCATGTTAAGTCTCTTTTCGCTGCTTCTTCCCAGTGATTAGCAATCTGAAAGAAATTAAAGGGCAGAAGTATACTGTAAATCTTATGCAAGTACTCAATTTCTTACCTTTGCAACTTTAAGCACAAATTTGCCAAGACTCTGATAACTCATCCACAATTACGTACTTCACGATCCTCTAACTAAGAATTGCCTGTCAGACCTTCAATCTGGCAACAGTACTTGATTCAGCAAATGATACAAAACTGATCAAAGAAAATTTATGTATATATTTTATACCCATTCGACTGTTTTCAGCAAAAAAAGGAGCAGGAGGTACCTGATAACTAGCTCCATTGTGAAGGATATTATAAGCTACAGAACTATTAACGAATTCCTCGAAGGGCATAACAAAATCTTTCATGTCATATGGATTGTTTGTTTCTTTAATCTCCCGAAAATTCCCATGTTTTCTGCCATTTCTCTGCAAAATAAGTTGAACACTGGAAATTATTATTGATCACAATCCATACACACGTTGAACTTCAAGAGGAGACAAGAAAGCATTTAATCACCAACAAGAAAACATGTATCTTTAGGACAACAGAACCTTATATCAATGGAGGGGAGAAGAATAAGCAAGAGAAAAGACAGTAAAGAAAAAGTTGGATGTTTAATCTGATACCATCAACAAACTAGATACAGTGTCAAGGCATACCCGGGCAAAAAGGTCCTCCCCCATCCAAAGAACCAAATGTTTCCATGGCCATATGTTCAATGTACTTGCACCAATATTTCCTGAACGTTCTTTATTACTCATCTGAATTGCGGAAGTTAAAATTTGGATGAACTAAAAACCTCGCTGCAACCTCCACTGAAAACTCAGAAGTGCTAAAAACACGATCAATTGGATTTCTTAATATTGGGACCACAGAGGTTCTCTCTTTTGGCAACTTGGACATGGTACAATAGTCATCATGGGTAACCAACAATCTGCAATCTGGTTTTCTAAATGCAAGACCAAATAGTAACTTTTGAATGTTAGTTTATAATTCAAACTTGTAACTGGCTTGCACTTTAAAGTGTCAAAAAACTAAAACCTTCTGAGACAGTAAATGTTGATACTTCACATTATTGCTTCAGACATCATGATGCGGCTTTGCATTTATACCTCATGTATAGATTTATTGTTCAATGTCATAGGAAAATAGTAGACCAACATGAGTTCAGGAAGTATGATGGTAGGTACATGTATCATGAGAAAGTAATAACTACTTCCATGCAAGGTGACTCAATGGTATCTGTTTCAGTGGAATCCTATGAAAACAACGGAAGTCAAGAAAAGAGTATTTCTACAACAAACTGAGAGAATCAAGAGGTTAGTAACTACCTGGGATCGAAGTGCAACTTGTCATAAGAACGAGGGCATTCTAGGTAAACTAGTGTACAGTTTTCTCAATGAGAAAACAAAACAAGAGTACTATTCTGAGAAACGCTCAAAGGAACTTGCCAGTAGTAATATGTGCGTCCTCCTGTCCTGGGAATGTGGAGCAAGTCTTGCAAAGTATGTTTATCTTTAACTTTTACATCCAGCGAAGAGGCTGCCCATTTCTTAACGATGTTTTCACACTCTGTGTAAAATTCCTCGTCAGGAACTGCATGTACTGATGATGCACACACTGCAAAACATTGGAAAGCTCAGTCTCCTATGTTGATGCCAAAATAAGAACGAGAAATATCACTCTTAATATAGAGATAACAAAGTTATGAACATTCCAATATGAAAGGTAACATAGAATTTCGCACACACTGCATAAGAGATCAGTTTCAAAACAAAATAGACTCGTTATATGAGCATTTCCATCTGAGCAAAACGATGTTTTGAATGAGCTGGCCAGTTCATCAAAGATTTTCATGCATGAAAAGTAACATAGAATTTTTGCATTCAAAACTATATAATCCAACTCATTTGCATCCCAAATTCCAATTTTTTTTTAAACGTGACACGCATTCAGAATCAATTTCCTTTAGAATTAGAATTAGTACACGAGCACATCGATAAGAGAATGCAGCTGAGGAACAAGGTATTACCGACATTGGTAAAATTTCACACTTATAAGCAACAACCAACAGACATCCATAGAAACTGGTTGGTTACTGCAATGGTTTCCCTTGTATCGCACAATCTGATGGTAAATATAAAGCTGTTTACACAGTCTTGCAAGTATACAGGGCTGAGACTATGCATATCACCTGCACACCCATTGTTAACCAATATATGAACAGTGCCCGCACCATTTGTCACGGATTTGGATTTGATTCCTTAGCAAATGAGTACAAATTGGTAAGTGTGTTTCGTACCTCTCAAAAGGAGCTTAACTTCATTGTATTTACATTGGGAACTAAATCATGGAGAGATGTCACTGCTGCAAGCACTCCAATATCAGTTCATGGTCTTCCTATTACGAGGGTAAGAGCAGCCACTGGTAAAGATAAACAAGCCATATTTTGCAGTAATACTGGTGGTGGATGTTTCGTTTGGAAGATATTAGTAACTGTGGCAGGAGGAGGCGCTAACAATGATAACAATAATGAGATGGAGATGTTGTTATTGTTCAATCTGCATGATGAGAAGTTTCGGTTCATTCGAGTACTCCAAAGTAAAGGTACAGCAACTGGCGAGGAGCAGAAGCAGTTACTTGTTGATTATCCCCATCTCCTAGAGTTCAAAGGGTATCCTTGTATTGCACGTGTAGAGAAATCATCAGGGAATAATGGAAGTGATTGTTATAATCCTCTTCGTCATGATCGTCGTGCTGGCAGTGGTACTTGCTGCTGCTGTTGTAAAATTCATATGTACGTGTTCAAGAATGAAGTGAAGCAAGTATGGGTTAAGGAAGAGAGTTTCAATGTTTGTGTGAAACCTTCTTTTCACCCTGACGCCTGGTCTTATATTCTAAAAATGCTCCAGATCCTTGCTGTTTTTGTTTCGGCAGTACTACTACACCTCCTACTCGTATCTTCAGTTCCTCTGATCAGATCTTTCTGTACTGGTTCGATGTGAGATATCTTCATGTTTTTGACCTGCGTTCCGAAAAATTACTGCTTGCATCCCCTTGTATTGGTTTTGATGATGGTCTATTTAAAACTAAGATGAAAGAACCCTCGCACACCTCTGATGCTGGTGGTGATGATAATATTTATTGCTCGAGTATGGATTATCAGCTGCACTACCAGGGGGAGAACTTCCTTTCTCTGCAACCCTTCATACCTGAAGGAGTGGGAAATGATGATATTCTGCTTTTGAGGAATTAGATTCGAAGAGAAGAACCCATCCATATTCAGCTTACATATCTCAACCAAATAGGAGCTGAATTCCAGAACAGCTTACTTTAGACAAGACTACCAGTATGGTGGCGGTCTATCCTGGGTTTTTATCCGTTGATATACTGCTTAAAAACTACAATTCCATTTTCATTTTACTCAATGATTTTTAGATACGTTTCATTTTTCCCTAGAACTTATACAATGTCAACTGGGCACCGAAGTTGCTAACATATATTCAAACAATATGTTCTGTGAGAAACATTTGCAAAAGCTCCTAAAGTTCCAATAATAAGGAAAATATCAAAAGTTTTGTTTTTACCATCGCGTTTTTAGGGGCCACTCAAAAGGATTTAGGTGCCATCAATTTATACCCATCCAAAGACTCTAGTTAAGGGGTATCCTATATGATATTGAAGTTACATAAATGCCCTTCTGATAAAACCGTATAAAAACTAAATCAAAAAAAATTCTACTCATTTCAACTCTTCTTCTTCCAGTTTCATATCTTCCGATTGTGGAAGAAAAAAAACTTTCCCTCGTTCAACCGAAACATCGCCGCGAATCGTAAAATCAAAACATCGTCGATTCGTTTATAAAACAATGGATAAGGGAAATGAAACTCACAGACCTAGAACCAAAAATGTTGCTCGGGGTATCGATCCAAAGATTGGGATTTTAGCAAGAAATAAAGAAATTCTTGCTGCAAATGAAGAAGAACGCGAAGAACAAGTACCCGACAATGTAGTCGGTGGTGGCGATTTCGATAGTCAAACACTTCGTCAACTTCAAATGGCCCCAATTAGGTAAGAATCTATCATTTTTGGTGTTTATTTCGCTTTAATTCGACGAATCGAGAAAATTTTTTTTTAGGGTTTTCGGTTTTTTATCCAGATTCGGGCGATATTCATGCCTATTTACTTTCGAATGTAGTCGTGTTCTTCGTTTCTCAAGAACATCGACAGTATTCGGGAGATATATTTGTTGGTTATCTGCCGAATATTGTTGGCCATATCTTCCTG
Organism: Papaver somniferum; assembly: GCF_003573695.1. Taxonomy (NCBI): domain Eukaryota; kingdom Viridiplantae; phylum Streptophyta; class Magnoliopsida; order Ranunculales; family Papaveraceae; genus Papaver; species Papaver somniferum. The sequence goes on along the minus strand of NC_039368.1, from coordinate 73,398,891 downwards.
GATACAAACTGGTAATAATCGGTAGTTTGATGAATTTTTTGGCTTCCGAATATATTTAAGTAGACACACAGTATTCGGAAGTACACTCACTACCGAATGTGCCACGTACATTGAATGTGCCAAGTACATTGCAAGTTTTGGGCTTCCGGAAACACTACCGCTATTGCATGCATTAAGGCTTGATCGTTATCCGTTACAATAACCCTTGGAAAATTATCACCGTTATAAATGGACCTCAACGTCTCCAACATCCAAATGAAACTCACATTGTTCTCATGATCCATTAAACCCCATGCAATCGTAAACGTGTTTTTGTCCGAAGTATGGAAAGCAATGTTCAACAACGGCATGTTATACTTGTTTGTCTTATAAGTAGCATCTATCAACAAAATTTGATGAAAGCATTGAGCCAATTGGATCATTTCGGGATGTGCCAAGAAAATACGAACCACTATACCATCCTTTTCTTCCCTTCTCAAGGTGTAGCCGTGTAACTCCGCTAACCACTCCGATTGTTGCATGACCGTTCTACCATCCCATTCAGTCCTTTTGATCATAGCTAGGGCCGACTTAATTGTAGACAAAGAAGACAAGTTGTCGGGGTCGTCCGCCTTTATTTTACTTAAGATCGCACTCGCTTTTTGGATCCGCATAGACCTCACCGTCTGCATTTGATGTGGTTTTAACTTGGCAACCATTACATGTCAAATTAAATCCAACGGATCATCATGGTTGTGACAACCGTTATCAACTTTATACATTTTATACTCTTTACCTTTAATACCATCGGGCTTATAGAAGACAATCTTAAATGGGCATCCTATCTTCTTGGTATTGCTTCGGTATTTCCTATTCGTCTTCAGTACGTACTTACTATTCTTTCCCTCGTGACTCTTTCGCGTCCCACCTTGCTCGCAAATCATTTCAAATCGAGTGTCACTAACATGATTATTTTGAACTACCACGCACATGTTATCTTTTGCCTTGTTCATAAGCCATTCCTTTGCCTCCTTCTTACTTCCAAATGTCTAAACGTGCATAAAACAAAACAAATAAGCATAACCATTTAACATATAAATTTTGAAAAAAAAAAGTAGTAATGAGTATACCAAATCGTTTGCATAGCATAGGGAAGTGTCGGGCCTCAAATAGAAATCATCAACAAACTCTTCAATGGCCTGCATATGAAAGCAACAAATTATTATACAATAATCGGAGGTTATTAAATAAGTCAAACTGCCGAATATACTATATTCGGAATCCTATCGGTTACCCAAAACACCCGATTTATACAAATGAATGTACACAGTTTACTGAGTGCAAAATATGATATAATGGGAAGCTAAAATATATAGTAAAACAGCCGAATATAAATAACTGGGAGATAACTTTAATCGATAAACATCCGATTTTCAAGTTTTCGAAAATTTTATTTTGAGGCCACTGTTATATTCGGCAGTCAAATAATGTTAAACTATTACCGATTGTAAAGGATAAGAATACTGAGTTTTGAAATTTTTTGGGGAATTCGTTTTTGGGGCCATTCGGGGGTAAATAACTCTACATAACTACCGAATGAAGATTTTTTTGGAAAACCAGTTTGGGGTTTTTTCTCATATTCGGCAGTAAACTACTATCTTGGAACTACCGAATATACATATTTGGTACTCAGTGTGTTATATTCGTAAGTTTATTCGAGAAATTATCTACCGAATCTGGATAGTTCATGGCATTCAATGCATGCAATAATCGGTTTTTCTTGTTTACAAAAGCACACAAACGCATGCAAATCGAGTATTTGAGTTTCTTAACACAATACCTGTGTTTTACATGCATCGTTAGCTTCAATATCAGCGATTCTCCATTTTCTTCCATGAAAGGGTCGTCTAGGTTTTCCTCTCCACAAAAGTTTGGATCATTCAACATATACCCCAAATCGTCTTCTCTAAACGGTCGTGAACCCTCAACATTTTGTTCTTAGCCATGATTCTCACCTTCTTCTTCATATCCATCCATTTTTGTAGTGATAAAATGGGTTTTCCCTTTTTTCCTTCACACTCTTCTCTATAACTCTAACAACTCAAAAATGAAAAAGAAATGGAAAAAATAAAACAGAGATCATTCTAATATTGCACCGACTACAATCAGAAGTCTGGGTAATATTTTGGCTTCCGATTACAATCGGAGGATAACAATGTTATCATATCCTCCGAATATATAAGGGTAATTTCGCCATTACGAATTACGCGAGATAAGGGCTGGCTACATTTTCCCTTTGGATGACCTTTTTTGTTTTATTATTGGCCCCTAAATCCTTTTGAGGGCCCCTAAAAACGTTCACTTTTTTACTTCTAAGTTGAACAAATATAAAAACAAAATTTTTGATCCCTTTAACAATCCTTGTGAGTGGCCTTCAATTTCTCTCTAATTACAAAGTTTGCTTTATATGAAACAATTCCCATGTTTTTTTTCACTTGTAGCTTCAGTGTCTGGTTAACAACGCGGAGAACCAATGCCCGGAATGGATTCATGATAGAATTCATATCCAGTCAAGCTCCACTTTGTGTAGAGAACTGGGGTAGCCTACCAAGTGGAAGAATATGATCCTTCAAAAGCTCGTACTCTTCACTACTTATCTGGGCACCATCCAGAACCTTGTGTGTTAACATTCTTGTACCTGTCATATGTGATGAGAGTCCTGGAATTTGACATACCGAGAGAGCATCCACAAATAAAAGAACAATCAGATGCCACTGGTTCATTCTGAAGGACGGAAGCGCATCGATGAACGACATGGTCTCTATCAAGCGGGACATTCCTTGCTCCAGGAAGGATACTGGAGTCGGCAGCCTTAAATCCATAACAAGTCCTGGCAGTGCTCGGGAAAGACAACCAGACAGAGTGTGCTTGATTTCAGAAGAGCGCCCATCACTCAAGACAATTTTGTAAGGATATGATCTCCCATTAACAGATAAAAACTCTTCTTGGGAATCTTCGTCACGCCCATATATATAAGCCAGAGAAGAAGATGTTACCCATCCAAAAAGTGCCATATACATTGTCGCAAATGGTGATAAACTTAAGTTAAAGCCCTCGGGTGGAGGTTCAAACCATGAGTTCTCAGGATCAAACAGCTCAAGATTGAAAACACCAGGCTTTGTTGGCCATTTGAGAGGCGCTGATTCTGGCTCGAGGCCATTCTCAACCATCTCGGTGTCTCCTCCATACATGTGCTGTGGCAAGATAATGATCCCAGCTTCAGATACAGCATGACTGGCATCAGATTCACCACAAGCCACAATTACAGCTGCTTGTTTCAAAGCATTTGCACATGCCTCTGCTGATGCTAAACGTACGGAACTGTCCATATCCTCCACTGTCTGACTACCTGAGCTTTCAGCACTACCTTGCGAGTCACCCATCTCTTGAACATCACAAAGGTTTCCATGGCTCTCATTACCAGTATCAGTTTCTTTTTCATCAGCCCATGTAACATTGCGAGTCAATTTTTTTGAACCCGAAGACTTCAAGGAGGATTTCAATGCAGTTTCTTGTAACAGAGCATCTATTCCAGCACACAGCTCTTCTTCTTCTAAATCAGTAACATTCACATCTGAACCACTTTTGGACGCATAGTAAGATACTTCAGGAATTTCATCCTGACTTTTGACAATTGAATTGTTCAATTTTACTTTTGACTCCTCTAACATTGTTTTAGAACTCCGCTTAAGAGCAGAAGGCCGTTTAGGAATGCCAAGTTGATCCCCCATGCTAATACTACTCGTAAATTCCATCTCATTCACTGCCTTGCCTTTCCCTTTCTTTTGCGTAGCACTTTTAGCCTTCAACCCTCCCCCTTTCTCTGGAAGCTTCAAAGATGAGTCACTTTTGGGAACATACCCTTCAATTGCATTTGATGGACCACCAACCCAACCATCTGACGGCACCCCTTCCCCAACCTTGGCATCCAATTTTTCCTGAATCCTTAACTCAGACAATCCCAAATCACCCTTCTTCTTCCCCAAACCCTCTTCTTCCAAACTCAAATCCTCAAACAACTTCAAAACCTCATTAAACTTTGATGAATTCACTACTGGGCATCTCTCATCTTGCAAACTACCCCCAAAAGCTAAACTATTAACAACACATTCAGAAGAACAGTACATATACGTCTCTTGTAAGTCATAAACCTTATGCTCTTTCAACGAAATTCGATACCGCCCTTTCCTAGGCCGCTCTAATGGTAACGAATTCTTACAAAGAGGATAACCACATACATTGGAAATCGACCTTTCAGTCACCACATCTTCATAATCCTTTTTAGAAATCAAAGACCCAGCTGCAAACAGTTTGTTCTCATCGTTTATACCCTCAAGAAGTGCAAGCTGTAGCTTGTGTACAGCATTATTTGTAAAAGCTAATTCAGCTTTAGCCATTGTAGAAGAAAAACCTCCAAACTTAACTTGTACCCAGTTCAAACCTAGATTAAAAAAAATCAAAAAAAAAAAATCAACTGTTAATGTAAACAGTGAAGATGTAATGATTGATAATGAACAAACTAACAAATCAAGAATTCAATCAACAGTGATAGAAAAACCCTAAAATTGAAGTTGAAAACAAATTACATAAGAAAAATCAAGAACATGAGAAGTGGGATATGGTGATACTTGCCTGATAAAAGAAGAATGAATGATTATACGCGGAGTAAATTTAACTTGGGGTTCGTTCTTCTCTTCTCAATTCGATTTCAATCGGAGTCTCTGACTGTCAACTAGAAACTCAGGAAGGGAAAGAATGAAGGAACTGAGTTGATGATTTTATAGACCAGGAGGAGTTTAGAGAACTCAAAGGACTAAATAACCCTTAAGCAAAACCTATATTCACAATTTTACCCTTTACAAAGGGTTTTAAGTTTGTTTCAAGTGAAAGTTTGTTAGGCTTTTTAATAAAGTAACCACCTTTTTGAACCATATTTAAGAAACTGGCCGTTTTTTTGAATTTTTATATAAACTGGCCGATATTGACATTTTCTATCCCGTTTTTTTTTCAAAAAACGGATTTAGGTAGTTAACTGGCTATGTGGCAGTTAACCTGCTAGGTAAAAGACGATTTAACCCTCGTCTGAGTTCGTAACCAAACCAGTATCGAGTCAACTCGGTGACTCATTGCAACAGTCGGATTTGTAACGGTTGGATTTGTAACGGTCAGATTCAGCTTCATTCATATAAATTAGGCCCTGCAGAGAAGAACCATAGTATTTGTCATACTCAACAGATCAAAAAAATAAAAATAAATAAGACATGAGCCAAAATGAAGTAAACTCTCCAGGCAGCAGTAGCAGCAGCAAGGTAAGATTAAGATTAAAACAACCCCTAAATTCATGTTCTATCTGTGCACAGGGAATTCATGATCCAAAGGTATGTCCTTGGATTTATTCCAGGTGCAAATATATACCATGTAATGGTATAAGGCAACTATTGTGTTCAAAAGCAAAAGAAACAAACGAAAAAATGTTTTTGAAGTGTTCAATTCCAACCTGTCAGTACTCTGAATGGTTTGACGATGCCATCGATCCTGTCAAATGCAAGATGGTGAAATTACCAGTAGAGAATGGTTGTTACGCTTGCGGAGAATCTGGTCATTGCTTCAAAAATTGCCCACTGCAAAATCAAACCTGCAACAAAGATCACTGCAAATCAAAGATGGAGATGAAATTTTGCAAGAATGAACACAACAAGAACATAGCATACCTCACTTGTACAGATTGTGACGGTTTTAAATGGGTATCAGATGAAGTCTTCATTGCTGCAAAAAACAGAATTATGCATTCAAGTTTACAACTTAATGCTATATGTAAGGAACTCAACAATCTGAAAATGTAACTTGCAAATGTACTAATAAACAACCTGCCACTTTTGATGCAGCATTAATTCAAGTCTACAAAAGAAAAAAATATTGTCTTCTTAAACACAAAAAATCAGAAGAGGGATCTCAAATCATTTCTTCTTAGCCTTTCCATTTCCCCTTCCCTTTCCTTGTTTTATATTCTGAGATACAGATCCAATGTCAACACCATAGTCAGTCACAAATTCCAACATTTTCTTAATCAATATAACAGCAGTAGGAACCAAATTACCATCTACCCATGATGCAGACTCAGTCCTCCTATTGTACCATGTACCCATCACTAAGTTAGCATACATTATTCCTATCATTATAATTGGTTTATTTCTCATCTTGTTGATCATATTGTTAAAAGACTCTGAAAAATTGTTGTTCATATGTTCACAACAGTGAATAGGGTTAAAAAAGGCCCTGGACCATGTAGCAGGATCTTCTCTACTGAGATAAGCACCAGCTGCAGCACTCTGTTTCACAATATTGTCAAAATATTCCTGCACAGCTAATCAAAAACTCGCTTAACTTGACTGTCAAACAGTGCATAAAACCAATAACAAAGAACTGTTGTGAACCGTCAAACCTGAAAATGCTTTTCTTTGTATGCTTTTGCTGCATTCCATAAAGAACTGTATAATTCAAGACCCTTGTAATCCTTCTTGAAATTTTTGTATAAATGTCTGCATTTTAACACATTGCAATTAACATAAGGCCTTTATCTGATCTGACAAACAAAAGAAACAACAAAACAAAGTTAGACAAGAAAGTTACCTCCAACAGTATCTGTGGTGATGGCCAGGGAACACTATACCAACAGCTTCCAATAAACCTTTTTGCCTATCTGAAATGAAAGCCACTTTCACTGGATGTGCTAATATTGCATCCTTCAAATGCTTCAAAAAAAATGATCCAATTTTCCTTTGTTTCAGCTCTGCATACCATAATTCCTAACATTACTAACCCATTCTGTCCATCAAGTGCAGTTGCAGCCATCAATACTCCCAAAAATTATCAAAATCATCATTGTTTAACAATGGCAGTGGCAGACATTCTTCCTTAAACCAATATAAATTAAACTTCTCTTTAACATCCATAGACAAACCCTTATACACCATATACTTAAGTGTCATCAACTCTGTTTCATCTCTATGGCAATCAGGAAATACCAAAGTCTCATTCTTTGGCTCCGCATATACACTGATATTCCTAAATTTGAACTGACTGCAACACAAATGAAACAAAATCAGATATAAACCTATGAAAACCCAATGGAAACCTAATTAAGCAATATTAATTAAAATCAAACACCCAATCACGAAAATTAAACCCCAATTAAACAATAAAAATTTGGTTTCAAATAAACCCTAATTATAAAGGAAAAAAAAAACAGAAACCCTAAAAATCAATCGATCAATTAAATCAATTAACTATCAATACAATGATTTTCATCATATATTAAGTCACGGGTTTCGTTAATCTTACCTTGATTCAGACAGTTTCAATCCCGGTTTGTACCTCATCTTCACTGTATCACCACTATCTCTGAATCCCTAAATATGTAGAACTTTTCTTCCAAATACACTCTGGTCTTTCACTAACATCTATGTCTTCAACAAAAACAACTTCAATAACATCAGTTTTCTTTTTCTTTTCAAACAGCTTCAATGCCTAACCCTAGTTTCAGAACTGGGAGAAGAGAACGAGGGAGAAGAGAGGACGAAATAGAAAGTGTGGTGAGAGATTACACCACACACGTCTTTAAATGGGAAAGGGAACAGTCGTAAATTCTCGTACCGAGTTTGACTTATTCAACGCAGCTGACCGATCTGGTGGGCCCAGGTGTCAACTCTAACGGAAAGGCCAGTTTCTAAAAGAATTTAAAAGCTTGGCCGGTTTATTAATTATATGGTTTGAAGCAGGACACTTTATTAATTTTCCCAAGTTTGTTTAAAAATGTATGATGTGGTCATTATTTGGCAAAAAAAAAAAAAAAATAGGAAAGAAGAAGAAGAAACAGAAAATTCTCACGTGTAAGTTTAGTAGTAGGGCCACCCGTTTGATAGAAATTTTTTCATCCTTTGGTTTAAAATTTAAAGCGGTGGTGCTATTCACAGCACAAAAACACCACACTACTCACAGCTCAGGGCATCTAAACCCCACATCTCTAAAATGGTGAACCTTTTTATCCAGCGGTGGGTCCTGGCTGAAAGTCATGAACCAATACTCTTGCAACACCTAGCGTTTGAGCTGTGAATAGAGCTCTAAGTGGAGCTTTGAATAGCATTTCCGAATTTAAAGTACCCAAGTTAAATTGTTTTTGACTCTAATTTATCTTGACCTTTTATTTCCCCTATTTAACTCGTCGAGTCCTTTCCCTCTGATTTAATTTCTTAATGGTTAGTTGGGTCGAATTTCTATCTTCTCTGCTAGGGGTTCTCCATGTTCTTTACCTTTCTATGTTTTATTCTTAGTTCTCCAAATCTTTTGTACCGAAGGTTTTTAGGGTTTATCTGCTTTTGTTCAATTTGATTATCATGTTTCAATTTATGTAATTATGATAGAATTACAACTAGTCAATGGAGCCATGATCCTTTTCTCAAATACAAATTGAATTTAGATCAAAAAACATTTTTAGGAAGCTATTTCAACCGGTTTCTATGTATAATCTAAGGAAAAATCAACTTGGATCTTCGTTCACCCCTCCCCCTTTCTTTGAAGACTGGTTTGGTCTACCCCTCCCCTAATTCTCTGGATTGATCTGTTTATACTGCTACTCTATCTGAACAAAACCAAGGAATCCAGGTACACAGGTTTCTGAAAACTCTCTCTAAATCTCCTGTTGCCTTTATTACTAATCTAATCTTTTAAGTTATTCATACACATTCCTATGCACTTTATATATCCTGCACATTTATGTGGACTGAGATTGTATTTAGACTCAGGTTATGTGATTATTTTATGTGCCTTATTCTTGTGGAATTTTTCTATTTTTCTTTTGTTCCTCTTGGCCATGAAAATTCTAGCATGGAACACACAAGGGTGTGGTCAGAAAAAAAACTCAACAACATCTACATTCTTTGCTTGACTTTGAAAAACCTGACATTCTTTTTTATCTGAAACCAAGTCCCAGAGGAGCTTGATGAAAAAGATTCTTAATCATTTCCCAAACACTCACAATGTAGACCCAGATGGAATAGCTGGTGGTCTGGCAATTGCTTGGGTGGATGGTTTTCATTTTGAAGTGGTTCAATGGAACCTTAACATGATTAATATCATTGTTAAAAATAATTTCAATGCTAAAGAATTGCTCTTAACATGTTTTTATGGTGCACCTAAACATGATAATAAGTTAGAAATTATGGGTTATCTAGAGGGCATAACACAGAGAGTAAACTTAAATGAAATCCCATGGCTTGTAATAGGTGATCTTAACATAATTTTAAATAGTGAAGAGAAACAAGGAGGTCTTCCTTTTGATAGGAAAAAAGTAGAGCCAATATTAAACTCAATCCAGAGAATAAGTTTAGAAGACTTAGGTTTCACTGGAAATATCTTCACTTGGAATAATAAAAGGGAAGGAATTGCTAATATAAAACAAAGGTTAGATAGGGCTCTAGCGAATGCAGAATGGAATGAAGAATTCCAACAAGCATCTTTGAAAATTTGGTAGCAATTGGCTCAGATCATGGGCCAATTTGTCTTACTTTAAACCCTTCGCACTCTCATTTACTTACAACTTTCAAGTTCTACGACACTTGGCTCAAAGATGTATCATGTATTGAGGTTATAAAAAAGTCTTGGATTACTAACACCAATAGACCAGTCATGGACCTTATTGAGAACATATCAAATGCAAGTATTAATCTTAACAAATGGAAAAAGGAAGTCTTTGGCAAACCTAATAAAAAGATTAAGGGTCTTCTCAGAACCACAGAAACTCTAGAAGCTAAACCAAATACGCATAACACAAAATATCTAATAAACAAAAAAATAATAGAACTGGAAGCCTTATATGATACACAGGAAAAAATTGCAAACCAACAGTCTAGAAACAACACCATAGCTTTAGGTGAAAGAAATACCAAATTTTTTCACATTCAAACCTTAAAGAGGAGAAAAAGAAATCACATTGATTGTATACAAGACAGGAATAATAAGGTAGTATCATCAAGAGAAGAAATTAATGAGGTCCTAACTTCTTGCTTCTTTGAGCTTTTCACTGAATCCTCTAGTGACACTGAAGAAGACATATTCACACACATTAAGAGCACAATTTCACAAGAACAAAATTCTTTTCTAAATGAAATTCCTTTTTCTGAAGAGATTTGGTTAGTAGTGAAAAAGCTTAAATCCAACAAAGCACCGGGGCCGGATGGATTCCCGGTGAGCTTTTTCAAACAAAATTGGGATATTGTAGGTCCTCAGTTAGTAGCAGTATTGCAAGACTTTTTCAAAAACAAAAAGTTTGACAACAACCTTAACAAAACTTTTTTATTTCTTATTCCCAAAACAAAAAATCCTAAGTCGCCTTCAGAGTACAGACATATTGGACTGTGTAACACTCCATACAAAATAATAGAAAAACTAATGGCTAAGCGATTTAAAAAATCTTTAGAAAACATAATATCACCTCTACAATCGGCTTTCCTATCCTCTAGGCAGATTTCAAACAACATCATTGTTGCACATGAAATTGTTCATTCCATGAACAAAAGAGCAAAAAGAAAATTGGTAACATTGGTCTAAAGATTGACATGTCCAAGGCCTTTGATAGGGTGAATTGTAACATTCTTCTAAAATCCTTAAAATCTTTTGGTTTCTCGGAAGATTGGTGCACCTTAATTCACCAATGCATCTCAACAACCTCAATAGTTGTTTTACTGAATGGGAACCCTTGTGATGAGTTTAAACCCACTAGGGGTATAAGACAAGGGGATCCTTTGTCCCCTTATCTTTAAATCTTATGTATGGAAGTTTTTTCTAGATTGCTAAGTCACTTAGAAGTACAAAAGAAGGTACAGGGAATCAAACTAACACCAAAAGCAACACCAATATCCCATCTTTTCTTTGCGGATGATCTACTTTTGTTTACCAAAGCATACCTAATCAGTTCTAACAATTTACTTGAAGCTATACAGATGTTTAGTAAAGCTTCAGGTCAAGTTATAAACTTCACAAAATCTGGACTTTTTTTCAGTAAGAAAGTCCATAACAAACATCAGGGCATAATTTGTAGATTAATGAAAATAAAAAAGATCAATATAAAAGACACCAATTTAGGAATCCCTCTTTTAATTGACAGATCCAAGCTCAAGGCTTTCGATAACATTATAGAAAAAATGGAACAAAGAATAAAGACTTGGTTAGGAAAAATCCCGTCAAAGCCTAGTAAAATAGTTTTAAATAAATCGGTGCTCTCTAATATGCCCATTTTTAGCATGGGATGCTTTGTCTTACCAAAAAAAAATAACAAAAAGGATCAATAATGTACAAAGAGATTTTTGGTGGGGCAAACACACAAATTCTAAGGGAATTTACATAAAAGCTTTTGATTTCTTATGCAGACCTATAGAGCAAGGAGGGCTAGGTTTTAAAGAAGCAAATAAGGTAAACCAGGCCATGATCAGTAGAATAGCATGGAGATTAGTTAGTCATCCAAACGATTTATGGGCACAAATCTTAAAACGAAAGTATTTCAAAAAAACTGGAGCTTTACTATCCAAGAAGAAATCAAATGCTTCTTGGATTTGGAATTGTATCCTACAAGGCATAGCACACATCAAAAAATACAGTATATGGGAGGTAGGAGAGGTTCTTACATTAACATCTGGGAAGACATATGGCTTCCATCCAGAGGTGAGTCTCTGGAAAATTCTGTCCAAAGGACAAATACTCACATAACACTTATTAACTCAGACAAAAAGAAGTGGAACATTCAATTACTTCATTCTATCTTTGGTAACTCTGTGGTGCAGGAAATTCTAAACATCAACTTATTTACTATAAGAACTGGTCACCTGAAACAAGACAAACTAAGATGGACATTGACCAGAAATGAGGAATGTTCTGTCAAGTCTTTATATGCGAAACTTCTCAATCCTTCCGTTCTGGTTTCTCATGAATCTAAGAAGTTCTGGAAAGGCTTATGGAGTATGGATACGTCTCAGAGAGTAAAATTGTTCATCTGTAAATGCTTGCAAGATGCATTACCAACCAAATTAAAGATTAAATCAGCTATACATGAAGACAACACTTTTATTTTCTGTCAATCAGTGGGGGAATCTACTTATCATTTGTTTTTCGAATGTGCATATGCAAGAGAAGTTTGGAATTTTCCTCCAATGGCAACACAGGGAGTACATCTTACCTCTAACATTGTTAGTAAATCTTTCTTAGATCATTACGATGACCGGAAAACAGGAAATCTACAATCCATATCTATGGCATTGGCAGCAACTAAGTGTTGGTTTATATGGAAAGAAAGGTGCCTTAGAGTCTTCGAAAACAAAAGTAGAACACTGGAGCAACTAGCCATAGATATTACCAGACATTTTGCGTATTGGCACCCAGAAAATAGGAATCATAAAAAGACAACTAGCAGTACTTCAAAGACCTTAAATATTAGATGGATTTTACCTTCTGCAAACACAAATAAACTAAACTGCGATGCTTCATGGTTGTCTGAAATTACTAATACTGGTTTTGGTTTTATATTGCGTAATTGGACAGGAACTTTCCAAGCAGCAGTTATGGGAAGTTGCAGTACCTTCTTAGCAGAGGAGGCAGAAGCTGTAGCTCTTCTCAGAGCTACTCAATGGGATGTTAGGAACAACATTCAACATCTGGTAATAGAAGGGGATAATCAGGCAGCAATAAATCATCTACAAGGCAAAGAATCAACAGTACAATGGCAATGCTTAGCTATTTTAGAAGAAGTAAAGTTATTAGCAGATCAAACTAATTTCCTTTTTAGGATTTCAGTATGTAAACAAGAGAGAAAACAAGGTGGCAGACTTGTTAGCAAAGAAGGGAAGAAGTACAAACACTACAAATTTTTGGAATGACCGATCTCCTAGTTTTTGAATTTCTGCAATCGCTTTTGACACTGTCAAAACCTATGAAATTCGTACCTTAAATAACAATATCTCTGTAGTTTCTCCTGCCGATGTTAATCCAAGAAATCCAGTCATTGGAAGAGCTACTCAACGTGAGTTTGTCTATGAAGAGACTGAATTCGCAGATTAACGAAAACCCAGTAATATAAGTCTTATTTTCAAAAAAAAAAAAAGAAAAGAGTGAAAGTTTGTTTCACGGGAAGTGTTGAAGCTAGGGCAAAAACAAGCAAAAACGAAAGAAGAACCAAGAGGAGGAAGACAATGGAGGGAGGAGGAGGAGCGACACCAGCTGCTGTTGCGGACAAAAGACAAAAATCTTTACCTGTTGAAATTGCTACTGCTACTGCTAAAAATGGTTTATTTGGAGCTGCTTTGGGTGATTTGTTTAGTAGGATTCCTCCTAAGGTTAAGTTGGATTCCTAATTCAAACCCTAGCTTCTGTTTTTTTTTTCCGAAATTTGATTGTAATTATGCATTGTTAATATGAATTGACTGTTTGTATTTTGCAGACTCCTGTAATTTCAGCTCGTAGTTGCGCTGTTTTTGGTGGTGTCTATGGAGGTACGATGTGTGCTATGAGACAAATCACAGGGAAAGATGATACCAAGAATATGTAATTTTAAACCCTAACTCTTATATTTACTCTAATTTTGACTTCTTTGGAATAGTGAAAGAAAATGTTTGTATCCTGCACTATGATGGTATCCTATGATGTTAGATGGACCACTTTAAAACCTGATTTTGAGGAAAAATGTTTGTGTGGACCTCCAATATAGAGTAGAATACACCTAGGATTCAGGTAGACAAGTATTCAACATTGAGCTTGTTGTCCTTGCTAAAAAGTATGGAGGATCATGGCCTGACAACAAGTTACTGCCAAACTTGGTTCACTGTAAATGACCTAGGTCATCATCTTGTTTTGCAGAATGGTGGCAGGTTTTACTTCCGGATTCATGTTTCACTTGGTTGGGAGGATGCCTTCTCGTCCTAGAGTACCAGCTGCAGTCGGAACAGGGCTCTTCGTTTCGGTTTCTTATGGTCTTATTCATGAGGTAACATTCGTTATCCACTTTCTTAATTGCCACACAGTAATCAATTATGAGTGTCCTATCATTGAATTCAACTTCTGCAACATAGAGCTAAACACATTTTGAAACTGTTCTTTCAGCATGTTTGTTTATACATCTACTTGGACACTGGTCACCAAATAGAGGTTTACCACTACTTCTTGAAAGGGCCACAACTTTATTGCTCTTACTATGATGTTGGTTTTTCAATTTCTAGTTGTATTAACATTTTGTTCAAGCGTAATATGTAATGTACATTTCCTTCTCTAATATAATATCTTTCTTAAACTGTTCCCGTGTAACCATTGAATCATCAGCTTTATAAGCAAATTATTGATAGTAAAATATTGATTGTGATAAAGTAGGGAATCGTGGTCGAAATGACACACAGATACGTATCACGGTTCTCATCAACTGGCAACCACTTCAACAACATTGGATAAAAATTAATTCGGATGGAGCAGCAAGAGGAAATCCGGGAACGGCAGTATTGATGGCAATGGCAACACCATTAGAAATAACATCAGCAATAACAGCGGAAACGTGGAGACTCCTATTAGCAACACGACTGGAAAAACAACAACTTTGGCCGAAGGTTTGGTTCGAGGCAGAATTACAAGCACTCGTACAAATCATAAAATGATGCACCTGCAAAATAATACCATACCATGGTATCTTCAAGGAATGATACAGGAGATACGAAGTCTAATGGAAAGTATACCACAAACCAAGATTACGCATGATTACAGAGAAGCAAATCTGGCAGCAGACAAGTTAGCGAATGACGGTCGATCATCAACAACAACACCTGGAGACATCATAAACAAGAACAATCTTAAAGTAATGAATCAGGCCCGCAGAATGACGTCGCATGGACCCGGGACCATCCATATGCACAGGTAGGAAAATTAAGAAGCCCGAATCTCACTAATGGGAATTGAATATTGAACTCACGACGTGTATGAAGCTTAAACATACAACAACACCAGCTCCAAGTTGTTGTGCATCTATATCTATACAATTCTCATTCTCCCAACAATATTGTTTGTGTTGTACTGTCATCATCATACAATGTCAAATCACAATAGCAATCCGGCTTCACAACCAGATCTTGATCAACCTGATGCACCAGGTTTGAAATTGGCACAATGATGTTTCTGGGGTGTAGAACTTGCTTTCCAGAGAGTTGAAGGTGTTGTGAAGACAGAACTACTAATCATTCTGAAGTTGTGAGAATTCATTATGATCCTAATCTCTGCCCCTACACCAATCTCCCCTCTCTCTTTTGGTCTCGTCATGATCCTACTACCCTCAATCGCCAGGTAAAAGTTTCAATTTTATATCTGACCAGCAAATTTCAATTTTTTTTTTTTGTTTAGGGTGGAGATGTAGGAACACAGTAGAGGTCAGGGATCTATTACTACGATGGAGATCAGGAAAAATTGGCAAGGGAATCAATGGAAATTAAGCAGAATGAGATGAAGAATCATAAGATAGTTACTGAAATATTACCAGCTAAGAAATTTTACCGAGCTGAAGAATATCATCAGCAATATCTTGACTGAATTATGAATCTATGATATAAAATTTTGAACATTGCAATCCAGCCACTTCGCAGTTTGGTTGAGAGGCGTTTACATGAACTGTGATAACTTGAAACTCTTTAGCAAAATCGTATACTGTTCGAATGGAAGCTTGGCGCTCGCCTAGCAAGATTTGCGTGCAGCAATTTCCCATGACCTGCAGTCTGTTCCACTTTTCGGGCCTATCCTTAGAAATTGTAGATTTGGCACCTCTCTTTTGCTTGCTGATTACATTGCCAAATATGGGGAAATGTATCGTACAGAGGTTGTTCTTTAGCCTACTGAGTTTCCTCAAGAATTGAAGAACCGTCTCTATGACCAAGACAAAATGTTTCACTTTCTAAGTTCCTCCAGGAGGATTTGTTCTTTGGTGAAGAGATGTCAAGTAATTTGGTTGGTGTCCTTACAGTGGATTGGTAGGTTGTGCTTTCTGTTGCTACAAGGACTCTGCAATTAGCAAACATTTCCTGTGATGGGCTCGTTGACATACAGTTGTAATCTGCTTAGTAGCTGATCAGCAGCAGCAGCAGCAGCAGCATATCACCGAAACGTGTTAATAACATAATAGATAATCATTCCATGACTATATAATTCAGTACAAATATACGATTCATCAGTAACAGAAAATGAATTGAAGAATGAAATCTGACTACTCAGAGAGACGTTATCTTTACAAAATATGTGATTTTCCCTCCCTAAAGATGTCAGAATGGAGAAAAATTACAACTGATTCCAACTTTTGAACATATACGAATCGAATTAAAGAATTTGAATGCCAAAATGTTTATATATTTCTTTTCTTTGTTCTTTTTTTTTTCTTTAGATTTTTAGTAGAACATATACAAACTTGTATCGCCGTTGCTTTCAAATATTAGAAATTTCATTTACTCTGAGCACTAGGTTATCGACAGTGATGGTGGAACAGAAACTTTGTTTGCGTTACATCAAGGTCCTATTAAAACTGCTTTTGAGGCATCTAGATGATTAAACCGACATGTTCCTAGAAGAACCTCTGGAAGCTCCTCCTGTGTGTTGCCCTGAGTAGATCACACATTTCAAGACGTTAAGACAATATCATGAAACTGAAGTGCAAAATCTTTCATCTGTTATTGTTGTAACACTGTCAAAATAGGATGGAGATATTAGATACCTGAATCAAAAATGCCATTTCGATAACAAGGTTATTCAAGTAACCAAGAACAAGACTGACTACACCCCTTGCCACTGTTGACGATCCAATATCAACCCCAAGCTGAAAGTTTATAACAGAAGATTCAAGTCAGAAGACAGTCACATATAAGAACTTACGATTTGATGCAGAACTGCAAGGAGATTATGTAGATGAATTATCTAATACCTCTAAGTAATTCTTCCCCCGGAAATAATTGATTTCAAGCGCTTGACCCACTAGGCAAGCTTTCTTTCCAACACTTTGCTTTACTATCCATGACCCCTGAAGAATAAAACCAATCAACACACGTGAGTCCTAGTTTACATCCCATACACAGTTTTTCTGAATGACACAAATAAGAACTACTACATTTGATAGAGTTGTCCACTAAGTCTGAAGTGAAAAATTAACTTCTGCTTGCACTTACTTTCGAAATGTAGGGTATAAGCTTGAACCTCGAATTCCTATATGCATCATCTCCATTGATAAAGTTCATCAATAAAGGATTTTCTTCCACTGGGCTAGTCATCATGTAATACTGTACAAGGTTGTATGTTGTTGCACCTGGAACCTGCCTCAACATAGTTTCTACGGTAAAAATTGTACTCAAATAAAGGTCACACAGGAAAATGAAGTAACTATATCTCATTACCTGAATGTTTACAATGAAGAAGAACTCCTGACCTCCCTGTGCAGCATATTTCTGCAAGATCCAAAGTTTTTTCATTAATACACGCTTTGTTATGTCTTTCGAATCTGTGAAGCATGCTTTGCGCATCTGACAGATAGATATAGAGAAAGAGAGATGACACAATTGATTTATGGATATACCTGAACAATGCTCCCAGGGCGGCTCCCAAGATTATCCTCTCGTTTGTCAGATCTTAACCAATCTGCAGCAACCATTTGCATCGAGGTACCTTTTGCCTTGATCTACATAATAAACAAAACACAATAGTAAAAGGCATGGACAATGACCAGAAATTACGATTGCAAATAAATCTCACTCTAGAAATTTCATAATCTCTTATAAAAGCTCTCTTTGATTGAAGCCTTCAAATATACTTTTATAAGCATTAGTGCAGAGAAGAAACCTTCTGATGGTCTTTTAAATAATCAGGCCCACGAATAAGAAATGTGGATGGATCTGCTTGATTCCAACTGCAAGGCATGTTACAGCTCGCGTCTTTAGGCAGTGTGGTACCATAACAGCATGTGAGAGAGTCTTCCTTCACCATGTCTTGTAAATCCATGTATCCTTTCTTCTGAACTGCATGATGTGTAAGTCTTGAGTGAGTTGAAAAACGGTATACGTCTCTGTAGCTGTCATGATGAAAATAAAATTTAGACAAATAAAACTGACCCGCAAGATCATGCAACTTTTTCACAAAATTCGCGGCTGATGAAAGCTTTGGCTGGCGTAGGTCCTGAGATTGCATATCTGGACTCGTGTCAGAACCCCACCCATACTCCATTGGGTAATCAGATGGCTCGGGAACATCAAAAAATTCATCAGTCACATCAGTTAATCCCCCAAGGCTAACAGCTACGGAAGATGACTTCTCTAACTCTTCTTCCACTAACCCTCCTTCACTTTTCCTGTTCTCTTCATGTGTTTTCACTTCAACTTTAATTTCCTCCTTCTCAGTAAGCGGCAACCCAATATCTCTTGTCAGCTGTAAAGAGGGTGTATCTGAGTACTTTCCAGATTTGGCTCTAAGAAATTCTCTTAATGCTGCAAATACAGAATAGGTATAGTGAGTTTCACAGGAGTTCATTCAGAGTGTTCATAGTACAAGAGTACTACCTCCTTTTGTCTATTAGTTTATATGTCTAAAATTCTGAGATTTGCTAGGGAAAGGTGCCATAGTAAGCATGTGTTGGGGAAATAGAAAAAAAGATAGGAAAAGCCTACTGTCCTGGCTACAACAATGACAAGAAGCTATGTGAGCTGAGCTTTATCAGTATTTTAATAAAGAGCATAAATTTTCTCCTTGAAGCAATTGTATCTTTTATTGCTAAACAATTTTTGTATCCTATATGAAGAACAAATGAGTAGATGCAATCAGTTGTGCAAAAGTACCTGCAACTCTACCAAGCATACGAATGGTTATAGATTTGGCTGACGACGTTATTACATATGACTTCCAGAATTTCCAATCAATAGCAAGCATGTGTTTCACAACTGTTTGTTTCCCTTGGTTCACTGGAGATATTACGTATCCTCCACCTTCAAAAACGCATAAACTTATCTCATTAATACAGTTTAAATTTTACAGATGTATCTAATATCAAGATAGAAAAACGGCCTATAAACTGAAAAGAAGAGAAGAAAACTAGGAGGATAAGAAAGGCACGTCCACCATATCCCTCACTGCAAACTCAATAAACTTAAGAAACGAGGGTGAAAAGGGTAAAAGGTCAATATAAGAGCATGCATAAGTTCTTTCACACTGCTGGCTAAGATTAATGTTTAACTAAATCACATGTAAAGTGAAGGGAATCGTGAGGCCAAAAGCCTGAGAGTATTAAAGCTAATAAGTAGGAGTAACATTTCTATAAAATCACAATGCAAAGCATACATTACTTTTAAGGCAAGCACGAACATAGCCATTTTGGGGTAGACATTTTTTGTGAAACACAGAGTGGTAGAGAATTACTGCAAAAGAGGAAAAAGCTCCAAGTTAGGCGGTTTCAGATAAGGATATATGTAATTCTTCAAATATATCCAATGCCTTTCAAAGAATTATCTACCATATGTTCCATCATCTTCCCTTCTCCAATATCGCCGCAATAGTAGATCTCTTTTTTGCATGCCCCTACAAAAGCAGCAACATCATTTAATAACAGGTAATTCTGTAACTGGCTGCATTGAGAATTATGTTGACATATAGTGTCTACAAAAAGTAAAAAAGTTCCAAGTCGGACCACGGTAACCAATCACTGTTCAGCTGCTTATGGACAATATCGTTATGACCATCAAGGTGCTCAATCACGCTACCTCTGGATAGACAGAAATCCCACCTGTGAAGAAATTGTTATTAGGATACCACAAGCTACTGATGAACTATCCAAATATAAAGTAACACAACAGAATTGTCGCATACGATAATGTGATGAAATCGTTCGTTGTACTCCTGAGAATTTTAAGATTTTAATAAAAAAGCCTTGAGTTTTGATAATCTACTACAGGTGTCAAAAGTACATCAAAAACCCAGCAGACAGAATTTTCATGCACAGATACAGAAACATATGAAAGATATAATAACTTACTCTGATCTAGATGGACCAAGTGACATAAGTGTCCGGAACACATCCTCTGAAGTTCCCTCAACTACGCCAACTGCCATTATTGCTGGATGGTCATCCCAGTTCTGAGAATAGGGACAAATTCAGCGACAAAACCGTATTTTAATGAACATTAACGTGCACAATAATCTGTATAATTACCTTCCCAATGAGATCAATATCTTTTGTCTCTTTAAACAGACGTAATCCTGTCCAAGTGTAGAATGTTAATGTGTGATTCAAGATAAGCATCTCGGACCCTGGAATGAATAAGAGTTTTAGCATGTACCATTTTGACAGCCAAATATTGTCCAAGGAGACGGAGCAATAACATCCACCGGATCCTGGTTTGTAGGTGAGCAAAGAGTCCAATCTATGGAGTTTGTGCGACCTCTTGCTTTTGCACCATTTAACCTATCAAAATAAAATGGTTATTACAAGACACACTTGGTTCTCATTGGAACAAAAATGCATAACAGAGTTTTGTTTATTTAGACATTAGAATCATGCCAAACTTAAATCTCTGCAACCATAACAAAGTAGAAGACAAATTTCTAAGAATTGCCATAGAGAGCTGTAAGTAATTTAGTACCTGAAAGACTGCCACATTTTCTTGGAACCATCCAAAATATTCTCTCTTGGGGCCACACATTCCTGCAAATAGCACAAAACTTCAAAAAATATTTCTCAAGTAAAAACAAGTTCCCAACAATGTATATGAATTAAGTAGTCCAGAACCTTCATAGCAGCTTCCTGGAACGAACGGATCCATTTTGCTGCTTCCTCTGAACTAGTTGCTCCCAACTATTCAAATAAAAAGACAATACACTCGAGGGTTATAAGAATAAACAGATAAACCTAGATATGTACTGCTACTTTTAAAAACTCTAACCGCACCTTAAGATGATCATTGTGGTCTGAGGTATTATATAGGGTAAAAATGAAAAATACCTGCACAGTTCAATAAAAGATGTCACTGCTGAACTACAAACGAAGTAAGAAAACATCACTACCCAATTGAAATACTAGCCTGCCTTTAAGTACATACTTTTCTATGAATGCTCTCCCTGCCATTGTCCATAACCCGTACGCAGGAATCAATGATTGCACTTCTAACAGGTTCCTGTCAAGTTAATTACAAACACAGTTAATACATTTATGGTATAAACATGTTATTGTTTATATGGTTATCATCCAACATCAAGGGTAATGGGGCACAACACAATATCGAAAAAAACTAATACAGAACAAAACAAATTGATAGTTTCTTAATAATACTCTTTGGGACTATTGAGCAAACACAAACAGTGAGTGATACAGAACTACTAAATGGTGATTTGTTGACCAAAACAACAAGGGTGTCCACCCAAGGAAGAAGAAGTTGATTTCTACCATACTACTTAATCAAACATGGCTTGTTTAAAAAACCCACTAGTACAAAAATCAAAAATATTCAATATGTGACAACAATAGAATATTCAGTATCTTGTTAAAGGATACTTTATATTCATAACAAAAGAAAATATCTCTCTACATAGAACATGGGTTATCATCAATGGCACAGATCAATAAAACAATCACAATAAAAACCCATTATGATACCATTAAACCAAAGAAGGGTAAGGGAAAGTAAAGCCATTGGAGTTATTTTATGCATCATAAATACCTCTTTCTTAATAGATTTAAATCTCTTGAGATGATGATTTTCGAGAATGAAATAACGTTTCTGTGAATATTGTAATCCAATTCTATTCGAACGAATTAGATATAACCACCCTTCCATTCTTCCTTCCATTTGTGGTTCTGATAACAAACCCATTATTCTTCCTTTCTTCTTCTATTTATGACAGACACAAACAATTTAAACAACAACAAAAATAAAAAAGGAATTTTTATTTTCTGGGTTTCTTATTGGAAAGAGTTTAAGAAGAGAAAAACTCTAATAAGATTCATAACAACAAAATTTAAACCAATGGGGTTTTTTTATAAAAGGCTCCGATGGTGAATAATGAATGGTAATGATGATGGTGATGGTGATGGTGATGGTGATGGTAAAAGGAGATGATCCTCTGATCCCTTAAACGGGAATCAGAGAATCGTCTTTGTATTCTGCCAAAACTACTTTCTTTTTCTCTTTTTTTTCCTCTCTTTCTCTTCTCTGTTTTTGATTTTCGTTGTAATTTTCTCTCTGAATCCCTCTCTCTCTCTCTCTGATTCTGTCTCTCTGTTTTCTCCCCCTACGCTCTCTGTTAAAAGTAACTGAATTTGAGACAGAGTTCGACAGATACTGAAATGACGAAATTACCCTTATCCGTTTGTTTTTTTCCTATTTTTGTTCATAAAACTTATGCTAAAAAAATCAAGAAAATAATTATTTATTTTTTAGATTAAACTAAATACGTAGGATAAAGATGGGAAATGTTATATTAAATTTGTAAACATTTTTTAATAAAAGAAAAGGGTATTTTGGTAAAAGAATTTGATTTTTTGTTTGTCATTTTGCTGACACAACTCAGGTGGCAACGGGAGTCTCATGAGGTAATATAAAACAAGGTGAATATTCAAAATAATAATATTATTTTAAATGCAAGAAACTAATAATTTTTAAAAAAAAATAAAAATGAAGAGGAATTTCCTTGGTTTTTATTTTAGGTAATGTTGGTTGGATGTTGGGGAGGTGGAGCAAGCCAAGTCCTAATATGGATGGATACAAATTGTCATATTCATAGAGTGAGGGGTATAATCGTCTTCTAGTTTGATGAGTTTTCGGTGTTTGTATTATGTGGGGGTAATCTAGTTACAAGAGTGAGTGAGTGATTATCATTGGTTTTGAGAGCAAAGTTGCTTAATTGACAAAATCTATGCTCGTATCTCCTTGTCTCCCTTCTTACCCCTTAGCAATTAACAAATTTGGCCCAAAATTCGTTCTCTACTCAACCACAAAACATGTCCCTTTCTTTCTATCTTAAATTAATTGGGCATAAGTCTTTTCTCATTTCAGTCTTAGAGTCTGGTACAAGTTTTTCTCAAAAATGTGCATAAGACAGACATTCTCGAATCATTAGTCCACAATATCTAACTACTAGTCCTAGTAAGGAAATGGATGTTAAACCTTTTTTCAAAAAGTAGTATCAAATTGTAATCCAAAGATAATTAGCAGGATTTGAACCTCTCCCTCCAAGGAAGAAAATGATACTGCAACCAACCCATTATGAATAATATGCATCACTAGTGTTACATTATTGGCCAAGACAAAGCTAAGATTATTCTCACTCGACAACTGACTCTTATTGCATAAATAAATACCACATAATTGATTATTTAACATTTGGATTTTTGAATTCCTCGATCTAGAAGACAAGCAAAATATAAATTATGCAAATTTTATAAGGCTCTTGTTAGTAACAAAAATTCTGGTAAATTAAAGTATAGTAGAATTATCAGTCTAGGTACCATCTATAATCTATATAAAGATAATATGGGACTTTTCAGCCCTTTATTATGTAATGATGATGATATTCAATAGGTATAATGTGCAAAAAGCTGAACCATTTAAGGTTTTGTTCTCTTGGTTTGTTTCATGCCATGCCATGCCACCATATATCTTATCTACGAATAATTGATTTTTGTTTTTTATAATGATATAAGAGTTAGGACCTTATCATGGAATATTCAACCAATTTGGAGTGTCTTATACTTAGAGCACCTCCATTTTTGTCTATCAAGTACAATAATACATGTTTTTGGAAACTATCTTATTCTTGAATAGGTTCTAGTTCAAACTTTTTTAGCTACGTGTTTACTCATGTACCATACCATATTCTTTTACAAAAATCGTTAAATCATTAGTTAAAAGAGATATAATTTTTACAGTTAATTTAATATCATGTTTTCTGAAAAACATTTTGGATGGACGTAACATTGTTATTTTTTTTTGAGGAGAACCTTGGATCGAACTAATAAAGATAGACAGTGATTAGTGCGTGATTATCCCCACTAGCTAATTAATCTAAAATTATGTCCGAAGAAGATAAGAAAGGAAGCAAAGAAACATTAATAATTTGCTGATAAAGTCTGTTTTCGGACCTAACCCTTTTGATTGTAATCTAAGTTTGAGCTAGCCCTACCTAATTGCTGGATTTGTCATTTGTTTATGTT
Organism: Papaver somniferum; assembly: GCF_003573695.1. NCBI lineage: Eukaryota > Viridiplantae > Streptophyta > Magnoliopsida > Ranunculales > Papaveraceae > Papaver > Papaver somniferum. Next base: position 73,374,611 of record NC_039368.1, on the reverse strand, counting down.
GGCAGGCAGAATTAGCTTTTTTGGAAAGAAAATAGTAGCTAGATTCATAGTGTGTCTCATTAGTGGCTTAAAGTCCAAATTAATGAAATCAGTCAAGAGTCAACATTTTAAATTTCTTGACGGCTTCACCATTTTGGCATGGTAAGACATGTAAACGCACTACATAGCTTGTTCAGCCTTTTGAGTTTGGCAATACTTTGTGTAGTGGGTTAGTGACTATACTTCACTTTGTTTTAGTTTTATGTGATGAGCACATTTTTCTTTGGTTAAGCATATAAATTTGCAATCAAGATTCAAAACTGACCACTAAACTTTGTTGGTGGCCGGGTCGGATCAGCAGCTCGATGGATCAAGCCCGAGCGGCTGCTCCGAACTGGACAGTTCTGGTAGGGCGGGATGTACTTGGCAGGGGTGTCATGGGGGAAGTGGACTGATGCGGAGAATAAAATGACGAAAAACCGAACTATCGGCATCGAAAAGGATTGAGCGAAGAGTGTTCCTCTTGGCAACAGTGATGGAGCCAGAACTTTTATGCTATGGGGTCAAAAAAAAAAATCCCGATATTCACCATTTTTGAATTACCATTTAAGATAGTATGTATGCTTCCACAATAAAGATTACTAGCTTCGGGATTTGTAAGAAAATCAAATAAACCTGTAACTACCCACCAAAATATGTTTTAAAGATTGTATAATGATTCTGTTGGGCACGGTTAGAATGTCATTAATTGGAAAGCAGCCGAAGGCCGCACGAATTTTTTTTTAGTACAAGCTTATAACTTGCAGGTATCCCGAAAGAATATTCAAAATGAATTACCTAGTGAATGAACAAATAAATAGTACTAAAATGGACAAACTTTGGAAAAACAAAATGATAGATATTATAGTACACGAAAGAAAAATACGAAGTATATACGACAATTAGACGTGTTTTGTGCTTTAAGTGGTATTTACGTTTTAGTATATCCTAATGATGAGCGCTAATTAGATGGTAAAGATCTAGTAGACTAGTACATTATTGCTAGCTGATATAGGCGTGGACCGAGTGGCGAACACAAACTTCACAAAATTTTCGGAAACAATGATGTTTGGTGACCATATCTACCCCCACAGTTGACGCAAATTGCAAAATAACCAAGTTCATTCTAACTAAATTCCAAAATCAAGTGGGGTCTATAGACGTCACTGCTTGGCAACTAGGGAGCTTAGACGGTCTGGTCATGTCGACGGGACATCTAATATCTACAACACGGTCTAAACGGTGCGATTAGCTCCCGCACAAAGCCACCCAACCCGACCAAAGGGAACAAAGGATTATTTTCATTGGGTTATGTGCACATATGCCAAATGAGTGTAGTGCTGAATCTGGTGCTCTTTTTTGTATCTTACAACGATAACCACTTAGACTAATTAATTAATTAAACAATTTCTTTGCGGGGAATCTTGATCAAAAGACAATTTATGTGGAATGAAGAAGCACTGATTATTTGTAACTAATCAATCGAGAATGAAAAATAAGATCTTTATTTTGTTATTCTACTAACACAAACATACCAATAATCTGTATCTTTGATTTTGATTAGCTCTGTGTGTAAGTTGTGGATTTGGTATATTTAATAATAAGGAATTGTAATATGAATGAGTCAGTCGAATAAGGTAACATGAGGTAAACCAATTATTGAATACGATTAGTTTAAAGTTTTGTTATTGATTAAACACATGCAAGCTTGACGCTTGTGGCCCTTGGATCGCTTGTTAGGTTATTTACATGAATCAAGAAGAATAACCAGAGATATGATGACTGTATATGTCATGATCACGATGGAATTTTTCTCTCATGAAAAAAATGATTAAACAAAGACTCACAACAACCTGGATATATTTTTGAACATGGAACTCAATAAGTTTTGTTTTCTGTTTTCTGAGTTATAAACTGACTTAATGTAACGTTAATAATGTTCCTGAAAATAAAGGATGCTAGAAAATAATTTCTGGTACAAGTTCATTTTTGGAGAAGTGAGAATTCCCAGTTTACACCAATTCCCATTTTCAGATATGAAATTGAATTGAGAAATATCAATTTACACCGATACTCAACCAGAGGTATATATGGCAATCAAAGGTAGATGATCATTGTGGTAATAGTAGAATAAAATTATGCTAAAAAAAGACTAACTACCGAGTGTATTTTTGGTAAATGTCTCTGATTGTTTGTCATATTGCTGAGCAAACTCAGTTCGGTCTCATGGTGGATATCCAAAATAATAATTTTATTTTCATGCAGAAAGATAATTATTAATTAAATAAAAAACGAAGATTGAATTTCCTTGGCTTTTATTTGGGTAATGTTGAAGGAAGCCAAGTCCTAATTAGACGGTAGCGAAGAAGGGCACCACTCTTAATTCGGTGGCCTCCCCCCGTACATGTATCCTTGATGCTCTAGCTAATGCAAGGAAAGGGCTAGCCTTTCTCAGATGGCTCTACTGCATATATATATATATTTTTTTTTTTTTAAAAGCCCTTTGATTAAAGAAGAAGACTAAGTTGGGGGAAAGATTCCCACTTAGTGTTACACATAGTAAGATAGTTGTTTTCGGACCGAACATTTTCCCACATTACGCCCATAGAGGTGTTTTTGAGAAAACGTTTTGCCTTATCACAGATGTCTGGCCTTATAGGCCTACTAAATATATTACAATTCAGAAAATTAAAATACTTAATTAAGTTTCTAGAAACGGTAAAGAGTAAGTTCTCCGTCTGCAGTGTTTCCTTTTGCATTTCCTTTTGCAGCTGTCTTCTGGTCTTCTTGTCCGGTACCTCCATTGTTATCTCCTTCCATCCTGTCTTCTGTGCTATAAGCATAGCAGTTATCATTCCTATTGAGATGGTTTTGGTTGGGTTATCCGTGTTGCAGTAGACGCATGTTGTTCCTGTGATTTCATTATTCTGATTAGTGAAAATGAGAATCATAGCTGCTTGTTTATCTTCCCTGTTAAGATTGTATTGAATGGTGACGTTGCATATTTTGCGTTCAGTTTCCAACGGAAGCTCATTTCTCTGTGTGATGGTTGGATTTCTTATGATGGTGCAACGGTGTTTTGATTTTGTTTGGGCCCTAAGCTGATTTTTGATCATTTGTATTGTGTTTTGGGTGTTTGGCACCGTGCCCTGGAAAGTATTTAGGCATCTAGTTTTCCAAATCCCCCAACAAGTAGTGGCACAGACTTCTGGGAAATTCCCTTCTAACCCTGTTGTAAGAGATGTTCTATTGAACCAAGAGTTAAACCAACTCTCAAAAGTTCCTAAACCGTGTTGTGACTGGTGAAAAATTCCCAATCCAAATCAAATGGCTCTACTGAAACTGCATTCTAACATAAGATGTAAGATTTTTTCTTCAGAATTTTTACACAATAGGCATAAAGAGGAAATATCTCTAACTCTACGGTTAAGATTGTGGTTGACTGGCAGAATATTATGTATCGCCTTCCAAACTAAGAATTGTATTCTAGGAAGTGTGTCTAGGTTCCAGATTTTTCTCCAGGTACACTATTAATGTTTTCCTGCACCTGAGTTGCAGTATCTTTAACAAGCAAGTTATAAACCTTCTTGACAGAGATACCTCCTTTACTGTTCGTACACCAAACAAGTTTATCAAGATCACCAGAATCCCTAGAGATCATTATGTGTTTTACATTTTCCGCTACTCTAGGCTGGAATACTTGATATAAGAAATCAACATTCCATTCTCCCGTATTTGGGAGGAGAAGTTGATTTACAGTTCTTAAAGCGTTTTGGATTAGAGGTTCTATTTCAGATCTTGTAATTGAGTTTGGATAGTCAGTTGGTATCCAATTATGTTTCCAAATAAGAATAGACTCCCATTTCCAACTCTCCAGACAACATTTTCCTGTATTACTTTTAGACCCTTCCACAGACATTTCCACATCCACAAGCTATTTTGTTTTGGTTTATTTTCCAACAAAAGCAAAGGAGAGCAAAATCTGAAATATTTACTCTTGAATAACTTCCCCCAGAGACACTCTTGAGAGTGTATCAAACGCGAGACAACCTTAATGATCATGGCCAGATTAAACTCTGCATATTTTTTGAAACCCAGGCCTCCCAAGTCTTTGGACAAACTTAGGGCAGACCACTTTTTTGGGCACATTCCATTAACTTTCCCTTCCTTATGCCCCAAAAGAAGCTCCGATTGAGGGCATCTAATTTCTTTGTGATGGTTTTAGGAATGACAAAACATGTCATTTGATAGGTTGCCATGGAATCAGCTACATGCCTGATCATGACAGCTTTACCCGGAGGGGAGAGGTGGATGCCTTTCCAACCGGGTATTCTCCCTTTAAGTTTTTCGATAATTGGTTCGAAGCACCGAATTTTAGACCGATGTGTAAACAAGGGCATCCCTAGATATTTATCTTCTAATTTTATTCTTCCCACTTTCATGATATCAATTAATTCTCTAGCAGTCCTATTATTCACACTTTTTCCGAAGAAAATACCTGATTTTTTGTAGTTTATTAATTGGCCTGAACCCTCACTAAAAGACTCTAGAATTTTTAACAGATTTCTGCATTCCTTTTTTGTAGCCTTTGCAAAGATAAGCAGTCATCTGCGAAAAGCAGATGACTAATAGGTGGGGCACCAATGGCCACTTTGATTCCATGGATTTTCCTTTTCTCCTCAGCATCTTTTAGAACTCTTGACAGTCCTTCCATGCATAAAATGGAGATATGGCGAAAGGGGATCTCCCTGTCGCAAACCTCTCTATGGTTTAAAGAAAGTTGTCGGAGAACCATTTATTAGCACAGCAGATGTTGTTGTACTTATGCATTAGGATATCAGGTCACACCAATGCTCCCCGAAACCAAGTTTTTGTAGAGTTTGAAGTAGGAATTCCCATTCAACTTTATCAAATGCCTTGGACATATCTATCTTTATATCCATATACCCAGTTTTCCTTTTCTTCCTACTTCTCATAGTATGGATTATTTCATGGGCAATGATGACATTGTCCGAGATTTGTCTCCCAGGGACAAAAGCGGATTGGAAGGGGGAGATGAGCTTATCAAGGAGTGGTTTTAGTTTATTAGCCAATATTTTAGAGATTAGCTTATAGACAGTTTTACACTGAGAGATAGGTCTAAAGTCCCCGGGGACAAGAGGGAATTTCACTTTTGGGATTAAGGTTATGAAAGTAGCATTTAACTCTTTGAGGAGGCATTTATATTGGAAAAATTCTTGTATAGTACTTGTCAGATCACCTTTTATAAGATTCCAGTTTTTTTGAAAGAAGTCGGGAACCCATCAGGTCCCGGTGCTTTATTTGGTTGCATACCAAACAAGGAAAATTTGATTTCATCTTCTAGAGGTGGAGTGATCAGTTTAGAGTTTTCTTCCTCAGATATGTTGTTTGGTATCAAGTCCAAGATATGAGGTGGGATTTGTTTATTATCTGAGGATGACATTTACGAGAAATGAGATAGAAGGACATTTGTAATGTCCTTTCTATCTTTACACCATTCATCATTTTTATCTTTAAGGGTGTCAATCCTAAGCCTGCGGTAGTTTTTTTTGGCCGTAGTATGAAAAAGCTGGTGTTTCTATCCCCTAGTTTAAGAGAATTTTCAGTGGCTTTTATCTTCCAAATGGCCTCCTCAAAATGACACCATTTTTCTAGTTCCGAGTTTAGGTGAATAACTTCAAGCGAATTTTCTGGGAGATTTCTAACATTTTTTTCCTTTACAATTGCTTTTGTTGTTTTCCTTATATGATGTTGAATGTTTCCAAGTAATCCCTATTCCAATTTTTTATCATGATTTTAACATTTTTTTATCTGGACACAAGAGAGAAAGCCGAAGAACCTTGGATTTCCAATTTCCAGGCCTCTTCAATGATCTCGAAGCAAAAAGGATCTTCTAGAAAAAAACCAAAAAATTTAAACGGCTTTGCACCATCTTTCCAGATTGGTGAAGTTTTTAGCAAAATAGGTGAATGATTAGAAGCTATATGGGGTAGATGATGAAGATTAGCATATGGGAAAGCTGTTAGCCAACTATCATTTGTTAGAGATCTATTCAATCTGGCTTCTACGAATTCCTTACCCTTTCGTTTGTTTGACCAGGTATAAGGGTATCCTATAAAGCCCACATCAATGAGTTTTGCGTTGTCTAAAAGATTATAGAAGAAGAGACTTTCAGTTTGGTTTAATAGGTCCCCCCCCCCTTTTTTTTCGTCCGGCCCTAGGACAAAATTTGGATCTCTCATCACAAGCCAGGGAAAATCCACATAACAAGCCATATCTTGAAAATAATTCCAGGATAACATTTTGTTTTCCTTATAAGAGTTGCCATAAACACATGATAGGATCCACTGAAAGGATGTGGCTGTATCAGTGATAATGGCATCGATTTGACAATCTTTCATGCTAATAATGTCAACATTAATGTTGGCATTCCAGGAAAGGAACAAACCTCCAGCAGTTCCTATGACACCTTTAGGATTTACAACCACATAGTCAGAAATGTTACGATTTTTAATGATCTTTTGGACTATTTCCTTAGGTTGTTTGGTTTCTGAGACAAAAAGGATATAAGGGTGGTACTCATTAACAAGGTTATGCATATGCTTTTTTGTGAAAGGTTTTCCTAATCCTTGAGCATTCCATCCAGAATATTCATAGACATTTTATTGAAAACAGGCCAACTAGGGCAAATTTATAAGAAAATCTAGAGTTCTTAGAGAGGGTGGTTTGATTGACTGAATCAGAGTTGAGGTTGTAACAAGTTTTGTTGGAATCAGATCCCAGAAGGACCACAGAAGAAGATAGATTTCTAGGTTCAAGAGTGGCAATCAGGCACTTGCCAGATGGGGATGGAGAAAATTGGCTAAGGGTGGTACGGTGACTGAGACGTTGATTCTCTAAGTAATTTTGAGGATTTACTATTAGAGTCCAAAATCTAGGAGAACAGGGATGCATCTTTGAAGTTGTTATCTTCAGGTAGATAAGTTGAGACAAGTACACTGAACCAATTTTATCAAGTTGGCTGAGATATATTGCCTTGGAGTAGAAGTAATGATTGTTGAAATAAAGAGGTAATTTTGGGGGACTTACCTTATTTTCCTCTTCTACCTCCTCAGTAGCATCACTTGACGCCTCTCCCCTATTTATGTTTCCTTCTAGAGCATCTGTTTTACCTTCTGGTTCTTTCACAACATCACTTGATGGCATCTTCACTATCGTAGATTTCAGGGAATGAATTTTCTTTGGTGGTTCAAGGTGTTGTGCTGACCAAGGGGTGACATTAAAAGGTGGTGAATTGAAAATGGGAGGCACATAGAAGGTCTTCTATAATTGATCTGAGCCATTGAAAGATGATATAACATTATTTCCATTTATTTTCCTGGTGTTCAAAGTGAAAGTCGTTTTTTCATTGTTTTCATTTGGATCGATTGTTTTCTCACCAACAACAAAATATTGATGAGGTCGGATAAGAACTTTGTCAGAGCTTTTCGACCCAATCTGGTTTTTCTTCTTTTCTTTCGGATCACCCGAGATTTCCCCAATCACCTTTTACAATTTCCTTTTGAACATTAGAGCTTCCATTATGTGCTTTCTCGTCTTCACACCCTTCGATTTTCCTTTTGCCAATTTTTCTTTTCCCGCACTTCTGGACTGGTTTATTACAATTCCTTTTGAATTACTGACCGAAATTTGGTTTGTGATTTCTTCAGAGATGATAATTGGCGATTTGTTCAGATCCATTCCTTGACCTAAATTTTCTTCATCTTGTACAATTCTTAGAAGATTTCCTTTGTTTAATTTGAGATTTAATCATGTTGCCAGTGTTGGTTGATGTGGATCTTTTGGCATGTTCAGTTTTTCTCCCTGATTTGATATCTTCCTCCTTTATTCTTTGAGATTCTTTCTTTCCTTATATTCTTCCTCTGCATACATCTTTATTTTCCCTTTGAAGTTTATCTCTTTGCTGATAGAGAGTGTAGTGCCTCCTAAGCTAGCAGCTAAGTAATCCGAGAGATTAACTAATAAAGAGGCACTAAGAATCTAAATCATTTATTTAAACATTCAATTAAGAAATATGCTGCAAAACTTAACCCAAAAACTAGCCCCACTCTGGAAAATATATACAAGAACTTCTCTCAAATGATACATATTCAATAGTGAGTTGATTTACAAATGGAATACAAACACAAAATAAACATAGCGGAAGCTAACTAACTATCATAAATAATTCTTCGAAGCTTTCATCTTCACATGTACATCTTGTTCTGTCTCTGAAATTGAAAGTGGGAATAGGTGAGCACATCATCCCAAAAAGGGGTGCCCCATAGGAATAACAACTAGCTTTCAAGCAATCATTAGTATGATTTGCAGACAATGCAGGTTTAATTGAAAGACGATAAAACAAGTAAAACAATAAAACATAATGTAGAAACTTCTTCAAAGACATCCATGAATAACAGTAAACATCCATGTATGAGATGTGTGTAGCCGCACATAAGGAAAAATAATATTGCGGTGTATCGCCCTACCCGTGTAATATTGTGGTGCATCGCCCTAGCCATAGAATACTGATATATAAAGGAAAAATAATATTACGGTATATCGCCCTAGCCGTGTAATATTACAGTGTATCGCCCTAGCCATAGAATACTGATATTGTGTCGGCACACATCTCATACCACACAGAGCACACAAAGATATGCATGAATTTGACAACACAAAGATTTATTTGTAAAACAATAATGAATACAAGAGAGTTCGTTATCAATTACCACCTCTTTTGATGACAAGCCTCGCCTACCTCGAGATCCACGATCCACTGGTTCATCCTTTGAATCGATCGTTGTTAATATAGACCAACTGCAATTGCAGTAACAAGCCTCCACTGGAGCTATTAGCCAATCCCTTGCCAATTGACCATTTGTATATTCAAACTCCAACCATTGCTTCTGATCTATAAGTTACTTTAACTCAACTTATTCCAACATTATGTCAACTTGCAACTCCAACACCACAACAGCAGCCGCCAGAACTTCAACCATTACCTGCAGTTGTTGTTATCAATTTAACATCACATCTACTTTAGTTCAACACTATCACCTGCAACACCATCTCAGCACCAACAGAACTATTACCACCTTCAACAGCTACATACAATCTGATACTTCATTCAAAACCAATCCACCACCATACCAACTCCAACACCCTCGACTCCTACATCATTCTGAGGTCCTCTCAATGCAAACACTGCCTACACCACCACCATTAAAATTTCATCTCCATTTCTATTTCACTTGCACAACCAAAGCTCCAGCAACTCCAACTTCATGAGCATACAATCATTATTTCTTTCTTGTTCATCAATTCCAATTCAGATCCAATATCCTCTGCTCATATATCAACACAACAATTCAATTACCAACTGTAATTACATAACCACCTCCACCAACACAAACTGAATCTGCTGCTCCATCAGAATTACAACTAACACTACCATCCACACATACAAATCCCATTTCCATCTCATTCAACTTCAATTCAAACAACATACAACGACTATCCAAATTCGATAACTCAAAATAAATGAAACTTAATCCAACTCAATTCAGGAATAAGAAATTACCTTAAACAGTTGCCTTCAACTCTTCCTTTCCAACTGCAGTTCAAACCAAATCTTTAAATTGATTTAACCCATCCAATAATTTTGTTTACTTCTTCGATTTACAGTTCAATCAAACCTTAATTCTCTAATTAACTTCTTAATCTCAAACACAAGAGAAAACCCTAATTTCAATTACGGTTGCATGAGCTTCTACTTCACCTGAGATCAAAATCTCAATCCAGGTCTTCCATTAACGGAAACCCATCCTTCAATTCTCCTCTTAAACCTAATCAAATTGAATTCTAACTTCTATCAGCAGAAACTCTAGCTCTTCAGTTCTTCACTAAAATTCTTGAATCAACAGCTAGTTCTTCTCCCTTGTCTAAAACAAACAAAACCCATCATCAAAAGATCGGTTCTATCACCAACCTCATTTAATCTCCAACAAAACAACAAACCCTAATCTATTCATCCTGATTTACTCTTGCTTTAGAGTATGAAACAAATACTTGAAATAGCACCACCATCATCACTCAATTCTAAATAACTCTACTCTCTTCTCGATCTCAGAGTTCTTAAATTGATTCTCAAATTCATCCCAGAAGCATAACAGAGGAGAAAGAAAAGAGAGAAGAAGAAAGAGAAGAAAAAGAAAGTAAAAATGAATTCTTCTTCACGATTGGGAGATAAGGCCGAAGGGATTTATTAAGGCACCCTATAATTTGATAAGGGCTGCCAAGTCGGTTAAACTGCAAAATAATTATTTTTCCCTTTCAACTAAACTGATAATATCTTCTTCATCCGATTTCCGACTGACACGTTCGAGTAGTCCATTCCGCGTAACTTTTAGAGATCTATGTGACGATACTAGTTTCGCATCTAAATTTTTGTTAGATTAATTTCTATTAATTAACGTTCGTGTTAAGCTAATCGAGTTATTATCGGCTAATATGTCTTTTGACTAGTCTAATAGCGTTGACGAGCTTGAGGTTCTTTACATTCTCCCCACCTTGTATCATTTTCGTCCTCGAAAATCGAACCATCCTTCCAGTCTTCAATACTCCCCACCTTGAACAAAGATACTATTTCTTTTCTAAGCGGAAAACAACATGTAACAAATCACAAACCTCTATGGCTTTCTATAACTAAAATTTGTGGCTCTAGGTTCAATAGACTAAATTTATATTCCATAAGATTATTGTCTCTAAGGTCATTATGCTGAATTAATTTCTAACAGATGACTAGGTCCAAATTCTTATCACTAAATTTCTACTTCAATAGATTAATGGTTCTAACTACGAGAGAAGGTACTCTATCAGTTTCTAAGTAAAGTTTGGGATTTATCAGATCACTAATAGAAGCAAGTTTCCCTTCAATGCCTAGTGATACAAGAATGCAGTTTCCCTGTCTAGGTTCGCGACGCCTGACAATGCCTACCTACGTAACAAGTATCACCCGAACACATCAGAATTACCAACCTCACTATTCCGTAGTGCTGTATTAACTAAGTGCAAACTTATTACGATTAATTAAGTGTTAATTTTATTTTATTAAGATTGATTAGTCTTTAACTTCTATCTTAACTAGTGTAATTCGGATAAATACACTTCGTATAAATAGTTCACAACATTTAAAGCAATTTAATCATCAAAATTTATTTTATTTTATTTTATTTTTATTTATTACTATTATTATTTATTTAATCAATGAATCAATGCAAATAATCCAAATTCGATTTCACGTCAATTTATAATATCAGATATTTTAGCTATAGTGTAATACCATATAATTTTTTAAAAATTCATGTACTATTTAACTTAATGTGATAACCATTATCCAAATTTTATTTCCAATGTAGCTATTGTCTATTTCATTGTGTGGCTTGATATGAGTAAATAACCGCTAACAATTTTTCCATATTTGTTTGATATTAATATTTTATTATTATTATTACATTTATTTTTTATTTATTAGACCGATAAAAGTTAATCATAATTAATCATAATGCCCAATTTAACTTTATTATTAATACTAGATTTGATTTGATCTAACTTTATTTCCTTAAATTTATATATCCTTAAGTTGTACTATTAATAAAAATTACATTTTGTTATTACTATTCTATAATTATTATCCAAATGATATTTACAACAACTCTAAATTTTATAGTAATGAGTATTATATAGTATCATTATTTTCTTATCTTATTAAAAATTATTGTCGTAATTGTATTATCATTTTCATTATTCTTAAGTTGATAGTCTGGTTGGTAAACTAAGCCTTAATCTTGTAAATATAATTTTATATTCAAGTAAAGGTTGATATAATAGATTTTACTTATTCATGTTGAATCTCTATACTATATCTTGTTGAATATTGGCGTTAGTAATTTAATGTGATCTAAATTTGATTCTGCATAAAAATTTTAATATGTCTTAAATTTTGGTATTAATAATAAGTATCTTATTCATGGGTAAATTTATTCTCCTTTAAGTCTAATTTTGTACTAAGCATTCAAGTACTATAATATCACTTCATGTGTATAATTTAGTGAATTAGTGAATCATTTATTGGACTAAAGATAATCTGCGTATAAGATCGTTAACAAGTTTAGTCTTGATGCCTTATATGACCTCACGTTCTTAATCCTACTTAATAAGCCTAATATTAGCTGTCTGATTTAAACACAAAACATATAATTCTAATTTTTTTTTATTATTATTTCTTATTTATTTTGTTTATTCATTTATTTAATTAACTTTATTTTTAGTTAACTTTGCAAAACTTAACCGTAGATAAGCACTAATAATTTTCCATAGGTATTTAATCCTAATCATTATTTTATCTATATTATAAGGGACAATGGTGTTTTTCCATATGGACGGTTATCTACATTTCGGACATATAAAGGACGGTTCAGATCGAGTCATATATTTTACATTTTTAGCATATAAAGAAGGGTTGAGATTGAGACACTGATTTTAAGAAATTTTCAATCTACATTTCCAAGGGTCCATATCGAGCCACATTTCAATCTCCACTCACCTTCCCAATGTCATTTGTTTGGAGTTATTCTTCACATTCAATGTGAAACCGTTTCTTTTATTATAAATTAAACTCCCTCTTAATTCATGCTTCAAAAAAAATGATTATGTTGTTTCATCTTCTTCATCGTCTTTTTTTCATCAAAATAAATAAATTAAAAGATCTTTTTATGCCCGTAGTATTTCAATTTCTCCAATGTGTAATATATTTCTACCAAAGAAGCTCTCTTTATCATCCACTGCATATTGAAAAGACGGTTAGTTATTATATTTGTTCTCTTATAGTTTGTACTTTTTATAGTTTATTAATTTTCATCAAAATTTCTTTTCATCCAACTGGTGTTTTTAAATCTGGGTTATTGAGAAATGTTTCAGATTTTTGATTTTTATTTTGTGGTTTTAAAAATATTCAGCATACAAATTTCACTTTTAAATTTGTATGGTAAATATTTTTATTTTTCCCCAATTAATTTTATTTTAGATTTTTAAGTTCTGTTTGAATTTGATTTTGTGCATCCCACTTCCTCTTCACAAGAATTATAAGGGTTGATTATTTTTCAAGTTCTATATGTAATTCTTAATCCTGTAAATTTATTTTTTGGTATGATTTCCAAGTCTCACTTGAAGTGTTAATACGTGATCACTACCAGTTGAATTAGCTTTTAGTTCATCGTACTTCTTTTTGTGTTTATAGAAATCTTGCCGGCTTTAGCTAACCTAAAAATTTTCACCTTCTGTAGACCTCGAATATGGGCAAATGGAAGTTGATTCTACGAACCAAATACCGAATAATAGACATTTTATGTATTCAACTGCACAAATTATTTTAAGGTATTATATTGTAATGTGAATAATTATAGAGGAGATCCATTCGTCGATTAGGTTCTTTTATTTTCTTAATTTGATTTAACAAAATTGAAGTTTCAAACATTTATAAATTAGTCTTACTTTGTTTTCCTTCGTTTACTTTGGCACTCTTGGTTTTACAATCTTTGGTCCATTTTTGTTGTATTGGTAAGTTGGAGTTTTTTGGTTGTTTTTCATTTATTGTATTTGTTGTTCTGGTGTGTATGTGATGATTTAGTGCTTTTCTTACTTGAGTTAGATTTGTTAGCTCTCTAATTAATTTCTGAATTTTAAGTTAGTTTATAAAATATTTTAAAATCTTTCCTTTGAATTTAGCTGTATTATCATTTCAATTTTTTAAATTTGCAGGTTCATCGAAACCTTTTCGGAAATAAAATACCACTTAAAGCAAGGGAGAAGGGACACGGGTTGGTTTTCTCCGTCGAGGTAAATACCAGTATTTGATTCATACATTGAGGTTTGGTAAAAATCTTTTCGTTACGTATTCCGGATGAATTTAGCACTGCTAGAGTCCATTGTAGCAATGTTCACGAAGTATAATATAGGATATCGTTATTATTAACATGTTATTTAGAGAGTTTGCGCAAGGTCAGATTCGTTTGCCCAGTATATATAAGGTCGGGTGAAAGGTTTATTCGTGTTTCTGTACTGTTGGTCTCATTGCAAGCTACTTTTAGACCCTTAATACCAATTGAGCTCGGATAAAGTATAAAAGTTCGGTATTTTTTCCGAGGGACCTACTATATGTTCAGTTCATACAATTCTCAATAAGTTTTAAGCTCAGTTTTGTATAATCCCGAAAATGATATACATCCCATGCTCCCTTCCCCCACTTCTTTTCCCCTCCTATGTATCAAGCATCTATTGGTTAAATCCAATAATAATGAGACCCCCTGTTAATCTCAATCCAGGGATCAAGGGCTAAGAACCATGACACCTAATGGGGGAAGGGAGTGGGGGAAGTGTAGCAGCTTCAGTATAACACCACAGAGGTAGGAGCAAATGTAAATTATCAATTATGTGAATGTTTTGACAGAAGGTCTACAGATGTTGACATGAACAAGGAGGTTGTAGAATTGTAAGTTTTCTCATATCATTTGGCTCTTTTAAATCTTTATCCATGTACTTAGAAATAAGATATTATCAATTATCAACAGTCTCTATATTTCAGTTTTTACAGGATAACTGAAAGTCAGAGTTTGTGTATTTAGTGTGTTACCTTATAATTATACCGATATCGGTCTGTGAAATCTTTTTGTTAGGAATTCGCTGAACAAGGAAAAGCTAGAAAATATTTTATGAAAAATATGTTGGTAGTGTCCAATAGAAACAAAGATTATGAATTTGGATTGTGGTGCATGTCGAACGTCGGTTGGTTCAATAAAAATACAATTTTTTCAGGGAATAAAATCAGTAATCAGTTGCTTGATGATTTATGTTCACGGTAAAATGATGGTGGCATGTGTCTTGTTATTTAATGAGACTAAAACTAAATCTTACATCTCTTTCAAATATCGTACTTAGTTCCCCACCCTTTTTTTATTCTCAAGTTCCTATGATTCAATCAGGATAAGATCATGTTGAGTTAGTGTGTCACTTTCGTATAGATTAGTCGTTTGAGATCAATTATGTTGAGTAATTTATTTTAATATTGTAACAAATTAGAAAGCCTGTACGATAGTCATGAAGAATTTCCTTAGGCACAATATTTCCTTATAAAAGTTAATTGGTAACACTATCTCATAATGAATATAGATATGCAACTGGAGAAAGTTTGGAACATCAACAAAACTACCATCTTATATTAAAAAATTACTTTCTCTTGCATTTGATCGTTGCATCAGTCTCACTTCAAACTACTCTTTTACATAAGCTATTAAATTTCATGTCTTTTTAATATAACGTGGAACCGATATTTTTCTCAAATTACACAGGTGAACTATTGGAACTCATGCTTTTGTAAATAATTTTTTCCGTTTGATCGTTGGCATGTTGATCTCGATGAAATATTTTCCTAACAACAATCCACTTATACAGATATCGGCAATCATTCTCGGTATGGAATAGGTTATCTTAAATAGTTGGTTAGACATAGGTTAAATTTGGCCTCTTGTAGTCATCAAGCATTAATGTTCCTTTCAAGGTTATGTACAAAATGGTGTGCATACATGTATTCTCTTTGAATCCTGAAGTAAGTTGGATGTTAATCCCATATTTTTGTACGCATAGGAAAAATTGAAAAAGTGTGTATGGAACCGCGACATGTTGGATTTTGGGAACATGTACACCAGCATATGTATCATCTCTTATATTCCTTTTCTCTCTGTATACAATTTTTAGAACTTATATTCCAAAGTTTCAAAGAACTTTGTAAAGGTATTGGAATAGTATGGGGGTAGCAATCATGTAAAAGTTGTTGTCGTTCAATTTTGATGTTTCCATATTTTACAAATATTTAAGTAAAATTCCACAATTTTGCTATTTATTAGCTTTATATGTTTTTGGTTAATTATTAGTCTCAAATTATGCATTCAAAACAAATTTAAGTATGCTTCAACCAACTAAAAAAAGAACAAATTTAAGTCAAAATAGGTGATTGTTTATTAGAGATCATCATTAAAACAACGTCTTGAGCAGCGTGTCTACCGTACGTATGTAAAAAAGTAAATGTTAATAACACTAGGAAAAAATGACACAATGTAATGACGCTGGAGTTAGATTTAACAAGACATATGTCGAAATACGATAAGAAACAATCATTCGACAACACCGAGAATAAATTAAATCCCGTGCCGTCATGGCACAGGCCATATCCTAGTCCCTGTATATTTGTTAACGAATTTTAATTTAAGTTATGCTCAATATAATATTAATTTAAAATCTAACAATTTAAGTTCATCATACTAATTTTCCAGTTCAAAAGATGATTGAATCTATTTACGAAGAAGGATCCTATTAATATACAAATTTATTTTCTTTTAATTCTAATATCACATTAAGCATCTAAATACTATTATTACTACTTCATGTATATTTGTTTCATTTTAAAGATTTACTGAATTATTTGTTAGACTAAAGATCATTTTGGTATAAGATTTCTGTCAAGTTGAGTCTTTTTATTTATATATTATATCTCCGCTTTCTTAAGTCTAACACCTAATAAGTATTATATTAATTATTTACTTTAGACGAAAAAACATACATCTCTAATTTGTAATTAATTTAATTTACAAAACTTCATCGTACACAAGCGTTATTCATTTTCCATAATTATTATTTTTTATCCGTATACATATCCTTATTGAAATTTTAATTAACATAAGTTCAATATTTAACTAATCGAGAAATGCTAACATTACTTTATCAAAATTATTATTATTATTTTTTACTATCATAAAATTACTATTAAAATATTTTCTTATTAACACTGATGATCGAAGTATTATTCTAACTACTCCTACGAATATTATTAAGTCCCAAAAATATTATTAATATTTATGTGATTATAAATTGTTGACCCTACGTATAAGTCAAGGTACTCAATAAATTTCTATGCGACTTTCAAGATTTATCAATAATATCAATCCCATTATTTATATAGTATTAGATTTTCTATTATTTATAATAAGTTTCATACTTTTTAGCTTAGTTATTCTCAAATCCTCATTAGCTAAAGTTATGGGAGTACCCTACAATTTTTACTTAATTACACATACAAACAAACAAATCAATCAATCAAATAAATCTTTTAGTTATTGATAGCTTTTAGTGATTCAGATTAATCTCACAACCCAACCCATTTCTAAACTAATCTAGTTCACTAACTAGCACTGGCTATTCCTATTATTTCCCATGTAAGATCTAATAATGAGCTCTGATACCAACACTGTAGCGCCCCTAAGCTAGCAGCTGAGTAATCCGAGAGATTAACTAATAAAGAGGCACTAAGAATCTAAATTATTTACTTAAACATTCAATTAAGAAATCTGTTGTAAAACTTAACCCAAAAACTAGTCCCACTCTGGAAAATATATACAAGAACTTCTCTCAAATGATACGTATTCAATAGTGAGTTGATTTACAAATGGAATACAAACACATAATAAACATAGCGGAAGCTAACTAACTATCATAAATAATTCTTCGAAGCTTTCATCTTCACATGTACATCTTGTTCTGTCTCTGAAACTGAAAGTGAGAATGGGTGAGCACATCATCCCAAAAAGGGGTGCCCCGTAGGAATAACAACTAGCTTTCAAGTAATCATTAGTATGATTTGCAGATAATGCAGGTTTAATTGAAAGACGATAAAACAAGGAAAACAATAAAACATAATATAGAAACTTCTTCAAAGACATCCATAAATAACAGTAAACATCCATGTATGAGATGTGTGTAGCCGCACATAAGGAAGAATAATATTGCGGTGTATCGCCCTAGCCGTGTAATATTGCGGTGTATCGCCCTATCCATAGAATACTGGTATATAAAGGAAGAATAATATTTCGGTGTATAGCCCTAGCCGTGTAATATTGCGGTGTATCTCCCTATCCATAGAATACTGATATTATGTCGGCACACATCTCATACCACACAGAGAACACAAAGATATGCATGAATTTGACAACACAAAGGTTGATTTGTAAAACAATAATGAATACAAGAGAATTCGTTATCGATTCCCACCTCTTTTGATGACAAGCCTCGCCTACCTCGAGATCCACGATCCACTGGTTCATCCTTTGAATCGATCGTTGTTAATATAGACCAACTGCAATTGCAGTAACAAGCCTTCACTGGAGATATTAGCCAATCCCTTGCCAATTGACCATTTGTATATTCAAACTCCATCCACTGCTTATGATCTATGAGTTACTTTAACTCAACTTAATCCAACATTATGTCAACTTGCAACTCCAACACCACAACAGCAGCCGCCAGAACTTCAACCATTACCTGCATTTGTTGTTTGCAATTCAACATAACATCTACTTTAGTTCAGCACTATCACCTGCAACACCATCTCAGCACCAATAGAACTACTACCACCTTCAACAGCTACATACAATATGATACTTCATTCAAAACCAATCCACCACCATACCAACTCCAACACCCTCGACTCCTACATCATTCTGAGGTCCTCTCAATGCAAACACTGCCTACACCACCACCATTAAAATTTCATCTCCATTTCTATTTCACTTGCACAACCAAAGCTCCAGCAACTACAACTTCATGAGCATACAATCATTATTTCTTTCTTGTTCATCAATTCCAATTCAGATCCAATATCCTCTTCTCATATATCAACACAACAATTCAATTACCAACTGTAATTACATAACCACCTCCACCAACACAAACTGAATCTGCTGCTCCATCAGAATTACAACTAACACTACCGTCCACACATACAAATCCCATTTCCATCTCATTCAACTTCAATTAAAACAACATACAACAACTATCTAAATTCGATAACTCAAAATAAATGAAACTTAATACAACTCGATTTAGGAATAAGAAATTACCTTAAACAGTTGCCTTCAACTCTTCCTTTCCAACTGCAGTTCAAACCAAATCTTTAAATTGATTTAACCCATCCAATAATTTTGTTTACTTCTTCGATTTACAGTTCAATCAAAATTTAATTCTCTAATTAACTTCTTAATCTCAAATACAAGACAAAACCCTAATTCCAATTATGGTTGCATGAGATTATACTTCACCTGAGATCAAAATCTCAATCCAGGTCTTCCATTAACAGAAACACATCCATCAGTTCTCCTCTTAAACATCATCAAACTGAATTCTAACTTCTATCAGCAGAAACTCTAGCTCTTCAGTTCTTCACTAAAATTCTTGAATCAACAGCTAGTTCTTCTCCCTTGTCTCAAACAAACAAGACCCATCATCAAAAGATCGATTCTATCACCAACCTCATTTAATCTCCAACGAAACAACAAACCCTAATCTATTCATCCTGATTTACTCTTGCTTTAGAGTATGAAACAAATACTTGAAATAGCACCACCATCATCACTCAATTCTAAATAACTCTACTCTCTTCTCGATCTCAGAGTTCTTAAATTGATTCTCAAATTCATCCCAGAAGCATAACAGAGGAGAAAGAAAAGTGAGAAGAAGAAAGAGAAGAAAAAGAAAGTAAAAATGAATTCTTATTCACGATTTGGGAGATAAGGCCGAAGGGATTTATTAAGGCACCCTAGAATTTGATAAGGGCTGCCAAGTCGGTTAAACTGCAAAATAACTATGTTTCCCTTGCAACTAAACTGATAATATCTTCTTCATCCGATATCCGACTGACACGTTCGTGTAGTCCATTCCGCGTAACTTTTCGATATCTATCTAACGATACTAGTTTCGCATCTAAATCGTTGTTAGATTAATTTCTATTAATTAACGTTCGTGTTAAGCTAATCGAGTTATTATCGGCCAATACGTCTCTTGACTAGTCTAATAGCGTTGACGAGCTTGAGGGTCTTTACAGAGAGGTCGTTTTGACTTTTAATTGCCATCTCGAAATTATTTGATAAAGGCACCATTGGGGGTGCCCCATTCTCTGAAAGTTGTATCTCATTTGTTGCAGTAAGAACCATTTTTCTCGATACCTAGTGGTCCCATATATTTTCTTCAGAAGAAATTACTGAACTTTCAAATGACCTCATCAGGGTTGAGTCATGTGGTGTACCATGGATGTATTCAAAAGCACCCGCCAAATTTTCATTTGTTTCTCCATGGAAGTTCCATCTTTGAACTTTGTTAACTCACATTTCTTCTGTCTCCATCTATAATCTTTTTGAGGAAAAGTTACTAGTCATTGAGACTTCACTTTCATTTGTGTTGTCAACTGAATCTTCAAAATCAGTATCTGAGATTCTGATACTGAAACCTGGTGATATTCCCGGTGCCGGAAGGTTTTGTATCATTCTAGATGATGGCGTTATCAGCTCCTCAAACTCGAAGACTTCCTCAGCTATTGTTGGTTGTCCAGCAGGTGGTATTTGTTCCATCTGGTTGTATGCTTGCGCCATATTTGTAACCTCTTCATATTCCGGCTCATGAAGAACATGAGAGAAGAAATCCGCTGATGGGGCTCTACATCTTTCTTTTGGATGATTTATGATTCAACATATCTTACAGAAAGATTGAGGGAGTGGATCATAATACAACATAACATCTAGCCAGTCATTTTCTCCATGGTACAATCTGAAAGTTGCATCGAGTTTTTTTGTTCAAATCCATTTGCACCAGGCATCTAGCGAATGGCCTCGCATGATTGCAGTCCTGAGGTAGTTCCTTCGTGCCAAAAACACCAATCTTATTTGCTATCATCTCCGGTATTCCTTCCCAAAACAATTCCACCGGAAGGTTCATGTAGCTAACCCACAAGCTGACCAATGTTGTATTTATCAGAGCCGCCGGAATAGCAAACTGGTAAGATTTTACCACCAGAAGCCATGCATCATATTTTGAGGGGGAGTATATTATAGCTCTTTGTACATCATCTTGATTATGGAGCTCAATGATGAATTTGTTGTTTTCATCCGAACCACTAACAAGGGTTGCGAGTGGTTGATAAGCTAGCACCCAGAGGAATTGGAGCATTTGCATCATTCTTCTTATATTGAGTTTGAAGGGACTGAAAATGTGTGCAACAACAAAGCATTGTGCTTTATTTTTGCATCTTGAGCTAGTTTCTTTTAGAATGACTATAAATTTGGATAGGGATATCTGTGAATTCATCATGTCAATCATCTCGAGTTCCATCGAAGAATCAGTGGTGAGTGGGGGTTGATTGTTCATTGAGGTTTCAGGTAAGAGATCAGAGGTAGATACAAAGTGTTTTTGTTTTTTGAAAATTTTTGCGAGTTTATTACAAGCACTCATCATTAAGTCGTAAAGGTATAGACCAAACAGACACCATTTTATTTTAAGTGAAGCAATAAATGCTAAGGATAAGGTGTGTGGTGCCTTTTCATGAGTTTGAATTTGGTTACTGTTAACCATGATAAACAAAAGGAGGAGCAATTAATGTGGATGTGTTTGAGGGAGACCAGACTAAGCACAACATGAGGATAAGAATAATGAGTGGATTTGCAAGGGATTAGGTTACAGGATCAAAGTAAAAAGACACCAGAAAAGACTGACAAATATCCTCGCCGAATATCGGGGGGGGGGGGGGAAATCACTTCAAAGATACTGCATTAAAAAGAGAGGGATAAGATTGTGTTGAGGTGTGGGTTTGGGGGGAACTAGCGATAGTGAGGGTGCCTTTAGCGATGACTGAAAAGAAACAACAAGATAATCAGATAACAATAAAAGTTTTTGATGAAAGATATTACCGGGGGAAGAGGCATCGCCTGAGAGGAGGTAGCTTCGGAAAATCAGAAAACTGGATTTAGATCATGTTCAGTAACAAAATGATACGGGGGGTGTTTTATTTTGGTGATTTAGGGTTACGAAAAAGGTATTGAAATTTCGAAAAAAAAAATTCAAGAAGGTGTTGAGAATGTAATCTCTAAAATTTAGTTGAAAAGTTTGAATGACGTAATGGTGACGGTCGCAGAGTCTCTCTCTGTATTCTTTTTCTTGTAATTTTCCTCCTTGATACCTTATAAATATCTTTGAGTTCTGCTCTACTGCATATATATTGCGAGTTACTAACCTAGATCCTAAGTTAGTTCCTTGTTTTCATTCTTACCCCTTTCAGTTTAGCAAATTCTTCCCAAAATTCATTATCTACACAACGACAAAAATATATCCCTTTCTCCGTAGTAGATTGGTATGACCGGTCGGTCAAGTGGCCTAGAAATAATGCGCAACAGTTGTGCATTATTGGCAACATAGAATATGCCAGAAATGTTGTGGCGCATTCAGAGTTACAGCTAGGCCAAGGCATGTGACAAACAAGGTTTGGACAAAGCCAATGATGCGAGGATAACATCAAGAGATGTCAAATGAGTTTGGCATATAAATTGTATGAATGTGGCGTGAGGCATGCAAGCAAGACTTTCATTAGCACATTTGCATCACTGGGAGAACGATGCTCAGCAATGATCGTCGGACTTTGGCTGGAGAATGCAATCATTGTGCAACAAGGCTGGATGACATTGTCGGGCACATGTCCTTGACGGTTTCGAGTTGGTTACACGGAAGTTATTTTGCTTTATGATTTCTTAAAGGATAGGAAGGACCTATTTGGCTTTAGGGAAGCAGTTTGGCTAGTTGGCACGGTTGGATAACTGTCATGTATAAAGTGAATTTGTAACTGCCTGGCAGTTGTAAATAGTTTTTGTAAGGTTATATAAGCCTGATCTTGTGAAGGGATTGGGTAATCTGGAACGAGAAGTGTTGTGTAACCCTAAGTGTGGAGTAATAATAAGTCTTCGTCCAAAGATTAAAACTATTCTCTGTTTAGTATGGGCTGAATAGAGTTTTGTCCAAGAGTTGAAGAAATTGGCTAAGTGCGAGTTGGCTGAATTGTGTTGTGGAGCATAGTGCCATTGTTAAGGTTGGAAGTTGAATTTGGGTGTGCGAACCTGTGACAATTCGGGTATCAGAGCCCTGGTTAAGAGTCTCTCTATTCACGTTGGATTATAGAAGGCTGAATGAATTTGTTGTTGTTCTTGAATTTGGCCGTGAATTGTATTTGAAGTGAAGGATCCACACAGAAAGTACAATGCATACAAAAGATGGGGGCGAAGGTCAATCCAAAGGTTAGCATTAAAGGTATGTGATCCCTATAACCAAGAATATACAAACAATAATCAGACACGAAGATGTCCTCGGAACAACTTGATGAGGGTGAAACGAATTGTTATACATATCAGAACTACACTAAGGGTATCAGAGACGCTGCAAGTGGTGATGAGAAACAACACGATGCTGAGAAGGCTTAGCATGATATTGGTATGGACCAATATTGTAACATCACTCGTTTGCTAGGGAGCAAAGCACACACCAAGAAGAAGATATCTTTTGGACTGATGTACATTGATTTGAAGATCAATGGAGAGTGGGTATTAGCGACGGATGATACCGGTGCTACCAAGTCCTTTATTCATCCAGACGTTGGCATGGAATTGAACTTAACAGTTACTAGCGCGGTTAGCACCATCAAAGTTGTTAACGCAGAACCACAAACCAGTCGAGGGAAAGTTCGCAATGCAGATGTGCATGTTGGAGAATGGAAAGGAAAACTAGATTTTATAGTGATGGTCATGGATGATTATGACCTGATATTAGGATTGGATTTCTTTTGTGTGGCGAAGACGTCACCATTACCTCACAGAAATGTTATATTGATACAACACCATCAATACCTGATGAGTGCCAAATATTGTATATATTTATCCCTTTTTGTTGGCATTTTAACTCATCTTTTATGCATTAATTCTACATTTTATCCCATATTCTGTATTTTCATTGTTTTCAAGAATAAATATTTTTATTACTTAATTTTGCATTTTTAGGTAACAAATAAAATCTGGATGAATTGCGGAGCAAAAAGAGCAGAAAAATAGTGAAAAGCCGTGAGGAATTACGCAAGGAAGCCGCGAAGAATGTTGCGCACAAGACCAAAAAGCTAGGAATGGGCTCAAGAAGGAAGAATTGTTCTTAAAGAAGATATGGGCTTGGCATACCCAAGGCCCAAAACCCTTACCCAAATCCATTTCCTTTATCCATACCCATTTCCATGAGAGCCGTCAGATTGGATCCATCTTGTCATCCAACGGTCACCTCATCACTGTGCATCAAATCCCGATGATTCCGCCCAACACTACAGCACCTAACCTAATCTAGCACCGTTGACTTCGTTGTGTTCCACATCCAACGGTCGCTACAAACTGCTTATCTCTTAGACGTCCGATCTACCTACCATCTCCATATCCAGCGTCTCAGCTCGCCAAACATCGAACCAGATGCTCCCGCTTCACACCCTAGCACCGAATCCTATTATCCACCCAAACAACCCATCGCCCCAAAACTTCATCTCCTTCACCCGACAGTTGCAGAGCTCTGCAACTCCACCACCTCCCCTCTCTGCCGCTGTCACTTCCGTCACCACCACCAGTTCCATCACTGCCACTACTATCTCCATACCGACAACACCCCCATATCCCTAGCCTAGTTATTTTCTTCATCTCACAACCTCTGAAACCCTAGGTTTTGGGGTGAGTAAAATAACTCGAAATTAGGGGACAATAGGAGCAGAGGAAGAGCATCAAGGACTAGAGGAGGCATGGGTCGAGCAGATTTTGGGAGTTTGTAAGTTAAATTTTGTGTAATTTAAGAAAACCCTAATTTGTAATTTGGGGGAAACCCTAATTTATTGTCTGGGTATAAATTGAGGGTTGGGTATCACTGTTAAAACTCGTACTTGGACTAGCCAAGTTTCCCCCTGTTTGGGTTAGGATAATTGTTCCTGCACTTGTTCAATGTATGATATCCCTGTAATGCTTGTGTTCTTGTTGTATGTGTATCCTGTTAGTATGTTAGTATGTTAGATGTTTGTGTCACATGTTAATTTCAGTTCAATGTTTGTTTGTGTGTGTTCATGTTAGACCTTCTATTCACTGTTAAATGCTCAACTGTTATGCTGTTTGTCATGTTCTAAATCACCCTGCTAGGGACTTGATGAATATCTAATGTCTTATTGTGTAGTATATTGATCACACTGCTCTAGAAGGCTAAACAAGTTTAGGAAAAACTTGAACTTAGCTCATCATCACCTCACTTTCACAATGTATGCCAAGTATGCTTTGTAGTTAGGTTCATGAGCTGCTGATAAGCTGCAACTCAAGCTGAATTCATAATCCCTTGACTAGTTGTGCTGTAGAAAGACAATTAGTGCTTTGGAAATAATACCATAGTTGTGTTTAACTTCCTATAGGAGAATACACAGTAAAAGTTGGAATGAACTCAACCCCTAGTTCCATAATCAACCTTCCCTGTCATCCATAAATCCATCTTCAACTGTTTAGTTTTGTTTTTTTCACTTGTTTGTTTTACCTGCATTTCCTGTTTTATATTTTCTTTACTACTTGCTCCCCTTCAATCCACTTCTGTTGCATTTCTTCTACTGTTGCAATTGCTGCTGCAGCACTTGTGCTGCTGTAGCTTCCCTTGCTGCTGCTGCCTTTCTGCAGCTGCTGCTGCCACTCCTTGCCTGCTGCCACTCCTGCACCTGGTGCCTTCTGCAGCTGCTGCTGCCTTCCTTTTGCTGCACTGCTACTTGCCTCTCTGCAGCTGCTGCTGCCAATCCACTTCTGTGGCTGTTGCATTGCTGCTGATTGCTTTGCTCTCCAAAGCTCACTTCCAAAAGCCCAGGGCACAATTTGAGCCCACCTGTAAAGACCAAAACCAAAGCCCAGTTCATTAAGGCCCAAGTCAAATTCATTGTTAAGGCCCAATCCAACAAACTGTGGGCTTAATCAAAAGCTTAAGTTTAAGGCCAAAGCCCATTTGCATTTCAAAGACAAACTGAGCCCAAGCTCAGTTCATTCTATTTTAACAAACCCACTAAGCCCAATTCATTCAAAGGGCATTCAAACCCATTAGTACTCAAAGCCCAATTTAAGCCAAAAGGCTTCTAAGCCCAAAGCAAATCTAGGAACCCAATTAGCTAAACACTTCCGAAACACACCCGATCTCTGTGGATCGACCCGTACTTGCACGAGCTACAACTGACGACCGTGCACTTGCGGTATTACTGTAGGCCCGTTTCCATCGCATCATTTTATACCTTTCCGGGCCACCAAGTTTTTGGCGCCGCTGCCGGGGATTGGTGCTGTGTTTTATCTGTGTTTTTCTTAGCTATTTTGCATTTCACTGCATAGCATTTGCATCTGCATCTGCTTCACTTCATTTGCTGTTGGACCTGCTGTTCTGAACCTGTTTTTCCTCTGCTGGGACGCCACCAAGGAAAAGAACCAAAACCCAACTGGGTTTTTGCAACAATATCAGAGCAGCTGGGCTGTGCTAAAAAGGTAAGCCTAAACCCATTCATTGAGAGAACCCAACCTGTGGGCTTCCAATTTTTTAATTGTGGGCTTGTAATAATTAACCCAATTTTTTGGGCTTTTTATTTTTCTATTTTGGGTTTGTAATAATTTATTTTTGGGCTTGTTGTTTAATTTGTGGGCTTGTATTTATTTTGTGTGGGCTTGTTTAAATTTTTCCATTGGACTTGTATTTTGGACTCTGGGTTTAAACCCAGCTGAGCTTGTAACCGATTGGGGCCGCAGCCTTCCTTCCATTTCATTAGAGGCTTGCACAGTGGGCTTGCTCCCATTCAAAAACCAAATTTTATTTTCTTAAAAAAAAAAAAAAAAAAAAAAAAAAAAAACCAAAATTTTCTTTTGTTCCCAATTTTAAACCAAATTTCTTTTATATCCCACCAAAACCAAATTTTTCCCAAAAATCCAAACCCATCAAAAACCAAATTTTTTTAAAACCCATTAAAACCAAATAGTGGGCTTTGTGTCATTTCAAAATGGGCCAACCTCGTGCTCTCCATGAATACATGTATCCATCAATACAAATTCCATTATCATGTATTGTCTTACCTCAAACCAATAACCCTTTTAAAATAAATGCAACATGATACAAATACTTCCTATATTTCGAGGGTTCGATTCTGAGAACCCCTATACTCATGTAAGAGAGTTTGAACAAATTTGTCGGACTATGCAACCTGATCATTGTCCGAAGACTCTCTGAAATTGCGTTTGTTTACATTTTCTTTAAAGGAAAGGGCCAAAACATGGTTTTACGGTTTGAGACCACAATCAATCACCACTTGGGAACAACTCACTAATCAATTTTTCCAAAAATTTTTCCACCATAGGACCATCGCTATTCGTCAAAGTATCAATTGTTTTGTCCAATTGGATGAGGAAACTGTTTTTCACTATTTTGAACGTTTTAATGATTTGTTGAGTGAATGTCCGCACCATGGAATTGAGAAGTGGAGACTTGTCGTCATCCTCTATGAGGGACTAGACTTTAAATCTCGAACCATGGTTGAGTCTATGTGTAATGGTGAGTTTATTGATAAATCTGTGGATGATGCATGGAATTTTTTAGCCGAGATTGCAGAAAAACCCATCAATGGGAATCCGTTAGGGAAACAGGAACAACACCACATGATATGATCATCCCCATGAATTAGAGTTTTATTCTTGTAATAGCTCCGACCTTAGGATTGAAAATTATCCTAGATTGCAAAATGCCTATCATGATGATGATGATGATTATGATGTTATGTTAGAAGAACATGTCTATACTGAAAATGTTATGGAACCTTTGGGTTCAAATACATTAGGCTTCTCTGCCCCGACCTTAATGCATGATATTTCTTCTAGTATTCCATGTGATGTTTCCCCTGATGTGCCGATACATGAATAAATCTGTTGATGATGTTGATAATTCTGATTGTGATCTTGCCAATTTGATTGATGATTGTGAGCATGATGTGACATGTGTAGATGAGTTAGAAGATTTTGATTTGATTGATAATGATGCCTATCTTCTACCTAAGTCACAATCTGATGGCCTTCCACCCAACCTAGATTTGGTTTGTACCCATATTGTCAAACCAATTTTTCTGAAAATTCCTAATCTAGGATTGGAACTGTGTGCTTCCCAAGTCCTCTTGGACTATTTTGCTTCAAAATATAACACTTTTAAAGAGCCACAGTTGGAAATTGCATGTTTGCCCATCCCGAAAACAGTCCATTATGAGTTAGACCTTTTGAATCCTGAACCCCTAAAATTAATAGATTTTGTGCTTAAAAGTAAACCTGTTGAAAAATTTTGGTTTAGGGGTGATTCATTCGGTTTTTCACTCTCACTCCCATTTAAGTCCAATTTTAGTGTTTTGAAACTTTCTGTCTCTACACTTTTCTTTTGGGTTGATCCTCAACTCTTTAGATTTTAGTGTATGGTGAATTTTTTGTATATAATCCAGTAGATAAAATTTCTTAAAAACCCTTTTGTTCCTTTTGTATATATTTTGCTAATCCAATATGATCTCGGCTGAAATATGTTGGATTTTTGCCTTGAATAACGGAGTTTTAATTCTGCTTTCGCCGAAATCGGGTATTCTCTCTCCTTTTACTCTACTCAGCATGTCCTCTTCATATATTGTTTTAATTCTTTCCATATTTTGAAACATTGAGGACAATGTTTAGTTTAGGTTTGGGGGTATAGAGTAGATACCACGATAATATGCTATAATTAAAACGAACTCCTTCTTCTTTTTGAAAAAATTGAAAAATTCCAAAAAAATTAAAAAATCAAAATTCAAAAAAATTAAAAAATAAAAATCATAAAAAATGGAGCTCATTTACCTTGAAATGTTGACTCTTGTGCAAATATGTTTTTATTAGGAGTCTTAGTCTAGATATTTAGGCACCCTGATTCTAGCACAATTCACATAGTGATAAGAAATTTGCACGCGCACGATCTACCAATACATGTATGGCCTCGATCTTCAAGGTGTTGGATAGGAAGTTACGATTGCCAATCACTTTAGAATACTGAACGAAACTTGACTAGCTTGTTCTTTGGTTGGTTGGGATAGAAGTGGAGGTTACATTAAGAAAGACAACCATCGAATTTAACTGGGTGCATCAAAAAGGGCTACCTCTTGCAAAGTGTCATGTAATTTTTGTTTCTTCTTGTTATGTATCAAAAGTGTTTCCTTGTTCAAAAAAAAAAAAAAAAAAAAAAAAAAAAAAAAAAAAAAAAAAAAAAAAAAAAAAAACGATGTATATATTCAGAAAAAAAAAAAAAAAATATATATATCAGAAAATACCAAAAAAATCAAGTATTTATCAATTCCATCATCTCTTGTTCCAAAAATAAAAAGAGATTTGTCAATGTAAATAAGAGTCATGTAAAGAGTTCTTTTGTGTTTCGTTGTAATAAGCAAGGAGGGTGTATGCCATTGATGTACAACGCGAGCAATTGTGAAATACCTCCAACTCATTCACAATTCTCGTAAAGTCCGGACAGCTAGCTAGATTTCGACCTCAGTTCTTAGCCTGAGAAACTATCTCTTGGTGATTAGTAGTCATAACTTCAGATCTTTCTTTACACATGTGTAGATACACTTTACACTCTTATCACATGTCCTTATTTGTTATCAGTGCTAGGATTGTGCCTTCGATAGCTAGATTGACATCTCCATTTTGCTGTGAGCTTAAACTGTTTTGCACATGTCACATTTGATGGAATATGAGCTTATATTTTGTCCTTAGGTTTTGTAGGCACACCTCTGGTAAACCTTCACGAGACTTCAACTCGTCCACTAGGGACACTTAGTGGTTTAAAAGGCTTAGTGCATACGCTAAATGCATTCGAGAGACCAGCGACAGTGGTATAGTTAGGATTTCCTTAGTTTTGTTTTACTTGAGGACAAGTAAAATTCAGGTTTGGGGGTATTTGATGAGTGCCAAATATTGTATATATTTATCCCTTTTTGTTGGCATTTTAACTCATCTTTTATGCATTAATTCTACATTTTATCCCATATTCTGTATTTTCATTGTTTTCAAGAATAAATATTTTTATTACTTAATTTTGCATTTTTAGGTAACAAATAAAATCTGGATGAATTGCGGAGCAAAAAGAGCAGAAAAATAGTGAAAAGCCGTGAGGAATTACGCAAGGAAGCCGCGAAGAATGTTGCGCACAAGACCAAAAAGCTAGGAATGGGCTCAAGAAGGAAGAATTGTTCTTAAAGAAGATATGGGCTTGGCATACCCAAGGCCCAAAACCCTTACCCAAATCCATTTCCTTTATCCATACCCATTTCCATGAGAGCCGTCAGATTGGATCCATCTTGTCATCCAACGGTCACCTCATCACTGTGCATCAAATCCCGATGATTCCGCCCAACACTACAGCACCTAACCTAATCTAGCACCGTTGACTTCGTTGTGTTCCACATCCAACGGTCGCTACAAACTGCTTATCTCTTAGACGTCCGATCTACCTACCATCTCCATATCCAGCGTCTCAGCTCGCCAAACATCGAACCAGATGCTCCCGCTTCACACCCTAGCACCGAATCCTATTATCCACCCAAACAACCCATCGCCCCAAAACTTCATCTCCTTCACCCGACAGTTGCAGAGCTCTGCAACTCCACCACCTCCCCTCTCTGCCGCTGTCACTTCCGTCACCACCACCAGTTCCATCACTGCCACTACTATCTCCATACCGACAACACCCCCATATCCCTAGCCTAGTTATTTTTCTCATCTCACAACCTCTGAAACCCTAGGTTTTGGGGTGAGTAAAATAACTCGAAATTAGGGGACAATAGGAGCAGAGGAAGAGCATCAAGGACTAGAGGAGGCATGGGTCGAGCAGATTTTGGGAGTTTGTAAGTTAAATTTTGTGTAATTTAAGAAAACCCTAATTTGTAATTTGGGGGAAACCCTAATTTTATTGTCTGGGTATAAATTGAGGGTTGGGTATCACTGTTAAAACTCGTACTTGGACTAGCCAAGTTTCCCCCTGTTTGGGTTAGGATAATTGTTCCTTGCACTTGTTCAATGTATGATATCCCTGTAATGCTTGTGTTCTTGTTGTATGTGTATCCTGTTAGTATGTTAGTATGTTAGATGTTTGTGTCACATGTTAATTTCAGTTCAATGTTTGTTTGTGTGTTCATGTTAGACCTTCTATTCACTGTTAAATGCTCAACTGTTATGCTGTTTGTCATGTTCTAAATCACCCTGCTAGGGACTTGATGAATATCTAATGTCTTATTGTGTAGTATATTGATCACACTGCTCTAGAAGGCTAAACAAGTTTAGGAAAAACTTGAACTTAGCTCATCATCACCTCACTTTCACAATGTATGCCAAGTATGCTTTGTAGTTAGGTTCATGAGCTGCTGATAAGCTGCAACTCAAGCTGAATTCATAATCCCTTGACTAGTTGTGCTGTAGAAAGACAATTAGTGCTTTGGAAATAATACCATAGTTGTGTTTAACTTCCTATAGGAGAATACACAGTAAAAGTTGGAATGAACTCAACCCCTAGTTCCATAATCAACCTTCCCTGTCATCCATAAATCCATCTTCAACTGTTTAGTTTTGTTTTTTTCACTTGTTTGTTTTACCTGCATTTCCTGTTTTATATTTTCTTTACTACTTGCTCCCCTTCAATCCACTTCTGTTGCATTTCTTCTACTGTTGCAATTGCTGCTGCAGCACTTGTGCTGCTGTAGCTTCCCTTGCTGCTGCTGCCTTTCTGCAGCTGCTGCTGCCACTCCTTGCCTGCTGCTGCCACTCCTGCACCTGGTGCCTTCTGCAGCTGCTGCTGCCTTCCTTTTGCTGCACTGCTACTTGCCTCTCTGCAGCTGCTGCCAATCCACTTCTGTGGCTGTTGCATTGCTGCTGATTGCTTTGCTCTCCAAAGCTCACTTCCAAAAGCCCAGGGCACAATTTGAGCCCACCTGTAAAGACCAAAACCAAAGCCCAGTTCATTAAGGCCCAAGTCAAATTCATTGTTAAGGCCCAATCCAACAAACTGTGGGCTTAATCAAAAGCTTAAGTTTAAGGCCAAAGCCCATTTGCATTTCAAAGACAAACTGAGCCCAAGCTCAGTTCATTCTATTTTTAACAAACCCATAAGCCCAATCATTCAAAGGCATTCAAACCCATTAGTACTCAAAGCCCAATTTAAGCCAAAAGGCTTCTAAGCCCAAAGCAAATCTAGGAAACCCATTAGCTAAAACACTTCCGAAACACACCCAATCTCTGTGGATCGACCCGTACTTGCACGAGCTACAACTGACGACCGTGCACTTGCGGTATTACTGTAGGCCCGTTTCCATCGCATCAAATTTCTATACGCTTTCCCGGGTACACCAATACCCATGTTTTGTCTTTATGGTGAGGCAAAGTGAACCAGACAAGACAACTAAGCCATGTTTGTCTGCGGTTCAGGTGAAAGAAGGTATGCGCCAAGGCTTGGCTACTTTCCTATGAATGTTGGTTGAGATCAAACCAGCAAAGATAGTAGAAGTTGGGGATGGAATAGCTGAGGTTTTAGAAGAGTTTGCACACACGATGCCCGCAGAACTGCCTAAGTCGCTACCACCACGGCGTATGATCAATCATATGATTGAGTTGGTGCCAGGGGCAAGGCCGCCTGCGCAAGCACCATAACGTATGTCACTGCTAAAACTTGAAGAAATGCGCAAGAAGATTTATGAACTTCTGGAGGAAGGCTATATAGAACCGTCTAAAGCTCCATTTGGCGCTCCGGTTCTATTACAAAAGAAGCAAGATGACTCGATTCGTATGTATGTTGATTATAGGGATTTAAATAAACTAACTGTGAAGAACAAATACCCAATTCCTCTAGTGGCAGACTTGTTTGATCGATTATCCAAGGCCAAATTATTTACCAAATTGGATGCGCTTAGGTTATTACCAAGTGCGCGTAGCATAAGGAGATAAACCAAAGACTTCAATGGTAACCAGGTATGGCTCATTTGAGTACCGTATAATTCCATTCGGCTTGACGAATTCTCCTGTAACATTTTGTAACCTGATGAATTATGTGTTCGCTAAGTATATTGACCGCTTTGTAGTAGTATATTTGGACGACATAGTTATTTACAGTGAGACTTTGGAAGAGCATGCGATGCATCTTAGCAAAGTGTTTACAAAGCTTAATAAGGAAAGTTTGTATGTGAAGGAGGAAAAGTGTGAGTTTTCCCAGACCATAATAACTTTCCTTGGCCATTTGATATCGCAAGGGTGCATGCATACTGACCAGAAAAAGGTAGAGGACATTATGGATTGTCCTGAGCCGAAGAAGTTTGGAAATATTCGTTGTTTATTGGGTTTGGCTAACTATTACCGGCGTTTTATAGTTGGATACTCAAAAAAAGTTTCCTCGTTGACAGATTTTTTGAGGAAGGACAAATCATGGGCATGGACTGACGAGTGTCAGCGGTCATTCGATGCATTGAAGGAAGCGGTATCGATAGAGCCAGTTTTTCGCTTGACTAGATTTGATGTACCATTTGAAGTGCACATTGATGCTTCGGATATGGCTCTAAGGGGAATCTTGGTGCAAGAATGCCACCTGGTAGCCTATGAGATTTGTAAGCCTAACGATGTTGCAGGAGATACACCATGCATGAGAAGGAAATGTTGGTAGTGATACATTTCCTAAGAACATGACGCTATTATTTGTTGGGAACTTATTTCATCATAAGGACGGATAATGTAGCCATTACGTTCTTTTCCAACCAGAAGAAACTATCGCCAAAACAAGCAAGGTGGCTTGACTTTTTGAGCGAGTTCGAATACAAGTTCGAGCATAAGCCAGGAAGGCTTAATTCTGTGCCAGATGCTTTGAGAAGAAATTTGGTAGTAGAATATGTTGCGAAACTGACCACGATTGAGGCAGAGTTGTTACCTCGAATCAAAGAAGAGATGAAGAATGATCAGGCATGTGTGCGCCTGACTAAGCAAACATGTGATGGGATCGTTCGTCGATATTGGCTAGATGGTGGATTAATATATTCCAAATGAGAGAGAATTTATGTACCCAATTCAGGTGGATTGAGAAGGGAACTCTTGCGAGAGACGCATGATTCCATTTGGGCTGGTCATCCAGGCATGGAACCAACACATGCTTCGATAGCTCGCTCCTATTACTGTCCTAAGATGGAAGAATATGTTGAGTTTTATGTGAAGACATGCTTAGTGTGTCAACTGGACAGGACGGGAAGGATAAATGTGCTAATTCCATACAAGCCATGGTAGTACTTGTCGATGGACTTTATCAACGGGCTGCCGAAGGTGTAAGGCTTTAGCTCGATAATGGTCGTTGTTGATTGCTTCTCTAAGTATGCTACATTAAGTCCATGTCCATATTCTTGTAATGCAGACGTTGCAGCGGATCTGTTCTTCAATAATGTAGTGAAGTATTGGGGACTTCCTCGAGATATTGTGAGTGATAGAGACTCACAGTTTACAGGCAGATTTTGGACTGCCTTGTTTGGATTGCTCAGATCTGAACTAAAGTTTTCTACTAGCAATCACCTCCAAACTGATGGTCAGACGGAGAGGATAAATACATTCATAGAAGAGTACTTGCATCATTATGTGATGACAAGCTAGGGAAATTGTGTTTCATTGATGGATACAACCCAATTTTGTTACAATTTGCACAAGAATTCATCAACAAAGTTGAGTCCTTTTGAGTTAGAAACATTCCAGCAACTATTAACCCCTCATGAGGTGCCAAAGGAAAAGAAGCAAGGTTTCTGTTCAGCATCATATCACTATGCAAGGTCTAAAACGGAGATGACTGAGCAAGTGCGTGACAGTTTGTCCAAGGCGCAGAGAAGTAAGAAGAAATATGTTGATCTATGTTACAGAGATGTGGAATTTAAGGTGGGAGATATGGTGTTGTTGAAGCTAACGCCCCAAATTTGGAAGAATATTTTCTAGCAAGACAGTGCATATACGCCTAATTCCAAGGTACGATTGTAACACCCCGTATTTTTAGCATGGCGCATTCTCAAAGATGCACCATGGAATGAGCTGAAGCTTCATCTCAAGATATTGTTGAATTAAGAATAACATTGGCCTAGAGCCAATATAGCGCCAAGTATGGCGCATTTCGAAGGCATATTGGCCAAGGGCCAATCTTGCATCATCATGATACATTAGGCCAGATGGGTAGATGGACTAGAGTATTGCAGTGCATCCTTTGTGCATTATGAAGTCTATTGGCCTAAAACCAATATTGCACAATCATTGTGCATCACGCCAGAGAGGGCTGGCCGAGCCAATATTGCACAATCATTATGCAATAAACCAGAGATAATGCCGCGCAATCATTATGCAGTCGTCAGAACCAGTGTTGCACAATCATTGTGAAATACGACAGCACGTGTGTTGCACAATCATTATGCAATACAGAACAGAACTCGACAATCATTGCCGGTCACTCATAAGTGCATGGAAACGTCCATGAATAGTGAAGCAGGCATGTCAATACGCTACCCTTTTCTAAGTTATATAAATTAGAATTTTAAACATATTTAGGGAGGGGTAGTTGGTTGAAGGTTCATATGCGGACCATGCACCAAGTAAGCTTCATAGCTTAGCTGGAAGAGTATAAATGATTCCTAAGTCTCGTTTATAGATCCGTAGCCTTTCCAATGGGGCATATGATGCGAAGGCATCATTATTCCACGTCGCGGAATCAATAATGCATAATCATTGTGCATTTTGATGGAACGGGTTATACGGACTAGGCCATTACCATTATTGCTAGGCCACGACCTTGAAAACGACTTTGGCTTAAGTTGCGGTCCCTTCGAGGATGACTTACGGCCTGTGCTTGATCCCTTTAGAGTAGGAAAGGGTATGTAGGCAGCCACAATGAGTTGAAGCATTGCCGGTCCAGCACTTTGTCGCTCATATCATCTAATCTAGAGATGATTGCGGCATTTTGGGCTCTGATATCATATGCTCGGTATTGTGATGCAAGATATGATTGTGGCCAAAATTGATGAGTTAAGTTGCATGTCATTTCTTGGATGATCATGCTTCCTATCAAGGTGTTTGACATAGGCATGTATCAATGGCGCATTGGGCATGGCCTGGAAAGTAAGTTATATCAATATGCAAGTTAGCGGAGCTTGCATAAGCCTAATGAAAGTACGGTATGAGCCTGATTGATGCACCCTTGGCACGACCAATACAAGTGCATACTTTCAGAATGCCTAAGCTAAGTGAAAAGGGGGTTTAGGCCTGCAATGACCTATGCATAAGTCCAAGGCATGCCTGGACAAGACTCGGCAGTTGACGGTTACTCAGCTAGATAGGAAATTCATCACTACATAGAGGCAATGCATGTAGGATGCATCGGCTATAGCCTTCAAGGATCTAAACCCTTTACTGAACATCGGTAGGATTGAACGGTGTGGAAGCTAAGTTAGCTGCATCATGCTCCACGAGCATGCTTGCCTGGGGAAAATGGACGTCCATTTGCCTAGTGTTAAGGCCAGGTAAGTAGCATTATCATGGCGCACCGGGGAAGTTATGGCATGCGTGCCCAGGCGCGCTAGAGGTAATTTTCCGGTCTCTCACAATTATGATCTTTTTGAAGTGATGAAAAGAGTTGGTAAGGTGGCTTACAGACTTTTTTTGCCGGAATGATTGAAAGTGCATCCCACTTTTCATGTCAACTTCATGAAAAAGTACCATCCTGATTTGATGGACACTTCGAGACAACAAGCGAAGCGTGCACCACAAGTAATCAAATCAGAATTCGACAAGCAAGTTGAGGCTATACTTGATGATCGAGTTGAGGGGAAAAGCAAGAAGACTAGGAGAACTTATTATTTGATAAATTGGCAAGGTTTTCCAGACTCCGAAGCTTCTTGGGAGAGGGATACTACATTGTGGAAATTTGGAGAACAAATTCAGCTTACCTATAGCAAAAAGAATCAACGAGGACGTCGAGTTCAGCTGGTGGGGGAGGTCTATGACCGGTCGGTCAAGTGGCCTAGAAATAATGCGCAACAGTTGTGAACTATTGGCAACATCGCATATGCCAGAAATGCATTGGCGCATTCAGAGTTACAGCTAGGCCAAGGCATGTGCCAAACAAGGTTTGGACAGAGCCAATGATGCGAGAGTAGCATCAAGAGATGCCAAATGAGTTTGGCATTTAAATTGTATGCATGTGGAGTGCAGGCATGCAAGCAAGACTTGCATTAGCACACTTGCATCACTAGGAGAGTGATGCTTTGCAATAATTGCCGGACTTTGGCTGGCGAATGCAGTCATTGTGCAACAAGGCTGGATGACATGTGTCGAGCACATGGCCTTGAAGATTTCGAGTTAGTTACACGGAAGTTGTTTTGCTTTATGATTTCTTAAATGATAGGAAGGACATATTTGGCTTTAGGGGAGTAGTTTGGTTAGTTGGCACGGTTGGCTAAATTCCATGTATTAAGTGAATCTGTAACTGTCTGGCAGTTGTATATAGTTTTTGTAAGGATATATAAGGATGATCTTTTGAAGGGATTGGGTGATTCGAAACGAGAAGGGTTGTGTAACCCTAAGTGTGCAGTCATAATAAGGCTTCGGCCAAAGATTAAAAATAGTTCTGTTAGTGCATTGCCCCTTTGTTTTGGCTTACTATTTTATGCATCAAACAGAATGTGTGTATTGATTTGTTTGCTTGAAAAGATTGTGAATGGATTCTCTGTTTAGTATGGACTGAATAGAGTTTTGTCCAAGAGTTGAAGAAATTGGCTAAGTGCGATTTGGCTGAACTGTGTTGTGGAGCATAGTGCCATTGTTAAGGTTGGCAGTTGCATTTGGGTTGTGCGAACCTGTGACAATTGGGTATAACTTATAAGTATTTCAAGAAATTGGGAAATGATCTCTTCTCATTTAAGTCGTAAAATTTGGTAATAGTTTTTCTCAAAAATGCGCATAAGACAAATGTTAATCCACAATACATAACTACCAGTATTAGTGAAGAGATGAACGTTACACCATTTTCTAAACCAGCAAGATCTGAATCTCAGCCTCCATAGAGGAAAATATCGGAACGACTTACATGTTAAATTATTGGGTTGGACGGAGTTGTGAATGTTTCCAAGAGTTTTGAATGTTTCCACTTCCAACTGTTTCCCACATCTTAAATAAATATAGTTAAGCTTGTATACATTATAAATCGAGCGATCATTGAGTTAACTTAGTACAAAAATAAATAAATTATGTTCTGATTTCTCTGTACTTTATCTCTATGTTTACAAATCATAATTAGTTTTCAGCATTATCCTTTCAATCTTACATATGTTCTTAAGCATGATCCTGGCACTTTTTCTTTATTTGTTTCTTTCACATTTCATGGTTAAGCTTTTATTTATTTTGTACCTATCCTGAATTATCTTATGATTTGGTTTTTTAAAATCTTTTTTCTTCTCATATTTTTTGTGTTTCTTCTTTAAATCTAATGGCGGTCTAATTTTTTTTGCAGGATGTCTTGTTTTGATATGGACCAACGGTTTTGGATCTATATTCAAAGAGTTTGCTTCTTTTTCTTGACAATATTGTCAACCATGGCGGTTTTGCCAGTAAAAAATCTCCTATCTACGACACTTTTGTTAACTTATATGAGTTCAACACTAAGTTTTTCTCAGTATGAGAACCATTATCCTACCACCATTCAAATGTTTGAAGCTATGAAATGCCATTGTTTCTTTCTAAGTCAAATACTGATTCAAGATCAGCAAATTCAAAAAATAATCTTTCCGCTCAAAATCATCCGATATACTAGGAAATTTCTTTATTCCGTGGCATGCATACACAGACTGCCAACAGAATATAATTCTTTCTGTTATTGGAATTATCCTATGCAGTGTTTAGGAAACAAAATATCTTTGTCACAGTCAATATTAAATGCTATTGTTACGACACAAAAGGAAAACCAAAACATTCTTGTAATCAGAGAAAGAATCAAAACCCTAAACAGTTTTCTGAAGTTTCTGAAGAAATGGATACTCAAAGTTCCAACAACGTAGGTGTTATCACTGAGAAAATGAAGACTACTTCGATCAGAACCATAGGTGCTATTAGATCCACAAAGAATATCACTAAAGCTGCTAATGAATGGAAAAATATCTTGATTGGCAAGCTAATAACTGATGACGATGACGTCGAGATCTCAGAGATGAAACAAGAGCTAGATCTGCTTTGAAAAAACTATAAGAGAAGGCATTCAATACTGTGGGGAAATACCTTTTTGTTTTCAAGTTTAGCTCTGAAAAGGACATGAAGGATGTTTGAAAAATCCCCTTGGATTGTCCAGAGAAACCTCCTGGCTTTACAAGTGTATACCACTGCAATTGCTTATAAGGATTACTCTTTTGATAAAAAAATAATGGAATGTTCAGTTTAAAGGTACGTTGTTGAAACATCACCACAAAGCGGTTGTCAATGAAGCTATAGAAGATTTGGATAGAAAAATAAGCACCAAACCAAGAAACTGCAGACCACGTTCAGGAAACATGATAACAGCAAGAGTTGAGATTGATCTCAAAAAGCCTCTCAAAATAGGAGAATGGTGGAACACTAATGTAGGTGAACCAATATGGATTGGCTATCATTGGATGAAGCAGCCTCATAATCTTTGTTCAGAGTGTTATACCATAGACCATGATGACGATAGCTGTGAAGAAGTGGCTGAAATTTTAAAAGAAAGGTCCATGACACAGGAAGAATATGAAGCACACCTTCAAGCCAAAAATAATGTTGCTTTTGAAGAAAAAGCCCCATAGGTAAGTATTGATGATGACTTTTTCCATGTGGAAATGAACAATGACCAAGAGGATGATGCGGATGAAACCGGAACCTCAAAAAGAGCTAGAAACCAAAACACTCAAACCATTGGATCGGGACCTTCAATTCATGGTCCAATTCTTGCTGCTCATGGTGGGGTAGGAAATAATATGGATGCTAATATTGAACTCATGGATGGAGAAATGATGGATGATAGAGAAAACCTTGTTTCAAATACTCTGGATGGTGCTAATCAACATCAAGATGGCCATGCAAACACGGTATATACTCTACTTTTACTAATTTCTCTTATACTGTATTTATTCATAAAGTTGACATTTATTGGTTTTTTTCTTTCCGTATAAGTATCTTTTCCTAGCTTGTAGTAAATATTCTAGTATAATGAGGACTCTAGCTTGGAACTGACAGGGTTTTTCGAGCAAAACAACTAGGGATCATCTGAAAGATCTAATATATAGATAAAACCCAGATATTATTTTCATTTCTGAAGCTAAAATAGGTGAGAATAAAATGAAGAAACTCATAAAACCTCTCAAGTATCCAAATAGTAAACTAGTATCTTCTGTAGAGCTAGCTGGAGGACTAATTCTATTATGGAAAGATGGGTTTAACTTTAAAGTTGTGAATATCGAATCTTGGATTATTAACTGTTTAGTGCAGGATGACCCCTCAAAGCCAGAATGGCTTCTTACATGCATACATGGCTCTTCTTATCCTAACCATAAGCAGAAACAATGGACTTATATAAAAGATCTCAGCACAACTGTAAAGCATCCATGGGTTGTTTTGAGGGACTTGAATTTGGTATTCAAAGATGAAACCAGAAGGAGTGTTTATTCTAATACTTAACAAACTTTAAACACTACTTCCACAGTTGCTTCTTCCTCAAAAGATGCCCCATATGTCAAACTCATTCATGAAGCTGGATTGGAAGATTTAGGGTACACATGACGATCCTTCACATGGTCAAGTAATGTGCATGGTACGGGAATTAGACGTTCAAAACTGGATAGAGCTTTGGTAAATGGAGATTGAATTATTCATTTTGCTGATGCTAAACTTCTACATCTTCCTTAACTTGGTTCAGATCATTGCCCCATTATGTTAGATACTTCTACAACTAATGGGGATAGAAGAAGAAATTGGAAATACTTTCAATGCTATGAAAGTGATGAATCGCTAAAAAATGAAGTTGTTGCTGCATGGAGGGTACCAGTTAATGGTTCACATGCTTTCCAACTAACAAAACATCTTACCACAACTAGGAAATTTGTGTCTAAGTGGAATAAGGAGAAATTTTGGAATATCCAAAGAAACATACAACTTCTGCATCAACAAATCAAGTCTGTTCAACAAGAAGCTGTTAACCCCAATATAAATCAACAAATTCAGAGTATTGAAAATCAGATTGAACATTGGCATCAAGTACAAAGTGATTTTTGGGGTCAGAAATTCAGGGATGAGTATTATCTACAAATGGACAATAACACAAGATATCACCATGCTAATGCTAATAGAAGGCGATCGAGAAACAACATCACAGCTTTAAAAGATGAGAATGGGCAATGGTCCACTTCTAGGGAGGATATGGAGCATTTATTAGTCAAACACTACAGTGATATCCATACTTCTTCTTCACCACTATGGAATGAATCTATTCTCCAATGTATCCCTCAAGTCATTACAGCCTCAGACGATGTGCAGCTAACCCAAATACCAGAAGATGTTGAAATTCTTAAAGCACTTAAGAATATGAAATCATGGAATTCACTTGGCCCGGATGGATTCCCACCGAGTTTTTTCAAGACGCACTGGGATATTTTTAGCAAAGACGTAACATAGATGGTGAAGCAATTTTTTCGTACTGGTTTCATACTGAAAAGTTTAAATGATACGAATGTCTCTCTCATACCAAAAACAAAGAACAAGCAATTTCCATCTGATTTGTGTCCAATATCTCTGTGTAATACATCTTACAAAATCATCTCGAAGATTCTTGCAGCTAGAATGAAGAAGGTAATGGGTAAGGTTATATCTCCACTCCAGGCAGCATACGTTCCGGGACGGCAGATATCTGAAAACATATACCTTGCTCAAGAGATCATCCATACAATGAATAAGAAAAAAGATCTAATTAAACAGCTTGCTTTAAAATTGGACATGTCAAAGGCCTTTGATAGGCTTGAGTGGTCCTTTTTAATGGATTTCATCCATCAAATGGGTTTTAGCCAATAATGGTGTCATTTGATAATGCAGTGTATGGTACTCCTTGTCCTTCTTACCAGCCGACTAGAGGGGTTAGGCAAGGTGATCCACTATCACCTTACCTATTTATAATAGTCATGGAAGCTTTTTCACGTCAACTACTTCATACTGAGCAAAACAATATGATACAAGGTATCAAATTGGCTCTTAATGCACCATCAATTTCACATTTGTTCTTCGCTGATGATTGCCTTCTCTTCGTTAATACGGACATTCACAATGTTAATAATCTTCTACAAATCTTGAAGATTTTAGTGCAGCATCAGGTCAATTAGTAAATGATAAACACATTTTTGTGTTTAATTTGATCTCGATAATATATATTGTTGCCACTCTAGTTTGTACTAATTTTGGTGTTTTATGTGTTTGTAGGCACCTTTGGAAAATAAACATTTTTTGGAAAATTCGGCTCGAAAAGTTGGTAAAAGCCCCGGAGGACACGTGTTATTCGGACTCTCACTGTTGGATAAGGGGCACATCAATTACTAAGGGGCACCCCAGGTCACCCCAAAAGGCATATGTTATTCGCACCCCAGTACAGGATTAGGGGGAGGTCATCTTCTCCATTTGAATTTTATTTTTGGCGGGAAAATGGAGAACACTTCTGCAGATTTTTGATCGAATTGTTGAACGTGT
Source organism: Papaver somniferum (assembly GCF_003573695.1). Classification (NCBI taxonomy): domain Eukaryota; kingdom Viridiplantae; phylum Streptophyta; class Magnoliopsida; order Ranunculales; family Papaveraceae; genus Papaver; species Papaver somniferum. The sequence continues at coordinate 73,331,760 of NC_039368.1, read as the reverse complement.
TCTAGGGAGATTCAATGGCTGATTTTTGGTAGATAGTTGTGATATGGCCTATTAAACACACTATGGGCGTTTGGTTCGACCAGAATTGGCTAGAATCAGCTAAACAATTCACGGGTTGAAAACAGGGCAGTTCGTGTATATCACGGGTTTCACGTGATTTGGAGAAGATTCAACGTGTTTTGTGCGTGCATGGAAGACCCTCACAGCCTGTTGGAGCGTGAAGGAGTTAAATATGGTAATTTGGAGGCTTGAAAACACGTGAGAAGATGAAACATGAAAGAAAATATTCCCAGAAATATTTTCTTTACTGCCGAGTTAAAGAGAATTATATGGAGTGAATGAGCGAGATTCGATGGGTCTGTTGGCTATAAATAGGTTGCTGGGGTTGAGTAGAAAGTGATTCGAGAGTTTGGGGTCGATAGGAGAGCTCAGGAGCGAGAAATCAAGAGTTGATGAAACTCTGTTTCTGCTGCTGCTGATGTTGAAGAACACCAAGAACACGAAGAACAGACTCGCAGGGACAGTCGTTTATCAACAGTGAAACAGACTCACAGGCGTGGGTCGTAGGTGGGGGTCTTAGAGCTACAATAACAATATCACTTCTTATGTGTCGTTTATTATGGACGCTTTCTGTGGGTCGCACATTCATTGTTTTATTATTTCATCTCCATTTTCATCCTTGTAAGCACCCTTTGAGCAATAAAAATGAATTTTGAGCGTGTTTTGAATATGCGGAGCTAGAACCCATCACTGGGACGACGGAGGAAGCTGTTTTTTTATCCATGTGGTAATTCTATTTAATTTCTTTATGACTATTTGCACTATTATAATTGATTTATGATTTTTCTTGATTATTTGTGATTTCGTTTGATGTCGCATGCTTAGTCTTAGGTACTTTTGATGCGTCATGCTTGTGATTTACATATAATTCTTAATAAAATCTACCTTGGCAAATATTTAGAGTCGATGTTTGTTATTTTATGAGCTTTAATTGTCCGGAATTAAATATTAAACTGCATGAATGTGAGAATTGGTGGAATCCCGAGTGCAAATAACTCTCTTCATCTTGTTAATATTTTTGTATATATAATTTTATTAAATCTTTAAATTTTGATCTTCACAATTCCGAGAGTTTGAACCTCATTACTACAACATCATCAAAAACATTATCAGTAAACTTCAACGAATCCAGTGTGTATTATAGTGTTGGTGTTCCTCATAGGTTCTGCAGATTACTCACAAGACGACTTAAAGTACCAAAGATGCAATCCCATGAGAGGTATTTGGGACTGCCGTTATTAATTGGGAGGAAAAGAACTGAATGTTTCTCAAAACTTGTTGATAGAATCAAAGTAAGGTTATCTGCCTGGAATGGAGATTCGATGTCCCAGTGTAGCAAGTCGCTAATGATCAACACAGTAACCAATACAATTCCTTCTTATTCGATGAATTGTCTGCAAGTACCAGCTGAAACCATCAAATAGATTGATTTACTTCAACGCAAGTTCTGGTGGGGATTCAATGATAAGAAAGGAACGTATATTACTTCTTGGAAGAAACTTGGCCTTCATAAAAATTTGGGAGGACAAGATTTCAAGATTCTGAAGATATTAAACCGTGCACTCTTATTTACAGCTATTGTTATGATTGTGGATGATAGTACACAATGAAAGTGATAACACAGAACACGAAAACCAGATCTACAGCCACACTGGACAGAGACTTCTTCTATATTTTCTTCTTATCCCAAAAAAACGAAGTAGCATCATTAAATACAGTCTCTAACCCTAGAAGATAACGAGAGTTATATCACTTACCCTACACGTGTGTTAATCTCAGTCGTCACCTGCTGATTAACTTAAAGCCTAAGTAACTGAACTAACGCAAAGTAAAACCTCATTAAGACTCTAATGATTACCAGACGTCCCAATGATTGGATAAGGGCACACCCCAAAGTGTAGGAACATGAAAATACTCCCATCTTCAGAATATTCTTGTCCTCAAGGATGGAATTTTGTAACGTGAGCTTTAACATTTGCCACATCCTCTCATGTAGCATCCTCTGCAGTGATGTGTGACCATTTTATGATCATCTGAGGGACAGAAGAACGGCCATGAGTAATTTCTCGAGTACCCAGCATAGCAACTGGCATAAGAATGATCTCACCATTGTTGTCTGTAATGGGAAGCGTTGGAGCAGTAATGGAAGCTTCACCAATGCGTTTTTTCAGTTGAGAGACATGGAAAACTAGATGAATCTGTGAAGTAGATGGCAACTGGAGTTTATATGCCACAGAACCTACCTTAGCAATGACAGGAAAGGGCCTATAATAGCATGCAAAAAGCTTGAAATTCCTGCGCAGTGTGATAGACGATTGTCTATATGGTTGCAGTTTTATAAAGACCATGTCACCAACCTCAAATGTTTTATCGGTGCGCTTCTTGTATGCAAAATTTTTCATCCTTTCTTGGGCTTTGTGAAGCGAGTCTTTTAAGAGTTCTAGCATACCATCTCTTTGTTGTAGATAGTCTTCCACAGCTGCTACTGATGTAAATACTTCATTTGGAAATGCTAAGTGGGATGGAGAGTAACCATATAAAGCCTTAAAATGTGTCATGTTCAAGCTAGTGTGGTGGTTAGAATTGTAGCAGAATTCAGCAAGGGGGAGCCACTTAAACCACTGTCTTGGTTGATGGTCTGTCATACACCTGAGATAGTTTTCTAAACAGGCATTCACTCTCTCTGTTTGGCCATCAGACTGAGGGTGATAAGGAGAACTCAAATGTAATCTAGTCCCCAGATCCTTGAACAGTTATTGCCAGTAATTTCTTGTAAAGATCTTGTCCCTATCAGAAACAATTGAAGAAGGGAGACCATGCAGCTTGAAGACAGTGTTTAAGAACTCATCTTCAACAGTAGAAGCTGTGAATGGGTGAGTTAAGCCAATAAAATGACTATACTTAGTAAATCTGTCAACTACCACTAAGATAACATCTTTTTTGTGAGAAATGGTCAACCCTTCAATAAATTCCATAGATATGTGTTGCCATTCTTGAGTTGGTATAGGGAGTGGTTGGAGGAGACCAGCAGGATGAGTATGTTCTCCTTTATTTTTTTGGCAAACATCACAGTGGCTCACCAAGAGTAGCATTTCTTTCTTAAGTCCCTTCCAATATAAATGGCTCTTAGCTCTTATGTAACTTGCTTGCATACCAGAGTGTCCTACTGCTGAGGAGTGGACTGACTGCATAATGAAGTATCCCAAGTTGTTGTTGGAGCCAACATATATTCTCACTTTGTATCTGAGGATACCTTCCACATAAGTGTAAGGAGGAGAGGAAGAAGGTGCCACAAGGAGTTGAGGAATAAGCTGAGTGGTTAAGTCATCTTTGTCATAACTGAGAATAATTTCTTGAGCCCAAGTAGGGGAAGAGAGGGACATAGTGTTCCATGAAGAAGGAGAATGGAGTCTTGAAAGTGCATCTGCAGCTTTATTATCCATGCCTTTCTTGTAGTTTATTGTGTAACAAAGCCAAGCAACTTCATGAGCCATCTTTGCTGCAGGACAGTGGTGATTTTCTGGTCCATAAAGTACTTGATGCTCTGCTGATCTGTATTAATGATGAAATGATGAACAAATAAGTAGTGCCTCCACTTAGTGACTTCCATCACCACTCCTAACAGTTCCTTCTCATAAGTAGAGCAACCCAAGGCTTTAGGACCAAGTGGTTTACTATAGAAAGAAATGACTCTACCTACTTGCATCAATACTGCACCAACTCCAACTGAGCAAGCATCTGTTTCCACCACAAATGGCTTACTAAAATCAGGGAGTACCAAGATAGGGGTGGTACAAATAGTTTTCTTGAGTGCTTGAAAGGCTTCATCAGTTGTGGAAGACCAAGTAAAACCATTCTTTTTAATAAGGTCAGTAAGTGGTTTACTGATGATACCATAGTTCTTAACAAACTTCCTGTAGTATCCATTTAATCCTAGAAATCCTCTTAGCTACTTAATACAAGTGGGAACTGGCCATTTTCGCATACAAGCTATTTTCTCAGGGTCAGCTGCTACCCCATCTGCAGTTATGATATGTCCCAAGTATCCCAAAGAAGATTGAGCAAAAGCAACACTTGGAGTATTTAGCAAAAAGTTGATGTTGTCTAAGAAGGGAAAGAACCAAGGATAGATGTTGTTCATGTTCCTCCACGAACTTACTATAGATGAGAATGTCATCAAAGAAAACTAGAACAAATCTTCTCAAATAAGGACCAAAAATTGAATTCATAAGTGCTTGAAAGGTGGCTGGTACATTTGTTAAACCAAATGGCATTACTCTGAATTCAAAATGGCCATGGTGGGTCTTAAAAGCAGTTTTGTGGATATCATCTGTACACACTCTTATCTGGTGATAACCAGATCTCAAGTCTAACTTAGTGAAGTACTTAGAACCATGTAATTCACTTAGGAGTTCATCAATAATAGGAATGGGATACTCATCTTTCACTGTGAGCTCATTGAGTTTTCTGTAATCCACACAAAATCTCCATGTGTTATCCTTCTTCCTTACTAAGAGAATTGGAGAAGAAAAGGGACTATGGTTGTCCTGAATGACACCATAGCTGAGAATCTCTTCAGCCAAGGACTCCACAACTGATTTATGAATGTGAGGACATTTGTAGGGTCTTAAGTTCACAGGTTGAGCACCAAGTTTTAAAGGAATTTTATGGTGGGAGGCAAGTTTGATAGTTCTGCAAAGACATATTGGAATTGGTTTAATACTTCCTGAATGGGTGGAGGAGTTGGTGTGGTAACTGGTTCAGCTGAGATTGCAAAAAATTGACCAACCAATGAAGGGGAGTGTTTTTTGATAAATTGTTGAACTGCCTTGCCACTATCCATCATGAATGAGGGTTTAGAAGAAAGACCAGTAAGTCTAATGGTGGTAATTTTGTACAGGAAGGAGATAGAGAGTTTAGAGAAGTTAAGCGTGACATCTCCCAATGTTTTAAGCCAGTCTTCACCCAATACAATGTCACAAAATCCAAGTGGAAGAAAATGTAAGTCAGCTGAAAACTCATGATTCTGCATTTGCCATTGTAATTGTTTGCTCACCATTAGCCACTGTAACAAGTAAATTAGGAGTGGGTTGTACCATACAGGATAATCTCTTGACCAAATAGGCGTCCACAAAGCTATGAGTGCTCCTAGAATCAACCAAGATGGTCACAATTTGTTTTTTGATCAAGCCTGGTAGAAGAATAGTATCTCCACTGTGATGGCCTGTGAGAGCATGAAGAGAGATCTATATATCTGGTTCTGAATCTTTTTGGGTGTGCTCTATCACTTCAGGTGTTGGTAAAGAAGTAGATTCATCATCAGCAGATATCATAAACAATTGTTGGGTCTTACACTTTTGACCATACACATACTTCTCATCACAGTTGTAGCAGAGATTCTTAGCTCTTCTCTGTGCTAGTTGTTCTTGAGTTAGCAGCTTGATAGGAGGTATGTAACGAGTTTTGGGAGAAATAGGGCGAGGTCATGGAGTAAAAGTTGTGGTGGTGGTGGGTTTAGAAGGCAATGGAGGTTTATTGAAATATGATGAGGTGGTTGGTTGTTTAGTGATAAGGATTTAGGCGGTTGATTTAAAGATTGTTCTCGCAATCTGGTGAAGAAAAAAGCCTGAGATAGGTAAGAAGGGTTATGCATACAGACTGAGTTACTAATTTCAGGTTTTAATCCACTGACGAAACTCAGGACAAAATATTCCTCATCCAGAGATGGATTTTTGGCTAACATAAGAGCTTTTAGTTGCTAAAAAGTTTGAAAATATTCCTCCACAGTAGTAATTTGGGTTAATTTATTAAAACATCCAACATAATTATCGTTAGCTAAATATTCAAAACGTCGACATAAATGATTAGAAAATTCCGACCAGGGTACAGATGTTTTACCAGAACAGAAGAAAAACCAAGAATAAGCTTTTCCATCCATATACATTGATGCAAACTCTGTCTTCTGAATGTCACCCATGGGGTGAATCTGAAAAAATCTGTCACATTTACGCAGCCAACTTCTAGGGTTTTCACCATCGAATCTGGGAAAATCTAGTTTTGCAGGTTTGAGTGAGGTATTGATAGATCCGGAATCGAGATTGTTGTTGCTGCCGTTAGACTAGGGGGGTAGAAGGAATAACTGGATCTGGTTTATTTGGATGAATTTTAAAGTATCTTCTGAAAGTCGTACCAAACGGTTCATTAATATCTGCTGAGCTTTTGCGTCAGCTTCACGTTTTTGTTCAACTCTCATCTGAATCTCAGTAAGTTTTGTCATGAGGCGTAAAAGCTCTTTTGTTGTAGTGTCAACTTCCTTGATGGAAGGACCTGTCATGGTGAAGGACAGAGATTGACTGGATGATACCAAGTGTTATGATTGTAGATGATAGTACGCAATGAAAGTGATAACACAGAACACGAAAACCAGATCTACAGCCACACTGGACTGAGACTTCTTCTCTATTTTCTTCTTATCCCAAAACCAACGAAGTAGCAGCATTAAATACAGACTCTAACCCAGCAGATAACGAGAGATACATCACTTACCCTATACGTGGGTTAATCTCAGTCGTTACCTATTGATTAACTTAAAGCCTAAGTAACTGAATTAACGTAAAGTAAAAACTCATTAACACTCTAATGATTAAAAGACGTCCCAATGATTGGATAATGGCACACCCCCAAGTGTAAGAACATGACAACTACATGGAAAATATGCATTAAATCTGATAAGCAATGGGTAAAAGTTTCAGAGGCAAAATATTTTCCTTGCACTAGTTTGCTGCATGCAAACCCTAAAAAGAATTGTTCGTGGGTTTGGAAAGGGGTACAAAAGCAAGTTCAGTTTGTGAAGGAGAATAGCAGATGGAGAGTTGGTCGTGGAGACAAGCTTAAAATCTGGTGGCAGATAGAGAATAGCAGATGGAGAGTTGGTCGTGGATGTTTGGGTGGCAGGACTGACAGTACCTCCATCTCCAAAACAAGGAAATAATGAATGTGAGAATTATATATGGGTACAAGAACATTTTCTCAATGGAGGCAGGCAGTGGAATACTTCTGTTGTACATCAATTATTTGAACCAGAAACTGCAGATTTAATCTTGAGCATGAGAATCACAATTGCTGCACCTGACAAACTCATCTGGAATCTGATGAGAAATGGGAACTTCACCCTCAAGTCAGCTTACAATAAAATTCATGAGACCAGCTTGGGAAATATACAGGTATCTCTGAAAATTGAAGGTACGAACTTAACTTGGAAGGACTTCTGGAGTATAAAAATATGGCTAAGAATAAAGCACTTCTGGTGGAACTGATTAGATGATATTTTACCCACAAAGGGAAGGCTTTCTCGAAACTATACTTATTTAAATCGTGATTATCCTTTCTGTGAGAAATATGAAGAAACCACAATGCATGTTCTATTTACCTGCACTTTTTCAAGGGATGTATGGATGTCTATACCTGGTGGGTCTACAGTTTTAGTGGGTGCACAAAAAAATATAGCTGCAATTTTTGAAGCATGGATGATAAACATGCAACGACAACTTATTACCACAGATTGGTTAATAATGGTTATGGCAGTCTCATGGACAATTTGGAATGAGCGCTGTGAGGTTAACTTTCAAAATAAGAAGGCTGATCCTAGTACAGTGGCAAGGAGAGCTATGATCTTTGCAGCATACATCAGTAAATTGAATCTGAAAGACCAATCTCAGCACAATAGTCCTCTAAACCAGGAATTTCAAAACATAGTGTGGAAACCACCTGCATCTCCATATTATGTTATTAACTGTGATGCCTCTTATGACAGCAACGCTGGACTAACTGGTATTGCACTTGTTTTGCGTGATTTCACGGGCACTTGGAGGGGTTGATAAGCAAAATTCTATGAAGGAATAATGAACTCGGAGCATGCAGAATGCCTTGCGTTTTTGGATGCGGTGACATGGAGCAAGGAGCTGCAACATTCTCATATAGTTCTGGAGACTGATTTACAAGGAATCACAAACTATATCAACAACGCAGAACCAGTTATCGCATGGAAAAATGAAGGCTTTCTTCTTGATGCTTTAGAGATTCTAAAAACTATTCCCTTTTGGTTATGTCATTATGTTCCTAGGTTATGCAATAAACCTGCTGATAAACTTGCAAAATTCAGCAGGAAAGATCGAGTCACTAGAGTTTGGTCTGATGAACCTCCTATAGTCATTGAGAATCTGTTGATTCAAGACAGTGTATCAGTTTCAGTTTAATTCACATTTCTTTTCACAGCAAAAAAAAAAAAGAAAGAGCTTGTATACATTATTAAACTTGCTCAACAACAAAAATTCTAACTAATAAATTAAATTTTTAAAGGGCTTTAAATTTATTTTGATTATGAATCTTCTATCTACACAAAAGGATGATACATGACTTTCGGCCCTTTATGATGATGATATTCAATAGGTGTAATGTGCAAAAGCAGTTGCATTTAAGGTTTTGTTTTGTTGTTTGTTTTCCTATTTTGTTTCATGCCATAATATATCCTGGTTAAATTGGGCCTACCACTAGATGATAAAAAAATCATTAAAAAGTAAAAAGGATAATCCCTTATCCAACTATTTTACATAATGGTTCACTTATCCCTGATTAATTAATGTTAATCGGGTGAAATTGATGTTTAGTGAAATTAAACTAGAAATCAATTAATCTTGATTCATCATCAAAACATGAATTTTTTTTTCTTTTTTTTTTTTGAAAAAAATCAAACCAGAATAGGTATATGTTCGTGCTCTCATAAACCGATTCTGTGTTGATTTTTCAATTCATAAAAAACCCAGAATCGATTTTTACACATGTACACAAAAAACCGATTATTGGAAAGAAAAAAAATCAAACATAATTTTAGATCATACTCGATCTAAAAATGAGTATGATTTCATACTCGATTTCAGTTCGCATATAAATTCATACTCATTTTGAGATCGAGTATGAAATCATACTTGTTTTGAAATTGTGTAAAATCATACTACTACTCATTTTCAATTTGGGTATAACCAGAATCGTTTTACACGATACACACACAAAAACCGATTATTGACATTTCAGAACAACAATCGGTTTATAAAAGTGCTCATGTAATCCGATTCTAACAAACAAAAGATACAAAATATTGGCCATTTTTTCTTACAACAATCGGTTTACTCGATACACATATAAAATCCGATTCTAGCATTATACATCAACAATTGGTTTTATAAATGCTAATGTAATCCGCCTATGGGCTAAGCAGTTATGAATTCAAATGGTACACAATCGGGATATGTGGATATTAACATTGACCGATTCTGGTTCAAATTTCCAAAACCACAAAACGTATCCAGGACAATCGGTCTTTGTGGGCATGAACATAAACCGTTTATATTTGCAATCGGTCTTTGTGGGCATGAACATAAACCGTTTATATTTGCAATCGGATCACATGTACATTAATGTTAACCGATTTTGGCAAACCCGGAAAAGTTTGATTTCAAAATTTTCAATTTTTGAACGATTACATGTTACTAAAACCTAATTTAGAGGATTGGGTTGAGAAGAAGAATCAGTTGAAGTGGAGATGGAAATAAATTTGATTTTGATTTTGATTTTAGTTTTTAATTTTATGATTCTACGTTTATGATTTTAATTTTAATTTTGAATTTTATAATTAGGATTTGATGGGGACAAATTAGTAGCATTAGTATTTGATAAAGGGTAAATTGGTAGTTTCCTCTTTTAATAACCTTTTTTGTCCTGTAATGGTACCGTGGTAGGTCCAAACTAATCACAGTGGGCCCCAATTTACCTTATCTTCTCTGCTAATAATAGATTTTTTTTTAATGTCAAATGAATGACATAATGTCATGGACCTTATCATGGAATATTCGATTAATTTGGTGCGTCTTACTTAGTTAGAGCACTTCCAATTTCAAGCTTCATTTTTGGACATTATCTCATTCTTGATAGGGTCTAGCTTCATTTTTTCCAAGCTACGTGTTTACTCAAAAACCATACCATTTCATACCACAAATGATTAACTACTTTGTTTCTCTCATGTGTTATTCCAACTGCTGGCTCTGAAAAATAGCTTCTCCGCATAAGTAGTACATGGATGCTGCAATCAATTTAACACTACGTTCCCAGCAAAATATAATTTGGTGGCGTAACATTGTTCTTTCTTTTAAAGAGAACAAAATTACATGATTAACTCCATTTGATCACTAATGAAAAATTATGTCTCAAGATAGAGATAGAAATAAAGAAAAATTAATAATTTGCTGATAAAGTCTGTTTTCGGACCTAACCCTTTGGATAATCGGATTGTAATCTAAGTTTGAGCCCTACCTAATTGCTGGATTTGTCATTTGTTTATGTTGGCAGGCAGAATCAGCTTTTTGGAAAGAAATAGGAGCTAGATTCTTGGGGTGTCTCATTAGTGACTTAAAGTCCAGATTGATGAATTCAGTCAACAGTCCACATATAAACCTCTTGACAGCTGATCCGTCATCCATTCATCATTTGGCCAAGCAAACTTATGTGGGTATGAATTATAATGATCAATTTTTATGTTGTCAACCGGCTAAAACAACTTCCAAGACCGACTCTTTTAGTGTCTTCGGAACAACCTCTAAGACTAGCAACATCTTTTCTTGGTTGGTTGTTGTTTTTTTCGTCTAACTCGTTCAGATATGATTGAAATCACCTGATTCATCTAGATCTGACTATTCATTTAAAAATATATGAATCAGTGATCTGGTCCCGTAAGTCAAGGACATTTTATTTTCCGACCTAAATTGTCCGAAATAGGAGTTAAGTGAGTCAAATCGCAAGCCGAATCTGACTCAAACAAAAAAACATATGATTTGCCATCTGACCCGTACTGGTTAGGGACCAAGTCAGATCCAAGCGGCAAGTTCGCAAAAAATTAAAAGACAAAAAACACTCATTAAGATCGCCCGACCAACATCCAGAACCGCTACATTATAAAGATGGGACACCCTATTTTGAAACCTCAAATCCTATCCCAAATTTGCTACTTGGTAGGGAAAATCATGGACAGAAGAGACTTTTGATCACTGAGCTGAGGTAGCTAAGTATTCGCATGTCATCAAAAAAAAAAAAGTTTTTCTTCATGATTTAATGGTGATTTCTTTACTCGTTTCATTTTACTTTTGATCACTTTTCTTTTTAAGTTTTTCTTCGGTCAAAACAAGTTGAGTTTCTTTCTTTTCTATGTCTAAGACTATGTTTGTTTACTCCTGACTCATCTGAGTCGTCTGGATCTGAGTGAAATCACCTGACTCATCTGGATCTGACTCAATATGTTTGTTTTGAGTCAGATCTGACTCATCTGATTCAAAAAACGTGAATCAGTCGTTTGGTCTCGTGAGTCAGGGGTATTTTGTTACCTGACTCAAATGGGTCCGAGTCAGGGGTTATGTCTGAGTCATAGGTCGAGTCAGATCTGACTCAAAATGCAAAACAAACGGTCTGACTGCTGACTCGGCCCGAGTCAGAGGTTGACTCAGATCCAGACGCCGAGTCAGCTGCAAACAAACAAGATGTAAGTACTGAATGACTTTGTTTTCCTAATGTATTTGCAGTTGGTATTATCCAAAATGGTGTTTAGCATCTTTACAGTTGTGATTCTGGCGTTTCCTAAAGTTATTTCAATGCTTTTTGAAGTTAAAATGCATTCACAGATTGCCATCTTCGAATTGGAGAAGAAATTTCGTCACTGTTTCAAAACAACAACTCATTGGGTTAGAAAAATTCGCGTCAAAGGAAAATTCAAATTTCAGAAATTTCGTTACAAACTGTAACCGATGTTATCTCTCCTATTTTTCAATTCTTTTCAAGTTATGCACTTTTCTTTTCGGTGGCCGATTTTCTTTCAGTTGTAAATCTTGATTTTCTTTGGCATTCTTAATTACAAGTTACTCAGATGAATATCTATCAAAATCCTATTTCAACCCATGTTTTCTAGGGTTAAACTCAAATAAAAATTCTACCTCTTTTCATAGTTTATGTATCAAAATCAACATCATTGTAATCTTTTTTTTCTTTGTTAAATGGCTTAGGAAAATGTAAACTCAATTACAGGTTTGGATACTAAGTTCAAGAATGCTGCTTTAGAACTTGATGATGTAGATGAAGTTGTTTTTCATCAATCTGAAAATGATGAGAAAAAAGGAGTTACTGGTGAGGAAATATGTTTAATTGGAAAAATAATCAAAGAGGGAGAAATGGGGATTAAGACTGTGGAAAGGTTTATTGGCTTCACTTGGAATTTCATTCCTGCTAAAGATCTTAAAGTTTTCGAAGTTGATACTAATATTATGCAGTTCAAATTCAAGGATTGGGACACTTTGAATAAGGTTTTTGATACTCGACCTTGGAGAATCAAAAGGTAATTGAAGAGGCATGGGATACCAAATACACTCAAATTTTTCGTTCGGCAACCTGTATAGACAAAACTTAACACAATTGCAAGTAAACCAACTTAATGATCCTTGAAAATATGTGTAGAGTTAATATCTCGACCTCCACTCAATCAATTTGTATATAGACACAAGGTTCGTGAACCTGACTGTTAAGCAGAGTACTTGGACGATCTCAAAAATCAATATCCAAGATCAATCTAGTCGTATCCAAATAATTCAATTGGAATTCTGCCAAGTGATTACACTTGTTATCTATCTTTCAAGATATGAATTCAACAATAAATTAGTCTCGGAATCGATTACGATTAAGTGGATGTATCTACTTAGATTGAATACGAACAAACTTGTGTAAATCCAATTACAAAGATAAATATTTAATGCGGAAAAGGAAAAATACAAGACACCAGAAATTTTGTTAACAAGGAAACAACAATAGTAGAAAACCTCGGGACCTCGTCCAGATAGAACACCACACTGTATTAAGCCGCTACAGACACTAGCCTATTATCAAACTTCGAATTGGAATGTAGTTGCGTCCGAATCCACCCTCCAAGCGATTCAGTTACAGTCGCGCTCCTTACGTATCTTGAACCTCGCAAGGTTCTATGCACTTGATTCCCTTAGTTGTTTTCCTTTACAACTTAAGAGTTTCTTCAGCCGAAGTGAAGACTTTTGATCCCAATCTTCCTCTAAACAGATAAGCCTATTTTATTTCCGTTTAGATCAAAGATCAAGCTGTGGAAATATGTTTGTGATAACAAGCTAGAAAATCTCACAAATTTGGAACTTACGACTCCCGGAGAGGAGCCTAGATTCTTAACCACCTCTCAAGAAAAATCGTCTAAATTAAGATCAACTAAGATCAGTCTTTAGATATCTATCTTGAGGAATCACAAAGTCCGAGACGAAGAGAACTTTGTGATTACTATATATCTTGCCTCAAAGAGATTATGAAAACCTAGATAATAAAAGCAAGGTATGGATTCACGAACTATCAAGGTAAAGATAGTCGGACCTGGCTTCACAAATCCCCAAGCGAAGTCTAGTTAGTCGAGACCTAAAAGGTCAATACAGACGACTCTAGAATCAATTAGGACACAAAGTGTCAGGGATTGATTTTACCAGTTTACAAAGATGTTATATTTATAGTTTTCAAAGACCATGTTTAGTTTAGAATTCAATCTAAGATAACTTGAGAATCAAGTAAACACAATAGGTCTCAAACTACAATAAAGGACTATACACATAGGTTCGGTTACTGAACCGTGTATAATGACTATTCGGTTTGGTAAGTCAGCCAAAGAACTAAAAGCTACTTGATGTTCATTTAAACACTTAAGAAATTAATCATGATTAAAACACATAAGTGTTTAATAAATCAATAAAGTTTTAGAAATATTTAAGAGAGTTTTAATTACAATGGTAAACATATTGAAACAATAAGGCTTTGAGTGTCTGCTAAACATTGTCGGGATAGTTGGTACAACGGTTCGCTAACCGTAAGGCTTGTTCACGAGTCAGTGTGTTATGGTTCGCCAACCTTACTAGACTATCAAACTCAGTTGACCTTGGTTCGCGAACAGGATTAGCCAACTGCTAGCCAATTAATCCAACTTATAAAATCCAGTTCACCACGGTTCGCCAACCGGGTTCATGAATTGTTCCCAACTGAATTTTTTGTATGCGAACTGGTTCGCCAACCTTCATGTATTCCGAACCTCAGATATTTATGGTTTTTATACTGAGTTCTCCAACCTACCTTGCGTAGAAATTCAGTAAGTTCATATTTCTTTCCTTTGGTGTTTGATACATTCCCAAGTGATATAATCATATAAATGGGAAATTTTCAATTGATCCACAAATTAATTCGTAGAACTAATATTGTTAAGGACCTTTGAACATCCAATCGCTAAATTATATTTCGAGATTTTTCCCAAGACAAACTTGACTCGAAACATTTTCTTTGTTAAATCACTATAAGTCATACGGCATAGTCTCAATAGATATAATGATTGTATAGTGAGTAAAATAGAATGGTTCAGTCTTCACATACCTAATACAGAAGTTCCTCAAATGCCTTCGTCGATCTCCAGTCTTCAAGGGTGATCTCTAATACTCAACTACAATTCTAACCTATCCGAAACTTGACTTAGTAGACTAGAAATCAAGAAATAGTTTTGATTGCCTAACATTGACAACAAGCTTGAGATAGCAAAACTTGTGGATTCAACCGAGCAATGCTCTAACAGTAATCTTGTTGTCTTGCACTATTATAATTCTGAAGTGGTCATATATCAAGAACTGGCTTGGAGTAAACAATATTTCTGGATTCAGCTAAAGAAGATTCTTCAAGAAACAAATGAATAAGGCTTATGTCACTAAGATTGGAAAAGTAATGGGTGATGTTATTGCAATTTCTCTTGTATACGCAGTTCCAATTTGAGAGAACCCGGTAAAGGTGTGTGTTCGGACTGATATCAGTAATCCTACTAGGATACGAGTTATGGCTATTAGAAATGATGCTTCCACCAGATGGATCAATTTTTTTATGAGAAGTAGGGAAATGATGGAGCTTGACATAAATGAGAAGTAGCTAAATGAAAGTTTAAATCCCCTATTAATCATGGTTGTTGGAAGCATCATTTCCCTATTATGATGGTTGTTGGAAGCATCATAATTTTTTTTATCAAGTTTAAACCTATAATGAACCTATAAACTTTCATTTAGCTAATGGTAGTAAATACTTGAGTTAGTAATAGAGTCAGTGATACTGGTTTTATGGATATAGGTTATGATGGTAGAGATTATACTTGGACTAGAAATTCTTTTGGGAATGCTACTAGTTACACTAGACATGCGTATTGGTAATAATGATTGGTTGCTTAATTTTCCAAATGGTAAACTTCTTCATTTGGATTTCGTTGTCTCTAATCATTTCCCTATTTTGCTTATTACTTACCCTATTCCCAAACATTTATGGAGACCTTTTAAATTATTTAGAATTTGGTTAGGTCACAGTATGTTTAAGTAAAACTTGGAAACGTCTTGGAACATAGAAGCACAAGGTAGTCCCGCATATAAGCTGAATCATAAACTTCAAAGTGCTAGGACAACTCTATCCCGGTGGAATAGAATGGAGTTTGGAGACATTCAGAAAAACATAAACAATTTGCAGAGTATGCTTGAGGTTGTCCAAAATGAGGCTAGTTCTAGTGGCCATCACCATAGGGTTAAGCCTATAATCAGTGATCTAGAAAACTGGTATAAAATCTAGGGACAAGTCTATGAATGATATGGACAATAACACTAGATATTTCCATTATATGGTTAGTAAGAGGATGGATACCAATAAATTTTTTACTCTTTGTGACTCTAATGGTAACTGGCTCAGGGATAAAAATGACATAATTAATCTTTTTACTTCTCATCTTAGTGCTGTTGGGTGTACTTCTAATCATGTTTTATATGATGATGCTTTTGATATTCATCCTATAATTTCTGATTCTGATAATATTATTTTGAATGTTATTCTTAATGCTCTTAAAATTAAAAATGTGGTTAAGAACATGCCTGCTTGGAGTTCACGTGATCTAGATGGATTTCAAGCAAGATTTTATCAAATTCAATATCAACTGGTTGTTAAAGATATTATTGATATGGTTTAGAGGTTTTTGGAAAGTGGTCACATGCCTAGATGTCTTAATAAGACTTACATATCTCTAATTCCAAATTGTAAGAATCCAAAGTTACCCTTTGAATTCATACCCATTGGTTTTTGTAATGCTTCATATAAAATTGTGTCCAAGATCTTAGATAATAAGATTAAACCATTTCTTAAGAAGTTGATTTTTCCTAATCAAGCAACTTTTGTACCAAGGAGAGATATTCATGACGACATTATTGTTGCTCGTGAAATGATTCATTCTATGAAACAAAAGGTAGGTTTCGGTAAGACAATGACTTTAAAACTTGATTTATAAAAAGCTGTTGACAGACTTGAATGAAGTTTTCTTATTAAAGTGCTAGATAAATTTGGTTTCAGTAAGGAGTTTGTAACCTTATTATGAAATGAATTTCAGCCACTATTGTAAGTGTTCTTCTAAATAGTTCTCCTTGTCCTCAATTCGAACCAACCAGAGGGATAAGGGGATTCTTTATCCCCCTATCTCTATATCTTGTATATGGAATATATTTTTAGATCCTTGTTAGTTGTTGAAACCAGTAAGACCATTACTGGGGTTGAAGTTTCTAGAAAGGGTCATGATATCACCCACCTTATTTTGTAGATGACAAACTAGTTTTTGGTCAAGCTAATATGCAGCATATTGATAGCATTTTGCCGATTCTGTAGGATTTTGGTAATATTTTTGGAAAAATGCTTAATTTGATAAGTCTTGTGCTTACTTTAGTAAGGATCTCAGTCCTGGTGCTTGTAATGATCTTGTTAAATCCCTTAATATGACCATTTTCAGTGACTCTGAGAAATATCTTGGTGTTCCTTTGCTTTTAGGTCACTCCAAGGTAAAGTACTTTGATCCTATAGCTCAATCCTTTGAGGCTACATTAAAATATTACTTTAAATCAAGATGTTAGTTCAGCTATGATAAAGTATGTCCTGAATTCGTTAACTACTTACCAATTGGGTTGCTTTAAAATTTCCACTACTGACACTTTTCAAAGAAATTTTTGGTGGGGGCATAAACTAATAAAGATATCAAATTTTTAGCTCCACATAACATCAACAAACCTAAGGATTTGGGTGGTCTTGGATTTGGATACCTTGAGAATTTCAATAAGCTTGTCTGGAAAATTATCACCGATGAAGATGAATTGTGGGAGAAAACTCTGAGTTCTAAGTACTTTAACAATTGTAGTATTCTCCATCTACAAAAGTTAAATGATAACAATTCTTGGATTGGGAGAGGTATTTATAGATGTATAGAAACCATTAAAACTAATAGTTCGGTTCATCATATGTGGAACTAAAGCCAAAATTTAGTTGGATTGTTGGGTTGTTGGTCTGGATCATCCTCCATAAGTTGTTGAAGGTTTGGTTAACAATATCACTTATGTTTATGTTTGTAACTTATTCTATGAGAGTACTAAAATTTGGAATGTTCACCTAATATATAATTTTTTTGTTCTCACCTAATTCTGCTACATATATTCTTGCTATGAGTATGACCGCTATATGCTCAGTCAGTTCATGTTGTGGTGTGGAAAACCATTTGGAAGGTTAAGATACCTCTTAAAATTGGGAACATTAATTAAATACCCCTAGAATATAAAGCCTTTACAAATACCCATGTCCATTTTATTAAATACCCTTAAGGGGTATATTTTAAGTGGATAATGAAGATGAACTGGTACTTTTTTGGATAATGAAAATGAACTAGAATGTTCTTGACGCGTGAAAACGTCAACCCAACCTCCTATGGAGGTTGAATTGACTTCATATAATTTTAGATGTGCCAAAAACTAGACCCTAAAAACTTAAAATATACCCTTAGGGGTATTTGTGAAGACTCCTGAAAATGAGGGGTATTTATTCAATTTCCACTAAAATTTAACTATTTGTGTTAGAGCATTGCTCGGTTGAACCCACTAGCATTGGTATGTCAAGTTAGTTGTCAATTTAGTTACCAAAATGCATTCTTGATTTAGTATACTAATGATAGTTTCAGACAAGATTAAGACTAAGAAGTAGAAGTAGAATCGAAGCTATCCTTGAAGGTTGAAGTTTGAAGATTACAAGAAGACATCAACAAGGACTTCATCAAAAAAGGTATGTGGTAATTGATTTCATTTGGATTCTTGTTCAATTCTACCTTTCTAATCTATCGAAACAAATGCTCACTTGATGGAACAATTTTTATGACGGTAAATGTACATTTATGTATATATACTCGAGGTTATTTGAGCCACGAATTTTGTGACAATAACCTTTATCCCTGGAAAGGTTCTCATGCTATAGTGAATGAGCTTACGAATTCAACGAGCCAAGAATCACTCAATTCCGAGTTATAAGGATGAAGTCATGAGTGATTTATTAAAGTAACAATTATAAGTGTTGCTGTAATTGTTATAGTTCGTTAGTAGGAATCAATCCACGAACTGTTTGTAACGGTTCACGAACTTGAGCCCAATTACGTGACTAGAAACCATTTTTGGTCATGTTTTTTATGTTTCCTTATCTAGGAAAGATAGCTATTACTCCAAACATATTTGATTATCATACCAAAGTGTTTGTGATTCCTTCCTTAGTTAACATGTGATTTATTTACATAAATACAATATTTCCTAATTAATTATTTATTTAATTATTTTGGCAAGAGTTGTAACTTAGGAAAGACTCCCAAAATTAGGAGAGTCTTGAAAAAGGAAAATAGTTTTGCGTAGCTTTCAAGTTACCTTTTACTATAAATAAAGGATTTGTGAGTGCTACACGTTTTCATCCTCTTTGGAAAATTGGTGTAAGCTTCATAAGGTTGTTTTTCCATGTCTTCTGTTCTTCGTGGACAAGAGTGAGATAAAAGTCTTTGTATTGAGGATCATAAAGCTAAGTTGGATTTAATCTTCGTGATTGATTATACAACTTGTAATCTAGGTTTTTCACCTTTTGTCTATTCTAAGATTTTCTCTTCTGATATAAAACCATTCAAGAGTTATTGATCATAATCCCTAGGTTTTGATAGATTTCAGTTTCCGATCGTATACCAACACTTTTTAGTCGAAATAGGAAGCTAGAAAGAAAACTTCGATTAAGATATCTCGTAAAAATTCTTAAGAAGTTTTAAACAAGATAACTCTAGATTTATTCTAGTTGTTCTTGTTGTAGAATAATTAGGTTTCTCTTCCTTTTCTTGAAGAGTATAATAAACCCTAATCTACAAGTTTGTTTTGATATTACTTTTACCTAGTAATTATTTTTATCAAAACAAACACAAGATTTCCAAAACCTTGATTTACATCTAAAGGGAAATCGATTCGGTATTTTGTGAAAACAAAAGATTGAAAAATATCAACCGTGTTGTTGTATCTTCTGAAGAGAACCTTGTTCTCCCAGAAGATTTTCGGGAATAACTTCTAAAGAGAATTTTTGTTCTTCTAGAAGTTATACGAGAAGTATTCCTTAAGAGAATAGGTGTTCTGCTAGGAGTTTTATAAATGCTTGAATACAGCTGAAGCAGATATTACATTTAGTCCGAATAGGTAGTAGGAAATTGGTGTAGCAACTTATAATCAGTGTGTGTATATTCTGGACTATGTCCTGGGGTTTTTCTGCATTTGCAGTTTCCTCGTTAACAAAATTTCTGGTGTCTGTCTTTTATAATTGGGAAAGGTAGATGTTCCAAGGTTTTCTAAAATATCAACCCCAATAGAATATTGTCTGTTACTAGAATCAACAGTTCTATTAACTCTAGTGCGTCTGCTACTAATCCTAATATTTCCTTAAGTACTGAAAGCATTTTGTAGGTGCAAATATGGAAGCCGCTGGACAATGATTACCTTAAGATAAATTTTGATTCCTCTTTTCTTAAAGAAACTTTACAAGGAGGCATATGACTAATGTTGATATATTTTGCAGGTATCTGCATTGGAGCAAATGGGAGATACTACAATAGAAAACTGACTGAAGGCATTAGAAGTAGGAGAATTGTAATGCTTGGCTATGAAGGAAGCTGTAATATGGGCTATATCAAAAAAATGAGTAAATTAGTTTTTGAATCGGACAATGAGGTTTTAATAAAGTCTAAAAATGAACAAACGTTCCACTTCACTGGAAGAATCAGGGTTTAATCCTTGATATTAGATTTTTTTTAGTGAAATTAATGATTGGAAATGTTTTTCTATTAAGAGAGTAGGTAATGATGTAGCAGATCAGTTTGCCAAAAAAATCTAGAAATCTTAAAAATGATTTTAAGTATTTGAATGATCTTCCTCATGATATTCAAGTATTTGTTAATCCACAAACAACTACTGTAATTTCTAACATCAATTAATAAATTCATAATTTTGGAAAAGAAGGATACTCGGTAAGTTTTATTGGAAGTTTCACACTGCAATAAAGCTAAAAAAACGTGATGTTAACTCAATTTCCTCCGAAAGTCGGGCACCTTCATAAATGCAAAAGGTGACTTTAAATCAGAACCTCTACCAAGAGTTAATTCATGGAGAAAAAAATTATTGTAGCCACAAATAGGTTTTTCGCGCTATGAATTTTTACGGTTAAAATAAATAAGGAATAGCCTTTAATAGGATGCTCAAACTAAAACTGACTTGCGAGAATTCTTTCTCGATTATGACCTTCACAACTTCACAATTACAAGAAGCAATCCTCTTCTTCTTTAATAAGATGCTCAAACTAATGATTGACTTTTTTTTTCTTGATGCAAAAAGGAATTTTATTGAAGAATTTAAGAGATTACATTCTTATCCTGATCTACCCAATTTTATAGTTCTAATGGAAGACCAGAAAGATAAACAAAATTAGACTTAAGAGATCTTGCTCTCTTAGCAATCTTGTCAGCTACCCTATTAGCATCTCTCTTAACAAAAAAGCACTGCCATTGATCAAGTTTAATTAAGAAATACTTGATATCTAAAACAATAGACTGATTCATCCTATAAACATAAGAAGTTTGTTCATTGATGGATTTTATTAATACTTCACTATCAGACTCAAAAACAAATGCTCTAAACTTCTTTGTGACTGCAAACTTGACAACTTCAAGCATAGCCTTACACTCCAGCTCTTCCACTTCTATTCCAGCTCTCATTCCTTCATCAAAATACTTTCCTTGGACCCCAATGGAATCACCTGTAAAATCCCTCACCATTAGACCAATACCTCCTTGTAAAGATACTTGAACAAAAGAAGCATCAAAATTGATTTTTAAAAAATCATTCTCTAGACTATACCCAATCCCTTGTGAGGTGGTATTGTCTCGGGGATGGGTTTAGCAAGGGGTTAACCTAGACTACACCTAATCCTTTAATATTTTCTATTTTTAATTTTTTAATTTTACTAGGAGAATTTTTCTGTTTTTTTTTTAATTTAAAAAGAAACTAAAAAATTAACTAATATGGATGTAAATTAATTGGTATATATCCTAACCCTTTTAATTTTTAGCGCATGTTATAAGAGATAAATGAAATTAAAAAATCATTTAAAGCCAAAAAAATTTCTCCCCAAAAAATACTTATCTCTTTTGTTTCGGTGAACTATAAAGTTCTACGATAGACATTTTCTTAGGTTTAAATTTGTAGCCAAGGATAATCACTATTGAACTGTAAATATCTAAAAAAAGAAAATGTTGCACCTCCTTTTTTTTGTTTTTTTGATAGGAAAGATAATTGAATTAGAGAAACGAGAAGAATTACAGAGTTTATAAGATGAAATGGAGAGGAGTACTTCCCCGTTAACATGTTACATCAAACCTCCTGCTAAACTTAGCATCTTTACATGCCAGACCATTAAAATCTCTACTAATATGAATAAATTTGTGGAAATAAAATGAATTCATAATAGCTAAACAATCATCTAAAATAGAGGAGTTAGACCAGCTAATCTGGTTGGAGCTTTTATATAAATAGGAAAAGACATTTTTGGCATCTCCTTTGATAGAGATCTTTGAGTTGTTCATCATCTTTAGCCATTTGACAACCTCTGATGCTGCTAACCTTTCATCCTCCTTTAAATCACTAGCTAACTCTGTAATGGTTTTGCAACTCTGATAGTTACCTACTGCATCTGTCAAAATTATACCAATACCAGATTTATGAGAATTTTAATCAAATGAAACATCGACATATGCTATGACTGAGTCAGGTGGAAGATTCTCTGTGGCAACCGGTATATCTCCAAAGTTCACTATATGTCGCTGTCTGATCATTGAGCAGATGCAATCATGATTTAGAGTTCAGATTTCACATGTTATGACTAGTCCAATGTTGTTAATCGGGATACCGATTTATTTGGGACGTGCCAAAATTCATATAAGACAAAACATCTTTAACTAATGAATGAATTGGTCCACCAGCTAGAAAAAACTGGTAACCCCCATTACTAATGTTTTAAACTAAAAGACAGAAATGCAAAGACCGTAATGCAAGCCACCGACCGACAAATCACTTTGCACCAAGGGACTTGCAACTGAAATGTGCTCGATTAGTTAAGATGGGTCATGCAATGCAAAACGAGTTTAGCGTTGAATCTGATGCTGTTTTTGTATCTTACAATGATAACCCCCTTTAGCTAATTAAACAATTTCTTTCCGGGGAATTTTGATTAAGAAAAAGGAAGAAATTCTTAGGAATGAAGCACTAATTCTTTTTAACCAATCAATCAAGAATGAAAAAGAAGATCTTTATCTTGTTATTCTACTAACACAAACATACTAAGCATCTTAGATTTGGTTTTGAATTTTTGATCGGGAAAAATATCGTTTGGTATGTTTTTAGGTGGGCTCATGTCTGTTTGGTCTTTTAGGAAAACGCCTTTACTGTTTGGTCCATAATTATTTAAAAATATTAAACTGACAAAAATACCCTTCCGTGTTAATTTTTACTTATTTTCTTGTAGCGGTTCATTCCAGAAATGAAGTCCATATAAAACCTAAAAAAACAGAAATGAAGTCCATATAAAAATCTAAAAAAAACAGACCTCATTCAAGAAATGAAGTCCATATAAAAACCTAAAAAAACATACTTCATTCCAGAAATGAAGTCCATATAAAAACCTAAAAAAAACAGACTTCATTCTAGAAATGAAGTCCATATAAGAACCTAAAAATAGACTTCATTTCTATAAAAAAACCTAAAAAAACAGATTTCATTCCAGAAATGAAGTCCATATAAAAACCTAAAAAACCCGATTTCATTCCATAAATGAACTCCATATAAAAACATACACAAACCGGACTTCATTTCTGGAATGAACTCCATATAAAAACATCTGCAACATCATCTTCATCTTCTTCGACGTCTTCAACAACAACAACAAACATCATCATCACGAAAAAACATCAACAAATCATCATCGACACGAAAAACATCAACAAATCGAGATTTCCAACAGGAGCAACAAACAGAAATCATCATCAACACGAAAAACATCAACAAATCGAGATCTTCAACACGAGCAGCAAACAAATATCTCATCATCTTCGTCTTCAACACGAGCAGAAACATCAAAAACACATCTTCATCTTCGTCTTCGTCTTCAACAGTAGCAAAGAAATCAAAAACGCATCTTCATTTTCGTCGTTTTCATAATCTTTATATGATTCTTCGTCATCTTCATCTTCAACACCATCATCTTCATCAAAATCAAACACCAGCAGTAAAAACGGAGAAAGAAAATCAAGAACAAAGAAACTAGATCTGAAAAATTTAGGAGAGAGAAAAAAAATCTGAAAATAAAGAGGAGAGAGGATGTAAATCTAAGAATGAGATATTTTTTAGTGATTTTGTCTATATATGTGACCCCAATAAGGTATTTCTGCCACCACAGAATGACATATACATCATCCATGACATCACCATAGGACCAAACCATAATTTTTATGACCAAACTATAATATTTTTTACCAAAAAAAACCAAACAGACCGTTGACTGGGTCAACTGGACTAGACTCTCTCTAAGCTTAATTGTTATATTCAATAAGTTCTACCAAAATTTCGCTACCGGAAGAAATAGTTGGCCCAAGCCCAAGCTTAAGCTTAATCATTAAATCCCCGGACAGGATTTAGAAATTGTTCATTATAAAAACCCATGATAATATTGATAACCACGGCGCAGAAGTGAATTACAACTTGACGTGAAAAGGAAGGAAGCAGCAATGTCAAGCTCCAGCATTCCTGGAGAGATCCAAGAAGATATTATATTAAGGTTACCGGTAAAATCCATCTCACGTTTCAAGTCAGTATGCAAGAGTTGGTGTAGATATATTAACAGTCCTACATTCATCAAGCATCACCTCGTTCGTACCAGCAAAAACCCTAGAATCATGATCAGAGATGCTATCCGCGGGGATGGTACAAATCCGTTCTATATCGTAGATTATGATTCAATATCATCAGGGTTATCATCACGCAAGTGTGAACCAGTTGCTCGATTGAATTATCCAGTGTCAGTAAACAACGGAGTTAGGAACCCTTACGTAGATATTGTGGGATCTTGTAATGGCTTGCTCTGTGTGATTGCCCCCGTCTGTGATACACCAATTATTTGGAACCCATCAACTACAGAGTACAAGGAAATTATACTGCCACCACCTGACAATCATCTTCGGTGGGTTTCCTATGGTTTTGGTTACGATAGAAAAATTAATGATTACAAGTTGGTATGTTTATCATGGGAAGAAGTTTATATATACAGGTTAAGATCATCTTCATCTAGAAAACTTGTCAAAAACATCCCTTGTGGTAAAGTTTGGGAACCAGCTGGTCTGCTTCTGAATGGTGCTTTACATTGGACACTTGCCGCTAACGCCATCACGGGCGAAATCTCCAAAATCATTGTTGTTTTTGACATCAGCAGTGAGAAGTTCATGAGTTGGCCTTTTCCAGAAGAAATTGTACTACGTACACCTGACAGCAGTTGTTATCTTCAAGTGTTTGAAAACTCCCTTTGCATAATTTCTAGTGTCCATGCGGCTCGAGTTGATGTATGGGTAATGCAAAATTATGGAGTGACAGAATCCTGGACTAAGCCATTCACCACTGCCCAAGAAAGAATTACTAATAGTCCATACAGTTTAGAGCTCTATTGGTATTGTATAAATGGTGATATTCTGATACTGGTCGAAGGACGTTTTGGTATATACGACCAAAAGAATGACAGAATTAAGTTTTTGAATATCAATGGCCTTGACGATGGTTATACTTATGGACAACCCCGGTGTGTTGGGGGGAGTTATGTGGAGAGTTTAGTTTCACTAAATTCTGGTACTTATATGAGAAAAAGAAGGAACTGAAAGACCAATTATATAACAGACAAACGAAGAAGAAGATAAAGAAATACTAAAGTTTTCCTCAATGAGGCCCGTACCAAAGGAGAGCCACCTAGGTGCAACAGGCACCCAAATTCTGAGGCTAAATTGATATGCGACTGTGTACATCCTTAGCTGCTCAGTACTAGAAAGTGATGGCTCGTAACTGTTGTGCTACACAAACCATAAGACAAAATTGTCTCCAAGTTTAGTTATCCATATTTGATATTGTAGATTCCACTCGCAGTTGATTTTTTTTTTTTTTTTTTTTGAAGCATAATATTTTTTTTTTGTTTTGGATGCCCATGTAGAACTATTCGGAGGGTGGGCATCCAAACCATCACTAATTGGCATAATATAATAGATAGATTAAATCGGGGTTACATGTAGGAAAGTGGCTCCCCTTGTGTCATTTATTACAAATGGTTTCAAAAATTTAGGAATAGAATATTCCAATTTATGGCTTTTGAAATACTCCATGTTGTTATCTGCCGCAAGGTTGGCACTGGCGTCTACTATATGAGAGGGTTTATATTGGGAGTAGTAATCATTCTCTTGGAGAATCCTCACCTTATGAGAGTGTTCGGGTCATAACCGTTGTGTCATACAATGGTTGTTGATGGGGAAAAATCCATGTGAGAAGAGAAACTTGTAGTGAAAGCGGGTAAGGGAGAAATCTAGGATTTCTAGGGTTCATATGGGAGAAGTTAGAATTCATGATGTTCTTCATGTTCTTGTCTAAAGTCGAAGTAACCATGGCGGTGGAGGTTTCTGGAAGAAGAAGAATAAAGGAAGAGGTAAACTCTTCGTAATATGTCTTTTTGTTTCTAACGCTCAGTGGGTTATAGAAATAATTGATTATATGATATGTGCCGATGTAATAACCTTTTGTTATGATAATGAAAGATTCTCGTGGTGGTTTTGGCCGTGGATGTAGCCTACAAAGGTGAACCACGTAATCTTTGTCTCGTGTGTGATTGTCTATTATTGTATTGCTTATATATTCGTGCTAGTATTATCCGATCATGCTAATCTAAGGATGTAAGAGACGGATTCGAGATATATTATCTAAAATATGATGTTTCATGGAATTGACTTCTATGGAAACATGCCGGTTTGAGATGAACGTAACCTTGGTTTGCCGAAACCATGGTGGTTCGCAAACAGTCTTGATAAGATAAAATAAAGTCTGCAAATCCGATTCAATGAAAACTTTAGTCCATTGATAGAGCATGACCTTTCTTAGAGTCATTAGCAATGTCCAGGTTTCTGCTATCAATGTTGTTGTGATCCCTAAAGGTTGAGCCATTGCAACAATAACTGAGGTCACCGAGTCTCTAAAAATAAAAAATCCTTCTGCTGGTCCCGGGTGTCCGCGTGCAGCTTTTTCTAAGTTGATTTTTATCTAGTGAGGGTCTGGTGGTTTTCAACCATTCACCAAGGTGTATTCCTGGTGCACGTGGATTGCCAATTTGACTGTATCGGTAGGAGGTTTTTTTTTCCTTCCGTAAATCAAATCATTCCGTGTTATCCAAAGATCCCAAATGATGAAACAAAAAGAAGTTATAGATTATCGGATCTGAAGCAGCTGGTTGATGGTGGTTGATGTCGTTATCGGTTGTGGTCAACGGAGTTGAAAAGCAGGTTCGGCTTCATGGCATAGAAACCCTGTTTTTTTCCCAATTGAGGTTTTAATTGATGAGAAGCTCTCTATCTTGAATTTCAATATAAGAGACATGACAGAAGTTTGGATAGCCAATCTAGTGTTAATGTGATAAATAATTGTTCTAACTGTTTCAGAAGAAGTTTTTTTTTCATTTTGAAATGTTAGGAGACATCTTGCCTTCCATATGTGCCAATTTATGATTGCATAATCTTCAGACTAGATATAGTTTTCTTCACACTTCTCTAGTGAAATTACAGTCCAGGAATATGTGAGTTTGTGTTTCTTCAACTATCATTACATAGGTCACATTTAGGATCAATGTGAGGTAGCACTCTGGTTATTCTCGCATTAGTGAGAAGTATAGTATGAACACATTTCCAGATAAATAGTTTTATGGATGGATCAATTTTAACCTTCCGTAATTTCTTCAATGGTTTCTACTATTTGGGATATTGTTAGTTTGAATAATCTTTTTGTAGAGGGATTTTACTGTGAAATTTCCCTCTTTGGTTAGAGGCCATATGCCTTTATCTTCTTAATTAGAAGTATCTTAGAATAAAAATAGCAAGATTTGAAGGAAACCAAGCCAGAATATTGGCGGCTTGCACAAGGTCACAGACTTTATTTATGTTAACATGGTAACTATTAGGTATAACAAGAGGAGGAGGAAAATCTTTTAGCTAATGATCTTCCCAAAGATTGGTTCTTTTCCCATTACCAATTTTTCAGACTCCTGTCTCTTGGATATTTGCAATCCAGATTCCTGTCTCTTGGATATTTGTAATCCAGATTCCTGTCTCTTGGATATTTGCAATACCAGAGAGTATACTTTCCAAATCCATGAATTTGGTTCCTTTGGTATTTGGGAGATGACCATAAGATTAGTTCCTTCATAATACTTGGCTTTCAACACCTGACCACATAGATAGTTTGGTTACTATAGAAGTCTCCATCCCATTTTGGAGATAATAGCAGAGTTATATAGGTTCAAGGTCTATAATTCCAAGACATCTATCTTATTTAAGTTTGCACATTGATGTCTAAGATTTTAAATATCTACCCTTGGGTCTGTCTTGAGATTTATTCAAAAAAAAAAAATCCCTTTGGATGTTAATTTCTTAGGATAGTTTTAGGAATTTTACAGGTACTCATTTGGTAAATTCCAACTATAGAAGTGATTTCCTGAATAAGGACAACTCTTGATGTAATGTTGAGATGAAATCTTTTACAACAACTCAACTTGCCTTTAAGATTAGTCACAATGGGATGAAAGGCAGTTAGCTACCTTAGATCTGTTGGTGAATAGGGGATCCCCCAAATATGATAGATGTGGATTGCACCTGCAGAATTTGTATTATACTTTCTTGATGGTGGAGAAATGTATTGTTACTGGAAAAAAAAACCGTTTTGGTGAAATTTATAAGCTGACCAGATCCTTCACTAAATCTCTCGAAGAGATTCCGGATATTATGCGCTTCTCTATTAGTGGATATGCAGAAGACTAGGCGTCATCTGCGAAAAGGAAGTGACTGATAGAGAAGGCAGACTTGGTAACTTTAACTTCATAGAGAAAGTATAATACAAATTAGAATATCATTATTTGATCATGATAGATTGATATGACCTTTTACTAAAAATGGTAGCTTCACAGTTAAATCGGTGTATAAGTTGTTAGCTAGTGATCTACCTGCTGCAGATCCTAATCCCCATGTGGACCCTATATATAAGAATCTTTGGAAGGCTCCTTTTTTGCTTAAAATTTAATTGTTTTTATGGAAATGCATTGAAAGAATATTGTCTACTATGGATAAAGTGTCTTCCTTCAAATCTGCTCAGACTTCTACCTGTTGTATGTGTGAATCTACTACACCTGAAACTATCGAGCATCTCATTCTGCATTGTTCCTTTTATAAATCTGTTTGGGCCTCTCTACCATTTGGTAATTTGGTTCTTCAAGATTCTGATTCTGCTATTAATATCTTTGATTGGATTAACAAATATTTGTTGGCTGATAAGGTTCTTTGTTGTTCTGTCTTAAAACTGCATGGTGTATCGGGAGAGGCAGATGTTTTCACATCTTCCAAAAGAAATCCCTAAATACTCAGAGTACTGTCAGATTGACATCTAAAATGATTAGTGATACAAATGAAATCTAATCTCTTTTTTTTCTTAATAATCAGTCTACTGTTGTTGTTCAAGCTCGAGATCATATGTCTCCCTCTAATGAGAATTTGCCACATGATTTTTTTATAGTGTACTGTGATGGCTCATATGATAAAGTTACTAACAACTTTGGTATTGGTATTTTTCTTCAACAAACAAGTGAGTTCAAAGGGTGCAATACAGTCACAGGACGAGCACTAAAACTTGAAGAAGCAGAATGTTTAGCCTTACTTGAAGCTGTGAAGTGGGTTAAATCAAGTGGTTACGATAAAATTTTCTTTAAAAGTGATGCAAAGAACGTCATCTCTTTTCTTAATAAAAGTGGAAATCAGATTAGCTGGTTCAATCATTCTATTCTAGAGGATTGTCTCTTTATTCTAATGGTGCGTTTGTTTGTAGAATTCATTGTTTCCAGGAATTTATAATCCCATGGGATTACAAATTCTGGGATTCATGTAAATTCCTTGTGTGTTTGGTAATTCAATAGAAATTCCTAGGATTTATAGATTTTTCTTGTATTAAAGCCTTTATACCATTTGTCATTACCCTCAAACCTTAAAATTGCATATATATGGGAATTAGAGTTAAAAAAAAAAGTGGGTCCATAAATCCCTTGACAAGTTTCCCAGCAAATCCTAGGAGGGAGGGGTCGGACTCCATATGGACGATTTGCTGGAAAACTGAATCCCGTAGGAAACGTGATTCAAAGGATTCAGACAACCAAACATACAAAGGAAAACGTAATTCTACCAAACCCCTAGGACCCATAAATTCTACCTTTAAAATTATACATCCAAACCCACCGTAAATGATTTTAGTTTTGTCAAAACCGAATATGTTAATAGGAGTTATAATGATTGGGATGATAAAGCAGCTAAACATAGTAGAAGATTCAATGTATCGGATGAATGGTTGGACAATTATCCTCCGTTCACCATCAATCAGATGTAAGTTGTGGATTTGGTATATTTAACAAAATCTATTGGAAGAAATAGTTGGCCCAAGCCCAAGCTTAAGCTTAGATTTGATTTCCGGAATTATTCATCTACAAAAACCCATGATAAGTTGATAACTACCACGTCACAGAAGGGAATTACAAGTTCTTCACGTGAAAAGCAATGTCAAGCTCCAGCATCCCGGGAGAAATCCAAGAAGATATTTTAACAAGCTCCAGCATCCCGGGAGAAATCCAAGAAGATTTTTTATCAAGGTTACCAGTAAAATCCATCTCACGTTTCAGGTCAGTATGCAAGAGTTGGTGTAGATATATTAACAGTCCTAAATTTGTCAAGCATCACCTTGCTCTTACCAGCAAAAACCCTAGAATCATGATCAGAGATGCGAACCGCGGGGATGGTACAAATCCGTTTTATATCGTAGATTATGATTCGATATCATCAGCGTTATCATCACGCAACTTTAAACCAGTTGCTCGATTAAATTATCCAGTGTCCGTAAAGAATGGAGTTAGGAATCCTTACCTAATTATTGTGGGATCTTGTAATGGCTTGCTTTGTGTAATTGCCCCCGTCTGTGATACACCAATTATTTGGAACCCATCAACTACAGAGTACAAGGAAATTATATTGCCACCACTTGACAATTATGCTCCGTGGGTTTCCTATGGTTTTGGTTACGATAGCAAAATTAATGATTACAAGTTGGTATGTTTATCATGGGATGAAGCTTATATATACACGTTAAGATCATGTTCATCTGGAAAACTTGTCAAAAACATCCCTCGTGTTAGGCATCCAGCAGGTCTGCTTCTGAATGGTGCTTTACACTGGATACTTACTGACGCCACCACCGGCGAAATCTCAAAAAGCATTGTTGTTTTTGACATCAGCGGTGAGAAGTTCATGAGTTCGCCTTTTCCAGAAGAAATTTTACTACGTACACCTGAAAGCAGTTGTTATCTTCAAGTGTTTGAAGACTCCCTTTGCATAATTTGTAGTGTCCGTAATGTTCGAACTGATGTATGGGTAATGCAAAATTATGGAGTGAAAGAATCTTGGACTAAGTTATTCACCACTGCCAAGAAATAATTACTAATGATCCAAACGGGTTGAAGCTCTATTGGTATTTTATAAATGGTAATATCCTGATACTGGTCGAAGGACGTTTTGGTTTATACGACCAAAAGAATGACGGAATCAAGTTTATGAATATCAAGGGTCTTGAAGATGGTTATACTTATGGACAATCGCGGTGTGTCGGGGAGAGATATGTGGAGAGTTTAGTTTCACTAAATTCTGGTACTTGTATGAGAAAAAAAAGGGATCTGAAAAACCAATTATACATCAAACCGAGAAAAAGAAGTGAACTGAAAGACCAATTATATATCAAACAAACGAAGAAGATACAGAAATTCTTGAGTTTTCATCAACGAGGCCCGTACCAAAGGAGAGCCACCTAGGTGCAATAGGCACCCAAATTCTGAAGCTAAATTGATATGGTGAACTGTGTACACCCATCTTTAGCTGCTCAGTACTAAAAAGTGATGACTCGTGACTGTTGTGCTACACAAAAACACAAGGCAAAAATTGCCTCCAACTTTGCTTATCCATATTTGGTATCGTAGATTTCGTCGTGTTTGGACTTGGATATCTAGAATTTTTTAATTTTTAACTTAACCCCGCGTCTCAATTTCGTTGACTCTTACAAGAACATATCTATACATGCTGAATTTTATTTTATTTTGACGGTGATGATGGTGGATTTTTGACAGAAGTTATATTTGTAAAATCACCTTGAAAGTCATATGTTCTGGGCGGCATCTGAAAGTCATGAGAGGATCATTTCTTCACTATCAGCAAGAGAAGTGAATAGCAGATCAGCGACCTCATCAGACGAAATAATACATGACGGCAATATGAGGCCTTCTGTGGCAGAACTCTGAATATTCCATGTTTTTATAATCAAAGCTGAAAGTCTCATCATTTATTCATAAATTCAGAATTTATGAATGATAATCGAAATTAATATGATTGTTGTCAACTCATATTCTCCTAGACATATTGCATGCTAGTATAGATCAACAAATCAATCACATGCAATCGTCATTCTTCCTGGATATCAGACAATTAATTACATTCAGTCGTCAGTCTTCTTGAATATTAATTAAATCTAGTCGAGCAATTCCTAGAAATATATACTAAACAAACCATAATATTCACTTACTCAGATTCATGACTTTTCTCAGCTGAATTCCATGGATTAGTAATGGACAATCCTTCGAACATTAGGGGCACCTCCCTTAAAGAAAGATCGTGGCTGCATCGTACTCATAGCAGTACAGTTACAAATCTACATAATCAACATCATCATCTCCCTTAGAATGATTTCAAACACCTAATGATATTAAGTAGGAGTGACTTTAAAAGATAAACATTGTGTCAAAAAAAAACAAAAACAGATACACATACACATCAAGGTGCACTCAAATAAATCAAAGAATCCCTATAATCATCATTATCAGAAATGATATATTGGTGAAGAAAAAAAATCTAGCATTTCCTTCGCCTTCCATTATTACCAGGAGCTTTACTTCATAAACTTCTAAAAAACAATTCCCAAAAAAAATCATCAACACAAATTTGAAAAACCCCTTGGGTATCTCAAATCATTGATTTCAAACCTAATATTGAATCTACCTATGACCTACAAAAAAACCTATTTTGATCACCCCATGACAAAATCAATTTGTCGAATTAAATTGAAATTAGTGTGAAAGATAGAAAAATAGAGAGAAGGAGAACTCTTATTAATGTGTAGAACAAGAAGAGAGAATACAACCTCTATTTATATACGCTAGACACAAGGGAATCTAAGTAAAATAAATGTAAAACCCTAGATATTCCCTATATTAAAACCCGTGCAATACATGTTTATAACACTCCCCCTGATGACCACTGTGTCTAAGTCACAAAATATATCAGGAAAATCAAGAGAGAAAAAACCTGAAATCTGTGAGACTCAGAACAGTGTTGGACACGCATATGCTGCCTCATTAAAACCTTGACAAGTAAACCCAGTTGGACAAACCTTGACGAAGGAAAGAGTACAGCGCGTTTAAGTCCTAATGATGCTCCCCCTGATGGATACTTCAGAGAAATCTTGGCCTACAAATCTTTAAGTCGACGCATTCCAATCTTGTGAACTAATTTCTTGAATGTAGAAGTTCGTAATGCCTTAGTGAAGAGGTCTGCTAGATTGTGATTTGAATGTACTTGTTGGATATCAATGACACCATCATTCTGTAGATCATGTGAGAAAAAGAACTTCAAGACTGATGTGCTTTATTCGATCACCTTTGATAAATCCTTCATTTAGTTGTGCAATGCAAGCAGTATTGTCTTCGTATAATATTGTTGGTGAATCTTTAGTTAAAGGAAGTCCACATGATTCTTGAATATGATGTATTACTGACCTTAACCAGACGCTCTCACGGCTTGCTTCATGGATTGTTATTAGTTCAGAATGATTTGTAGATGTAGATGAAATTGTTTGCTTCATTGACCGCCAAGATATAGATGTGTCTCCATAAGTAAACAAATACCCAGTTTGTGATCGTCCTTTGTGTGAATCTGAAAGATAACCTGCATCTGCGTACCCAGTTAGTTTTGACTTAGATTCATAAGGGTAAAATAAAGTGGTAATTATATAATTGCCTCTCCTTTTCATGGACTTCATAAATACCCTTATGACACAACAAATATACCCCTCCCTTTATATAAGCCCACCAAGGATCCATCAACGTTATTATTCTTTCCATATTTACCCTTTTTCTTCTAACTTGCGATTGATTCACTTTCTCTTTCACTTCTTCTTTCTCTCATGTTCTTTCAACCAACAACAGCACCACTGCAACCACCACCACCAGCTCCATTGCTGCCACCACCATCAGCTCCTTCGCTTCAATCTTATTTTCATGCTTTCTGCACAACCCCTACTCTAGCATCATCACCAGAAGTTGATCCTTCCTTTTCTTTTTCTTCATCTTATACCACCGCATTCGTCGCCGCCAACTGATTCAGGATTTAATCCACAATTATCAGCAACCGATGAGACCCCCTCTTCATCTTCTTCTTCGTCTAAATATTAATTTTTTAAATCAGATTCAACGAGATCGAGATCGAGATCAATTTTAGGTTTACATTTCTGGTAATATTGTAGTTAATGTTTTCGGATTATTGAATGGAAAGAAGTAACTATGATGATAGTGATGGTGGTTCTGGCAGCGGCGACGGTGGTGGAGGAGGTATGGCATTTGTTTTTAGGTTTCAGAGATTTTTCAAAATTGATTTCATGTTTGTATATGATTTTATTTAGATTGAATTTGTGTTTTTATCTCAATTTGATTGATCTCGAGAGTATTGGATGATATTTAGGTTTTAGGTTTCGATTTCTGTTATTTTTAAAGTTGATGATGGTGGTAGTGTTGTTGGTGGTGGAGGAGGTATAATTTGTTGTTGTATTCTACGTATCCAAATTCAACTTACATCAATAATTATTGTGGTTGCGATGATAGTTTGGTAGAGATGGGTGTGATTTTGGTTGTTGGGAGATGGTGGTGGTGGTGATACTTCTTACTGGTTGTGCTGGAGGATATAAAATCTCAATTAGGAAATTTATCCAAATGATTTTTCTAACTTGATTCACAATATACTGTTATGTTAGTTGATGATGATGGTAGTGGTGGTGGTAGTGGTGCCGACTGAAGTAGACTTCTCTTAATTTAGTGTTGTACTGGTGGTAGTGGAAGTTGTTATAATGCTTGTGGTGGTGGTAAGGCTCGAATGATAAATAATGATAGAAATGGTAGTCAACAACCAATATTTTTGTATCAACAATAGAAATTGATCTTAGTGTAAGGAGTCAACAACAAATATTTGTGTATCAACAATAGAAATTGACCTTAGTTTAGGGAGTCAACAACCAATGTTTGTGTATCAACAATAGAAAAATTGAATCAACAACCAATACTTGCGTATCAACAATAGAAATTGATCTTAGTGTGAGGAGTCAACAACAAATATTTGTATATCAACAATAGAAATTGACCTTAGTTTAGGGAGTCAACAACCAATGTTTGTGTATCAACAATGGAAAAATGGAATCGACAACCAATAATTGTGTATCAACAATAGAAATTGATCTTAGTCTAAGGAGTCAACAACAAATATTTGTGTATCAACAATAGAAATTGACCTTAGTTTAGGGAGTCAACAACCAATTTTTGTGTATCAACAATAGAAAAATGGAATCAACAACCAATATTTGTGTACGAACAATAGAAATTGATCTTAGTGTAAGGAGTCAACAACAAATATTTGTGTATCAACAATAGAAATTGACCTTAGTTTAGGGAGTCAACAACCAATGTTTGTGTATGAACAATGGAAAAATGGAATCAACAACCAATATTTGTGTATCAACAATAGAAATTGATCTTAGTGTAAGGAGTCAACAACAAATATTTATGTATCAACAATAGAAATTGGCCTTAGTTTAGGGAGTCAACAACCAATGTTTGTGTATCAACAATAGAAAAATGGAATCAACAGCCAAATTTGACAAATATTTTTGAACTTTGATTTTTTTGATCAACTTCAGTTGTTGACACCTAATATTGATGGCGGCGGTGGAGGCGGAAACAACAACAATGGTGGTGGTGTGTGGCGGTGGTGGAATATTATTGGTGGTTGTATTTAGTAAGTGGTGGCGGCGGTGATGTTGGTGGTGGTGAAATGGTGCTGCTGGTGGATGTGAAATAATAGAAAAATCTATTTTTTAATGGATAAGATTTTTAAATGGAAAATAATATTGTAAGTGAGGGTATTAAGGTAATCTATTTTTTAATGGATAAGGTATTTAAGTGATAAGGGTATTTATATTTTTGTATAAGGGTATATTTATTGGGTGTCAAAACTAAGGGTATTTAATAAATTTACCCTAAAATAAACCTAAATCGATAGTGCCACTGAGATAACGTAATAGGTGCTTGATTCCATTCCAGTGTCTTCGAGTTGGAGCAGAACTGTATCTAGCTAACAAATTAACTGAAAAAGCAATATTTGGCCTTGTGCAATTTGCAAGATACATAAGAGAACCAATTGCACTTAGATATGGCACTTCCGGACCAAGAAGTTCTTCACAGTCTTATTGAGGTCGAAATGGGTCTTTATTCAGGTCAAGTGATCTCACAACCATATGGGAACTCAGTGGATGTGCTTTGTCCATAATAAAATCATTTTAAGACTTTTTCTGTATAAGTATATTGATGGACAAATATCCTATTTTAGACATGCTCAATTTGTAAACCAAGACAATACTTAGTTTTACCAAGATCTTTCATCTAAAATTCCTTTTGCAAGTAAGAAGCGGTTTCACTGAGTTTTTTTAGAGTTCCAACAAGATTTAGATCGTCAACGTATACTGCAATAATAGCAAACCCAGAATTGGATTTCTTAATGAAAACACATGGACAAATAGCATTATTAGTATATCCCTCTTTCAGTAAATATTCACTAAGGAGTTATACCACATTCTTCCAGATTGGTTTAGTCCACATAGAGATCTTTGAAGTTTTATTGAGTATACACTACGATCTTTGGACTTGTCTGCTTCAGGCTTACGAAATCCCTCGGGAAGTTTCATATAAATGTCACTATCAAGTGACTCATAAACATAAGCTGTAACTACATCCATAAGACGCATTTCAAGCTTTTCTGAAGATGCCAAACTAATAAGAAACCGGAATGTGATGGCATCCATCCCTGGAGAATAAGTTTCTTGATAATCATTACCTGGTCTTTGTGAAAAATCTTTCGCAACGAGTCGAGCTTTATATCTTACTATTTCATTTTTCTCGTTACGTTTTCGTACGAATACCCATTTGTATCCGACAGCTTTTACATTTTCAGGAGTTACAACAATAGGACCAAGGACTCCACGTTTTACTAATGAGTTGTACTCTACTTGGATTGCAACCTCCCACTTAGGCCAATCTTTTCTACGAAGACATTCTTCGATAGATTGTGGTTCAGGATCATCAATATTTTCAATGATATCCAAAGTAGCCGTAAAAGCAAATTTACTATCAGGAGTAATTGTATTCTTATCCCAGTTTTGTCTTGTACCAACATGGTTTATAGAGATCTCATTATTTTGAGGTACATGTGCCTCTTCAGGTGCAACTTGTGTATCATTATTTAATTGATTAATCAATGTTTCAGAGAGAATGGCTTTTTCCGGAATGCCAACTACTGATCTCTTTTTCCGCGGAACTAAATCCTTTGCACCAAGAGGTCTTCCATGATTTAAGCGTATTGTGGACTGATGATCATGATGTCCTTCTGGGATACTTACTATCACAGGAGTATTTGCAGCAGGTATATGTGATTTTGTTACCTTACTGATGAGTGCCAAATATTGTATATATTTATCCCTTTTTGTTGGCATTTAACTCATCTTTTGTGCATTAATTCTACATTTTATCCCATATTCTGTATTTTCATTGTTTTCAAGAATAAATATTTTTCTTACTTAATTTTGCATTTTTTAGGTAATAAATAAAGTTTGGATGAATAGCGGAGCGAAAAGAGCAAAGGAACGGCAAAGACTCCCGCTAGGAGGAAGCGAAGAATGATGTTTGCAAGAGCCGGATCAATTAGAAGTGGGCTTGAAGAGGAAGAATTGTTCTTAAAGAAGATATGGGCTTGGCATACCCAAGGCCCTAAACCCTCACCCAAATCCATTTCCTATATCCATACCCGTCTCGGATTTCAGCCGTCAGATCGAAGCATTTCAGCATCCTACGGTCGCTCCATCATCGCACATCAAACTCCGAAGCCCCCGCTTTACATCGCAACGCCCATCTCCATCTTGGGTCGTCCGTTTTGCTACATCCCTTCATCCGACGGTCGCTCCACGCTTACCTCCGTATCGCCGTTGGATCCACCTACCATCTTCCCATCCATCGGTCCAGCTTCGCGAAACATCAAAAATCCCCTACACCTGCTCAACACCCTAGTACCTAATATCTATACCCGCAAAACAAACAGCCCCTTCCTCAAACCCCATCGACTCCATCTTCTCTTCCCCCCCTCTCTGCAACAGAACCACCATCCCCTGCCGTACCACCATTACCTACTCCTCTACCACCACCACACCTCCACCATCATCACCCCTACCTTCCTACAGCTATTACCCATCTTTATAGCCCCCTAATTCGTCAATTTCTCCCCTGCCGAAACCCTAGGTGAGTGGTTGACGAATTAGTGAAGCTAGAAAAGCAATTGAAGGCATGGAGAGGAGCAGGAGACCGAGGAGAGGAATGGGTTGAAGAGGGAAGCGTCAAATCGCAGGTTTGGTAAGAAAAATCCTTAACCCTAATTTTTCTGTCCATTTAGGGTTTGTTTGAGAAACCCTAATTTTGTCACTGTTCAATTTGGGAACTTTTTTTGGGGAAATCAATTGTACGTCTAATTGAAGCATGGGTTGGTTGATTGGGTTGCTATCAGTGTGTTAGGTGAGTGAATTTTGGATTTTTGGGTACACCCTAACTTCACTGATTTTTGGGGATTATTCTTATATGTATAAATAGGGGATGTGTGGGAGGATGAGGAGGATCTCTGGACTAGCCAGGAGAGAATTGAAACAAATTTTATGCAATTTCAATTCCAGTTCTCTTTATCACAGTTGACATTTGAATGCTATGTGTGTTGTGTTTGAACTATTTTGTTTGATGAATGATGTTGTTATACTTATGTTGAGCATGAGCTAAGTAGCACTAAGCTAAGGCTCAGTTGAAGCCTTATGCACTGTCAATTGACAAGTTGCTAGGATAGTTATCCTGATGTATGTTTTGATTGAGCAATGAGAAGAGGTTAATGCTCATAGTGCCTGTGATTGATTGTTCTGTCAAAAGACAGTCAATGCTAGGGGAAAACTAGTGAGCAAATTAGTCTTCCTCCCATTCTAGATGTATGCATAGGATTTTTAACTCAACCTAGAAACATGTTGTTTGATTAGGACACAAGGTGGATCCTAAGCCTTGGCTTAACCACAAATCCTTTTACAATCACTTAATTTCAGTTCTATTTTGTTCCCTGCTAAATTTACTGTTTTTCTTGTTTAATTTCCTTGCAATTTGTAGTTGTTGTGCACTGAAATCAGTGCACAAACTTCCCCCTGCCCTTGGCTTACAGCCTTGGTTCCTTGCTGTTTTTATTACATGTCATTTGCTTGCTTGGTTAACTGTTTTCCCATCTTTCCCATCTGCCATATTGTTTGCTTCCTTCATTGACAGCTTAGGTTAAACTTTTAAGCACTCCTACTCCCTGTGGACTGATCCCTCTCTCACCTTCTATACTAAAACTTGACCTTGTATACTTGCAAGTTTTGTGTGCAACCCCATTTCCACACCAAGTTTTTGGCGCCGCTGCCGGGGAGTGGTGCTGTGTGTTGAATTTATTCTCCTTGCTGTCTTTCATCTACCATTGCATCTCTGTCAAGATCATTGCAGAGTTGTCTAAGTTGCTGCAGAGCTGTGTTGCTGAGTTTCTGCGGAGCTGTGTTGCTAGGCCACCTGAGCTGCTGCTGCTGCTGAAACCTGAGCTGCTGTTGTTGCTGTTGTTGGGCTCGAGCAACACCAAGCCAAGCCTGCTGCTGCCAAGCCAAAGCAACTGGGCTGCTGCATCTCAACAAGTTGCTGGGCTCGTCCAACTGAGGTGGGCTTGTGCCACCATTACTGCTGGGCTTCACCACTTCAACTGAGCTGGGCTCTGTTCCAACCGTTGCTGCTGGGCTCTGTTCCAACCGTTGTTGCTGGGCTTGAGCGTGAGCTGCTTAGGACGATCCTAAATCCCAACTGGGTTGTGCAACTAAAAGGGGACTAAAAGCCTATTTTTGGGCTTCCCTCCAAAAATCAAGTAAGCCTAACCCATGAGTTAACCCACTTGGGCCTCATTTAAATTCAAATTCGGGCTTGTAATAATTAATTTAATTATTTATTTGGGATTGTAATAATTTTTATTTATTTTCTTTTTCTTTATATTTGGGACTGTAATTATTTTTTGTCTTTATTTTTCTTTTTCTTTTTCTTTTTCTTTTATGGGCTTGTCTTAATTATTATTATTGTTTTTATTTTCTTTTATGAGTTGTGCTAATTTATGCTAGGTTTAGTTCAAAAAAATTTTCCAAAGCCCAATTTTAAACCAAAAAACCAAAATCCCTTGTTAGTCCAACACCCATTCAAAACCAAATCTTCGTAACCCTTGTGGGCCAAATTGTTTCCGATTGCTCTGTCTGACCAACATGTTAGTTAAGGTACCTACTAGGACATGATTGTGACCTACAGAGACCAAACAAACAGACTTGTTAGAATTAACCCAGACGAACCTATCGAAATTCTAAGTTCTGAGGGAGACAGTCCAGATCAACCAGAAACAATGGGAGAACCCCGTACCCTCAAGGATTATATGTACCCAACTAGAGCCAGTCAACCTTCTTGTATTGTGCTACCCGAGGCTAATGGCCATTATTAGCTGAAATCAAGCACAATACAGATGCTTCCTATTTTTAGAGGTGTTGAGAATGAAAACCCGTACCACCACGTGAGAGAATTCGAGGAAATTTGTGGAACTCTGCGTTTCACTCAAATGTCCGACGAAACCCTAAAGTTAAGGCTCTTTCCTTTCTCCCTGAAAGATAAAGCAAAGGCCTGGCTTTATGCTTTACAGCCTCAATCCATCATGACATGGGATGACCTCATAAAGGAATTTTTCAAAAAGTTTTTCCCGAATCACAAGACTGCGACAATTCGTCAAAGTCTGAATAGCTTTGTGCAATTAGAAGGTGAGACCTTAGCTAGATACTTGGAGAGATTCAATGAATTATTGCTCCAATGTCCCCATCATGGTTTTGAAAAATGGAGACTTGTGCAAATTTTGTATGAAGGTCTAGATGTGTCCACCCGAACAAAGGTTGAGTCGATGTGTAATGGTCTATTC
This sequence comes from Papaver somniferum, assembly GCF_003573695.1. NCBI lineage: Eukaryota > Viridiplantae > Streptophyta > Magnoliopsida > Ranunculales > Papaveraceae > Papaver > Papaver somniferum. The sequence continues at coordinate 73,290,395 of NC_039368.1, read as the reverse complement.
GCAAAACTGCTGATGCGTCTTGGGACTTCTTGATTGAAGTAGCTGAAAAGACGCAACAGTGGGAATCCATCCGTGAACCCAGAAAGACTACATCCGAAGCGAAGGCTTTTAGGATTGAAGCAGATTTCGAGGGAAGAGAAAACATGGCATCAATAGTTAGGAGATTAGAAGAGTTAGAACTACATAAAAATTCAAAACCTTCCACCACTACTCTCCGAGAACATGTCGCTTCTGTTGTTGTGCCGCTTGTAACGATCCCAACCATCAATTCCAAAATTGTCCCGATTTGCTTGCAGTCCAGGAATCTAGGCTTGAACAGGCACATGCCATGTTTCAAAAACAAGCATAACCCTATTCACAGACCTACAATCCAGGATGGAGAAACCACCCTAACTTTTCATGGTCAAAAGGACCCACTCAGGGAGGACCATCTCAACCCAATCAGAGCTATCAAAACAATCAGGGATATCAGAACAATCAAGGTTATCAACACCCGAGAAACCCTCAACAACAATCAAACTCTCAACAACAATCATATCCTCAACACAATACCGACAAGAGATTATCCACCCTAGAGGAAATGTTCCAGAGTTTGATGCAAAGTCAGAAAAATCTAGATCAAAAGATGGATCAAATGTGAGAGAGAAAAGGGTAAACTTCCGAGCCAACCCCAACAAAATCCAAAGAGGATATTTCAAACAGGCACAACATCCTGCACTGAAACCTCACCCGATCAAGTCCATGCCATTACCACCCCCGAAGTGGTAAAGTCATCGAGAACAACGTGGGCGAACCTAATGAATCTGATACAAATTCCACGCTGTCTCCACAACCCCAGAAAACCAAAGAACTGAGCAAGTTGGAAAATCTGACAATTCTACTGCTGTGAATGTCCCTTTGCCAACTCATTCTCCTGTTGCCCCATTTCCTCAAAGATTGATCTATCAACAGAAAAGTACCCATTACAATGAGATGTTAGATCTGTTCAAGAGAGTCAACATCAACATTCCTTTTCTTGAAGCAATCAAGCAAATCCCTGCTTATGCCAAATTCCTCAAAGACTTGTGTACTCAAAAGCGCAAGCTCAATGTGCAAAACGTGCTTTCTTAGCTGAGCAGGTGAGTTCCATCATTCTGAACAAAACTCCACCCAAGTTTAGGGATCCAGGATGTCCAACAATTTCTTGCACTATAGGAGAACACACGGTCAATAAAGCGTTATTAGACCTAGGTGCAAGTGTTAACCTACTGCCATATTCTGTTTATGAGCAGTTAGGTCTTGGGGAGTTGAAACCAACATCTATCACTCTACAACTGGCAGACCGATCTGTCAAGATTCCTCGTGGAGTGGTCGAAGACGTTTTGATCAAGGTTGACAAATTCTATTTTCCCGTAGACTTCATTGTCTTAGACACTCAACCTGTACAAAACCCAGACTGTCACATTCCTGTCATCTTAGGACGTCCTTTCTTGGCTACGTCCAACGCGATCATTAATTGTCGTAATGGAGTGTTGAAACTGTCTTTTGGTAACATGACGGTAGAATTGAATGTGTTCGATATTAGTCAACAACCTGTGAATCTTGATGATGATGATGTGCATGAAGTTAATATGATTGAAGGATTAATGCAAGATTCGTTGACTAACATTCTATCCGTCGACCCCTTTCAATGTATGGAGAACTTTAACTCAGATTCCTATGATGATGCATACTGTAGTGACGTCCTATCTCTGCTCGAATCTGTACCTCAAATGGACGTCACTGAAAGGAAATATGAAGTGGAACCACCCTTACTCTCTGATTCCAAGCTATTCCATCCATTGTTGAGCCACCCAAGCTTGAATTGAAAACATTGCCTAGTACGTTGAAGTACGCATTCCTAGGTTCTTCTGATACTTTACCTGTCATTATTTCATCATGTTTAGACACGGAACAGGAAAGTAAGCTTTTAGAAGTACTTAAGGAACACAAAGAGGCCTTAGGATGGACCATCTCAGATCTCAAAGGAATTAGTCCCACCATTTGCATGCACCACATTAACCTTGAAGAGAATGCCAAACCATCGAGGGAAATGCAAAGGAGACTTAATCCTAACATGAGAGATGTAGTCAAAGGAGAGATCCTGAAACTACTTGATGCGGGTATCATATACCCAATACCCGATAGCAAATGGGTTAGTCCCATTCAAGTTGTGCCTAAGAAGTCAGGCATTACTGTAGTTCAGAACGACAAGAATGAATTAGTCCCTACTCGTACAACCACAGGATGGCGAGTATGCATCGACTACAGGAAGTTGAACACAGTAACAAGGAAGGATCACTTCCCGCTCCCTTTCATTGACCAAATGCTAGAACGTGTGTCTGGACACAGTCACTACTGTTTTCTAGATGGCTTTTCCGGTTATAACCAAATTCACATTGCTCCGGAAGATCAGGAAAAAACTACATTCACGTGTCCATTTGGGACGTTTGCTTATAGACGTATGCCCTTCGGGTTGTGTAATGCACCTGCTACTTTTCAGCGTTGCATGATGAGCATTTTTTCTGACATGATAGATAGTTTTCTCGAGATCTTTATGGATGATTTCTCTGTTTTTGGTTCCTCGTTTGACGAATGTTTGAAGCATCTTGCCCTCGTGATATCCAGATGTAAAGAAAAGAACCTTGTTCTAAATTGGGAAAAATGCCATTTTATGGTGAATTCAGGAATAGTTCTAGGACACATCATCTCAGAAAAAGGAATTGAAGTGGATAAAGCTAAAGTTGACCTCATTCAACATCTACCACAACCTCGCTCTGTGAAGGAGATCAGATCATTTCTAGGTCATGCTGGTTTTTACCGGCGATTCATCAAAGATTTCAGCAAAATCTCCAGACCTCTGTGCAGTCTTCTCTCCAAAGATGTTGCCTTCAATTTCGATGCTGCTTGTGTGAAGGCATGGGAGGAATTAAAAACCCTTCTCACCACCGCTCCTATAGTCCGACCACCCGATTGGAAGCTTCCGTTCGAACTTATGTGTGATGCCTCTGATTATGCTGTTGGTGCTGTTTTAGGACAGCGAGTTGATAGACTACCATATGTGATATACTATGCTAGCAAAACCCTTAATGATGCCCAACTCAATTATTCAACTACCGAGAAGGAATTTCTTGCCGTCGTTTTCGCATTAGACAAGTTTAGATCTTATCTGATAGGGTCTAAGATCATCATATACACAGACCATGCGGCTTTGAAGTATCTTCTTTCCAAGAAGGATGCTAAAGCTCGCCTTATTCGATGGATACTCTTATTACAGGAATTCGATCTCGAAATCCGTGATAAGAAAGGTTGTGAGAATGTGGTTGCTGATCATTTGTCTAGATTAACTTTAGAGTCTATTGATGAATTTGAGCTGATTAGAGAATCATTCCCAGATGAACAGCTGATGTCTATCTCAGACCTTCCTTGGTTTGCTGATATTGTTAACTACCTCGCTACAGGTAGGATGCCCTCACGTTGGTCGAGACAAGACCGCTCTAAATTCCTGGCTGAAGTTAAACATTTCCTTTGGGATGACCCATATTTGTTTAAGTACTGCCCAGACCAAATCATTAGGAATGTGTCCCCAACTGAACAGAAAGATGTGATATCTTTCTGTCATGACCAAGCATGTGGAGGCCATTTCAGTGCCAAGAAAACCGCTGCAAAGATCTTGCAGTGTGGATTTATTGGCCATCATTGTTCAAGGATGCCATGATTATTGTTTGCTTGTGAACGCTGTCAAAACTAGGAAGCATTTCGAGGAGAAACATGATGCCATTGAACCCCATTTTGATTGTGAGATTTTTGATGTTTGGGGGATAGACTTCATGGGTCCATTTCCCATGTCTGACAGCAAGTTGTACATCTAGTCGCAGTTGATTACGTCTAAGTGGGTAGAAGCCATAGCAACCAGAACAAATGACCACAAGGTGGTACTTTCATTTTAAAGGAAAACATATTTTACGTTTTGGTACCCCTAGAGCTATCATCAGTGACGGCGGTTCACATTTCTGCAATAGGCACTTTGAGTCTTTAGTACGCAAGTATGGATAACTCACAAGGTTGCTACTCCGTACCACCCTCAGACCAGTGGACAAGTGGAAGTGTCTAATAGGGAAATCAAGCACATTCTAGAAGACGGTTAACCCGTCCAGGAAAGATTGGTCATTGAGATTGAATGATGCTTTGTGGGCCTATAGAACAGCTTATAAGACACCAATTGGCATGTCCCCCTATCGTCTAGTGTATGGAAAGCCGTGCCATCTACCTGTGGAATTAGAACATCGAGCTACTGGGCAATCAAACTGAACTTTTCTCTGACGAAGCTGGAATTCAACGGAAACTTCAACTCAACGAGTTGGAAGAATTGAGAAATGAGGCTTATGACAGTGCCAAGCTGTACAAGCAAAGATGAAGATATTTCATGACAAGCGTATTCTACGCAAATCCTTCACTCCTGGTCAGAAAGTCTTGCTGTATGACTCCCGATTACATCTTTTTCCAGGAAAACTGCGTTCCAGATGGAAGGGTCCGTACCTAGTACGCACAGTTTTTCCTCATGGAGCTGTAGAGCTGGAGGATGTTCCAACAAGAACGTTTTCAAAGTCAACGGGCAGAGATTAAAGCCATTCCTTGAGCCATTTCCACCCGACATTGAAACAACCAACCTGGAGGACCCGTCTATGTGGACTAAACTGGTCCACTCTTTCCCTAAATAACCAAAAAAAAAAAAAAAAGTTTTCTTCCCACAAAACCAAATTTTTCCCAAAAAGTCCAATCCCATTAAAAACCAAATTTTCTTGTAGATAATTGTTAGTTATTATTTCCTTTGTATATTTTGTGCTCATCCATTGTGACTCCTAATATGATGGATTTTTGCCTTGAAATAACGGAGTTTTAATCGCTTTCGCCGTACAATCGGGTATTCTCTCTCCTTTTACTCTACTCAGCATGTTCCTTTCATATTTGTTTTTAATTCTTTCCATATTTTGAAACATTGAGGACAATGTTTAGTTTAGGTTTGGGGGTATAGAGTAGATACCACGATAAATGCATAATTGAAAACAAAACTCCATCTTTTTGAAAAAATTGAAAAATTCCAAAAAAAAAAAAAAAAAAATAAAAAAAAAAAAAATTAAAAAATTGAAAAAAAACATAAAAATGGAGCTCATTTACCTTGAAATGTTGAATCTTGTGCAAATATGTAATTATTAGGAGTCTTAGTCTAGATATTTAGGCACCCTGATTCTAGCACAATTCACATAGTGATAAGAAATTTGCACGCGCACGATCTACCAATACATGTATAGCCTCGATCTTCAAGGTGTTTGATAGGAAGTCACGATTGCCAATCACTTTAGAATACTGAACGAAACTTGACTAGCTTGTTCTTTGGTTGGTTGGGATAGAAGGTGGAGGTTACATTAAGAAAGACAACCATCGAATTTAACTGGGTGCATCAAAAAGGGCTACCTCTTGCAAAGTGTCATGTAATCTTTTGTTTCCTTTTGTATATGTATCAAAAGTGTTTCTTTGTTCAAAAAAATAAAAAAAAATAAAAAATAAAACGATGTATATATTCAGAAAAAAAAAAATATATCAGAAAAATACAAAAAAAATCAAGTATTTATCAATTCCATCATCTCTTGTTCCAAAAATAAAAGAGAGTAGTCAATGTAAATAAGAGTCATGTAAATAGTCTTTTTGTTGTTTCATTGTAATAAGCAAGGAAGGGTGTATGCCATTGATGTACAATGCGAGTAATTGTGAAATACCTCCAACTCATTCACAATTCTCGTAAAGTCCGGACAGCTAGCTAGATTTCGACCTTGGTTCTTAGCCTGAGAAACTATCTCTTGGTGATTAGTAGTCATAACTTTAGATCTTTCTTTACACATGTGTAGATACACTTTACACTCTTATCACATGTCTTTTTTTTGTTATCAGTGCTAGGATTGTGCCTTTGATAGCTAGATTGACATCTCCATTTTGCTGTGAGCTTTAACTGACTTGCACATGTCACATTTGATGGAATATGAGCTTATATTTTGACCTAGAACTTTGTAGGTACGTTCTAAGCAAACCTTCACGAGACTTCACTCGTCCACTAGGGACACTTAGTGGTTTAAAAGGCTTAGTGCATACGCTAAATGCATTCGAGAGACCAGCGACAGTGGTATAGGTAGGATTTCCTTAGTTTTGTTTTACTTGAGGACAAGTAAAATTCAGGTTTGGGGGTATTTGATGAGTGCCAAATATTGTATATATTTATCCCTTTTTGTTGGCATTTAACTCATCTTTTGTGCATTAATTCTACATTTTATCCCATATTCTGTATTTTCATTGTTTTCAAGAATAAATATTTTTCTTACTTAATTTTGCATTTTTTAGGTAATAAATAAAGTTTGGATGAATATCGGAGCGAAAAGAGCAAAGGAACGGCAAAGACTCCCGCTAGGAGGAAGCGAAGAATGATGTTTGCAAGAGCCGGATCAATTAGAAGTGGGCTTGAAGAGGAAGAATTGTTCTTAAAGAAGATATGGGCTTGGCATACCCAAGGCCCTAAACCCTCACCCAAATCCATTTCCTATATCCATACCCGTCTCGGATTTCAGCCGTCAGATCGAAGCATTTCAGCATCCTACGGTCGCTCCATCATCGCACATCAAACTCCGAAGCCCCCGCTTTACATCGCAACTCCCATCTCCATCTTGGGTCGTCCGTTTTGCTACATCCCTTCATCCGACGGTCGCTCCACGCTTACCTCCGTATCGCCGTTGGATCCACCTACCATCTTCCCATCCATCGGTCCAGCTTCGCGAAACATCAAAAATCCCCTACACCTGCTCAACACCCTAGTACCTAATATCTATACCCGCAAAACAAACAGCCCCTTCCTCAAACCCCATCGACTCCATCTTCTCTTCCCCCCCTCTCTGCAACAGAACCACCATCCCCTGCCGTACCACCATTACCTACTCCTCTACCACCACCACACCTCCACCATCATCACCCCTACCTTCCTACAGCTATTACCCATCTTTATAGCCCCCTAATTCGTCAATTTCTCCCCTGCCGAAACCCTAGGTGAGTGGTTGACGAATTAGTGAAGCTAGAAAAGCAATTGAAGGCATGGAGAGGAGCAGGAGACCGAGGAGAGGAATGGGTTGAAGAGGGAAGCGTCAAATCGCAGGTTTGGTAAGAAAAATCCTTAACCCTAATTTTTCTGTCCATTTAGGGTTTGTTTGAGAAACCCTAATTTTGTCACTGTTCAATTTGGGAACTTTTTTTGGGGAAATCAATTGTACGTCTAATTGAAGCATGGGTTGGTTGATTGGGTTGAAATCAGTGTGTTAGGTGAGTGAATTTTGGATTTTTGGGTACACCCTAACTTCACTGATTTTTGGGGATTATTCTTATATGTATAAATAGGGGATGTGTGGGAGGATGAGGAGGATCTCTGGACTAGCCAGGAGAGAATTGAAACAAATTTTATGCAATTTCAATTCCAGTTCTCTTTATCACAGTTGACATTTGAATGCTATGTGTGTTGTGTTTGAACTATTTTGTTTGATGAATGATGTTGTTATACTTATGTTGAGCATGAGCTAAGTAGCACTAAGCTAAGGCTCAGTTGAAGCCTTATGCACTGTCAATTGACAAGTTGCTAGGATAGTTATCCTGATGTATGTTTTGATTGAGCAATGGGAAGAGGTTAATGCTCATAGTGCCTGTGATTGATTGTTCTGTCAAAATACAGTCAATACTAGGGGAAAACTAGTGAGCAAATTAGTCTTCCTCCCATTCTAGATGTATGCATAGGATTTTTAACTCAACCTAGAAACATGTTGTTTGATTAGGACACAAGGTGGATCCTAAGCCTTGGCTTAACCACAAATCCTTTTACAATCACTTAATTTCAGTTCTATTTTGTTCCCTGCTAAATTTACTGTTTTTCTTGTTTAATTTCCTTGCAATTTGTAGCTGTTGTGCACTGAAATCAGTGCACAAACTTCCCCCTGCCCTTGGCTTACAGCCTTGGTTCCTTGGTGTTTTTATTACATGTCATTTGCTTGCTTGGTTAACTGTTTTCCCATCTTTCCCATCTGCCATATTGTTTGCTTCCTTCATTGACAGCTTAGGTTAAACTTTTAAGCACTCCTACTCCCTGTGGACTGATCCCTCTCTCACCTTCTATACTAAAACTTGACCTTGTATACTTGCAAGTTTTGTGTGCAACCCCATTTCCACACCACTTACCTGTATCAGTAAATGCATCAGGAATTTGGTTTGCAATATTTTGCAAATGTATGATTATTTGAACCTAGAGTTCACATTGTTTTGTACGAGGATCAAAGTGGGATAATGATGGTGTATTCCATGAAATTTCACGGCGTTCCTCAAGTTTTGGCTTATCTCCCCCTAACGACGGGAAATTTGATTCATCAAATTGGCAATCAGCAAATCTTGCTTTAAAAACATCTCCTGTTTGAGGTTCTAAATACCGAATAATAGATGGAGAGTCATAACCAACATATATGTCGAGTCTAAGTTGAGGACCCATCTTTGATCTTTGTGGTGGATCAATAGGAACATACACAGCACAACCAAAAGTTCGAAGATGAGATATATTTGGTTGATGCCCATATACGAGTTGTACAGGTGAGTATTTTTGATAGTTGGTTGGTCTAATACGGACCAGTGCTGCAGCATGTAATATTGCATGACCCCATGCTGAAAATGGCAAGTTAGACCTTAAGATTAATGGTCGGGCAATCAATTGTAAGGGCTTAATAAATGATTCCGCTAAGCCATTTTGAGTGTGCACATGAGAGATGAAGTGTTCAACATCAATGCCAATTGACATGCAATAATCATTAAATATTTTAGAGGTAAATTCACCGGCATTATCAAGACGAATAGTTTTAATATGAAAATCTGGAAACTGAGCTCGTAACTTAATAATTTGTGCAAGAAGTCTTGCAAATGCAACAGTATGAGTCGAAAGTAAGCAAACATGTGACCATCGTGTTGAAGCATCAATAAGAACCATAAAATAACGAAATGGTCCACACGAAGGGTGAATTGGTCCACATATATCACCTTGAATTCGTTGCAGAAAATTAGGTGATTCGATGCCAACTTTCATCAATGATGGCCTAATAATCAATTTTCCTTGATAACAAGCAATGCATGGACAATCATTAAATGATAAGACTTTTAGTCTATTTAGAGGATGTCCATATGAGTTTTCAGTAACTCGACGCATCATAGTTGATCCCAGATGACCCAAACGGTCATGCCAAAGCTTAAAAACACAGGGATCAGAAGTCTTAGGATGACTCACAACATGTGATTCTATTAGGATAGTATGATATAATCCAGAAGACAGAGATGAAAGCTTTTCTAGTACTTGTTTCTTACCTGAGACAATGGAAGTAATGCATAGATACTCTTTGTTAGCTTCGTTTGTTGTCTCAATATGATACCTATTAAGACGAATGTCTTTAAAACTCAACAAGTTGTGTTTATACCTTGTTGAAAATAAGGCATCTTGGATATGGATTTTTGTACCATTAGGGAGCATTATCGACGCTTTTCCATGCCCCTCCACAAGATTAGAAGTCCCTGAAATTGTAGTAACATTGGACGTAGCTAACGTTAAATGGGAAAAAACTTTTTGTTACGAAAAATTGTGTGCGTTGTTGCACTGTCAACAAGACATATATCTTTGTTACTTGTTTTCGGCTTTCCATTAGCAATATCCATATCCCGATTAGCGGTAGAGCAACGTAGATGATGACGTAGTGTGAAAGATAGAAAAATAGAGAGAGACAGAGAATTATTATTAATGTGTAGAACAAGAAGGGAGAATACAACCTCTATTTATATAGGCTAGACACAAGGGCATCTAAGTAAAATAAACATAAAACCATAGATACTCCCTATATTACAACCCGTGTAATACACGTTTATAACAGAAATTTCCCAAAATATGAATGAAATTTTCGAATTAAATGGAATTCAATACAAAACTTCAAATTAAATTAAATTTTTCTACTTGTACGAAGTAACCTGGAGATGAATCACAGAGGTTACGGGATGACATCGATTCCAATCAATTCTGAGAATACTTCACCACCCAAATCTGAAGTGATTCAGTTAATTCACCCAATTTTGAATTTAGGGTCACATGTTTCAATCAAATGAAAACTCAAACTTTAAATTCGAAATTAAGTAAAGATTATTCGAAGTTTATTGGCGGGAAATTGATGAGGGTGAAAAGAATTCGGTGGAGAAGATAGGATTCGGGAGAGAAGGGGTATATTTTGGTGTTGTTCGTTTTGTTTCATTAGAAAAGAATAATGGGCCATCACTTTTACCCCTGGTTCTATAAAGATTTCGGCAGTTTTAAGGATAATAAAAGAAAAAATGGAAGGGCAATTTCGTCGAGTAACGAAAAAAAGACACGGAATTTATGTCTGTGGCGGGAATCTTTTGAAGAATATTTTCTTATCCAACGGTTCAGCTTTTAAAGAGAAGAGATCTGACGGCTGATCTTAGTTAATGCTTTGAATTTTGATTACTCTTGATCTCATTAAAGGGGGGAGATATATCACTCAAAAGTATATTATATTTTATCTTCTAAAGAGACTAATTCGTATAGCTATATAGATTTTGTGTTTATGGCATTTAAAATTTCGAGATGAGTTTAACTCGTATATATATTTCTCGAAATACAAGTTGGAAGCTTTCATATCTTAGCTAAAGTTCATCAATCTACTTGACGAGTTTGGTGATAAACAATTTATTTGTTGGAAACTAAATAATGACTCAATATGATCACGTGAAAATTGCCTTGAACATCTTACATGATTTGCGTGAGATAGTTATTTGATGTTAACTTGGAAAGTTCCGTATTGATCATTCAATCACTTGAAAATTACTTGAATCTAGTGGTATGTGTAATATTACCATTTTCGTCTTCTAAGGATGTTTCAATGATTGGAATGAGAGTTTGGAACGATTAACCAAATTCAGATACAACACGGTATGCGTACCCTGCATACGAACTGTATTGTGTATGTTCAGGTCTGGAACTCTTGTATGCGTACCCAGCATGCGAACGAGTTTACCTAAGGTAGGTACAGAACTCTTGTACGCATACCCAGTATGTGAACGAGTTACCTGAGCTGGTATGGAACGGATGTACGTGAACTGGGTTTGCGAACGGTTGGGTAAGGCCATATTCCAGAGCTGCTGTTCGCGCACCTTGTTTGCGAACACAATGGTTAAGTTATGAAATAGGTAATGTATGATTCTCATACTCATGAAATAAAACATTAACTACATAAGGATGTGAATTATCTTTGCAAACCGTGGGTTTAATGTTCATGAATTGATTATTGTATAAGTACTTTGAACGATTACGAATCAAACCGATTTTTATTAAATTTGTTCATGGTTATTTCTATGAGATATTGAACAAGTTAAACAACTCTATTGAAACACATTTTGTTTATTTATCTAGAATTGTTAGATAAATATGGCTAAGTGAAAAGTGTTCATATGGCTAACTTCGGTTGACTATTATTGAGCCAATTTGGTATACACGTTTAGGTGTGGTTATCTATATCTAAATGAACGTATATTTAATTTGTGTATAACAAGCTAAGAATATCATCTAATGGTGGATATTGATTGCTTTATTTCTAAGCATACTTAGCTTGAACAACTATCATTTTTTGTCATTCTTCGGTGTCTGAATCCGGTATTTGTGAACCTAAGTCTAAGTTACTGATTCAGATTGATCTTACCCGAAAAAGGAGTTTATTAGTTTAAAAGGAATAACATTTGTCAACAACTCAAATATATCTTTCACCAAAGATTTATTAGAGCGGTTACCAAATGTCATTTTTTCTTTACTATTTGGAACACGATCCAAAGAAGTTGCGATTCACGTGCGTGACTCTCGAAGTAAAATATGCAGGGATACTGAGGAAAATAAGTAGTTATGGGTAGTCTGCTTGGTCTCATCTATACGAATTTGGATCTTGTTCTTTGTATAGTGGCTTAATTATAAGAGTATTCAAAACTGGACAAGGTCCCGGGGTTTTTCTGCATTTTCGGTTTCCTGGTTAACAAAATTATTGTGTCATGTTATTTACTTACTTCCACGTTATAATTTTCTTTATTATAAATAAATAAATAAATAATACTTTGTGTGTTAATCCTAATCACTTGATATTTATCCTATAGTAGATCGGTTTCGGATCGTAATTACTATCAAGTGAATATCAAGTTGTTGTATTGTCTTGACTTTGTCTATAGAAAATCACGCATGGTATAGGACATATACGTTGGTATTTAAAAGATTGTGGCGTATTTAGGTATCCTCGTAGTTTCAAAACTTTTTAGTTTGGCAACTTGTATAGGCAAAACTTAATACTATTGCAAGTATAGACCAACTAAATGATCTTTAACAATATGTTTATAGAGTTTATATCTCTAATGTCTACTCAATCAGTTAGTATGTCAACACAGAGTTCGTGAACCTGATTGTTAAGCAGAGTACTTGGACGATATAAAAATTTAATATCCAAGATCAATATAGTCGTATCCAAATAATCCAATCGGAATTCTGCCAAGTAATTAAACTTGTTATTTATCTTTCAAGGTAAGAATTCTACAAGAAACTAGTCTCGTAAGCGATTACGATTAAGCGGACTTGTCTACTTAGATTGAATAGGTATAAACCTATGTGAATCTAATTATAAAGATAAACAATATAATGGGGAAAAAGAAAAACACAAGTCACCATAGGTTTTGTTAACGAGGAAACCGCAATAGCAGAAAAATCCCGAGACCTCATCCAGATTTCAACACTGTTGGATAATTGGGGGAGATTATATATGTGTTATTGTTGTTTGAACTGGATTTATGTTCTTCTGAACTCTAGCTATTCACTTATGATTCTCTTCTTAAATATATTATGTTTTCTTATTCACTCACTTATCATAATCTTTTTTTATTCAGCTTACTCTCTTACAAACTGGATGATAAAAGTGCCCATATATATAGGAAGTATGCATCCGACCTTAGATTGATTGTTAGGGTTCAAAACCAAAGCACTATAACAGAACACGAAGATATTAGAACCCTCAGATAAAAATCCTTTTTCATGGGGATTAACCACCTCTGTTGTGTAAAAATAAATGAACTGAGTTTTGTATATTGATTGAATATCCGATTACAACTCAAGAAATACGTATTTAAAGCTAACTTAAACTTGTTCGTCAATTAAAAGAATTTATCTAAATAAAGAAGTTAACTAATCTAAAAGGAGTTTAAATAAATAAGGAAAGCTAGTTTGTTGAGGTGTTGGCACCGCAACATCCAACCCTGCTCGAAAAATTGCTTTGTTCTCAAGCATTAAGATCTGGAAAACAAAGTAGTAACTCATCAACATCTTCCCGAGTAGCTTACTCTGTTGGATGATCCTTTCATTTGATCATCCACTTAGTGCATGCATGATTTATATTTTTGAACATCTTGGGTATGGTTGGTATGAAATGCTCATATGGCTTACCTTTTGGTTAACTATTGTTGAACCAACAATGTACACGTTTGGGTATTGTTAACAAACCTACAAGCATGCATTTCATTTGTGTATAACAAGCTAAGTTTTCGATCCAACGGTTGAGAAATATTAGCTTGAATCTAAATCAGGTTTTCATCTAACGGTGGATATTGTTTGCTTTGTGACCAAGCCGAAACCCTGATTTGAAAGACTATATAAGGGTACATCTAGCAACTCTACAAAACTAATCCCCAAACTTCACGTGTGATACTAGTTTGCATTCTAGAGTCGTGTCTCTTTTGACCTTTGGTTTTCTTTTTCTAAAACCAGGTTAACGACTTAAAGACTTCATTGGGATTGTGAAGCCAGACCGATACTACTTTTATTGTAGTTGTGTGATCTGATATTGCATCTTCTATCGTACGAGTACAATCAGATTGATTGTCTTGAGATTAATATCTCTGATAGGGAAGATATAAAAAGTAGTCACAAATATCTTCGTCCCATTGTTTGTGATTCCGCAACATATTGTTTCGCTACCATACGATTAATATTGTTGTGAGGTGATTGATTTATCTAGGATGTTCTTCGAGAATATAAGACCGGATTATCAATTGGTTCCTTTTCACCTTGATTATTATCAAAAGACGGAACAAAAACTTTAAGGTTTTTCTGTGGAAGACAGGTTGATCCTTTGATAGTCTTGTCTGTGTGAGACAGATTTGTTTATTTTCAAATCCTATGATTTTGAGTCGTAGCAACTCTTAGTTGTGGGTGAGATCAGCTAAGGGAATCAAGTGTGCAGTATCCCGCTGGGATCTGAGGTGTAGGGAGTACAACTGTACCTTGGATCAGTGGGAGACTGATTGGGGTTCAACTACAGTCCAGTACGAAGTTAGCTTGGAGTAGGCTAGTATCTGTACCGGATTAATATAGTGTGTGTTCAATCTGGACTAGGTCCCGGGGTTTTTCTGCATTTTCGGTTTCCTCGTTAACAAAATTTCTGGTGTCTGTGTTATTTCAGTTTCCGCATTATATTGTTTTATCTTTATAATTGAAATAATATAGGTTGTCCGTTAGATCATCAATTAGATTAATCCAACCTTTGGTTGTTGATTGTCATTGATTGATCCTTGTATTGGTCTTTGGTACCACCCAAGTTATTCCTTGTATTTGATTAGTACTCGCAGTTTATGTTTGAGGAAATCAAATCAAGAGAGAGATATAAACTCGTTGATGTACTTTTAATTGATTGAGTCTTGTTGATTCTCTTAAAAGTATATTCGAGTTTGTCCATATAGATTGCTAAGCGAAATATTGGGTGGTGTTGTTAGACCCCCGCTTTTTCAATGTGTATCAGAGAAGGAAAACACGTTCAAGATCTTACAAGTATGTGTTTGTAGCAATATGAGTCTGAGGACAGAATCTCTTACACATACCAGGATGCCTCCTAAAGATTTCAACTATGTCAGTTGTCTCGATAATACCTCAAGGGATTGTTTATTAGTTGATTCTTCCGAATCCCGAGGTAGGAAGATTGTCTCATCTTGTGTTGATAATTCTTCCTCCAATGAAACATTGGACACAATGGTGAAAGCTGAAATGGAGCTCACCAGAATCGCAAAAAATTATACTAAGTTTGTTGATTTTCAGAATCATGATCAACTCATCGATGAATTTGAAAAGTCCAATGATCGAGAACGTGTATTCTATAACATTATTGAGTCCTTCTCTAAGGATATTGTGCAACTTCTTCAAGAGAATAATCTACAACGTGAAAATATTTGTGATCTTGAAAAGGTTATCAAAGAAGGCTCAATTAGAGAAAAACGTTTGATCAAGACGCATTCATCTGATCTTGACGGACTGCGTGTTGAAAAAGAGAAGCTAGATGCATCACTTTTACTAGCCCATGAACAGTGTATAACCTTGGAAAAGGAAAACTCTGTCTTAAGAAAAAATTCTTCTGTTCCAACTGTTCCTCTTGACATACAGTACATGAAGAAATATCCTCCAAAATAAGATTGTGTCGAGAAAAGTTTATATAACTTACAATCTTCTCACAGGGCTGTAAAGTTAAAAAAGATGTCGTCTGTTGCGTCTTCTCCACGAACCTGTACTTTCTGTGAAAAAGGGAATCACTATGCTATCCGTTGTTTTTCCAGGAAGAAACAAATTTCTAGACTTCGTAATTTGATTCTTTACACTGTCAATGGGGTAAATAGTCAGTCGACTATTGCAGTGAATCTCATGCTCACAAAACACCATACATCTTATAAAATGATCTCCTTCCTAGAAATCATTACAGGACTTCTGTGCATTCTAGTGGTATAAAGTCTTATGTTGATGATGAAAGCATGACCTGTGCTTATAAGAACAACTCTGGTGAATCTAATTCTAGAGTTTGGAAACCCATCTCCAAAAATCCTCTTGAACGAATCTCTAGAGGTCCTAGACTCAGTAATCAGAAAGCTCCTTCTCTTGAGCTTTCAGGAAGAGCTATGAGAAATTTCCCTAAAAATGGAAACTACCATGGGAAGACAAGAAATTCTGATATCAGATATCCTGGTGAAAATCACAACTACTCTCTCAAAACATACAGTGAGACTATGTCTCCCTCTGCTACCTAGTAGCAGAAAGTTCCATTATTGTATATAACTTAAGAGATACAAGGATGATGTTTAAGAGATGCTTAAGTAATTAGCTGAGTTCCATTAGTTTGTATGTTTGATATCTCTTGATGTGAGTTTCTAGTATTTCCTTCCTTCTTCACTGTGACATTTCTTTTTTGTGCTGATTTTTTTTTAAAGCGACACAATATGCAGTTTTCCTGGTTGGGTCCATTCTTTGGCGTATGGCTTAGTCCACGAATATCCATATATCCTCAAGGAACTCTAGGGTTTCCATCTAAGGTGTACACTTGGACATATATATATTTCATATATGTGTTCATTAATCTTCAAGAAAGGAACTCAATGGAGACTGTTCCCAAATAAGAAGTTAACCCTACTGTAGAGGATGATCTCAAAGGAAGTGATCCTGCTCAAGAGTTTATTCTGAAGAAGATGCTTGAAAGGAAAGAGTATAACTGTTGGGTTGGAGAATCTTTCAAGGATTTAATTCTCGTTCAGAATGAAGTAAAGAACGAACTTGCTAACCTTCAACTGCAGATCAACCAGCTTATTGATGGACAGGAAAAAATCCTTAGTACTCAGAATATCTTGATCAGGAATCAGAAGAAAGTTATTCTTGATTGCGCTAAGGCTCAACACTTTGTTCACATTTTTGATCGAAAAACTAACGTTCTGACCCATGAACATGGTGTCTCTACGGTCAACAAAATCAAGGATATCAGTGACTCCTATTTAGATGGACCGTTCCAGAGGTATGAAATCATCAAGGAAAACTGAGTTTTATTTGTTTCCTAGTATGTCTTCTTTTTGGCTTAGTTGGAAGAATAACTAGTGCTTTGAATAGCAATGATTGTGACTACACATATCTAATTTTTTTTCACCTTCTTGTTCTTTTTTTAGGTTTATTGGTTTAAATTCTAAAAATAGTTGAAGGATGATGGTTTGCAGTATTTAATCTTTATGATTTGTTATATTGCAATTTGTTATGGTATATTGGTGTTTACGTCCGTGAACTATGTTGTCCCATATTTTGTCAAAAGTAAATTTGTTCATGATCGGTATTCATGTATTGATATAAGGATGAATAGACTTTTGACATATACAAAAGTTAAGCCTATATTGTCAATTATTTGATGGAAGATAGGTTAAAATATTTTGTGTTCAAGGATTATGTCTATTAAATATCGTTACGCAAATAGTGATGGAAGAGAGAATGAATCCTCGTGTATTCCACAGTATTGATCTTCACTGATCCATATTTTATGTAATACTGTGACGCTCCGTAATGTGTCTTATGTTGAGCACGTTACAAACAAGTTGATTAATTTTTGATTAGCTTTGTTGGTTGTTCCGTAAGGTACTTTATGTTGATCATTCTTGAACTAAATCAAGCATCTTGTTTAGTTATTTAGTTATTGCTCCACAAGTCTTTTTATGTCGAGCAAAACAAATGACAATTAAATTGATTACTTTTGTAATTAGTTTGGTTGTGTATTCCAATTAGATTAATTATGGGTTCTCTTGTAATTAATCTAGTTGAGTATTTTCATACTCCGTAAGATTCCTCTTATGTTGAGTATATGAACGACTATCCTATTCATTTTCTAATGGTTATGTTAGTTGTATGCCCCGTAGGTTCTCTTATGTCGATCATAATCAATTAAGTTGATCAATTTTGTGTTTAATTTGATTGTGTATTCCAATTAAATTAATCATGGGTTTACTTGTGATTAATTTTATTGAGTTTTTGGATATAGAAAATCATTCTCATGATTTTTGGAGTCCAATAAAAATCCTTCTTTTCTTTTGAAATTAAGGTCGCTCTTGTTGTTCCCTTGGGAATGACATCAAATGGGGGAGAGTTCTTTTGAACTTGTGCTTAATGGTCATATCTTGAGGGGTGTGCAGCTGTGGAATTTTAAAGGGGTTATCTTGTATCTTTAAACTCCTTGATGAATGCTATTAGCTTCGGCTATATAATTGCATCTAAATTAGATGGTATGTATTTTCTTTTAGTCATGAAATGTCTATTACGGAAATTTCATTATGATCCCGTTCTTGTACCTTTGCCAATTTTGTTGACAAAAAGGGGGAGAATTAATATGTAGTTCACACTACAAATACATATGGTTTTCAGATCATTGTGTAGGGGGGAGTGGTTTCCATGTGAGATGGAGTATTGACTAAGGGGGAGTGATACATATCACCATAGTATTATTGTTGAAGTTGTGATACAATTGGACTTTGACACTGTGTAATAATACTATGACACTGTATAACAATGATCGAGACCGATGCTTTCTCATTGTTATAGCTACGGATCTTCAACAACGGTGATGCTAAACTTACAACCTTTGGGATCATTGGAGTACTTGGAAGTGACGAAGATTTCGAGGAATGTTGAAGATTAGACATATGGAATAGGAGCTACTAAAGTTTCTTTATCTTTTTTGTATTCCATATGTATTGATAGTTTTGTCACTAAAATTGACAAACGGGAAGATTGTTAGAGCATTGCTCGGTCGAACTCGCATGCGTTGCTATCTCAAGCATGTTTGTCAATGTTAGTGATCAAAACTATAAGTCTTGATTTCTAGTCTACTATAGCTAAGTCTCGGACTAGGATAGAAAGTGTAGTTGAGCTCAAGGACTTCATGGAGATTCATCATACAAGAAGAAGAACTACTCAAGGAACCGGTGGAACTTCTCGAAAAAAAGGTATGTGAAGACTTGAACTTATCTGTCACTCAAAAGTCTATCTACTCTATCTCCTACTTCTTGAGACAAAAAGTCGTATGCTATATATAGACTTAGAATATAAACATTTGGTATTTCGAGCCGAGTATACCTCTCCTATCTGTATCTCGAAATATGTGTCGGTAAGCGTTTCGCTTCGACCATGTTTATCTTTACCTAGTGACGTAAGTCATGATATGTTTCAATCACTTTGAAAATTGGTTTGACGAGAAATAGTGTAACAACTATATACGTCCTCTAAGAATGTTTCAATGGTTGGAATGAGAGTTTAGATTACATAACCAATGATGGACATAAGTATTGTTGTCGAAACACATATGTGCATAAGTCATATCCCTTGAACCAAAGTTTGCGAACTTTGTTGATCAAGAGAAACCATAAGAATGGCTTGTTGCCAAGTCCGCGAATTTCCGAATTTCACATCCCGAGAAATTCTGCTGGAGTTGACAAACTAGCTGCGTCCGCGAACCCAGTCCTCGAACCGGCAGAAATACTTTGCCGAGATTTTCTGCTGGAGTTTGTAAACTCTGCCCGGTTGCTTAATTCCGCGAACCTAGTGTGCGAACTTAAGAAGGTTATATATTTGAAGATGATTTCTGAACTTAAACTTATAAATACTAAGGAATGCAATTTGCAAACCGTGGCTATAAAGTTCATGAACCGATTCGAGTGAATCAAATCATATTTGCTTCAATTGTGTCTTTTGTAGTACATAAGATTTCCTTGCAATTGAATAACTCTCTAACTAGTTCGTTTGAGTCATTTGAACTAGTTATGGTGAAGAAGAATATGGTTGGTATGAAATGCTCATATGGCTAACCTTTTGGTTAACTATTGTTGAACCAACAATCTACACGTTTGGGTACGGTTAACAAACCTAGAAGCGCGCATTTCATTTGTGTATAACAAGCTAAGTTTTCGATCTAACGATTGAGAAAAATTAGCTTGAATCTAAATCAGATTTTCATCTAACACTGGATATTGTTTGCTTTGTGACCAAGGCGAAACCCTGATTTGAAAGACTATATAAGCGTACATCTAGCAACTCTGCAAAACTAATCCCAACACTTCACGTGTGATACTAGTTTGCGTGCTAGAGTCGTGTCTCCTTTAACCTTTGGTTTTCTTCTTCTGAAACCAGGATAACGACTTAAATACTTCATCGGGATTGTGAAGCCAGGCCGACACTACTTTTATCGTAGTTGTGTGATATGATCTTGTATCTTCTATCGTACGAGTACAATAAGATTGATTGGCTTGAGATTAATATCTCCGATAGGCAAGATATAAAAAGTAGTCACAAACATCTTCGTCTCATTGTTTGTGATTCCGCAACATCTTGTTTCGCTACCATACGATTAAGATTGTTGTGAGGTGATTGATTTATCTAGGCTGTTCTTCGGGAATATAAGACCGGATTATCAATTGGTTCCTTTTCACCTTGATTATTATCAAAAGACGGAACAAAAACTTTAGGGTTTTTCTGTGGGAGACAGATTGATCCTTTGATAGACTTGTCTGTGTGAGACAGATTTGGTTATTGTCAAAGCCTACGATTTTGGGTCGTAGCAACTCTTAGTTGTGGGTGAAATCAGCTAAGGGAATCAAGTGCGCAGTATCCTGCTGGGATAAGAGGTGTAGGGAGTACAACTGTACCTTGGATCAGTGTGAGACTGATTAGGGTTCAACTACAGCCCAGTACGAAGTTAGCTTGGAGTAGGCTAGTGTCTGTAGCGGCTTAACACAGTATGTGTTCAATTTGGACTAGGTCCCGAGATTTTTCTGCATTTGCGGTTTCCTCGTTAACAAAATTTCTGGTGTCTGTGTTATTTCAGTTTCCGCATTATATTGTTTTATCTTTATAATTGAAATAATACAAGTTGTGCGTTATATCATCAATTAGAGTAATCCAACCTTTGGTTGTTGATTGTCATTGATTGATCCTTGGATATTGGTCTTTGGTACCATCCAAGTTATTCCTTATATTTGATTAGTACTCGCAGTTTCTGTTTGAGGAAATCAAATCAAGAGAGAGATGTAAACTCGTTGATGTACTTTTAATTGATTGAGTCTTGTTGATTCTCTTAAAAGTATATTCGAGTTTGTCCATACAGATTGCTAAGCGAAAATATTGGGTGGTGTTGTTAGACCCCCGCTTTTTCAATTCATACAGGAGAAAATTGATGCAGAAAGAAGAAAAACAGAGCCTGAAGCTAGTACGTGACAAAGCATCAGCTGCAATATTTTCCTTACCTTGACGGGAAATGATCTCATAATCATATCCTAATAGTTTAGATCGATAACCATTTCTTCTATTCCATGGAGGATAATTTCGGATCTATAAATTACTTGAGACTACGATAATTTGTATATATCTTGATATGTCTCCCTAGTATATATGGTCGCCATTTTCGAACTGCAGAAACAATAACAAGAATCTCTTTATCATAGATAGAGAGATTTAAATTATTTCCATATAAAGGCTTACTTAAATATGAAATTGGTCGCTTTGATTGCATAAGAACATCACCCAATCTATTTCCGGAAGCATCACACTCCAACATAATTTTTTTTTGAAAAATCTGAAAGTATTAAGATCAGAGTGGTTGTGAGAGATTGTTGGAGTAATTTGAAAGCAAAAGTGGCTTTGTAATTCTAGACAAAATCATCCTTCTTAAGCAATTGAGATAGCGGAGCACTAATTTTCCCAAAATCTTTCACAAACTTACGGTAATAATCAGCTAACCCCAAAATCCTCCTAGTTATTTAACTTTAGTATAAATTGGCCAAGATGTCATTCCAACTCAAACTCCTTCAGAAAAAATTACATGTCCAAGATACCCAATAAATTATGTGCAAAAGTACACTTTGTTTTTTTGATGAAGAGCTTATGCGTACATAAAATTTCAAACACTATAAATTAGTGTTTGATATGATCAGCTAAACTTCTATTGTAAATTAAAATATCATCAAACAAAACAAGCACAAACCTCCGCAAATAAGGCCTGAAAATATGATTCATGAAGCTCTGAAAAGTAACTGGTGTATTTGATAATAAACCAAAATGCATAACAAAAAATTCATAGTAACCATCATGAGTGCAAATTGCTATATTTTGAATGTCTAGGGTTTGTACCATGAGTAAAATTTCCACATATAGGGCCAGAATGTTGTCTGGGCCACTATTCATCTGTCATCCAAGCCCGCTAACCAGTCAACCGAAGCATCCCACCAGCCTTCCCAATATTACAATGACCGGTCAATGGTCAAAGTCAATGTTCGGTCAACGGTCAAATTCAACCGTTGGTCAACTGTCAAAGTCAGGTTGCACGTCGCGCCTCTAGAAAATTTTCAGTCATGTTGCCAGCAGTGCTTCTAACCAATTTCCAGTCAAGTACTCTACCGCAATGCCAACCAGTTTCTAGCCATGCTGCCAGATGTGTTGCTACCATTTTCCAGCCATGTTTCCAGATGCGATGTCAGCCAGTCTCCATCCATGATGCTAGCCCATCATGCCTATCAACCATCAATCCAGTCTGTCATCATGCAGAAGTAATACAAGAGGGCAGTTTCATGGGGTTTTATGCAGAATAAATGCAATGCAGATTATGTCCAGGAGGCATGAAAGTCAGTTGCACGCATGCAGTATTAATTCCAGCAGTTTCATGCAGAAATTAACATGGAGGCATGAATGAGCAGTTTCATGCAGAATTGAACTGGGAGGCATGAATGAGCAGTTTCATGCAGAATTTAACATGGAGGCATGACTGAGAAGTTTCATGCAGAATTAAATAGGGAGGCATGAATGATCATTTAATGTCATTTAAGTTTATATTGAAATTAGGTGTTCAACTATATAAATAGGGAGGTCCTGAGGGAAGAGAAGGGAGGCTAGCAATGAGAGAGAAAAATCAATTGTAATTCCAATATCAATAAAATATCACTCCCCAAGGGGATTCATCCGTGGATGTAGGCAAACCAGGCCGAACCACGTTAAATCCGTGTGTATGTTATTCTTGATTATTTCATGTTATTAACCCTGTTCTTATCAACAACATCAGTTTAATCGTGTTCTGTGCCTAGAAATATTTCTGGGTACAAACATTAGCGCAGACAAAGGGGATTACGAGAAAAATGATCGTGTTTTCCCGTTGAGAAAAGTAGTTCTGAAAGCTTCAAAATCAGGTCCGTGAAAAAGCAGTTCGGACATCGTAAAAAATTATGGTTGCAGTCCAGTTGATCGAAACTGCTGCAGTCCAATTCTGATCGAAATCACTGCAGTCCAGCCGATCGCAGCTGCTGCAGTCCAGTTAATCGCAGTTACTGTACTCCAGTTGATTGCGACTCCTATAGTCCAGATTCGCAGTTCGAGATTTGCTGAAGCTATTACCTTCTGAAACCATTGAAAATGCATCACTATAAAGACCGATGAAACCACTCCCAGGACGTTCGGTCCATGGTAAAAGATGGCGTAAAAACATCATCAAATGTTTTGCAGGATGTTCGGTCCACAACATGATATGGTCGAAAGTTTGTTGCAACCTCCACCAAGGATCGTCAAGATTGCTATTAAAGCAGACAAAAAAAAACTCTTGAAAAGCATCCAGAAGCTTCCATTTTGGATGCCCTTCGATAATTACTGTTGCAGTCTAGTTTATCGTAACTTCTGCAGTCCAATTTTGATCGCAACTGCTGCAGGCCAGTTTGTTGCAGTCCAGCTGATCGCATCTGCTTTATTCCAGATTAACTGTTTAAGGTATGCAGAAACTAACACCTTCATAATCCACGAGGATTGGAACGCCACAAAATTCATTAGAATTGTTGATTGGATGTTCGATCCGCAGCATGTTCAATTCCAAAGTTCGAAAAAATTTCTTCCAAGAACGAATCATCAACATGCTCAACAAAATCACTACTGTCATGTTCGCGAGTTTGTCTAGTTGCTCGCATCTCAAGGCGCTTGCAAACCCTAGAGAAGACTTCCAAAAAAGCATCTCAAAAAGTTTCAGAACATACCACAAAAGTGAAGCAAAACATTGGCTGAAAAGTCCATGAGAAACAGCAACAGTCTCCAGAACCATTGCTAAAAATCCAAGGAAAAAGAAGAAAACAGGAAACTGTTGCAGAAAGTTCAAGGAGAAAAGACAACAGTTACCTAAATTGTTACACCAGCCGTTGCAAGACAAAAAAGATAACAGTTCAAAAAACTGTTGCAAATGTTCGATGAAAAGATCACAGTCGAAAATTGTTGCAAGAAGTCGGCGGCCAAAGCCGTTCACCCACTTCAGGGTTTCTGTCACCCACATTAAATCTCTGTTACCCACTTCAGAGGGAACATTCACCTACTTCAGTTTATCATCACCCACGTCTAGGTGATTTTCACCCACGTTGTCTTCAAAAACGACGCGTCAGCATGCCTTGTCAGCACAGAAGTGCCACGTCAGCAGACGCGTCAGCAACAACGACCAACCACTGGCCCGACACGTCAGCGTTGAAACGCCGCGTCAACGCATCTCGTCATCAACATACCGTCAGGTCATCGACCGCATCATCCGCCATGCCATCAACCTATACCAGTCAGCACCTGCCACGTCAGCAGCTTGGTCAAGTCAGCATTGCCACGTCATCAGGTCCACCAATCCATAGTTGCCACGCAGGAGAAAATCTGCACAGTCACTGCCCACTCAAATCGTGACGTCAGCGACAAATGACGTTAGCATCACATATCAACAGTGACGTCATCATCGTCAGCAACAGCAGGTCGCCGGCGTCTTCATTTTCTCCGGCAACGACAGCAGCAGCAGTTGTCGGCGTCTTCATCTTCTCCGGCCACGTAAACGGTATTGCATCAGCAGTTGGCTGTGTCCACAGCCGGCGACCACCTCCGTCCGGCCAACGATCTGGTGCAGCAACGGTCGTCCAGCCGCATCTGTCCGGCAGCAGCTCTCCTATGGTGCAGCATGACGCAACTTAATTTCGTGGTTCTTTTTTGCTGAAGCGCGGTACAACTTAATACCGTAGCCCTGATTCAGCGCATCGCGATGTATCATAAGTCTGTATTCCCTGGATGTTTCCACCCCGCACTCTTGCAACTGACGGATATTTACGCCCCACTTAGCCACCAAGCCGAGTCAAGCCATGCTAAGCAAGCTAGCCGAGTTGCAAGCTAGTCAAGCCACCAGCTTAGCATATTTCATCCCTGATCGCTTTGGCTTGAGGATATGTCCACCCCACTTGGTGGGCTAGGCCAACTACACCTTTTTTTTGAGCTTGGTGGTCGATCTTATTTCTTTGATATCTATTTCATATGACGTCCGAATTGGATGATTGTTGACTCGTTGTGATCGTATCTCGATATACTACATCGTGAAGGTAAAATTTCTACAATTTGAGGAGAATATTTTTGGACCAACCACATCATCTACATTTTCGGAGCAAGATGCTCACCGAACAAAGTCATTAAAAGGTGGATCGCGTCATCAATATGTTAATACCGTGTCGTCAACCGGATGCCACGTCAGCTAACTTCTTTCCATACAATTTGCCACATTAGAAACTTGACATCATATTAGAAGAAGTTGTGCCACATCAGCTGCTCATGCCCCGACAACAATCTATTTCTCTTCTTACTCCACATTCAAATTTGTTTGTTCGATAACTTCTTCATCGTGCGTCCGAATTGAGCGATTTTCGCATCGTTGCGATCGCATGTCAATTTCCAACAACTTGAGGGCGCAATTTCAACGTTTAAAGAAAAAAAATATTTTTTGAGATTGGAAGCGGCGATATCGAAGAGGGGCGCATTTTAAATCACCATATGAAGCCGTAACGAAATCCTCAAAGACTGATGTTGTGTCAATTTAAGTCCACAACATGAAACGTGCATGCTTGTTGTGTAGATTTTCAAATCTCAAGACACTTATGTTCGGTGATGATCATAACTGCTACAGTCCAGTTGATCGAGCTGTTGTAGTCCAGTTCCTCAGCAATACTGCAGTCCAGTTGATCGAGCTGTTGTAGTCCAGTTCCTCAGCAATACTGCAGTCCTTTTTCACTTAATTACTATAGTCCAGTTGATCGAGCTGTTGTAGTCCAGTTCCTCAGTAAATACTACAGTCCAGTTGATCGAACTGTCGTAGTCCTTTTTTGTTTAATTACTACAGTCCAGTTGATCGAACTGTTGTAGTCTGGTTTTCCTCAAAACTGCTTCAGTCTAGTTTTCCCCACAACTGCTTTAGTCCAATATGATCGAACTTCTGTAGTTCAATTTCTCATCAAGTGCTTCAATCCAGTTTTACTTATAACTGTTACAGTTCAGCTGATCGCAGCTGCTGAAATACAGTTCCATGGCAACTGTCTTCAATCCAGTTTTGATTCAACTGGTGCATTCCAGACCCGCAGACAAATATAATTGCTGAGTCAAGCCGAGACGCTAAGGAAACTACACTAGTCTTCTTCGCTGGATACAATTAAATATCTTTTTGCATCATTTCATATAATCATGCATACTTTTGTTCACCGGGACACCTGCAATGTGGTGAGCGTTTTTATATGCCAAGGCATATGAAGATGCACACATCTCAATTCTGTGCAAATCTGGAATAGTGGGATTGGCCCCCTGCGCGAATTCCAGATAGCAAAAAATCTTTCAACATCATTCCATGCGCGAGCGAGATGCAGCAAGGTTGTGCACCCTTGTGCGAGCATTGAGCAGCATGACGATCACTGTCTTATGGGGGCGAGTTGCATATCACATCAACATGGATGACCATTACTTGGGGCTGAGATATGTAACACCTCATGTTATAAAATAACTCTCTTAGGGCGAGCTGCGTAACACTCCATACGCTTAGGTGCGGGTTGTATAACACCTAAATGCAATGCAGAATTCAGCTTCTGAAAATCGAAACAAAAGGTAACCCAAACTTCTTAATCCTCCAACGAGTTACAGGATTAAGAGGGGGCGAGCATACACCCTAATAGTTTGACGCAATTATTGCAATCAGTAATGTTAAACTGCTACAACTAAGTTGATCGAACTGTTGTAATCCAGTTCCTAAGCAACAGCTGCACTCAGTTGGACGCAACTGATGCAGTCCAGTTTTGCTCATCCATTTTGTACTCAGTTGGACGCAAATGATGCAGTCTGGTTTTATTTATAACTGTTACACTCAGGTTTATCGAACTGTTTAAATCTAATCCCTCAGCAGCTGCTGCGGTCCAACTGATCGAAGCTGCTGCAGTCCAACTCTGCTTGTCGCAGCTGCTTCAGTGCAGCGTTGCTCAGTCCTTCTGCAGTCCAGTTGACCGCAGCTGCTGCAGTGCAGTCTTGCTCGTCGCTGCTGCAGTTCAGCTGATCAAAGCTACTGTAGTCTATCTACGTTCGTAGTTCCTGCAGTCCAGCTAACCGCAGTTGCTGCAGTGCAGTCTGCTCGTCGATGCTGCAGTTCAGCTGATCGAAGCTACTGCAGTCAAGCTATGTTCGCAGTTCCTGCAGTCCAGCTGACCGCAGCTGCTGCAGTGTAGTCTTGCTCGTCGCTGCTGTAGTTCAGCTGATCGAAGCTACTGCAGTCCATTTATGTTCGCAGTTCCTGCAGTCCAGCTGACCGCAGCTGCTGCAGTGCAGTCTTGCTCGTCGCTGCTGCAGTGCAGTCTTGCTCGTTGCTGCTGCAGTTCAGCTGATCGAAGCTACTGTAGTCCAGTTGTGTTCGCAGTTCATGCTGTCCAGCTGACCGCAGCTGCTGAAGTGCAACTCCGCTCGTCGCTGATGCAGTTCAGCTGATCGAAGCTACTACAGTCTAGCTATGTTCGCAGTTCCTGCAGTCCAGATGACCGCAGCTGCTGCAGTGCAGTCTTTCTTGTCATTGTTGCAGTTCATCTGATCGAAGCTACTGTAATCCAGCTATGTTCGCAGTTCCTGCAGTCTAGCTGATCGCGGCTGTTGCAGTGCAACTCTGCTCGTCGTTGATGCAGTCAAGCTAACTGCAGCTGCTGCAGACCAGCTTTGCTCGTTTCTGCTGCAGTCCAGCTGATCGAAGCTGCTGCAGTCCAGCTCTGTTCACAGCTCCTGCATCCCAGCTGATCGCAGCTGTTGCAGTCCAGCTTTGCTCAAAGCTGTTACCATCCAGTTTTGCTCATTACTGCAGAGGACAGTTTTTTGTGTGGTCGTCACAATCCATTTTACCTCAATCACTGCAATACAGTTCCGCAGAAACTATTGTGATTCGCTTCTTCTATCTTGATTCATATAACTATTAAAGACATATAAAGATCGATGTCACATCCAGTAGCACATCCAAGACCATTGGAGGTCCAACAACACACAAAGTCTGTTACCAACTCAACTATTGAAGGATCACACCCTATCGCTCGCAACTACCGCAGCTCAGCCCGTAATCGACAACAGCACATACATATTCCAGCTGAGTGATTATAGCTCATCTTTTCCAAACAACTGTCACTAATCTAGTTCTACGCAGCCACCACAGTTCAGTTTTACATCAACAGTTACATCTCACTTTCAACACCACTCCTGTCCAGCAACACGCTTCCGTTGCAGTCCAGTTCAGCCTTTAGTCATGTTTTTGCATACACCAATGGTTCATACTCAATCGTTTCCCGCCGATCTTCCAATCGCAATAGCCTTACTTGGGGGCGACTTGATTACGATTTCCACAATCAACGAAGGCGGTTTTCTTTGCGCTTCAACAGTAGTAATTTACTCTTGGTGGCGTCTTGATTTCCGCAAATAAACAAGGACGGTTGACGTTTACTTCAAACGATAATAATCCACACTTGAAGGAAAATTTTATCATAGTCTGTTAACACAAAATGGAAAACTAACTTCTTAACCCCACAATAATTTGGAGGTTAAGAGGGGCGATGTTTGTACCATGAGTAAAATTGCCACATATAGGACCAGAATGTTGCCTGGGCCACTGTGCAGCTGTCATCCAAGACCGCTAACCAGTCAACCGAAACATCCCGCCAGCCTGCCCAGTATTACAATGACCGGTCAATGGTCAAAGTCAACATTCGGTCAACGGACAAAGTCAACCGTTGGTCAACTATCAAAGTCAGGTTGCACGTCGCGCCTGTAGACAATTTTCAGTCATGTTGCCAGCAGTGCTGCTAACCAATTTCCAGCCAAGTACTCTTCCGCACTGCCAACCAGTTTCTAGCCATGCTGCCAGATGTGCTACTAACCAGTTTCCAGCCATGTTACCAGATGCATTGTCAGCCAGTCTCGATCCATGCTGCCAGCCCATCATGTTTGTCAACCGTCAATCCAGTCTGCCAGCATGCAGAATTAATACAAGAGGGCAGTTTCATGAGGTTTTATGCAGAATTAATGCAATGCAGATTATGGCCAGGAGGCATGCAATGCGTGGCCGGGAGGCATGCAGGTCAGTTGCATGCAGTATTAATTCCAGAATTGAACATGGAGGCATGAATGAGCAGTTTCATGCAGAATTTAACATGGGGGCATGCATGAGCAGTTTCATGCAGAATTAAACATGGCGGCATGAATGAGTAGTTTCATGCAGAATTTAACATGAAGGCATGAATGAGCAGTTTCATGCAGAATTAAACAGGGAGACATGAATGATCAGTTAATGCCATTTAAGTTTATATTGAAATTAGGTGTTCAACTGTATAAATAGGGAGGTCCCGAGGGAAGAGAATGGTGGCTAGCAATGAGAGAGAAAATCAACTGTAATTCCAATATCAATAAAATATCACTCTCCATGGGGATTCATCCGTGGATGTAGGAAAACCAGGCTGAACCACGTCAAATCCGTGTGTCTGTCATTCTTGATTATTTCCTGTTATTAACCGTGTTATCATCAACAACATCAGTTTAATCGTGTTCTGTGCCTAGAAATAGTTCTGGGTACAAACATATGGTTTATGCACTCGTAGTTGATGATAACCATAACGAAAATCCAGCTTAGAGAATATCATTTCATCATGTAATTCATCCACCATGGGTATTGGGAATCTATCTTTGATGGTTAACTTATTTAAAACACGATAATCCACACACATCCGCCATGAACCATCTTTTTTATGTACTATTAAGATAGAAGAAGAATAAGGGCTAGAGCTAGGTCGAATAAAACCAGCTTGTTGCAATTCAGAGAAAATTTTCTCTATCTCATCTTTCTGAAAATGTGGATAACGATAAGGTCATACATTAACATGAGAAGAACCTAATAGCAAAGGAATACAGTGATCATGCAAACGTTCAGGAGGAAGAGTAGTCGGGATCTTGTAAACATCAGCAAATTTGGAGAGTAATTGTTGAATCTAAGGTATTAACTTCGGTGTTTAATGTAGAAAATTGAAAAAAATACCATAATTCTCTCTGCACAATAAACGTTGCATGGGAGTTGTATCTATAATCATTATAGATGATGAGTTGTCTCTAAATAATACAACATCTTTGCCATTAATTTTGAACTGTATTTTCAGTTTGTCGAAATCCCATATGATTGTTCTTAAGGTACAGATTCATCGAACACCCAAAACTGCATCACAACCACTGATGTACAAAAGATGAAAATCAACTGTAAAAATATAATTTTGCAGCTTAATTGGTACATTTAAACAAGAACCTCGAGTGTGAAATTTACCTCCATCACCCACCGGTACACTGATTGAAAAGTTCTTGGACTCAATTTAATAACCGCAAATGTTTAACGAGATTGGATGCAGAAAATTATGAGTAGCACCCGAATCAACTAAAATTGTTAGAGGTTTATCTTTTGTATGGCTTGAGATATGCATTGTATTGGGAAAAGTAGAACTCATTAATGAATTCAAGGAAATTTGAAGTTCTTGGTTCTGCTGATCATCAAGAGAGACAAGTACAGTATCTTCCTCAACAAGCTTAGTACCACAGTCACTAATATCTGGAGCTACATCTAGAATTAATAATCTAGGTTATGTACACAAATGACCAGGATTATGGTATTCATCATAATTGAAACAGAGACCTTTGTCGCTTTTATCCTTTTGTTCTTACCAGGATAATATCTTAGCTCCTAGAGGTAATGTATTCTTTTTGAACTGTGAAGTCATACTTGTTGATTTCTTGAATTGATTGGGTCGAGAATAAGGCTTCGAAAAAAAGATACTACAATGATAATATCTTCTTGCTGGATAGCTTTCTTAAAAGCCTCTGGTAAAGTTTTAGGTTCAAACAAACTCACACCAGTACTAATATCAACACGTAAAGTAGCAAGAAATAGATCAATGAGATATTGAGCATGAAGATCATGTACAAAATTTAATAGCCTTTCATACTCAGAAATTAGTTATCAAACATTACATGTTTGTGACAACTTGGTCAAAGCAATGTGAGAGTTAATAAACTCGTGGTCTGCGAATCTTATATGTAACAAGGAACAAAAGTCTTCCCAGGTTGGTGTGGTGAGCGTCTTCTTTTTCCAACGACACCAAGAAATGGCATCACCTTTAAGATGAGCAACATTTGTTGGTATTTTAAAAGTTTCAATTACCCCATTTAAGCTGTAATATAGATCAACTTGAAAAATCCAACCTTCAAGACCACTTCAAAAGTTGGAAACTTCAGGTTGATAGTTCCTGCACGAATAGTGGTAATAGTTTCAGCATCACCATTACCGTTAATATTTCCATTACTAGTGTGTTGATGTTGAAGAGGAACACCACTACGTGCTTGCTTTCCTGTCATGAGTATCTTTGTAATAGATTCCTTAATAACTGTTGTCAAAGCAGCCATGTCTTCTTTACGATTAGCTCTATCAATTCCCTCTTGAATCTTAGCAGTCTCAAGATCTTCCATACGTTGTTTTATTAAAACTTCGACAAAATCATGTATCTCATCATTTAATCCCTTAACTTCTTCAGTTAACTCCACAATTATCATGATAAAAAAAATTGTTGAAAATATGTTAATAGAACAAGCCTTGATATGATCCAGGTGTTAGGCTTCAATACCAAAACACTGTGACAGGACGCGAAGATATTAGAACCCTAAGATAGAAATCCTTTTTTATGGGGATTAGCCACCTCTGCTGTGTAAAAATAATTGAACTGAATTTTGTATATTGATTGAATGTTCGATTACAACCCAAGAATACGTATTTAAAGCTAACTTAAACTTGTTCGTCAATTACAAGAAGATATCTAAATAAAGAAGTTAACTAATCTAAATAGAGGTTAGATAAATAAGCAAATCTAGTCTGTTTAGGTGTTGGCAACGCAACATTGTTGTAAACTTCTCTAGAGTTTTCCTGACTAAACTAGTTTGTCTGACACTCTTTACGGTCTCTAGAGAATTCATTCTCCATCTCTTCTAAAACTTTTTTCATATCATTTTACATTACAAGACTTAATCTAGCAGACTCCAGAGTCTTCTTACACTGAAATCATACATGAAACCCAGAAAATTGAAATAGATATTCATACCTAAAATTACTGCAAACCTTAGAATTTGATACCAAATCAATCAACCCATCTGTTTCAAATCATACACCCAATATTAGTCCAAAAAGAGATTTACTAATAGTCTTAGAGAAGTCGAAAGAAAAATATACCGAGTCCTATGAAAAATCGTCTCTCCTTTGGTTTTGTTCTGTGTTCGTTTTTGAAGGAAAAGGGAAGAAAAAATGAAAACGATAACCGTTTTCGTTTTTTGCTATTCTCCAAAATAAAAATTCGGGTAGAAAAAGTTTTAAAAAAAATACCTTACGCATTTTTCTAACTTTTCTTATTCTCCGTGTGTTTGAAAACTCAAAACACTTTTACAAAACGCTACCAAACAGGCTCCAGAAAGCTTAACAAAGATTTCAATGCCTTTTAAAGATCATGAGTTTCTAGAGAGATGTCCACCGAACACCCTCCCCAACACCTGGCCTAAAAATAATCGAACAAGGCAGATCAGATAGGACCCACCATCTCGCAAATGGACACCTTGATCCTAGATGCAAGGTGCCACGTAGAATTAGAGGACAAATGCTGGGATACTCATGAGTAGCCAATCATTTGTAATTGCACATGGGAATCTATTTGACCGACTCAAATGTATACAAATATAGTAGATGGTTGTCAAATCAATTTTTACGTGTGACATTTTAATGCGAATTTAATGTCCGTATACATCCGTCAAAAGAAAGACAGAGTTACATGGGTTTCCTCGACCCTTAAAAAGAGTGGTTAGGGTGTTTCTATCTCTTTTTTTCTCGGTTCTTTCTCCCATTTTCTTCCTCCTCCTCCACACATACATCTAAGATCGGCAAGTTCTTTCCCCTTCTCTGGTCGTTTGATGGGATGGGTGTAGTGTGCCGAATAGCCTTCTTCTCCATGTTCATCTTCTTTTTTCTGTCAAAAATAAATATAAATAAATAGTAGAATACCGAGAATCTGTAATGCGGTGAGCCTTCTTAACCAAACACAGGCCTAACCTAACCAAAACCTTCATCTTCTGTTGGTCTGATAAATATCAGAGAGATATAGGCCGTGTTTATTATAAACCTGCGAATTTATTTAGTCTCTTCGATTAGATTTCGAATGCGCATTAGTTTATTCAATCTCTGATCCTGTTAAACACACTGGCGAGATCGAATGGAGATCGATTCCTCTTCTGCTGCTGATTTTACTCATCTTAAAGTCAAGATATCGAGTACTACTGGTAATTTGTTTTATTTTATTTTTGGTGTGATTTTTGTTTTCTAAGAAAATTCCTAGCTAGAACCTAAGTTTAAGCTGGTACAGGACCAAGTTCAATCTCGGAACCAAGAAATTCCAGAGAGGGATCTTGTGAAATCTTTCTGGTTGGCTTAGTCACGTAAACTATGGATCGACAACTATAAGTATTAATTCTTAATCTTTAGAATAGATTTAGCTATGAGATCCATTCCATTGCTGCATACTATTTCCATCATCGATTTTGCTAATAATTTCATTCTTTTGAAGCAGATTTTTTTTTGCAAATTGAGAGTCTATGTAAGGAAAGAATTTTTTTTGAATCAAGAGAACCGGGGCGTCTTTTGCACCCTAGGCCCGGTATACGCTCATTAAAACTGACCGACGTGAAGAACCAAAAGAGGAAGAACAGCTACTTGAGGTTTGTTTTACTTCAATTGAATCATTTATTATTCCCTGTTTGTTAAGGCATATAAAGATAAAGATTATATGCTTGTACTGTTTACAAATACAATCCTCATAGTCAGATCAGGATGTAAACAATTAATCATTCATTTGTCTTTGGTATGTATGTTGGTATCTCTGGATGATCAAACTTTTTTTGTTGTTGTTTGTTAAGTATTTGTCTGTGCTCAATAGATAATATATTTTTCTTATTTTGCAACCTTTTGTTCAGTTTTTAGACTGGCCAGGAGCAGAATTTGTCAAAATGGCTGCCAAGCCTAAGTCTAGTAACGTGAAAACGAAGGATTATGCTGAACTTGACATGAAAACTAATGATACTGCAACTAGAAACCGTGGGGAGGGAAATCTTCATAGGAGGATGTTTTTTATTTTACGGCATAGTTAGTGCTCCGCAGATGTTTTTAATTCCTTAGACGGGTATCTTTTCCACTTGAAATTTTAATTAATTTTGATTCTTATTACACTATACATGCATTATTGATTTTCATTTAGCATTTATATTTTCCCCTCGAGTATATAAGAAAGGAAGGCTCTTTTCTGAGTGCTCGTCCCAAACCTCTAAAATGTTAGAGACCGCGCTGAAGCGAACTAGAATAAAAGTTCAAGACGTATTAGTAAGAAAGCAACCAAATACCATATCATTAAAGACTGCATAAGTTCTAAAGAACCTTGTTGGCAAAGCCCCGTAGAGTAGTTTATTATCTTTTTAGCAAGACAATCCCATAAAACAAAGTCTAATCTTTATCTAATTTTATGAGTTTTGTCTAAAAACAGGCCAAATTGAAATAACGAAATCAAAACTTTTCCACAAATATTATCTGATTAATCACAAACTGATATTTAATTAGTATTATACTTAATCCTCAGATCCAATTGCTTCTCTTCGTTATATGACAACAGTTATTCATGAACAAGGATGCGCTCTCATAAGTTCAGTGGGGGCGGTCTTGTATTCTGTTATTTGTGCATTGGACATTGGAAGTGTAACATGAGCCCATGGCCGCCTGTCATGCTAACAAAAGCATATTCCAGATGGGACGTGATCATAGGTATCCACCTACACCAGGGTTCCTAATTACTATCTATCTACACAATTGGGAATACAAAATGGGCCATCTTATTTTACTGTGGCTGGGTCAATTTCATTGTTTCCTCACTAATTTGTCCAGTGTCTTGTTTCCATTTCATAATATGTTTTGTTAAGAAAAGTTGCTAATTTCATACCATATCTATCTCTTGTGTCTCCACGCCAGTGCTTCCTGATGCTACAATGTGGGATTTACGTGACATATTTAGCTTTTAAAGACTAGATTAGGTGTAGACGTATAGTTCCTTAATGTTACCAACTTGTAGCAACACCAGTCTATTGCGTTTTCTTTTTGGCGTCTCCCTAGAAAGAAAACCTAGTAAACACAAACAACAGCGAAGAGCGTACAGAGATCATCTTGGATCTACTTCTTTTTCAATTCCTCTCCCAGTTAATTCATTTCCCCTCTGATCATCATCATCGTCGTCATCATCATCATCATCTGTACACGCCCAAATCTTTACAGATTGTTGTTTTGGGAAGAACATTTTGAGGAGGATCGATAGATTACTGTAAGGTAAATTTATCTGTTTTAATTAATCTATAGATTATGTGAAATTCCTTCATTAATCTGTTTTCTTGATCATATTTAACTGTGTAATATACTTTGTCTTCAAATCATTAATGGAAATTTCTTTTCCCATATCTTTCATCAAGATTTTAGGGTTTGGTACTTTGAAATTTCTTTTTCCATATCTGTTTTCATTATCATCATAACTTGGTTGAATTGAGAACTTTCTTGATTAATGGCACTTCTTTAAATTGAAAATTTACTTGCTTAGGGTTTCCCATTTCCAAAAGCAGCACCTACTACCCCTATTAAGTCACTACCATCACATCATTACATCCTAACCACCAATTGGGAAAAAGTAGTAGTCCAACTATAATGAGAGGTATTTAGATTTGCTACCTCAGCATGGGAAAGGGAAGTTGGCTTACCCTATTTTATTACCGAATACTTAACTTTGTAATGCGGGAGAGGTTACCAATCCAGAGATCCCGCATTACAAAGTTATCTTTCTATAATATTAATATGAGCTTATTTGCTTTGCTATTAGTAGTTGCATCTTGAATGCATGTATGTTTTCGTATTTTAGTTGTAACAGCTGCCTGCTTCATCAATTGTGCCTATGTTTCAGTCACTATTAACTGTCCTTATATGTAATTGGTAGTTAAAAGTTTACCCTCAGGCCTCAGCAGTGCACTTGAAAATATTTGAACACGGAGTCGAAGAGTAAACCACAGCTAAGATATTTGAAGTCGAGTTAAGCGCTAAAGAAACAATTGTGAGATACGGCTTTAGCACATTAGCTGCAGAAACCAGAAAATGGTTGAATGCATAACGCTTTCCCCATTAAGACATACCAGAAAGTATAGCATCGTCTGTGTTCACAGACTTGCACCCTGCACATACCCAGTTGTTCTGGTTTCCACAAAACTATGAAATTTATGTTTTGTGCATTGAAAAATTACAGGCTCGAACTTTTATTCCTCAGTATAAGTTGAAACAGTTGGCTATTTCTGTACGACATTTTTTGTCCGTGTCCTTACCTACCACTGTGCAAGCAAATTTTGAGCAATGCAAATCTGGAGGGTGTATCCGTGACTGGCAATAGTTACAGATACAAAGTTAACTGTTAGGGGAAGCTGGCTTACACGAATAGTTACAAATCTGGAGGGTGTGCTAATTTATTAGCGAATCCCAATAGTTACATTCTGAAGCAAACCCCTGCATCACATTCATTTGTTATTCGGGGTCACCATTTTCTTAAGCCTCCAGGGTTAGTTTCATATGGAATTGTACATTGTAACAGTGAGGGACTTGCACCTATTGATTCATTGATATACTCATATATCACTTCTGCTTCCTAAGACTCCTAACTATGTAATGGATGCTTATGTGTATGGTTTATATAGTAAAGTTTCTCATATGTGGTGTAGTAATGGCACATAAAAGAATACTTATATGTGGTTCCAACTTTCCTGTCCAAGTGATGGATGTTTTTTTAGCAGGTTCAGGTGCTCTGCAACCTCTGATTGGGAACACTAGAATTGTCCACCTCATCTGAAACTTCTCTTTCATAGAATTTCAACAAGGATTTAATTGATTCTCATGGATAAACTACCACCTGAGATCGTATATGATATATTAAGTCGTCAGCCTATCAGATCTTTTGGCCAATGCAGAAAAGTTTGCAAAGCTTGGAGAGGTATTAGACGATCCAGGATTCTTTCAGCAGCACATTCTGCATGTTAAAGGTAAGTTGGTTTTCAACTGCATTTACATTTCTGAATACAATTTTGAGAAATCCCGTCCAGATTTATTGATTCTTTTCTTTTCAAATCTCTGATGGATTTTGTTTATCCCTGTATCTTTCATAGTTTATCTTTAATGGAAATTGTTGTACTTCTAATGCTTTTCGGCATGTAGGTGTATGATAGTATCCCTCCTTGTCAGTAAAATGTTGAAGTTACTTAGGGAATGAACTTTTTGATCAGATGCTTGCTTCCTGCCACTCCCTTTCTTTTGAATTTGAATATGTAGTTTGTGATTCTAAGTTCTTATGGAAGTCTTTTGTTTGCATGTTTGCATCTTTACTCCATTTTAGTCTGGGACAATTTGATATCCAAGGCATCTATTGGTTGGGGATATGTGTATGACCGACCTTAATTATGCTTTAGAGGCAGTTGTCATATCAAGAGTTTAAATTTTCTGTATAAGTTGTGGTTGCCGACTCATTGAATATAGTATGTTTTGGTTTTCAAAAGACTAGATCTGCAGATGTCTTTGTTTTCCTCTCTGCAAACAGATTCCAACTTTGTGTGGTGTATAGTGTAATAAGATGGTTATCCTGGTTGTGCAGGTAGTTATTGGTGCAAATGTTGTAAACTGATGATATCTGTAAGTTTTGAGTTCTGGAACACGTACTCGTGTGATCTTACTAGGTAACACAATCATAATCATCAGAATTTCGCCGTGTATGATGCAAGTGTTTGAATAGCTGTATGAAGTCATCAGAACATAGCCTACTTGTGAGGCAAGTGTTGTAACTGATTTGCTAGATCAATCATAACAGACTGTGTCTTGCCTTTTATTAGTAACTGGCAAAAAAAATTATCTGAACAGGGTTTCCATCTCACTGTGATGACAGTGGCCAAGATGCTACTGTAGTTGGGTGGGTGACATAGGAGAACAAAAATCATGGAACATTTACTGTCCTCCTGTTATATTGATTGCATGTATGTATATTTACAAGGAAACAACGAAGAGATAGAAAACTATTCTTAAGAAATAACTTCTTCGTATGTGTGTTTGAATGCATTTCTAGGGCACATTTATTTGATGTGAATTAATAGCTTCTAGTCTGATACCTTTTCTTTTGTTTTTGCTGTTTTTGGTAATCTTGTTCTTCATCCTTTGTATGACATCAATGTTGTAACATTGATGTCGGGTTTCTCTGGGTCTAATCTATGGTGATGCCTCATGCTACTAGTTGTATCATCAGAATGCACCGACCCTTTCTTCTTCTGAGAATTTCCTTTGACAGAGTTCCTTTGCGTATCATCAGTGGCATATGCAATATTACCATTTAGAGGTTGGTCATTGTTAGAATTCTCGATCTGGGAAACATTTCTTTTCCGAGAGGGTTCTCTTGCAACATTGTTTTTCTCCTTTGCCTAAATCCTTATAAACTGCTTTTGTTCCTAAAATGTGATTTTTGTTGCAGGACTCGGGGAGGATTCATTGGATAACTTGCAATATGATTTTGAAAAAATAGTACAAAGGTTCAGAGAAGTGAGGGGTTATCTTAGAGAAGCAATTGACTGGGAATTGCCTGTGGACTCATTTACAATTGAGGAGGGGTTTCTAAGTTCAAATACTGCACTTCTCCAATTCAACATGATTCACAACCTTATAGATGGAGGTCCAGATCTTCAGGAACTAATATCAAAGCTGCAGAGAGACTATAGTGGAAGGCTTACGACTCACTCCCCAGCGAAAGTAATAGAACTTGTGGAAAACGGGACTAGGTTGTATTTCGCGGAGGCCGGAAGAAGTTAAGGTAATCTGATTTATATTTTGTATTTCGTAAAATTTTGTAAATTGCTCTCCTTCTTTAGATGTATTCTGATAAGTATTTCACACTGTGCAGTTTGAGTCTGTGAATCGTTTCCTCAGCAGTATGTGCAACTGAAGAAGAATGTGGGCAGTAATGATAGTCTTGATGAGCTAGCGGATGGTAATGGTAATGCCTTCATTGAAAATGAAGCTTCTTATTAGGCGGCAAACTCAGCTGAAAGGCGAATAAACTTTCTTAAATTTCTTACTTATGTCTTTACTAGAGCAATCCCCATTTTTTGGATTTCTTATTTTCGTCCTTGTATTGGTTATAATGTATAGAACTTCATTGTGGGTTTGCGACGAGTCCTGAATTGCAGGGAAATAATGTAGCAAATAATAACAAGAAGAGAAAAGTTATAGTAGGTAAATAGAAACGTTATATTAGACTAAACATGATATACAGGTATAATAAGACAATCCATGTGTTGGCCTCCTTGCTAGATGCTGAAGTATATAGGTTATGAAAATTTGATGCATGTCATGAGGTGAAATTGTAAGTAATGAATAGATCTTTTTTTTCATTCCAGTAAATTGGATGAAAGAAAATTTGATATTGATTGATATATTTTATTTTATTTTATTTGGCTTGCGAGCTCTGAAAACTGACGCACATTGAATATTTAATTGAAATTTTCTTTTTCAGTATTTTTTCCTTATCCCAAAAAAATTTGATTTAGTTACTTTACAGGGAATATTCTAACAAAATTTGCTCCAAGGAGAGTAAGATAACCAACAACCTTGGTGTGCCTATCCTCTAACTCATGTCCTGTCAATATTTCTTCCTAGTATGTGACCTTCACTTAGATTCTTCCTTTTTGAAGATTTATCACCACCATCTAGCACATCGGCAGTTAGTAATGTGCCCAAATATCTGAATATTGTGCATGGCGTGTAAGTTATAACCAGTGCACAATCACATACTAGGAAACCTAATTGATTGTCAAAAAGCACCATAAAATAAAATAATACTTGCTACCCAAAAAAAACAAAAAAGAAGAGGATAAAAGAACATGAAATTAAGAAGAAACTAGTTGTAAGATGTCATGGATAACAAGGTACTACTCTGTAAACTCAGATGATCTCTTTGTCAGATGGGAATACAGGAAAACTATTAGTCATAAAGCTTTTGCTTAAAACTTTCAATTTTTGGAGTTTTAGTTTTATCTCTAGAAATGATAATAACTTAGCAGACAACATTGCTAAGAAAGTGAGAGTAGACAGGATTTCTGTTGAGGTTCTACAAGATGTTTCAAGTGGTCTTGAATTGTTTCTAGGCAGGCATATTACACCTGCCTAAAGTTAATAAAATTTCCTTTTATCTAAAAAAGTTTTACACAAGTGAATCTAATTTTTTACCACCCAAAAAACTGCCGGCAACGTAGTTCCACGGAAATAACATTAACTAGTGCAACGTCCAAAGCATCATAATCTGGAGATAGACTTACTTGGCATACCCAAATACAATTGGGTAAACAAATAGTCCAGATTCAGGACTATAATCAAGAAATGACGCTTACCTGTTTTGGAAGTTGAATCGACCAAAT
The DNA here is from genome assembly GCF_003573695.1 of Papaver somniferum. Classification (NCBI taxonomy): domain Eukaryota; kingdom Viridiplantae; phylum Streptophyta; class Magnoliopsida; order Ranunculales; family Papaveraceae; genus Papaver; species Papaver somniferum. The sequence continues at coordinate 73,249,495 of NC_039368.1, read as the reverse complement.
GTAAACTCCTGTAATTTAAGTATTCTGATCAAAAAGTTTGGTGGTTGATGATTTCAAAGAAAATTTAACACCAAAATAATGGTGATGAGATATCAGAAGAGATTGGGATTTGAGGAAAGTTGGGAAAGCTGGTGTGTTTACTTCCAGCTTCAATGGACTGGAAAGCAAAGTCTAACACAAACACCCAAACTCAAGTGTGTGTATCGGAATCAGAGGTAGCTCAAACTGCCACTCTTTTCCAACTACAATATTCGTAACTAAACATAATAGCTCAATACTGTCTAGTAACTAGTAAAATCAAGTACACAAACTAAATTAAGAACCTAAATGCCATTTTTATACCATAAACTACTAGAACAACATATTCAGGCTAAGTAGTAACAATCATAAGCAGGTCCTGGAGATTACCCTGGGGACAAAAAAGAAAAAGGCTAAGAGAAAAGTAAAACGGACCTATACTTGAGGTATTGGTTTATGAACAGAAAGTGAAATGTTCTTCCTATATTTATGTGGATACATCAGTAAAATGAAATTTCATAGGTCTAGTACCACATTTCTTTCCTGGGGAAGAAAATTTCACCAAAGAATCGAACTCTCCTCTAGACCTTCAATACCAAGAGGGTAAAAGAAGGATTCAAGGTATTCACGGTAGATCAGCAGCATAATATGAGTGCTGAAATTCTACTTTACCCCACTTTCCCCTTTTGATTCAAATAATCTTGGTCTGCTCGTGAAAGCCGATGTTGGAACTCTGCCCACTCACTTCTGCACCTCTCTCTCACCTGACAAATGGCAGAGATAGTACATTTTTAGCTAATATAAGAGAAAAATACATACAACTATCCAAATACCCAAATCTTTGATATCTCCATTTGCCAACCCAGACGTGCAGCTTTTTTTTTCAGGGTTTTTAATTCAATTTGCTACAGGTTTTAAGCCCAATTAAACATATTATAAGGGTGAAAGTAATATCAGATTTGTATCTTTGAAAATAATATAAGGAAAAATAGTGGCAACTTACTCCTTCCCATGGTGCTTTCCCCTTATCTGATTCACCCTGCAAATTGGCAAAACCAAATTGGATATAAAAAGCTGAAAAATTTAAGGGAAGTTGAGAAAGATTGAGAAATGTTAAAGATTAAAAGTGCAAATATCATCAGATAATGAAAATAAAAAAGACAGAATGATAATTTGCCACCCAAAAAAAAAGGAGTCCCTTAATAAGTCATTCTACACATGAGCAAAGACTGCAAGTTCTCGCACTAACAACTGAATCATTATCCACGTGGGACTTGGGAGTTTATGAATCCAAAACCACCTGCCCTCATCTAAAGGGCCCATTTCACCAGATTTGGTTGGCTGCTCTCTCAGTTCAAGTTCAGTACTCTTAAGATAAAACGACCCACTATAAGGAATTCTACCTGCTCTCTCAGTTCAAGTGCTCTTAAAACAATGCAAACCATTACTAAATCATCTAATATTTATCTTCCACCATAATTAGAGCATGTACTGCAAGTAAAAGTGTCAACTGTTTTTATGGTTTAATTCCAATCACATTTCGATATAATTATTCTTTGAATCTTTTCTGAGTCGGTTCAGCTCTACAGTTAAGTGGCCATCCAATCTACTGAATAATCAGATCAATGTTTAGATGATTTACTAATGTTGATATGGAGTATACATCAATATTTTCAACGTAAATAGTCAAAAAGAAGAAAAGGCCAACAAATCAAATGTGAATTGCAGGTTCTGACCTGACTCCCAAGAGATGGTATAACTTGATGAATGATCCATTGAGAATCAACCACCCCAATCTTCTCATGTGCAGGCTGCATAGAAAACAAAAACAATATTAACACAAAATGGAATTTAGTAAGAACTTCTCTTGATAACCTAATATAAGACTGAGTACTCAAGTTCAAAATGAGATGAACCAGCAATATAGTAGCTCATCAATTATCTACAACAACTTTGAAACATCACAAAAAAGAGGGCGAAACATTTCTATGCTGGATAACTGCCATCCATACAGAATGTGACCATATGCCTTGCCACCTTGGTTTACTATAAGTACACTTCAGCAATATAGCATAAACCACTAACCTCAACACATCTTCTTAATGCGAAGTCCAATCCCCATCCATGCACTAAATCATTCTACAAGCAGAGACAAATTCTTTTACTTATAGGAAAAACAGATTATTTCATCCACATCTGTATGATCCCTAAGTGGAGGTATCAAAATTCAAATGAAGGAGCAGATATCTAAAACCTATGAGAATACCTGAATCATATGCCAAACACATCGCCATGCATCACGAGAAAACACAGGTGCCATTATTTCCACAAAGCTGCGTCAATGCAAATAACCGAATCAGATATTTGATATAAGAAAACAACAATACCATTGGATTGAAGAAGTTTAATAATGTTTGACACATACGCTGCACATGGTGGTAGATGTGGGTCGGAACACCAGCCTGGTTTCTCTTCTGTTTCCCTGAACAAACGTAGTTCACACACATTGAGTATTTAAGATAACAAATGCTACAACAGTATTCACATTTTGATCAAGTGGACAAAAATCCTACTTGTGAACCTCACTATCTCCTCTCCTCTTTGTCATCTGCCATGTCAATCCTTTATCTGGCTCAAGACCTGGTTGAGAGATGGCCAAATCATGCTTCTTTACCAATTCAATATACCTGGATGAATGTATAAAAAGTAAAAACAAGTGAGAAGATACATACAACTTTACAGTAAGACGCCCGTCTCAAGTAACTGAAAAACACAGAATTATTACCGCTCTGCATTGAAGTGCTCAACTCCTAGATCTTCATCCCAAATAAAAATATACTCATAAGATGATACTATATCTGGATGTAGAAATCGTTTTGCATACCACCTATTCAAGTTATAAACAAAGTGCATGTCAACAAAGCTGCACATAGTATAAAAATCAAATGCTGTAACATTCAGAAAAATCGTGTAAAACAGCCAACATAAACTAAAAGCAGTATTGAAATTCTTATAACGTCTAACTGAAAATATAGAAGATACAGTACAAGTAATGACAAATACGATAAATTTATGTTGCTATACCATTTTGTTTGCTTCCTTATGCTAACATGGATTGCACGCTTTGACCACTCGAATTGATCCCATTCACTAGTCTTGCCATCATAATGAAATAGCAAAATTGTGAAGTTCGAAGAGAACTACCACGAAATGAAAAGAAAGGGAGATGTTTAGTCTCTGATCAAAATTTAAATAAATTAAAAAAAAGACTAATTTTTTTTGTTGTTGATTAACCTTTTTAACTGCTGCATCGATATTCTTGGTCTGACCGATCCCAACCGTGAATGTCACTAAGTACCTAGGCTTTGTGGGCAGATCCTGCAAGTTTAAGAGTTTAGACCATTGGTAAAATGAACAAAAAGTGTCATTATTCAGAAACTAATAAACATGCATATAAAACTGAAACCTTATTGGTTACAGCTAAAACTCTTCAGTCTCGTGTTCATAAAAATTATGCCTGCTTGACACCCTATCTACTCATGCCTCTAGAAATATTCACAGGCAGGTAATCAAACACATAATCACAAGTCCAAGTAAGGACAGGCAAAAAGGAAAAGTAAAACACCAAAGCCAAGAATATAACACATGATAAGAAAAATGCATCACTTACCTCATTGGGATCACCCCATAATCTGCGCAAGTAAAGATCAGTTTCAGGAACAATGATCCCGGGAGGAAGTAACTCAGCTCCACGTGGATTCGTAGGAACATATACCTGGAACCATAATTTAAAGCACCAAATTGTTAAGTTGTAATGTAGTCAGCATACAATGTTCATGCAACTGAGCGAAATACAGAATCCCATAACTTCACAATCAAATTTGTTCGAGTTGTTTGCCTCTCAATCCCCTTTCTTGAGAGGGGTGTATACAGACATACCATATATGTTATTACAAATTTGTTTTAGTTGGAATCTTGGGTATAGGGTCTTGGTTGTGTGTTTGTTGTTTCCTCTTGGTACTCACATATCTCTTTTGTAGATCGCGCAGAATTAGAGAAGTGAATGACATATATGCTTATGCAAAATGGTGTCTTCCAACATTTCCTACACATATGTGTTTTTTTTTTGTTTATGTAATAAGTATCAAGAACAAGTATATAAATGTATCCAAAGGGAGATAAGAAAAAACAGACCGAGTACCTTTATATCAGCTGAACTATTTGGATCCATAGGTCGACTTACTGCGAATGTATTAGTATTGGACACGGGAACAGACGGTGTAAGGCCTAGATTAAACTGCATATGTAACGAAATCAGAAATGGCACCAGAGAGATGATAACCATCGAATATAAAAACAATTCTCTATACCAACATTACATACCTTACTAACTGAAACAGACGGAAACGAAACACCAATAAAAAACCCAAATACAACTCCCATTATTGTAGTTATAACAAGTCTAGCACTATCATTTGATTTCTTAGGAGCATCTCTGCAAAGCAAACACTAACAAAGTAAGCAACTACGCGAAGAAAGTCTAAGATGAAAAAAAAATTAACAAGATAGTAGAATGAAAACAAACCTGCGGTGTGGGGTACCCATCATGAAATGGTAATGCCACTTGACTCAAAATTTCCCCACCAGCATTGATATAGCACACAAATAGTATCCCCAAAAGAATCAGTAAAATTAACACACACCAATGACCAACGGATTGAAAAAGATCTGTTTGTTGTTTTTTTTCCAAAAATGCTGAACTGATCTTCTAATCTGCAATTAATGTTATCCCCTGCAAAACCAGAAACATGAAGAAAATGCTAGAAACAGAAACAGAAGTTGTTTTAATGGTAGTTCAGGATAACTTCAATTAAGGCAACAGAATTTAACCATAAATGGAAAATTTCCCAATTTATACCTTCTAACTTAGGATATCATCAAAAATGCACTGACTAAAATCATAAACTCTAGCTATCAAGAAACCCTAACTAATTCAAAGAGATCATACTTCCAGGATTAACATAGAGTGTCCAGATTATATCGAATTCAACAGAAAAATACTACAAAACCCTAGAAATTGCGCATAATGAAGGTAACAAACATCAACAATTCATTTCATAGATCCACATGAGTAAATCAGATGTTACCCTAAAACTTATTAATAAATAAATAAATAAAAACATAACAGAAGTAATAAATTAAGTAAGAAACTTACAAAAATTAGGTTTCGAATTCAATTTAGAGAGATAGAAAATCAAGAAGGAGTCGTTGAGATTTGGAGAAAGAAAAAAAGAAAGAAGAAGAGTGTATTGTATTTTTCTGTAAACAAGATCGGTTTTTCCCAAGAAAGGACATTAAATTATATGACCATTTTACCCCTATTATTTACTGCATTTGTGGCGTTTTTACCCTTGCTTTTTATTCAAAAATAAATTTGAGAATGTACAACGAAGGGACTAGCTGGACCCACTGGTACAAATTAGTTGTCCCACGAAAGTAAATAGCCGGGGCACGTGGCCAGAAGAAACAAGCTCAGAATCTGGGAATGTTCACCTCCCATTATTCTTCTGTCTTAGCGTCTCCAGATCCAAGTCAAGTCATCATCATCATACATTTGAACATCAACTTACAATTTTGGCCACAGAGCAACCACGATGGCGTTCTGAAAGGGGTACTAAGTACGACTGTACGAGGGGTGAATCGGTCTATTATGGCTTGTTTGTTGTTGATGTCACAACTCTCTTGGGGTCACTTCTGCCAGTGGTTAAGAATCAAAGTCATAGTTTGATCCTGGACCTGGTATAAGTAGACTGTGGAAATGTTCATATAATATATTTTAATAGATGTAGAATTATTCAACAATTGGATCTGTGGCGCAATGGTAGCGCGTCTGACTCCAGATCAGAAGGTTGCGTGTTCGATTCACGTCAGGTTCATATTTTTTCATTTTCTTTTTCATTTTCATTTTTTTCACTGGGTCTTGTTGTTGCAAATTCAATGCTCTTGGTTTTCAGACAATTCTACATGAAGAAGATACAATATTTTTTCATTTTCTTTTTCATTTTCATTTTTTTCACTGGGTCTTGTTGTTGCAAATTCAATGCTCTTGGTTTTCAGACAATTCTACATGAAGAAGATACACAACAAAGAATTCGGAAGCAATGTAACAAATCAGAACTTGGCGCAATGACTAGGCAAACCAGTTTCATGATCAACAGCAACAACTTCTGTCGCACTGTCACAACTGATAACATCTTGTCCTAGTTTTGCTCCCGCAGTCTTCATTCTTTTAAGAGATAGCGCTTGGTTAAATAGATTCACAGCCGGTAGTTTTGAAGCCGAAGGCAATTTATTACCAGGTAAGAACCCCCGGAAATCTTCCATCAGCAACGGCACTTCGAAATCGGTCTTGTCATGCTTAACAATGTTGTCCTTCGCACTAATGTGAGCGCCCGGTTCCATATGGTTCGTCGAGAAACTTGCTTGGTTAGGAAAGTTTGGATAAAGACTTACATATCCTCTCAGGTACATCAAATCGATCAAAAACTTCTTCCAAGAAGCTTGCCATCCGTTGGTTCTTGATTTCGGAATTTGAACCGGATTTTCTTTCGCATTTTCCGTGAATCTCATGTTCATGTACACGTAGAATTCTCTCCAGTGTTTAGGGAAGAAAACAGATCCCCAGCTGCACGGCAGTTGATGAAGGTAAGGCGTGTTGGGATGTATATGTTTGAAAAACTCCGTCGCATTCCATTTGGGTCGCTCTTTCGTCACTTCGACTAACCGTGGAGTGTAGAGAGAAATGGAGGAAAGCTCCGGGAGTGATACTTGAGGGTCGTAGTGATATGCTAAGAGCGCGTATTTGACCCATAAGTAGTAATACGGAGATACTTCGATATCGTCTTCCAGTAAGAGACCGAAATCATCGTCAGATGATGGGTACCAGCTCTCGCTCACTGCACGGATTAGTCCTCCCTGGATGATTCTCCTGCGAAGTATTTTAGGTCCATGAGGCCATTCAAATGAATTTACAAGCTTTATGGTCTCCTCATCCACTTTGCTGTCCATGTTGAAGCTTATAGGAATCTTATCCCCGACGTAGTAGGCGTCCTTGAGAGACTTAAGAAGTCTTGTCAGAGACGAAGCACGGTTCTGGGTGATGATGTTTATAGACAGCTGCATTCTGTTCCAGTCTGCATGAAAAAACAATGAAAATGGGAGTTGAGTCCAGCTAAACCATGAAAATGAAAGTTCTAGTTTGTGAGGCGCTAGGCGAGGCCAGCCTAGGCCCCAGTAATATTTTTTTTTAAATGTAATAGCCTTGGGCGTTTTATGTGCTAGGCGCCCCCTCTTCACGACTCGTGCGCCTTGGGGGTCTAGCAGAGCGCCTAGCTCGCCTTTCACAACATGCAATTGCAGATAAACGATATAAGCAGAACAGATGTTATATGTCTCTTACTTGGAAGTGCAGTTGATCGTAAATCGGGCATCCAAAGCACCTTAGAAACAGAAGCTCGTGGTAGAAAAACCAATGTTGACTGGTTTAAGTTAGCTTCTGATGCCATTGTCAGAGCTTTCCTGACATTTGTATCGATATCGTCAACTGTGATCAGAACGCTCGGGTTGTGAATTTTGAGCAAACCTTTCATGCTTGAGTATACAGATTGCACAACAGGAACCTCAGATTTCGATATTCCAGAAAGAGCTCCGACGCCTAAATCAAAAATTTTGAATCTCCTCTCTTTGCAAACTGACTTTGGCCACTTCAAAGCTTCTGCAGCTTCTTCGCAGGGACAGAAGTTGCCTCCAGAAACTGCAATATAAGCTTTCTTGCCAACAGTGGACCTAAACTTCTCCAGGAGAGGTGAAAGAGCTTTCACTTCATCAAGCGAATGCGCATAAAAAAGTGCATCTATTTTTTGTGGATGCATAGCTGCCCACTGAGTCATGTATCCTGTTGACAGAGCTTTCCACCATTGATCGTCTCGGACCGTAATAATGTCTTTAAAAATCACGGTCGTCTCGGACACATACGCGAGTCTGTGTTCACTATCACCCCAAGTTTCTTTGTCATTTGGGTCAACTGGAAGCACAAACGAACCGGCGTCTCTATACTTTTGCAGCTGATAGCTGTGCATTATTCAGAATACAATACCGTTTATAAGTACAGACGACATGAATACGATAAAGCGAAAGAAACTCGTTCTAGAAGGATGAGCACATACCTGAGGTGCAGATCTTCACCGGTCATGAAGGTAAAGGGTGTCTCTATGAAGAGTGTTTTAGTAAGCTCAGCTGATAAAAACCAAGAGCTGGATAGAAAATCGACTTGCACGATTTTGTCGACTGTGATTTCATATGCTGGATCAGGCAAATAAATTCCTGCTTCCTTGGACCGGAACTTTCTATAGCTGGGAAATGTATAATCCTTCTGCCTGAATGGCAAAATCCTCCCAATACTTCCTAAAACTGAATTCTTATACTTTTCCGTCCCTGCGACATGAGATAATATCTCCAACATCTTCTTGCCAGGTATCATGTCGTCGTCAAGAATGTAAACAAGATCGGATTCCGTTTGCAACGCCATTTGAAACCTTCCGTAGTACTTGAAATCATAGCTTGAACTTATGAAGCTGATTCTAGAATCATTGTAGCTTTCTACGATTCTCTTCAGTGAGAGCTCATTCGGGCTGCCAAATGAGAGCACCCAAATGTTGTGGAACGGAAGTGTCTGATGAAGCAACGAATCGAGTTGGGAACATAGAGTTTTTCTCTTGAAATGATTCAAGATTACGGTTACTTTCGGGACTTCGGGTCCTCCCAGTTTCCATCTCGAGTTCATTGCCAGGAGCTCAGTGAGCGTCTCCGTCCCGACCGTACTGCTTTGGAAATCCAGTACCTCTTTATAAAGATCAGTCTTGAACTTGATCATAACTGCATCAGTCGACTTCTTCTGCTCGAAATCAATACTCTCGTGTTCGCAAACCTCTGATATCGGTTGGATTTCGGTACCTAGGATAGAAAGCGACTCTTGGGAACGCCCGTAGACGTGCGGCGGAATAATGTACTGTTTCCATTGCTGCGCAATCTTAGTAGCCCATGCTAAATCTGGTTTGCTGCGTAAATCAATTGTAGGACTCATGTAGTATAGAAGGAAAGTTGCATAGATTGCAAAAGCAAATTGAAGGAATGTTAGAGCAGTAACAAGACGTGAAGATGAATTGTTTCTTTGAACTCTGGCTTTAGGCCTTCCACCAGGATAATCTGTGAGCATTGCTTCCAAGTACTCTCCACTTCTAGGATTGCGAACGAAACCCATTTCCCGCATTCAGCAACTGCAGGAAACTGTTTACTGAATTCCGGTATGAACTGAAAAGTGAAAAGAAGTCAGTTTGAGACCAAGTGAGTTGAATATGAGAGAACAATGAATCCTGTGCAGAACTAACACATTTAAGGAAACCTTGACTTGAAAATGCATTCAAGTTCACATGGGTTTAAGACTAAACAAACAAATTAAGTACATTGTTTTAGTTTCATTAATTTCTTCTTCTACGACGTTAAACGTCCGTCTTTAATGGCAACAAAGAAGGCAAACCCACAGCTTTCTTTACCTTCTCTAAGAAATCAAGAAACCCATTGACAAAATCTTGAAATGGCAAAAAAATTACTCAAGGTATCAGCTTTTTATAATAGGAGAATTCACACACGTGGAGAAGCAAGAAAGAAAAAAAAAATCAAGATTTTGATTCTGTAAAGTACTTAAAAAACAAGTAAAAATCGTCAAACCCGAATGCCAAGAACCGTAGTTTAAGCCAAAAGCAGCATGGAAAATGAGTTAAATAAGCTAAATTAAGAAATTAAAATCTTTTTTTTACCTTAATGAATGAGAAAAAATCTGTACAGCAACAGAGCAACTCCTTTACTTCTCCAGCAGAACAAGTTAGACCCTTGATTCTACCGCCATTAATGGGTGTTAAGCTTATGGATTGACAAAGAAGGAATAGATATTATTTTAAGTGTGAGTTTGAAGATGGAATCTGTACTGATATTTAAATACAAATTTCAGAAAATAGTTGTACACAACTAGCTTCAGTAATGGCTAATTGCCAAACTTTACCGAACTGTGTTGTGAATCTTTTATTTTGCTTGCAGAAGAAATTAGGCTTTTGCTTATTCATGAAAAAGAAAACACTTTCTTTTTTTCTCATTTTATTAGTAGTTTTACTAGGAAATTTCCATTAGACTGCAAGGAAAACAAGAGAACCCTTTTCATCTTGTGATTTTACATGCAATGGGCATTTCTCATTGTTACTGGTTTTAAGTAAAAAACTCAAAAATACCCTGATGAATGTCGGTCGGTACTTATCCAACTTGAGGGTATTATCGGAATCAAACTAACTCCGCTTTATTTCCATTCAAAGAAATCCCGCGCTGAAGTCCGGGATTTGGCAAGGGACTGTTTGGATGTCAAGGTATTTTCTATTGTGTGAGGTGTGAACGAGAAAGAGTGATCATCATCACCCTTACGTGATTATACATGACGGTATCACTGTAGTACAGTGATAAAGTCACAGGATAAATGATACCAGTGGTCTGAATTAGGAACTCGTCAGTACCAAATTCTTTACCGATCAAAATAAAAAAATTATGCATATGACATAGTAACACACCCACATTGACCGCGCCGATGTGCCCAGTGGCCTTATTTTACGCGTGAGTCAAATGAATCAGACCCAACATGAAATGAATTTTGGTTACGGATTACAGTGAGTTGGAGAAAACAAACGACGCCTAGAGTATGAAATGGCAAGAACTATGAGTGGCCGACTTTTGTTTTGCCAAATGGGAAGAAAGATGATTACCACAGAGGAGTACTACTATAGTTGACTCCTCATTCTACTTTGTAAAGTGCAACAGTTTAATATTGTTTGAACGAATTGTAGGGACGGGTTTCCCGGAAGAAAAGCAGAAAAAAGGCTAGTGAAATACAATGTTGTCAAGCATTTACAACTCACCGACTACTGTGGTTCTAAACTTTGCATCATATATTTTTAAATTTATTTATTTATTTATTTATTTATAGTAAAGAAGAAGATTTATTGATCTAAAAGAGAAAGGTTATAAGCCACAGACAACCCACTACAACTGAGCTAATGATCTCTGCAGTCAGTATGTTTGCAATCATAATTGGGGTTCATGCCATCAAGTTTGGTACCCAGTACTAGTCCTAGCAAACTTTGCAAGCCTATCATTTGTATTGTTACAAGACCTTTTTCGGAAAGAGAACTTACATGACACCAGACTCTTTATTGTTTCCTGGAAATCAGAAGTGATATTCTGATCTCCCATTTAAAACCATATACGTTACCACTACAAGTCTACAACAACCTATCACAGACATATTATATCCTTCTATAATAACTTTCTCATAGTTAGAATCTTTACTCTAATTGGGAGCTTTCAGAAGCACCGAAAATTCGCTTGATTCACATTTCTGGCTCTTGCTAAATAGGCCGTTGTCGCCATGAATCTTCCGAAAAATCACGAATGATCAAAGCAAGCCGTCATTAGTATTATTAGATAAGAAAGAAGCATCAATGTTTATTTTCATCCAATATTCTTGAGGTTCCTTCCATTTTCCCTCCAGATTTATGGTTGTTATGCTCTTAATTATGTTGTGGATGCACATGCAATTTATGCAGTTTTTTTTTTATCATATGTACAATGCTTCGGGATGCGGCACATTTCTTTTCAAAAACCTTTTCACATTTTGCTTTCCATATTTGTCGAATGGCGCAGACATCTATGTTTGCAAGATATTTGTTAGTAGCTTCGAAACAGTTTTTATCTGCAAACCGAGAAGTAATCCGGTCCTTGAGAGAAGCATGCTTGTTCTTTGACTGATGTAGGGAAGCCGAAACACCAAACTAAATTGTATTTGTATAGTGGCATTTACTCAACAAGTGAGTACTTGTTTCTTCTTCTTGGTTATAAAAAGTACACAGATTACCAATGTCATGTCTGAATTTGGCTAATCTCTTGTTGACTGGAAGAGCAACTTAAACCCAGGATCTATTTAATAAATTGGATAACCACAACTTCATGTCATGACAGTATTTCCAAAGAATTTGTTGAACTTTGTAACGAACTTCCATATGCCACACCTTGAACCGTTGATTCTCTTGAAGACGATTATTTAAATGTTGTAGGCTTTAATCTTTTATCATTTTTCTGTGTAAGGAGTTTGCAGTGAATATGCAACATTTAGTTAGTTAGTTGACATCTTATTTTAATCTAGTCTTAGCTTGGAATTTTGATATTAAGAATCTTTTGAGCTTGATCCTTATAGAAATGGATATCTTTTAAACATCCAAACTATTGGAGTCACTATCTATAAAATCAAAATCTCTTGTATTAACATTTATTTGTTGTTGAGCCACCATATGCAACAGTTTAATATCGTTTATAAACCATCTGTGTTTATAAACCTTTATGGATAGTACAACATTTCAGTATTGTTTGACCAAATTGTAGGAAAAGGTTTGTCAAAAGAAAAACCATAAAAAGGATAGTGAAACACTATGTTAGCAAGCATTTACAACTAAATTTTGCATCATATTTTTTGTTTATTTTAGCAAAGAAGAAGATTCATTGATCTAAAAGAGAGAGGTTATAGCCATGGTTTGCAAAGATTGCATTCCTTATTATATAAATGTTTTAGTTCATGAACAAACAGATTTTAGAAAGTAACCTATCTAAGTATGCAAACGGGTACGCGTACTTAAGTAACCAGATTGAGTTTGTTTTGTACTTTCAAACTCCAGCAGAAATTCATGGACGTGAAATTTACACCAGTATGCGTAAGGGTACGCATACTTACCCGGATTTCCAACAACCGCCGGTACGCGTACGGGTACGCATACTTTGGGTTCCTTATTTGGGACTTTTACACAAATGTGAGAACACACTATGTTTATATCCAAAGATGGTTACATGTTTTAAACTCTCATTTCAATCATTGAAACTTTCTTAGAGGATGTTTTATAGTTGTTATTCACAAACTATTTTTCATCAAAGCGATTTTCAAGTTATTGAAATAATCAACATGACTTTCGTCACGAGTAAAGATGAACTTGGCAAAAGTGAAAGCTTACCAACACATATTTTGAGAAATAGATAAGCGAGATAAACTCGGCTCGAAATAGCAAATGTTTATAATCGAAGTCTATATAGCAATACGACTTTTATCTCAAGATATGAGATAGAATAAATAGACTTTTGAGTGATTTATAAGTTCAAGTCTCCACATACCTTTTTGTCGATGAAGTTCCACTAGTTCCTTGAGTAGTTATTCGTCTTCGCATGATGAACGCCATGGAGTCTAGAGCTCACCTCACTTACTATCCTAGTCCGAGACTTAGCTATAAGTAGACTAGAAATCAAGACATATAGTTTTGGAAACTAAACTTGACAAACAAGCTTGAGATAGCAATGCTTGTGAGTTCGATCGAGCAGTACTCTAACACCCCCGTTTACTGTGTTCAGAAGACTTTCATTGTTAAAATTTTATGTTACATCTCATTAGAGGATAAAGAGGTTTCTGTCAAGAAAGACAATAAAACATGTGCTAAAAAATGAGATGAATGGGGCAAAAACCAAATAAGGTAATCAAAATCCCATCAGATAATTCCTTTGTTTTGAATTCATTAAATGATTAAGAATATTACTATTTACTATGATATTGATTGGTATCTTTTGGATTTGAAATTTCGAATGAGTTTGTTTTGGAACATTTTTAGTGACAAAGGAAAATTGTGAACTTATTATTATTCTTCTTTGACAACTAGTTGTATTATGAAAAGGGAGAATTGTGAATAGTTTGGCTGCCATGTTAATAGTTATTCTTGTTAGAGTATTGTTCGGTCGAACTCGCAAAAGTTGCTATCTCAAGCTTGTTTATCAAGTTTAGTTGTCAAAACTATAAGTCTTGATTTCTAGTCTACTTATAGCTATGTCTCGGATTAGGATAGAATGTATAGTTGAGCTTTAGACTTCACGGCATTCATCGATTGAAGACGAAGATCTACTAAGGGGAGGTTGGAGGAACTTCATCAACAAAAGGTATGTGGACTTGAACTCAGCTATCACTCAGAAGTCTATTATATTCTATCTCATATTGAGACTAAGTCGTATAGCTATATAGACTTTCCATTATACATATTTTATATTTCTAGCTGATTCAGGTCCGGGAACCTTGTTCATTAGGTACGCAAACAAGGTTCCCGGACCTGAATCATTACAAAACAGTTCACATACTAGGTATGCATACCGTGTTGCATCCAGACATAGGTAATTGTTCTAAACTCTCATTTCAATCATTGAAACATCCTTGGAAGACGACAATGGTTGTCTCACACAAACCATTAGATTCAAGTAATTTTCAAGTGATCGAATGATAAATACGAAACTTTCCAAGATAACATCACATGACTGTCTTACACAAATCATATAAGTTGTTCAAGATAATTTTCACATGATCATCTTTTGACATTATAATGATGACAATGACTTTCCAATAATAAATTGTTTTCAACCAAACTCGTCAAGAATACGATGAACAAAGCTAAAGCAAAAAGCTTCCAACACATATTTCGAGAAATAGATAAGCGAGTTAAACTCAGGTTGAAATATCAATTGTGTATAATGTAAAAGTCTATATATATATACGACTTAGTCTCATTAGAAGGTAGAATATAATAGACTTCTGAGTGATAGATAAGTTTTAGTATCGACATACCTTTTGTTGATAAAGTCCCTCCAAGCTCCTCAGTAGATCTTCGTCTTTAATTGGTGAACGCCGTGAAGTCTAAAGCTCAACTACACATTCTATCCTAATCCGAGACATATCTATAAGTGGACTAGAAATAAAGAATATAGTTCTGATCAACTAAACTTGACAAACAAGCTTGAGATAGCAACGCTTTCCAGTTCGACCGAGCAGTGCTCTAACACAAGTTAATATGGAGTTTAAAAAAAATTGTTAACTTATTCTCTCTTAAATCTGCATACAACGGGCTATATGATCTGAGCAAAGGAAGTCTGCGGACCTCTTCCACCATTCAAGGTACAAAGATTAGTTGGAAAGATTTTTGGTGCATACAACTTTGGATGAGAGTTAAACATTTCTTTGGGAAATGTCTTACTGACATTCTAACCACAAAAGAAAGGCTTTCAAGAGTGTGCAGATACACCAACAAAAATTTCCTTATATGCATCCAGGTTGATGAAAATCTGATGCATATTTTGTTCAACTGCCCATTTTCGAGAGCAGTATGGATACTTATCCCGGTTGTTCAAGGATTCTGTCTGGGAATTTTAAAAGCATTGCTACTATGTTTCAAAGTTGGTTTCAACTTCACAATCAACAAACAGTCACACTAGTTGGCTTTACACTGCAATGATAGTTTCTTGGACTATCTTGAATACCAGATATGAAGTTCAGTTCCAGAACACTAAAGCTGAGCCACAAGGGGTGGCTCGAAAATCTTTCAGCTTCACAAATTACATTTAAACTGTAAACAGCTAGCGTATAGTATAAAATAGCAAAATACTTTGACCTATATACCACAATGGAAACCACCTATTTTCCCTTTTTCTTAAATTAAACTGTGATGCCTCTTTCGATTCATAAACACGACTAACGTGAACTGTTTTTGTTCTGCGTGACCATGTAGGAAATTGGAGGGTATGTCTCTCAAAATGCTATGCAGAAGTAAATGATTGGGAACAAGCAGAATGCCTTGCTTTCTTTGATGTAGTTAGTTGGAGCTTGGAGTTGCAGGTGCCACAAATTATCTTGGAGACAGATTTTCAAGGAATTGAGAGTTACATCAACAAAGCTGCTCCAGTAATTGCATGGTAGAATGAAGTTATTATGTTGGATGCCATTGAGAGTTTGCAATGGTAATGTCGTTTTGTCCCAAGAAAATGTAATAAAGTTGTTGATAAACCTGCAAAGTTTAGCAAACTGTTTAGAATCACTAGGACCGTAGTGTTATTGAGTGCATAGAAAATAGGCTTATGGTTCAGGGTTCGACTTTTAAAAAGAAAAAAAATCTACCCGTAAAAGAAAAATAGATTATTTTTTACCAGTGAAGTTTTTTTTCACTCAAGATATTTTTTTCTTTTACCTGCGAAATATTTTTTCACTCTGCCCGTGAAAAGCTCTTTATTTATTTATTTTTGTGAAGTTTTTTTTTTCTTTTCTCAAGATATATTTTACTTTTCCCCGTGAAGAACTCCTTATTTTTTTAGTATAGTCCTATTTTTTGAACGCGCGATTGGGGGATATAAAAAATAATTGGGGGATATAAGAAAAGGACAAAAATGGGATCCAAATATCAAATCAGGGTCATCCCTTATCTAAGTATTTTACCTAATATCTAATCTACCCCTCACTAATCAGGTTTAATGTTTAATTATAATTAGGAAGAATCTTAAGTATTTTTTAAATGATTAGTGTGTATATTTATGTGTATTTGGGTGGGTGAGGTGAGAGTAGAAGGAAGGAAAAATTATTTGAAATGGAACTTTTTTTGGTGAAAATGGAGGATGATTGTGAAGAGAGAATTGTTGCTAAGAGGTTGAAAATTTGATTTTTTTTTTCTTTGAATCCAACATTTTTGCAGCTGAAAAAGCTCGGTGCCGGCATGGACGTAGTATGAATAAAATGCCGGAAGCAACCATATCCGTACCGGCACCGAGCTTATCCCCTGTTTTGAAATTCAAGCTGGCATGGTATTCAACCAAAAAACTATGCGGATACGCTATGCAGGGGGTCTGGGGGGGCGGGATCCGGGGGGCACATGATGTGAAGTATGTTGCTTAAATTTGTACAGTATTCCGGCACAGTTAATTAATTCTCGAGCATGCCGGTATTGCTACCAGCATAGTATGTTGCTTATATTTTCTGCCAGCACATGATGTAAAGTATCCAGGAAACTTAAAAAAAATTTCACTTGACTACCGGCATTGATAGATTTCTATCGAGCATGCCGGCATCGTTTTTCGGCATGGTCTTCATCAATTCCGGCATGGTCTTCATCACTTCCGGTGATGTAAAAAAATCCGACATGGTCTTCATCACTACCGGCATGGTCTTCATCACTTCCGGTATGGTCTTCATCACTTCTGAATGTAAAAAAAAGAAGAACAAATCGTTTTCAAAGTGAGGAGCCGGTAGAGAATGAGAAGAGAATTTGAAAGGGAGTGGGGAGAATTTAAAATTTGAAAGGGAATGGGGAATATTTGGGTTTTAAAACCCTAACCTCAAAGAGATTAATAAGAAGTGAAGATGGAAATGAGGGATATGGTTTTGTTTTTTTATTTTAAGTTTTTAGATTTTTATTTTGAGAGAAGGGTATTTTAATATTTTTGCCCCCAGAAAACACCCCTTAGCAAACACTATTGGTTGGGGGAAGTAATTTATATCCCCCAATTGTTTTTATATCCCCAATCGCGCGTTCTATTTTTGTTACTCAATATACTTTTTTTTACTTTTATTCGTAAAATTTTTAGTTTACGTAAGGTGCTATTTTTTTTACTTAAATAATTATTTTCTGGAGGGGCATGTAAGTTTTTTTCTTTAAAAAATTCACTTAAGACTTTTTGGTGGGGTCAGAAACTCGTATTTTTTATTGGTCTAAATTTTCTCAATTTTTTTTATTGGTCTAAATATTTTCTGGTAGGCCAGAAGCTACATAAATCAAACTTTTAACCTAAACAGAGGAAATTCATCCGAAACCATATTATCAATGGAAGGAGGGTTCTGCTCCGCCTATATATGAACCCACTAAATCCAAAGTTGTGTGACTTGGGTCCAGCCTAACTCTTGAAGCGCCATTAGGTGGAGTCATTTTCTCAACTAAATACAGTAAAACACGCCATTTTGCCGAGTACACATACTAGTGTTGATCTCACTCGACAAACAAAACAAACAAACGGTAACTTGTCTTTATACTCCTCCTTTAGACCCGGTCTTCTAGGGCCGATTGTAATACCCACAAGTCTTTTGAGACAGTCTTCACCATAACCACCTTCTCTAATCTCCATTTCTTTTGCTTCATTAAATATTAATTAGAAAAATCTCTTGATTGTTTCTTTTGTTATCAAATCATCATCGTAATCTTTAGATGGCATGCATGAAATTGGGCTCCAAATCTGAAGCCTTCCTACGTGATGGCCAAACCTGGTAACACATAATCTGGTTTCTCAAGTTAAATTCTCTTAGTTTTAATTTATTTTTCTTAGAATTATAAACGCGGTTGTGCTTATTGGTTTTTGATTTTGAGATTAAAATTTGGGAAATTTTTTCAAACGTTCTTGTTCAGTTCTCTGTATATGGATATGTTTGTTTTTGGAATGAATTTGTAAATAAGAAAATGAAGCATGTGACAGTATTGATTCATTTTAGCACACTCACTTAGGGGAAGCTATTAGATGTTGTCAATATATCGAATCTTAAGATTAGTTTGTTTCATTAGTGATTTTACATTGCAGAAATTTTAGCCTCTATGAAGAAATTTTAGACTCTCTGAATATCGTGGCGATGTGTAGACGTTGCTGTTTAATTTCAGTTGAATCTCGAAAGACAAGGATAATTCACTTACTTTATTAGCGAAGAAAAAACAATGTACAATAGTTGGACAAAGATATGAATCCTTATTTTCAAGTGTTAGAGATTACATACTACTGAATTCATGACACATGATACAACTTTGAGTTATTTCGCTGTTTTATCCAAGTTAAAACCCAAAATATGCAATTTTGCAGGGTATGCACCGCTGGGCTTCCTAGTGATGTTGTCGTTGAAGTTAGAGAGATGTCCTTTCATCTCCATAAGGTATTCACGTTAGGGATATTGCTCTTAGATACACTAATACATGTTCCTTGTTCGCATTTTTTATGTCACAAATCAGTCATGATAGAATGAGCATCTTTCTGACAGCTTTACTGGTGCAGTTTCCATTGCTTTCCAGAAGTGGGCTATTAGAAAAGCTAATAGAAGATCTCTCAAGCGGTGAGGATGGGCAAATCTGCATTTTGCAGCTTCATGACATACCTGGTGGAGCCAAAACCTTTGAGCTAATAGCCAAATTTTGTTACGGTGTTAAAATCGAAGTCTCTGCGTTAAATGTCGTTAGTCTCCGGTGTGCTGCTGAGCACCTTCAGATGACTGAGGCTTATGGGGATGGAAATCTTATTAAACAAACAGAGGATTTCCTCGATGAAGTCTTTGGAAACTGGGGTGATTCCATTAGAGCTCTTGAAACATGTGAAGAGGTTCTCCCTCATGCAGAAGAAGTTCACGTTGTCTCGAGATGTATTGATTCTATAGCAGTTAAAGCTTGTTCAGATCCTAGCTTATTTGGTTGGCCTGTTTCCAACAGCGCTCATAGGCCGGAAGGGGCTGAACTTTGGAATGGAATATGCACAGAATCTAAGACACGCAACGTGATAGAGGATTGGTGGTATGAAGATGTTTCTTTCCTAAGTTTACCTCTTTATAAGAGACTGATAGTGGCCGTCGAGTCGAAAGGGATGAATCCCGAAGGAATTGCTGGATCTCTGATGTTCTACGCCAAGAGATATCTCCCTGGACTGAGCTTCAAAGAGAATACAAACAACCATCATAACTCTGCGTCTACTAGTTTGGCTCCGTCAGAGGCTGACCAAAGAGTTCTTCTTGAAGAAATCGTTGGATTATTTCCCAACAATAAGGAAGTTATCCTCACAAACTTTTTGCTCAGGCTGCTTCAAACTGCTATGAGTTTACATGCCAGTCCATCGTGTAGAGAGAACTTGGAGAAAAGGATTGGTGCACAGTTGGACCATGCAACACTGGATGATCTTCTTATTCCTAACATGGGTTATACAGTAGAAACTCTTTATGATATTGACTGTGTCCAGCGGATTCTTGATCATTTTATGTCCGTTGACCAGGCTGCGGACGAACCGCCTTCTCCTTGTATAGTCGAAGAAGAAGCAGAAGAAAGGCAGGTAGTTGATGGTGGTTCCCTACCACTTACACCGGTAACAATGGTTGCTAAATTAGTGGATGGCTATCTTGCTGAGGTTGCGCCTGACGTTAACCTAAAGCTCCCAAAATTCCAGTCTCTTGCTGCTGTTATCCCTGAATTTGCTAGGCCTCTGGTTGATGGAATCTATCGTGCAATTGATATATACCTTAAGGTACAAAATTACAGGACATGTTTCTGCATGCGTCCGTCCATATTTCCTATTTTCCGCATTCGCCTTGTTAGCTCATCACAAATGGAAGTCTCTCAATTTTCTTAGAAAATGATTTCCTGGTTACTGTCAGGCACACCCTTGGCTCACGGATTTGGAGAGGGAGCAACTATGCAGGCTCATGAACTGCCAGAAACTCTCTCTGGAGGCCTGCACTCATGCAGCTCAGAATGAAAGATTGCCACTTCGCGTGATCGTACAAGTTCTCTTCTTTGAACAACTTCGTCTCCGCACATCAATTGCTGGTTGGTTCTATGTCTCCAATAACACAGAAAATTCACGTGGTAGCTTAGCAATCACCAAGAATGACATCCAAACCAACCTTGCAGAGAATGAAAAAACTATGGAAATGCGAGTTGCTGAACTTGAAAAAGAATGTTTGTCCATGAAACAAGAGATCAGGAAAATGGGTAAATCGAAAAGTGGTTGGAATATTTGTAAAAAACTCGGGTTTAAAAGATCGCAACCGAAAAGCGTTGATTGTTGAAGAGCCGTAAAGCTGCTGCATTTCAAAACAACACCTCAAACTGCCAATAGAACAGTGAGTTCCCTAATTCTTTTTAGTGGTAGTAATCCAATTTTCTTTGATTAGTCTAATGATTTTAGATGATTCATTGTAATTACTGCTAAGACACTTAGGTTTCATGTAATCAATAACCAGTTTAGTTAGCATTGTTTAATGATTCCAAGTCCCAATCTTATACTGTACATCACATAGACGACTCAGGCTCAAACCTATTGTGCGAGGCGCCAAACCCTTCGCCTAGGCGCCCAGAAAATAAATAAAATGCTCACAGTTTTTCGCCTTGGACGTTTTTCTTAGCTAGGCGTCCCTGGTCTTTAACAACATAGGCTCGAACCAAAACTCCTAGTCACAGAAGTACAAATGATGAATGGAACAAGTGCAGAGAATTATGCATCCAAGTCATACGTCCAAATCAATATAATCAAGACAGTAAAATTGTTCTAATCACAGAAGAAGACATTGACAAAATCAAAAGTAAAACAAAAAGAACAAACATCAAACTACTCAACGTTTAGGCTTCCGCAGTATTTTCTTGCTTCTTGACTGAATATAGAGATATCCGTATTTAGATTGCTACATATGAGCATCAGACGGCTTGCTTCTTGAGAAACAATAGAAAAGTCTCATAAATAATATTGCAGCTAAAATCCTGCCTAACAGAAGTAAGTTAATGCATGGAAGAGAGGAAGCACATATACCTCGAGGAATCCAGATGATAATCTCAATTGTTTCGCCATATGAACTGCTCCTAGAAATTTCATCATACGTTTATCATAAACTGTAGGCAGTTTCAAATATACTTCTGCATCCTCATCTGTCACTCTTTGTTCGAGCATCATGTCAAAATCTACATTGTGTCGCAGAAGACCTGCAGTAGAAGTCTTTCAGATTTGGAGCTGTCAGCTTGATATTGTTGGCAATAGAACGCAACCGCGCGCACTCAAACCTCTGGAGGCTTAAAGAATTTACAGTCAAATTTAGTACATCACAATCATATATGTCTAATCCTTGGAGAAGTGGACAACATGAAAAGAGATAGTTCTACATCGTAGACTGAAAATCCAGCAAGCGACAAAACTTCGAGGCGAGGTAAATCCATTAGTTTTGGAAAAGTAACTTGTGCTGCATGTCTGGCACCGGCATTCAGTTGTATTCTCAGCGTCCTCAGTGATTTGCAATTCAGGAGTTGATGTGGAATTTCATAGGCCAAATGATGATAATATTGACAGATTTCTACAATAACTTGTTGAACATTACGCTTAACAGCATGGACAATCCACATGTTAACATTATTTGCCACATTCTCATCATCATGATCAAAGCTGTCCCAATGCAGATGAAATCTCCGAATGTCAGAATCATCACGAAGAACCATGTCCGCAAAATATATGAATCTCTGAGTATGTTCTTTGCCTTGAGGAAATGAACGTCTGTCAATGTTTAGATTTGGGATGGATTTCCAAATATGAATCCATCTTTTTGACAGCACACTTGTTTGGACTACATGTTTAGTATCAATATCGAAAGACAAGATGTGGTGAATTATTGCATCTGGTAACCTGTTGATTCTATCTCCATCAGAATATGGTTCATTTCTGGTTTCCACCATCGTAAATTGTACCGGGAAGAAGAAGTGATGAAAATGGGGAAGAGCAGGGAGGTATTTAAAGAGCGGGGTCTATAGTTGGAGTGCTCGTTTGAGTTCTCGAGGTCTACTTAATCTCAACATTTATTTGAAGGGTCAATTCTAAGTTATGTGAACTTTGAAGCGTTTAACTTTTCCTTTCTGTTCAAGTTAAATTCTGGATGCATTTCATTTGGAAATTATGTACAACAATAAATGAATACGCGTTCCCTTCCAATTTATGACTTAATAGCGTGTACAGTACTGGAGCCACTTTGGCAATGTATGCAACCAATGTCACTGTAGCAAGACCAAAGCTAGGTCCTCTGCTCAAGTCCTCCTCAATCAATAAATCTGAGACGTGTCGACTCATGAACATTCCTTTTGGAAGCAAAGTGGGTCCCACACCTCAAGTACAAAATGGTGCTGTTTTCTTTGCAAAATGTGTCCTGTCTAATATACATACATACGTCCAAGTCAATATAATCAAGACCGTTGGTTTTTCCTTGCAAGTGGTACTATAGTATAGAGTACTTGGTGCAAAAATAACTATTAGCATTCAGTGGTACTACTACTCTCTTCCCATCATTGATTGTTTGTAGAAGAGTTATGGAGGAAGGAAGACTGTTAGCTTATATGGCTATTGGGAGAGATAGATCTAGAGAGGCAGAGCTGGTGTAAAAGAGGTTTCTTGTCAATGAGAGGATGCTAGGAATCAGCAACTAGGAATAGCATTTACTAAGTTTTTGAATTTCTGCACTTGATATGTAACCTCGAGAATTTATTAAGAAAACATCTGGGATGAGAATTTAAACACGAGAGTGACGGAAGATAGACGAGAGTTGTAGCTAAAGAAGCACTTCGGCTGGCTTTAGTAACCCAACACAACACCACACAGGAAAAAAAAAGGAAATGAGCATTTGGAAAGGGCAATTTTGTCATTAATATATACTAAAAAGGCTGTTAAAAAGACATCCTATCCTATAATTGAAAGACCAAAAGATAACCATATTTCTGAAGAAAAAACCCACAGAAAACCCAAACAAAAAGAACACCAAAACAAGGGAATATAGGTGAAGCTTCTCATATATTGAGGCCGCTTGTTGTTAAATTTACAAAAAAAGAATTCCCCTAAATGTGGAAATATTTTGGTCTTCCAAGCTTGCCCTTTCCTATTTGTCAAAATGCTATCCTCTCCTCTTTCCATTCTGCACATCTCAAAACACTTCAGCTTCTCTTCATAATCATCTAGAGATGTCACATTTTGGAGTGTAGCCTAGCTGTTCCGTCTCCCAGTTCAACTTTGATGCAACGCCTTCGTGGCGAGGATAGTATTCCTGCATTAAGATGAAAAATTCTTTCAGTTTCGATTCAATGCTCGTACTCGATCATTCAAATGATATACTATATAAGTTCTAATGTTACCTCGAGTTTTTTCACCAACTCTTTTGCTGTTGGGGCAGATACAATAATATGACGTGCACTTGGACTAATAAACCCTTCTTCTACAGCTTTGTCAATGAATGAGAGTAAGGAATTGTAGTACCCATCGACGTTCAGTAAACCCACCTTCAAAATCAAGAAGAAAAACAATAAGCGAATGGCATTTGAATATGAACTTAGAAATGCAGCAACCAGTTAACATTACACAGGGCATTACCGGTTTCTCGTGTATTCCCAACTGAGCCCAGGTTATAACTTCAAGCAACTCTTCAAGAGTTCCATAGCCACCTGAAATGCATTCACAATTTATCTTTTCTTTAGTTCTCTTTAATCAATTGAGTCAAAACTGTACCAACGGAAAACAATAATTCAAAGAATAATATGATCTGAGCTATGGGAAAGAAAGGACAAATTTCTTCTGCTATAACACAAGGACACTCTGACATGATAAACAAAGCAGATTAAATCTTTATCAGAAGCTAAAATGATTAAGCTGAGCAAGTGCCCTGAAACTGTTTGTTTTACATGGCACTAGTCAAAATCACCCACAAGAAAAAAATACTAATTTTTTTATAACAGCATTTTCCTGCAAAGCTTCACATGGCTAGGGGGTGTTCTTAGCTAGGGGCCCATTATTACTTACCATTTCATGGTCACCATCCAAGTCTGGACTAGTGATTCATTGACTTCTTCATAAAGGCTGGCTTTACAATTTATTCACAGTGGAGAGAAGAATCAAGTCCATTCAATGGAAGGAAAGGAAAGGAAATCATATGATTTCATCTCACATGGTATCAACAGGAGATAGTTGGCACAAAAACACACTTTGATGAAAGTTTTGGCTTAATGGCTTCTGACTTTTCTTTTCTTTCTTTTTTTTTTTTTGTGGCAAGTATAATTGTACAGTAATAACTCACACAGTGATATTATTTTGTCCAAGAAAGGAAAACCACCTAACTATCAACATTACAAGTAACAGGGTTCCTCTCTGATCTGATGCATAATAAGGGCTCTTGTTATCATTATTATTTTCAGTGTCAGATGCTGATGTATCTAGGGTTTGAACAGTTGTTCTCTTATCATGAATCTTGCTGAAGGCTGTAAGACAAAGTTGAATTATAACAATGATGTAGTATTAAAGTTAGGGTCAGTTCCTTTCCTGATTTGGTATCAAATAGTGATAACAACAGGCAGTATTCAATAAGTTACTGTTCAGAATCTCTTCCATACATTTTCTACCAAAACAACTTTTGAGGAGAATCAAACACTGGGTTCTGCTTATTATTGTGATTCAACTGAATATTAAGAGCATAATCAAGCAGACCCTCTTGAACTAAATTGAAAAATTGTGCAGGGACTAACCAGGTAAAGCTATAAAGGCATCAGATTGCCTAGCCATTTCTGCTTTTCTTTGATGCATATCTGCAACTGCTTTCACTTCTCCTACTGTTACACCAGTTATCTACAAAAAAGACACCAAACAAGGAAAAAAATAAGAACTCAAAACAAAATAAAGAAGCAGACAAGAGATAATTGCAGAGAGAGAGAGAGAGGAGAAGAAAAAGTTTTCCATCAAAACTTTTTCTCAAGTTTTTGAGCAGAGAGACAATGATGAGATTTGCAGTGTGTGTGTGTTTTTGTATTGGTTAAACTGTAGTCCAAATTTTTCAACTTGATGAAAAAAATTTCAGGCTCCAATTAAAAGGATTATAAAAATTGTTCTTGATATGACCAGAAGCATTCCTGATATAACCAGATTCATTCAAATCACTAGTGCCACAGTTCTTGAATCTCACTATCCATTCTTTATGCATGCACCCCAATGCACCTAGTTTTACAAAAATCATGTCTGTGCATACCATTTCCCACAAATCAATGATTCTTCTAAGGAGTACAAACTACACAAAAGATAAGTCAAGTCTAGGGTGGGGAAAAAAATGAGATGGACACAAAAAAAAAAAAAAGGAAGAGAAAAAGACTAAGAAAGAACACCAGGTATCAGAGAAATGGTGAAACCCCAACATCACAAGTGGTATGATGATAGATATGAAGATATTTCTATGACATTTTTTTGAAAGTTTGTCAACCACTGAAAAATAAAAAACAAAATCTTCAGCTTTAGTGGGGGGGTATCACATGCATCTATAGGACCAAAGGAGAGGCAGTGAACAAAAACACACAGTAGCACAACTTATAAAACTACAATCACATACAAACAAAGATAGAAGATGATGAAGAAGAAGAAGAACAAAAAGCAGTGGAAGTTGATGATATTGTTGAGTAAGAGCTAGACAATACCTCTCTTGGCATGAGAGTCTTGGGAATAACTCTGCAGAAGACAATAACATGACAAAAATTAGTGAACAAGGAAGAAAAAATTACAAAACCTAAATTCTCATTACATTTGATTATTAATTTTTTTGTGGACCAAAAGATGATGGGTGGGTAGGGGCCTTACCCAAGAACATGTCTACCACCATCATGAACAGCTTGTGATACTAATCCCATCAAACCTATACTTCCACCACCATATACCAGATCAATGTTTCTCAACACCTGCAATCAACAAATCGAAAATTAAAGACCCTAAAATTATAAGATGGGTACATTAACTGGTAGTAGTCTACTAAGCAGAGAAAAGGGGCAAATATAATACTAACAGAGTACACAAAAAACCCCTCTTATCCCTGCTTTCAGGGGTTAAAATGAGGAGGAATCTAAATGGATTCCAAAAAGAAAAAAATTGTGTGAAAATCAAAACCCATGAAGGAAAAATCGAAGGAAATGAGAATCAGGACATTACCAATTCCTGGCCAAGCTCAATAGCAGCATCTTGATAACTAGTTTTTTTGCCTTGACTGCTACCGCAAAAGACACAAATCCTTTTGAATTTGGATTGCCCCATTTCCTTAACTCTCTCCATTGTTCTTCTATTACTAGAAATGATTCGTATTTGGTTTCTCTGTGTGGGTGTGTTTCTGCAACTACAACTGTGTAAAAGTGGTGTGACAGCGGGAGGAGGAGAAAGGAGAAGAAGAGAAAACAAAACCAAAATCCACTAGTCGCTTTTTAGTGGGATTGGAAGGATGGATTTCTTATGCGTATTTATAAACAGAAATACACGTGCGTAGGTTAGTAAGCACGCGTACGACCTCACCCATCACCATACCCCCCCCTCACACAGACTCTTCCAATATTTTTTTATTTTATTTTAGTTAAGTTATTATTAACACTTATTATTACCACAAGGCACAACCCCATTGTGATTAGTAGGAACTCCCTAGAGGGTGTTGTTTACTTTTTGTTTTTGCTTCAAATTTTTTTCTATTTTGCGATTATTTAATTCCAATGTGATTATCCTTTTCTTAAGCAAAGATGGTGTAATTTCAATAACCCAATAACTTCGTCAGATGAATAAATTTTTATTTTTTGAGCCCTTGAAAATCCAATGTAAATGTCGGTGTTATTGTAGTATAATGATAAAGAGTGACCTAAATTAGAAACTCGTAGCACCAAATTCTTTATCTATCATTAAAAAAAAAAGTTCAATGGAAACATAAAGAATGTGACAATTGGGAGATATGAATTAATATTTCCATCAAATAGTTCCTGTTAAGGGGTGTTTTTTATGGGCGGAAATACTTTTCCTTTTTTTATCAATATACTAATTACAAGAATACAAGATGATTAAACCCCTAATGCAATTAAAGATACCAATTACAAGTATATCGCGAAGAGAAAGAGAGATAAACCGTAAAGATACCCAATTTTTGTTTATGTAGTAGGGAAAGATGATGGTATTATCCGGAATCAATATGGACCATTTAATCTGATTTTCTTCTTCTTTGATAAGAGATGCTCCTGAAAGAAAGGAGTACTTTTCCCGTAATCTTGTATACCCAAACGAACCTGGATGCCCTAAATCTCTTATGTTGAAAATAGATTCAAAGCGATACTGTGTTGAATGATTGATGTTTTTGAACCGAGAATAGCAAGTCACGATCCATCCATGAAGATTTGAAAAAATCGCCCACAAAGCGAAGAGACAATCGTCCAAAATGACGAAGAAATATCGCCCCAAATGGTGAAGAAATATGTCGAAAGACATCAAACAATAGAAAACATGTTTTATTTGATTAACTAATGACTAAAACTTAAAAAATAAATGAAATCTTGCTCAGATCTGGTCCTTTTGGACCAGATCTGAGCAAGAGGTTGATGAAAGCTTGGGTTTTTTTTTCTTCTTTTGGAGAGAGAAAAGAGAAAGAAGAGAAGTGCAGGATCACTCTTTCAAAGGTTGATGAAATACTAAACTACCCTTTTAAACAAGTAAAGCTAAATCAAACCTAGATATTCCCCACTCCTTTCAAATTCTCTTTTTCTTCTCTGTCGGCTCCTCACCTTGAAAGCGATTTTTTTTACATTGCTGGTGTTGTATTAGTGATGAAGACCATGCCGAAAGTGATGAAAACCCTGCTGGAAGTGAAACTTTTTTTTTACATCGTCGGTATTGTATTATTGTGAAGACTATGCCGGAAGTGATGAAGACCATGTCGAAAAATGGTGCCGGCGTGCTCGATAAATAACTTACAATGCCGGCCCTGTAAGTTGGGAGTACCCATTTTTTGCACATTTGTCGGCATTTTGTAAGTTGGGAGTACTCATTTTAACCGAACTCCTATTACCTCAAAAAAATTTCTTCTACTCTCATCCAAGTGAAGTGATTATGATTTATAATAATCATTATCAAACTAGTATATTAACTTAGATAATTATAATTAACCACTAAACATGATTAGTAAGGGGTTGATTAGGAATTAGTTTAAATACATGGATATGGGGCAACTCTGATTTACTATTTAAATCCCTATTTTGTCATATTATCATATCCCCAATTAGTTTTCATATCCCAATTGCACGTTTAACATAAATAAATTGTTGTTATATTTTATAGAAAATATATACATGAATTAGACCAAAATATTTCATCAGCTAGTATATGAAGTCATTTTTTCTCAAAAAAATGCACCTAAAATTGTTTATTTTTTCCTTTATCTAAGCCAAAATACATCTCATCTTTAACATTTTGTAAAGCATGTACGACTTCTGGAGTATTTTTCCCATGTTGTAATAAGAATTTTCTTTTATTAATATCTTCTTTTGAAAGGCCCTTTTGATGATATATTTGGTATGACGCTACTATCATCTATGTCTGGTTCAGGAACATTCTCATCATTTGTTACGGACTTAATAATTTTTTCGCATGTACATGGATTCCATAACCGCGTCATTCTCATTAGTATGGTTAGGATAGTTCAAAGGATATTCGACGTCCATCACATTTCGATAGCATAAATTAAAAATGATATGAATTAATAAGGAAAAACATACTAAAATACTATCTAAATGAAAATATTTATGGATAAATAAATAACACTGCTGAGCGAATATTATTTTCTTATCCAAAGATAAGTTCTCGATGTTATATTGTACCGATTTTTTTATAAAAATGAAAAACATAACAAGAAAGGTTGGATATGACCTCTAAAAGCAAGGACTATGTCCCGAAGGTTTGCATTCAACATGAATAAGTTTGATCAAATTTGGTGCCACAATAGGTAATGGAGAGGTTCCCTTTCACCCAGTATCATTCGTACACGTATTAGAGTAAAAGAGTACCCAATGGTCTTCACTAAGAGGTAGATGTCCAGCCCGCTCACAAAAATCTCCTTGAGTGGCTGATCTTCAGCCATTTACAGATATTTTCAGTATTTTATTTGTTCTAAACTCTTATTTCGTGGGTCCTATGATAATCTTAATTTTCTCTCCAAGATGTTAAACATCAGACTCTTAATCTCTCAATTTTCTTACCCATGATCAAATTTGCCCTCATTCCATAGCCCTTGCTCTAAAAAAATGAACCGAAAGAAACAAAACAAATATTTTACAAATTTATTTGAACTCGTACAATAATTGATGATTCCAGTAGTTTCCTAAAATAGATAAGTTTGATTGTTGTTATAAAAATCGGGCTTTATTGACCCATAATTTGACCCTTGTTATAAAAGTCGAGCTTTGTAATATAATGGTAAAGTCATCGGATAATTATACCAGTGATCTTAGTTCGAAACTCATCAATACCAAATTCTTTATTGATTAAAAAAAAAAAAAAACTGACCCATAATTTTTCACAACCAACCTATACCCACATTCCGAATGAGTTTTGCATCCAAAATTTAAGATTTTTCTTTTGTAGGCGTAGAATTACTCAATTTCTTTTGCTTTAAACTAAAAAGTAGTTGTGTGTGTACTTGTTAGGGTCCATGCAACATGTAAGGTTGTTGTTGGTTATTTTGGGGTGCAATTGTGACAACCCGTCATGCATTTCCATCTTTTTTGTTTTTGCAGCGTCATGCATTCTTGTATGTAATGAACCAATGACTCACATGTACTCCATTATCGCATATGAGAAAATGCGTGTTTGGTTGATGAATTGGTACTTCATTGTTGAATTTTTTTCGTCATCGTTCTCAATGCTAAGTGACATCCAATGCGAACTTTTTCTCTTTACTCCACTTCATAGTGTGGTTTTTAATCTATAAGAATAATTTATAATCTAAAATATACTAATAACATTCTGTTTTCTCCATTATATAGGCGGTGTTAAGATCCACAATATGTGCTAATATTTGTGGTTTTAATTGAAGATGACTTGGTATTTTCCATATAAGAGTTACATTATTGTGAAATCAAAATTTATAAAATGTAGATAATGTTTTTGACAACCAACAAATCCTCACATGTCCTTGAAATTTTTCTAAGAAAAATGAAAATATCTTAATAGAAATGATTATGGAATAGTTTTGGATAAGTCTTGCTATTAATTCTAAAAATTAATAATCATTTTGTCAACATGTCAAAAAAATAGTGATAATCTAAATTCAATAGCCATTTGTATTCACATTCTGATTCCGAAGCCTCGATACCCTGCTCCTGGTATTTCTAATTTTCGAAAACCTCAAACTTAGGTACAACAAATGGCAATAAGCCGTTGGACTTTTATCTAGATGTATTATAATCAAATTTTATTACTTATGGTTAGTTATGATAATATATTTGTGAAATGATAAACTTGCCTACATGAACTAGATTATCAAATGTCATTCTCATATATTAGAATCACAAAATTAGTTAAAAAGACCAAAATCAACAATTCCTGGGTGAAAAGGACATTCAGATTTTGATACTGTTTAAATGGACAAAAACGTAAAAATAGCCAGGATGTAAACAGTTTCATCCTACCCATTTTCAAATACTTTTTCTTATTTTTAATTTACATCAGGATGCATCAAGTTTCATCCTTGCTATTTTTTAAGTTTAAGTCAGGATGAATCCAGTTTCATCCTTACTATTTTTTTGGTGTCCATTTCACCCATAATAATTTTTACTCGTCCATTTGAACCATATTTTAAAAATATTTGGACAAATGACCCATTTTCCGTATTAGAATAGAGGATATTGATGCTGCTTGATAAAAAATGCTTGAATAGCGTGAAATAAAGAAAACTTCGTTAACAAACTATAATGTATTTTGTTAAATTTAAGAAATAAAGAAAACTTCGTTAATGAACAATAATGTATTTTGTTAAATTTAAAATCCGATAAAAGAGAAAATGCAATGCTGATACAGGAGGGGATTACCAAATCCCATCGAGGGTTACCAAAACAAAATAAAATGAAGTAGTCCTCAACATTTGTAGTTTGTTTGGATATTAGTTAAACAATTGTAATTCACCTTCTAGAAACAAAAAAATCGGAAATTAATTTTGATACACAATTTTAAAAATAAAATCTTTAGACTTCTGTTTCCGGAGAATCGGAAGAACTTCCATTTCAGGTATCCAAACACTCTCTTGAGCTACCTGATTGATAGCGAATGTATACGATGATCCGTATTCTCCTCCCAATACAGTGAGAGACAGCAAGTGAGAGTATTGGTAGTATATTTAGTGTAGAGAGAGCATTGCATTGGGTAGGTACACATGATCCTATAGCATTGATGATGATTGATAGTAAGAAGAAAAAACATAGTTGGGAATGAACCCCATCTGGTTGTACCCTAATCAGCCTTCACTTACTCGACATACTTGTTACAACCCTAGGAAACATTTCTGTGTTTTTTTGTTTTTTAAAATCATTTCATGCTTTTTATTTTTTCTCTGATTCCATTCCCCCATATTCATAACTTCCTCATAAGCAAAGCAAGCTGTATACACTCCATGCCTCATCCAAACAAAATACACCCATGTACTTAACAATTTTTTTAAAATTACTTTTATGGGCTTTTTAGTTTTGTAATGGTTTTATTAATCTTAATCTCCATTACCTGGATTGCTGGAAGTGAACCCATGCTTATAAACTAATAAGACCCTAAGATTGATAGGACTATATTATCTTAAGGGCAAGTTCCTAATCCCTAAACCACACACTCTTTTATGTTCTTCTGTATTTCTTTCTGTTTGCTTACAATGTTGTCTATCATTTTTGGCCATGGATTTAGCTTCTGTTTTACTTCAACTAATTCACATTTTCACAAATTATTACCACATTGCATTTTACCATCATTGTTTTATTAAAAAGTTGTATTTGTTATATAATTATTAGTCCTTTTTTATTAATTTTTTTATAATTATTTAATGTAATGGAATACGAATAATGTTTTTGTAATATTCGGCGTAATGATAACGAAGACGCGAAACCCACTGTTGTAAATTTCGAATTAAGAGACTCTAAGTATAGTAATAGCTTACTTAAAACCAACAAATATTCTTGGGTCAATGTTAATAAAAATATTAAAACCATTGTTTTCAGGCATGCGTAAAGCTGGTTATGGCATTTTGTGTGCCTAAATCGAGCTTATGGCAGCTAAAATAATGTACTTTCTCCGAGGTTGTCTCTTTAACTTTTATCAAATTTAGTAAGTAATATTAATTCGTTAATGCCAGGAATTTGTAGCTTTTAGTTTAGTTCTTAATCAAGATCCAAGTAAAAGTTTACAAGTTTCTTCCATATTCATGTCAGTATATGTTTGGACTCCGAATATCCATATATATATATATATATATATAGAAATGAGCTAGCAATGGTGATAATGAGGTGTGCATGAGATAATATATATATCTCTATTTTTCTATCTTTTTGATCTGCTAATGTATTGGGGTGTGTCTGAGAAAACATTAGGGATCCAAGAACATTAGGGGCAGAGTGGATACTTTTAGTCCTACCAACAGCAGACCCCAACCTTTATTACTACTCTTCGGCCCTTCCATTCCCGATGCTATGGTTTTAGGACCCATGACTTGTTGGGATTCACTAGTTTTCTCATCATAAATGTGAATAAATGGTGTTTAGATTCAAAATTTTGACAGCATGGTTTGCCATTTTATATGTCTTTTGAGAAAGCTCCAGGAAGCTACCATGGATTGGATTTCGACTTGCTTTTTTCACTGACTCTAACTGATTCATGTGAATAGGACTCTGTTCCGTATTTGATTCTTCATGAGTCAACTGTCAGGTAGTATGGTTTTTCATTTTTCTTATTTGAGGTATAATTCGGCTTGTACGTCTAACTCAGAGCTATTTGAGTCGGGTATTATTTTACACCTAACTTTCTGGGAAAATATTTAATCTGGTTCAGAAAAATTTTATAACTCTGCTAATTAATGTTCTCTTCATCCCTATTGTAAAAGCGGAGAAGTAAAATATTTCAGTTCCCCTAAATGGCCAATTTTATTTTAATGATCTTTCTTTCATATATACTTTTATTAAAGAGCATGTGTATCAACAAACTTATGGTATTCCCAAAGATAATTCCACTCCTCTAAGAGCATCCACAACCATGAGCTGGACTAAATACCAAAAACATGACTAAAAGCTAAAAGAAATTGGTATTTTGCTTCTTCAACCATAATGGGAGAAGACCAAATTTTAGTCAAACGCTAGTATAAACCACGTTTGAGCTCCAACATTGATTCAAGTTCCGCCCAATGCTTGGGCGCACATATAGTTAACGCATGACTTGGACGTGCACAAAATGTTCGCCTGGTGTGAGACGCATATTACATCACCGTTTGGTGTTGGGCGTTTACTATAACAACGCTTGGTATTTGGGTTTGGTGTTGGGCGTTCACCATAACAACGTCTGATGTTTGGTTTCGGTGTTGGGCGTTCACTATAATAACGCCCGATCCAAACGGACATTATATCAACGTCTTGTTGGACGTACTTTATACCAACGCTCCATTGAAACGCTATTTTCATTAACGCTCTATAATCATACGCTCACCATACTCACGTATAAACCTAAACGCTTACTATACCTACGCCTAACCTCACACGCTCAATATACCTGCGCCCCATTAAATTTGGGTTTGGTCAGGATTGACGACTACATTTAGTCTCAAACCCTAATTTTCCAGACTATATATAGGTTTAGTCTCTTCCACTGCGGCTCACTTTGGGACCAAATTTGGGTATAGCCCCCAAATTTGGTCGTGACTGTGGTTGCTCTAATATTTTAATGGGATTAAAATTGTTAACTTGACATTTTCTTGATAAATCCAGTTAATTTTATTGGGTAAATAAGGTAAAAATTGAATATTCATAAAAACAATTTTTTTTCTTATTCTACGGAAAATTCTCTTTTTGGACCGTTATATTGGGGAGTAATTTTTGAGTCAGACTAATAAGTCAGGTCCTGACGAAACAGATGTGCCACAAGAAAGCAAACAACCCGTAAATTTTAAGGTACTTCAACATTCAAGAATACTCAAGACAAAAAGAACGGAAAAAGTGGTTAATTCAAATTGTTATTCAAGCATTTGCTTAAACGTGAATTTAGATCAAGTCAGATGTGCTGAATGGTTGGGCACAAAAATATAAATCACTTTTGTGTTCAACCATTAGGCGCAAAACAACAATCATATTAACACAAATACATTGGTGATCTAACAACTCTATACTTTTGTGCTAAACCGTTGGGCGTAGAAAGTCCAAGCGATCATATTAACGTCCATTTCTATACTTTGGTGCTAAACCGTTGGGCGTAGAAAGTCCAAGCGATCATATTAACGTCCATTGGTGATCCAACAATTCCACTGTTTGTGCCAAATCACTAGGCATATTTTGCTTGAATCTTTAATAATCAGATTCAAGGTGACGTGTTCTCAAGTTGAATTTTGATTCCGATTCACCATAGGACTTAGCCTTATATTCACTTCAATATAAAAATAATTAATTTGCATTATTCAAAACAAATAAATAAAATGAAAAGGCGTGTTGTTTATGGGCATTTTAGTATGGCGATGCGTTAGGGTCATTAAGAAAATGTTTGAGTATCACATAAGAAGCTATAATTCAAATTGATTGAATCGGAAAGTCAAAACTTAATTTGGTAGCTATAGTTCAAAATGAAATAAATGAAATGAAAAGTTATCTTGCACCCTAAAATTTTGATATCGTACTTTGTTTAGTTCGTTCAAAATAACTTCTAAAAATAAAATAAATAAATGGTCTTTGTTTTCGACTTTTGAAAACCAAGGGTGTCAAGAATTCATATGACTTAGGAAACCATAACCGATAAAGTATTTGGGTGCCGATCAAACCATGGTACTTGTTGGTTCACCAGAAGGTAATCATTTATCATAATAATTTGCTATTTAATAACTGATTAAAGTAAGAAATAATATAAGTTCGAAGTAAAATTAGATAAATTTGAGCTAATTATACACAAAACTAAACATATTCGAATACTCATTTTTCGGCGAGTACCCTTCGAATACACCTTATTAGAGCAGTTTCTATGGAATGAACAAAGATTTGTTCATATTGCTCCCACTATGGACTCAACAAAATTTAATGGATGGGCAAACCAACAAAATTGAGGGTTTCTTGAGTGCAGTCGTAGATTAGGCGGCACTTGATGTACTACTGAGCGGCGGATCAAGACTCGCTAGTGGGTGATCCAAAAATGCTGGCGTTTGATCAAAAACCGCCAGTTTTTCCTACAAACGCCAGCGTCTGAAGTTAATCCTCCAGCGTGTGATCCAAAATCGTCAACAACCAAATCCGGACGGCTGAAAAATCTTATCATCCAACGGCTAGAATTTTGAGTTCTATAAATACTCTTCATTTCAACTCCAAATTCATACATTCTACACCTCTGGTCTCTTTACTCTTCTTTTCTCAGCTTAAAAAAATTCTTCAATTCAACAAATTTGTTGAAAGATGTCCCGGCCCTTGTTAGTTCGGCGAGCTCCGTATACTGCAGAAGAATATGAATCTATTTGCAGAAACTATGTTTATTTATTTACTCAGCTTACTTCAGTAAACTATCCATGGGTGAATTTATGTGAAGTTATTCACGACGGTTTCTGCAGTGACACCCGTAATCCGAGTCGTCGTGCTATATGCGACATAGAAAATCATGTTAGTACAATTAAGAAAGAAGTAAATGAGTTTGTAGCTTTAACTATGCAAGCCAATCGACATATACTGAGAGGTGAAACTGATGCTGAGATAGTAAGAAGATCTTTAGCTGAATGGCGAAAATGGAAAAAATGGCTTTTCGTTTCGAAATCCTTAAGGTGTTGAAAAATTTCAACCCCTTTCTTGTAGCTGTTGTTCCACTTAGTAATTCTCATCAGTGAAACTAATGTAAAAAGCTTAATTTTAAACATATGTAATTTCATATAAACAAACCTTCGTACTTGTAATTGATTAAAACTAGAATTACAATTGTAGCAGAATTATTTTTTTTACAATCTCTCTAACGTTGCTCATCGTTACCTTTAGGGCCTGGAGTCATCCATTCTCCAAGCCTGGGATATCCCCACTTGCCAACATATTTGTTAAATCTCTATAAGGGGAAAAAACTGGTTGAAGAACACTAGGCGATTGGAAAGCACTTGGTCCTCCAAGCATATAAGATGTTTGTTGTTGTGGCGGTGGTGTAACAATGTAGCAAGCATCATTTGGTTTAAAAGGCGAGAATGATGATGAAATGCACCTAGCATCTGGATGAATTACTTGAGGTTGAGAAACATGCACAGATTGTGGTGAAGTACTGTGTCGTACTTGAGTTTCTCGCACCATTGTATCGCTGTAGTGCCATGATCTTATCTCCTAGTAGAATCGAAAGACTGTGAATGTCCATTATCATTTACAGTTGGACTCAATCCAAACATTGTTTCCGTCTGCCATTTGCAACACACATTCAAGTGTATACCCCCATTTTCCGATTCAACCCATACATATCATTAAGTTGTCTCTTCAACTCTTCGTTACTGGAATTGACATTGTAGTAAGGATAATCACGTTCCATAGCTTGGGAAACAATGGGAATCGTGGTTGGCTCACCTTGTTAAGCAATACTTGGAATCTCCCAACGGATGTCAGGAAAATTTGACGAAAATGATGAAGAACTTGCACTCATAGCGGGGTGAGTCATAAAACATGGATCTTCCGGAAGCGGCTGGCTAGGAACAATATTTTCATCATGAGCCAGGCGAAATATCTCTGGGAAATCAAACCCATAGATGTGCATGTTTTGTATACCAATTACAGGCTTTGCAATTGACTTGTACCAGTTGACATACTGCGCTTCATCAATATCCCTCTGTGTGTTTAGTTCACACCTCTCCCACGACATTCCTCTCAGCCAATTCAAATTTGATGCAAAAGTTTGCATATGTTGTGGCGGGTTAATTGCAATTGCAAAAATCCCACATAACTGGTACATCAGTATTTCCCCCAGGTACCAAACCCCTCTATCCAATTCTGGAGTGTAAAAAACAACTCTACGGAGAGAATAATCAACAATACCTCCTACATCATTACGACGATACTCAGGAACATTAATGTAAGGGTGAACAACAGCATTCATGTGGCTCCGAGTCATCTGTTGAAACCTCTAGAAAAAAAACTGGAAACTGAGACGTCGCTGCCAGTGTCCTTCGCCCAGTTGGTCATGAGGTACATGTCCATGATTGGAAATCTGTGGGTATTGTGTTTAAGAATTGGTTTACCAACACGGAAGTAGGCATACCACCAATACTGCAAATTACTCAATAATTTAGTATTTTGACTTAATCTATATTTGTTCATAAAATTTCTTTAAATTTAAAAATCCTAATTTGGATATTTACCTCTATGATACCCCAGTAACCAGTGAAGTTATATATACCTATGGATGCTTGATCTAGTCCGCAGTACATCTCTGTTAAAATTGCAGAACCCAAATCATAAACTGGTGCTTTGTTAATATTTCTTAACACTTCAAGCCAACCAATATGAGAAACAATAGTTGAGTTTGGAAAGAACGTCTAACCCAATGACCATAAGATAAACACCCTTTCGATTTCAGGATAGTCATCTACATTTGTTGAGTTGTTATTTTGGTTAAGGAAACGCTTCAACGCTGGACATAATAGTCCACATCCTTTCAAATCTTTATGATCTTCACATACACGTGATTCTGTAAACGAGGGAAGAAGCGTCTGCCGTTTATTATTTGATATCCATTCCTTTTGGTTGAATGGTACAAGATCTCCCATTCCACTTGGGATCCCACAAATGAATTACAAATCAAGAGGCGTAATTCCTATTACAATAATAATATCAACAATAATTATTTATTTTAATTATTTAATAATTATTTACAAATCAAAATTTAAGTCAAGTTAAATTATCGATTTAAAAAACCATAAAATGGAACGTGTTTCGTCGTCGGCCACCACCTTTCTACCAATATTGTCATTATTTTGTTGTTGTTTTTTCTAAGCTTCACATTATAAAGTGCATGTCAGGGATATCTGTCAACCCTTTCTCGGACTACAAGGGGTAGACCTTCATAAACACCCTTTAAGTCTGAAAATCCACCTCTCATTCTATAATAACCCTCAAACCGCTCTTGATGCCCGGACACATGACCTTGCACTAATGATGGAGCAGCAACAACACTCGGCGAACCAAATTCTGCTTCCCGATTTTGAGTATAATCTATATTTGTCGCAGGCCGCGGTAGCGGTTCATGTCTTCAATCTCTCTTATACCTTAAAGTATTGATCGCTTTTCTTATCAACTGGTTTATTTTGTATCAAGAATTCGTTTTAGGAAGAAGAAAATTTTGTCTAGAAGGATTTTAGAAGAAGAGATAGTAGTGGTGTGAGTGAAAAATGAATTAAATTAAGGAATTGATAGGTTTGAAAAGTATAGACGTTGGGAAAAGTGACCGTTGGGTATTTGACCGTTGGAATTTTCGCTTCTCACGCCTGCGGTTGAGGATCCAACATCGCGTATAGTCTTCAAATGCAGGCAGGTGTTCTTCGTCCTGGCGCTTGATGATCAATTACCAACTTGTTTTCCCATAATGGAAAACGTATTTGGACATCCACTTGGCTCATTATTTTTTTTTTATTTGGCCATTATCATAGGAATTTCCCTTAGGAGCCGAAAGCTAACGATTCCTAAATGAATTTTCCTGTCAGGTGTTGGATCCGATATTAGGACTCGAAACCGAATCCAATTAGGGGTGATTTGGTTACAGATAATCAGATTTTCATTTCCTACTAAAAATTAGTTATGCTCGCTTGCCTGCTATGTAAAAGAAAAACTTAATAATAGTGGAGTTATGCTCTTGATCGGGAAACATTTATGCTTCTGCTCTCCAAAAAAAATTAAAGTTTTGCTCGCCAAAAAATTAAAATTTATAGAACCCACAATTGGGGGATACCAAAACTAATTGGGGGATATGAACTACTTCCACCAACCAATAGTGTCTGCTAAGGGGTGTTTTTGAGGGGGACAAAAATACTAAAATACCCTTCCCTCAAAATAAAAATCAAAAAACTTAAAATCAAAAAACAAAATCATATCCCCCATTTCCATCTTCACCTCTTATTAATTCCTTTTAGGAGTAGGGCTTTGAAACGTAAATATTCTCCAATCCCTTTCAAATTCTAAATTTTCTCCATTCCCTTTCAAATTGTCTTCTCCTTCTCTGCCGGCTCCTTTCTTTGAAATCGATTTTTTTTTTTTACATTCGGAAGTGATGAAGACCGTGCCGGAAGTGATGAATACCATGCCGGAATTGATGAATATCATACCGGAAATGATGAAGACCACGTCGAAAATGATGAATATCATACTGGAAATGATGAAGACCATGACGGATGTGATGGACACCATGCCGGAATTGATGAATATTATATTGGAAATGATGAAGACCATGCCGGAAGCGATGAATACCATGCCGGATTTTTTTTACATCGCCGGAAGTGATGAAGACCATGCCGGAATTGATGAATACCATGCCGGAAAATGGTGCCGACATGTTTGGTAACTAACATTCAATGCTGTAACTAAGAGCCGGCATGCTCGGTAGAAATCTATCAATGCCGGTACTCAAGTGAAAAAAAATTCAAGTTTCTGGATACTTTACATCATGTGCTGGCAAAGAAATTCAAGCAACATACCATGCCGGTAGCAGTACCGGCATGCTCGATAATTATGAAACTGTGCTGGAAGTGGACTAAAAACCAAAAAAAAATTCAAAACGGACTCCCCCAGACCCCCTGGATAGCGTGCCGGCATAATTTTTTGGTTGAATACCATGCCGGCACCGAGCTTTTTCAGCTGCAAAAATGGTGGATTCAAAGAAATAAAAACAAAATTTCAACCTCTTATCAGCAATTGATCTCTCTTCACAATCATCCTCCACTTTCACCAAAAATATATTCCCTCTCAAATATTTTTTCCCTCATTCTATTCTCACCTCACTTACACAAATTCAAATAAAAATACACACTAATCTATCCCCAAATATTTAAGATTTTACTAATTATTATTAATCATTAAACTTGATTAATAAGGATTAAATTAGGAATTAAAAAAATAACTACATAAAGGATGACCCAGCTTTGATATCTGGATCCCTAATTAATCATGTAACTATATCCCGATTAGTTTTCATATCCTCAACCGTGGGTTCAATTTATACTCATGTATTTATGCTGTATAAACCATTTTCTTTTTAAAGACAAAACACATTAAAAAAAATTGACAGTTTGATCCATGCTTTTGAGCATGTAAAGATTTATTAGTGGCCTGAACAGACAGTGATACCATCACTGGCAAGTTGCCTTGTTTGCAGCGTTGTTGCACAACTAGCGAGGTGAAAGTGAACGAACATGAGTAATTCTTTTTCAGAGTAATTGGTAAAACAAAATGGATAAAAATAAATAAAATGGTCCTAGACCTTACCCTAGCATGACACGTGTACATACAAAATGATGGAGATCTACGTGTACCCATGATAGTTGGTCCAATGAAGAAATTTCGTCGTTATCTTTTCTTCTCATCATATTAGCCAATCAGAGTTCGACAGATACTGACCCTACGATTACTCTCTGTTACTCCAAATTTAGAAACATTTTGCTTTTTGTTAAAGTCTGGCTCACAGTTCACAGCCTTCTCAGGTGGGTGTTCAGTGTGAGAAACTGAAAAGACGAACTTGGCCCACTGCTCCTACGCGATAACGACTATGTTGCCTCCACAAACCAAGTAACAACCCGATCCCACTCATCATCATCACCAGCAAGAATTTTCACATCAATGATAAAATTAGTTAAACTATTAACAATAACAAATACTGTTAACTAGTTTATTTCAACTAATATCATTGGAAATCGAGTAATTAGTGATTTGAGTTCAAAATTCTTTACTGATAAGGTTAAAAAGAAAAATCGATTGTACATTTTGGTGGAAAAATTAGCTTATAGGCATGAGCAAATTTAAATCAAAAATAAATGCCATTTCAATGAATGCAAGTAGACTCTGACGAAATTATCAGCCGATTTCCTTTGCTCTTGATTGTATTTATTGGGTTTAGGTATCCTCTTAAGTACCCCATTTTCAATGAATTTCCTCTTTCATCGATCAAAAAAAACAAACTTATACCATTTAATACAAAGATGCATCGAAAACATTGTAGTAAAAAATATTATTACTGAATAATTTTACCAGTGATTTGAGTTCAAAATTTATTACCGAGAAAATGAAAGTGTTTCTCGTGGTTATCAAGATAAGCCGGGTGAGCTATCTTTTTTACCATCTTTAAAATACTTGTATGAAATGTATGTGTGACCAACTCAACAACCTTTACGCATAGAGCAAGTATCAAAGTCGCTATAAAAATCCGTTGCTAGTCATTCTTTTTCCGTATGTAGACGTGAATTCTAGAGAATCATGTACACAAACAGTACATGTTATGGGATCAACCCTTACTAGTTCCTCCGTTCCTTTTTAATAAGCTGGTTTATATATATATATATATGTTTTAAAAAATAGGTTGGTTTTTTAATTGGGAAAGTCAAATGTTATTTTAATTTTCTGGGACCACATTTCTCTTAACTTCTTTTGATGACAAGTGTTATGTGGACCATTTCACTTTACTTCTTTTGCTGACAAGTGTTATGAGGACCATTGCACTTCACTTCTTTTATTGACAAACTTAATTTCCTTAATTTTCTCTGAAAAACAAAACCAGCCTATTAAAAAAGAACGGAAGGAGTATTTATTATCCCTTCTTTTACCATCGCAGATCCATAAACCTTGAGTCAACAAATACTCTTTTTACCAAGCAAGAAAATTACAAAAACCCTCTTAAACAACTTTTCTTTGAGTATCAGAGATTGGGATTACAACACTACGTATACATTTTAATTTCAAACACCAAAATAATGGGATCAAACGTTATTATTCTTTTACCACCTCAAATCCATAAAAATGAGTCAAGATGATACTTTTTACCAAGCAAGAAAATTCCAAAAAATTTCTTCATTTCTTTTTTTGAGATCTAAAACAAACAATCTTCGAGTAATAGAGAAGGGTTCACAGTACAAGTACCCATTTTTAAGTTGTTGCTTGGGATTCTATATTTTTCAAATTCAAATACTGATTTTTTTTACCATCACAAATCCATAAAAATGAGTCAAAATGATACTTTTTTACCAAGCAAGAAAACTCCAAGAAATCTCTTCGTTATTTCTTGAATTCTTGGGATTTAAAACAAACAAACAATTCTCGAGTATTAGAGATTGGGATTACAAGAGTACCCATTTCATGTTGTTGCTTGGGGTTTCTATATTTTTTTAAAAACCAAAAATAAAAAAATAAAGGATCAAATTTTGGTTTTGTTGTATAAAATGGGAATCCTAATCAGAAGATTTATGATCCAAATATTTTGTCCCATTGCCTACATTGATCCCCAACAATGATGTGGAGATAAGAGGAGTAGACTAACACCAAGTAACAAAACCTAAGCTAAGCTTAGCTAGTAAAACAACAACAACAACAACTTAGATGAGCCATCATAAAATGCTTGCATCCATCTTATCTAATCTACTCCCTGAACAAACCTAGGTTTGTGCTCACGTTTTGTCCCCCATTCACATATCTTACCAAGGTTTTTAACATTTCTCTCCTTTCCTTGCCCACGTCTCTCTGTTATTATATTTAGCACGTTTTTCCTCATCTTGTGTTTTCAAGTGCCTGTCTCTCCATTTCCACTATTCTTGTGGTCCAATAGCATCATTTTAATCAAACAATGTTTTCTTTGCATAATCAAGAAGGTTTCTAGGTATTAATATGTTCCGTCCACGAGCCACAATGTCGCCGGAAGCAGTTTTGTTTCTTGGGAAGCAGCCATAACTTTGAATCTTTGATAATGGCTTTAGTGGATAATTCACTCTGCATGGACCCTATACTTAGTCCACAGTCCATGGCATTATCATGATTAGATAAATAAGCACATTTGATTAATGGTTCAATGATCTAATTAGTTAACATGTGATTTTAAGGATGCCTAAACCTACAATCTTACTAATAAAAAAGAAGAAAGGGAAAAAAGAGAGATAAGTTTGTGGTAAAGCAGCCAAAGACTGTGGTTTCCCATCTTAAGCCAGAATAACTTTTCGAAAGAGGAAGATGACAAGTTTGGATGTAGGCATCGGAAATAAAAAACAGACAAGGAGTATAAAGATCAACTTTCTAATGAGTGTGTACCATGTACGAATTCCACAAGGTACTAAGGACTCCTAAAAGATATTCGTGCAAGTATAAAGCGAAACCACAAAAAAGTTGTAGTTTCTCTTTCTTGACGGGCCAGGGTCAGGGACAAGGTATCCAGCCAGGTCTCTTAAAGCATCCGACTAATTCCCGAAGCAGATCATCAAGAACAGGGGAAGACTAATCCTCGTATGATATACCAATATTAACGGAGTCAATACCATCTGAGTGATCCGACAGTTAGGATTCGTCAGCACTTGTTTGTCATATAATATGTAAATGGTATGATCCCGTCGCTGATATTGGTATCTCCTTTGTAAATCATGAATCCCTAGACAAATCATTAAGAAAAGATGAACATTCCATTTCTAGATTTTGAGGTGATTGTCAAATCACTTGGCCATTTTTTTGATGGTTATATTCTGGAAGGGAACATGTTCAGATGACATCCTCTTTTACATCTAAATGTATAATCTTATCAACTAAATTGACAAGGATGTTAAATCGGAATCTGGTTCAATGACATGAAAATGTGGCTTCTCGATTAGGCAATAAGTAATTTTGTCGACACTATGTCAATGGATATTGAAGAGATAA
Source organism: Papaver somniferum (assembly GCF_003573695.1). Lineage (NCBI taxonomy): Eukaryota > Viridiplantae > Streptophyta > Magnoliopsida > Ranunculales > Papaveraceae > Papaver > Papaver somniferum. The sequence continues at coordinate 73,204,856 of NC_039368.1, read as the reverse complement.
TTTTGACAGGATGTTGTAGTTGAGATAAAAATTGTGCTTCAAAGTTTAGTTGATGGGGACCGTAGTAAAACCACCACATATTTTTGTTGGTTCTTTCTAGCTAAAATCAATTTTCATCTTCCTTTTTCTTAACTTGTTTTCTTTGGTCATTCTTTTTCGTTTGGCTCTATGAAAACGATCCTTAGTGTAAAATCTCATCGGACTGTTTCCAAACAGGTTTCAGATTGAATTTATAAAAACAAAAAAAGACTACTATCTTCTTGATAATTCCTTTATCATAACCTAACCGTAACTCAAGAAGTATATTAAATTGATTAATGGAAAAATTAAGAAAATGACCAACTTCCAAATCCATAATTAATAAATTGGCCATTTTTCGATCCCTTATATAGAATGGCATTTCTGTTAGTTTAACCATTCGGGCCCACTACAATAGTCAACCACATTGATAAATTCACTTATTCTCGTCCAAATTAACCAAATATCCTTACTAATCTATCCATACACCATTCTAAGTCCATTTGATTTCAATTCTTCTACTCCTTGAATATGTTTCACTCAAATATATCTTCTTCAATGGATCTGAGAAGAATGAATGTCCTTTAAGATATTGAATCTCATCGTCATCATCTCTATGACGGATCATAAAATTTTCGCTTCAGACAGGTCGGGTTACGATCCGTTTGGAAAGGTCCGACCAAGGTAGTCAATATCAATTGTACAAGCCGATATTAAAGGTTTTTATAGGATATCGGAAAAAATCTTTACGATATTGAAAATGTCGGCGATACGAAGGAGAAACGATAAAAACGCGTGTATCGTCCGGTACGGCCCGATATATCAGTTTCACTTGTACACTGATAATATAGGTTTTACTTATACAATGATATATCACTAATGTATTTTTTCTTTCGATTATGATTTCTTTAACTTTTAGTTCAAGAAAGTAACTCCGCTGACTTTGGTAACTTCATATATGATTATGGTGGATGTAATTACTGTAAATGTGATGTTGATGGGCTAACAAACATTTAATGCTTGGTTTCTTTGTTGATAGTATAAGGCTCTAATCAATCACCTCTTATTTTATAAGGTTGAAGTATGTTTGCTACAATTATTATTTTCTATTATGGTTATATCAACATATTTTTTTGTTTGATAAATAATACATATTAAAAAAATCCTAATGATGTATCGCCTATAAAAACAGATATTATCATTGTATAGGTGTATAGGACCCGACCGATACGACACCGATACACGATATTAACTACCTTGGGTCCGACTCTCCGATAGCCACATTACCAACTTTTTTTAAAGATTTTTCCTTAAAATTGATTATTTATCGAATTTTCCCAACTGCTTTATAAGAGCAGTTCCTATGGTAATGTTCAAACTCAAAATTTTGTTGAGCCACTTGGATGGTCAAACGGGTTTCTCCACTATGGTAAAGTAGGGCAAAATGAACAAATTTGGTTTTCTAGGGCCCCACTAGTATTTCTTTTTAATATAAAATGTTTTGAAGGATAAAGATGAAAAATAAAATATAATATTTAAGTGAGATAAAATAGGATGAAGTGAGATAAAATAAGATAAAGTGAGATAAAATAAGATTAAAAAGTAGTAAAATAATCAGGGATTGTACTTGCGTTAAACCAAGAGACGCGGGCGTCAATGAGAAAATCGCTGGCGTTCTGGCATGGTCGCGCGTTCGTAGCAAGATCTCCCGTCCTTACCATAGACGCGCGCTGGATCTTCCGACTCAATGTTCAAAGCATCAGATTTGTTAATTTGAACATCCATTTTTCATGTTTGTTCATTCCATAGTGGGAGTAAAATGAACAAACTCCAAGTTTGTTCATTTCATAGGAACTGCTCTAAGCGTCTTCAGGCAAAGCACTCATTTCCACACGTACCGGAAATCCCAAAGGTAATTTTCATTTTAACCATAAGGCTTTATTTTCGAGTTTAAGGGTCATATCATCATTACTGTGAAGATCTAATATCTCTTTAAAGAATTAAAACAAAATAAGAATGTCAATTTCAGAGAGCAACAATCACCAGAGATCAGAGCTAGACATTCCCCCCATTTTGTTCTTAAAACCAACTTATAACAACATCATTTGTAGATCACGGTATTCTTGTCTCTACACAGCTGCCTCATGCATGATTATTTCAATCAGTTTCTTACGATTTTTCAGTCGCATGGAAAAATGAGAAGGAAAAAGAAATAATTAGAGTCCATGAAAAATAAATGAGCTTTTCCATTCTTGTTGTTCATTTTCCAAAGATGTGAATGTGTCATAATGTATGTTGAACTATTTAGGCACCTTAGCTTATGATTAAAGCTACATGTTCCCTTCAAGAACTAATATTTTGGCTTTTAGGCAGTGATACTTTTTGAGGTACTCTAACTTTGGTTTCTTGGCAACTTTCACAAGAAATATTTATATCTCCCAACTCTAATGGGTTGAATTAAACTGGAGAAAAAATTTGGGGTCTCACAATCTCTTCAATGGAATTTCTTCTTTGCTAAATAATTTCTCTCATTACAATCATCATCATCTTTGCAAATTTTTAGGGTCTCAATTTCCTTTCTTTAAGGTTTTTATTTCTCATTGTTTTTTTTTTGTTTAATTTTCAGATGAGTGGCGATTTTGAATTTGGGTATTTGATGCTTTAGATCTGATTGGTGTTAATCAAAAAAAGAATTTTTTAAGTGTAATTTTTTTTTTGAGTAATGAGGTTGAGAGATGATGAAGACGGAAACGCAATACTGATTAAATTAGGTTAGAGAGCAATGGGACTAATTCTAACGAGGTTATAGATAGGATTAGGAAGTGTGGATATTTCCAGTGAAGTAAATGAATTTTTTTTTCGGAAACCACCCAGTGTGAATTAGGTGCGATTTTGTGATTTTTTCTTTGATATCATATTTCTGGTGATTAGAACATATATCTCATATGTTTTCACGGGTTAAACACTTAATCTTTTTGTTCATAACTAACTAAAGGAAGAGTAAACTATTTCGAGAATTGCAATATTGATGTTTCCGCGATTACACTTTGTGAATATATTGCAGGGATTCCGTAAGATGGTGTTAGTTGTCGCCTTACCTCTCTTAATGCATAACCACCAGGGAATAAGCCCGAGAACTTTAATCTCTACGTTTGTACATGGCTAGGGAAGATATAATTCTTATGTGATTCACATCGCTAAAATTATGCTCTTTGTCCATAAATGGCTTAGAAAATAACTTTTTTTAATGTTATTTTTCTCACGGAAGTGATGTTTCTTGAGTCCCCAACGTTAGGATCATTATTTTGAACTTATTTCTCCGTAACTTGCGAGAAGAGAGAAAAATATTTGGCATACAAATTATTGTTAACTTAATGTCCAAGAAATCCTTCTTTTGTAGTTAGAGAAATGTTGCTCATGTTGTTCTCTAGAGAATGACATGTAATGGTGGAAAGTTCAATTTGAACTTGTGCTTAATTGTTATATCTTAGAGGGAAGTGCGGTTGTGGAATTATAGTAGATGACTGTACTTTTATCTCTTCTTGGTGAAAATGCTAAGTTTACTTAGTGAAATTGCCTTAAAATTTTGGTATGTTATATTTAGTCTCGATAACTCTTTTTGTAGTTCATTAAGATCCCTTTTCTTTCACATTTGACAATTTCGTTGACAAAAAGGGGGGAAATTATTTAGTAGTACTCTACTATAATATATAGATTCTCGGGGCATAATGTAAGGGGTAGTGAATTACAAGATGTGAGTTTTTACCTGTCATGCAAAAGAGACAAATAAAGACTAAGGGGAAGAACATATTTCCAGAGTATTGATTCAAAGTTTTGGTACAATTGGACTTTGAGGTAGGTAAAAATACCATGCACTGATGTAACAACCATTGAGTAGATTGACTTGTCATTCTAGAAAATCTCTAAACGAGTAATCTCATAAGTTTTTATTTGCTACAGATCTCCAACAACAAAGGTACTGACACGATCATATGTAGAACCATAGAAGAACTTTGAATTATGAAGAATTCAACCAAATGCTGAAGATTCAAGAAATCGAGCATGATCGATATTGAGCCGAAACGTTTATTTTATCGAGTATATATGTATATATAGTTTTCTCATTAAAATTGATAAAGGGAGAGATTGTTATAGAATCGCTTGGTCAAACTCTCAAGTTTTGTTATCTCAAGCTTATTGTCATTGTAGATGTACAAAACAATATCTTGATTCCTAGTATACTAAATTCAAGTCTCGTACTAAGATTAGAGTATGGTAGTTGAGTATCAAACATCACTGAATAACCCTCGAAGATTGAAGACTGGAGAACAAACGAGCACATCTGCAAGAAATTCATCAAACAAGAGGTATGTGAAGACTGACCTATCCTATTTACTTACGGCATGTACCATCTATGAGACTATGCCATATGATTTAGTAGATTTAATGCTGCAAAGAAGAAGTTGCAAGTTCATTCTTGTATTGGTTAAACTCTCGAAATATGATTCAAGCAATGTATGTTTCTAGATTCTTAGTAATATTAGTTAGAACAATTTATTGATCATAAGTTATTTTTGTATCAAGTTGATCATCTTGGAAATTTCCCAAGCAGCAATGCATATTTTCTATGGCTATTGAGAATGTTTCAAATTAATTGTGAGAGATTGAGAACTTCTTGGCGCAAGGTACACATACTTGTATGTAGAGCCTAAGTTAGTCTGAATTCCATAGAATGTAGACGTTTGAGAACCCTTTACATCTGAGTTACAGAATATGGGTAGGTTTGTAAACCCTTAAATCTGACTTCGCGAACTTCCAAGGTTTGCAAACCCCTTGGGATTGATTTCACGAATTATCAATGGTTTGCAAACCCGATTTACAAAACTGTACATTTCTAGTATTAGCAGAAGTACACAAACTATTCAATATGACTATGTTATCTTTTTCTAAAACTCCCATACCACTTCCAAGTCAACTTTATTCACAAAGTCACTTGGGGCTAGCTTGTAGATTATTGATTATTCTTGAGTGTTATCGAACACCGCTAGTGCTTGTAAGTTCAAAGGGTACATAGCCACTATGAATCATCATCGTGCACGGTTCCAGAACCCTAGATCATAATGCATATTCTTCTGTGTAATTTCAAGGAAGACATTTCACATACTTATATAAATTCTTCATAAGAATTTCATCCAAACCGAGAAAGTGTTTGCATGAACTCAAAGCTACTTGGATCCTTGAAAGAGATACTCTTGCAACAGGATTTCTGAATACCTAACACTCTTGTGCCATAGTTGCTAAGATAAAATCGTCATCTATAACCTACATTCTTCTTAGGATTATATCCTCGATACGACTTTGAAGACTTATTTTAGGGATTTGTGAAGCCCGGTCAGACTATCTTATACCTGATAGTCCGTGAATCTAAATCTTGTTCTTATTGATATTTGAGGTTTTCGTAATCTTGGATCAGGAACGAGATAAATAGAAACCATAAATTTTTCTTCTTCTCGAACTTTGTGATTCACCAAGATAGATATCTAAACTCTTCTTTGATTTGTTTGGAATATTTTTGAGAGGTGGTTAGTAATCCAGGCTTCTCAGATAATTAAGTGTAAGTGTTTCAGATTCGTGAGGTTAGCTGTAATTTGTCTAATGCAAACAGATTTCTAAACCTAGATTGAAACATATCAAAAGGAAAATTAAATAGTATTGTCTGTTAGAGGCAGACTGGTATCAAAAGTCTTTAGTGAGTTTGAAGCAACTCTTGGGCTATAAAAAACGTCATCTAAGGGAATCAAGTGCTTAGAATCTTGCGAGGTTCAAGAAACGTAAGGAACACGACTGCAGCTGAATTGCTTAGAGGGTTAATTCGGTCTCAACTACATTCCAGTCTGGAGTCTGATAGTAGGCTAGTGTCTTTAGCGGTTTAATATAGTATGGTGTTCAAAGTTGGGAGGTCTCATGGTTTTTCTGGAGGTGCATTGTTAGAGCATAGCTCGGTTGAACCCACCAAGCGTTGGTATGTAAAGTTTGGTTGTCATATTTTAGTGAATCAAAACTCATTTAAAGTGTCGCTTTATTATTTACTAGAGTCAACTTCGTATAAGTTATCTAGAAAGTTACTAGGATATGAGACTTACAAGTATTACATGAAGACTTGAAGAATGTGAAGAAGTAAAGAGATACAACGACGACATCATCCTTCCTCTTGAGGTTAGTAATATTTGACTTAAACTGTTTCATTCCTAATGTATCTTTCAAGTCGTGCATATTGAAAACATAACTGCGAAGCTGTGAATGATTATACTCTAGTTAGACATAGTATTAAGAAATTACAATACGAAGTATGACGTCTATCTTTTGAACTTCGTATATAAGACATCGACATAATCGTATGAATGCTATTGTGATTATGTGTATGGGTATGGGTGAAGATTTCGTCCTAGGAAACAATGTTTTACATTCGTTTAAAGGAAGTACAATTCATAAACTTGTTTTATGAATCGAAAGGGAAATCACTAGGCTTATTGGTATTGTTATTCATTGCAAATCTTTGGATTACCGATATGTGTGTTTAGTATAACCGCTCATAACTTGTTTAGTATCTCGGTAAAACTATTCACAATGCCTGACCTTTGTATTGGTATGACTTTTATTAGTGAAACCGATCCTAAGTAATCACCTGAGATGGTACGATCGATATTGAAAAACAAAACGAGACCTTATCTGTTGGATGTACACCAAACACCCTATCAATCAAATCGTTTTTGACCAACTATGATTCCCATTAAATTATTTCCCTTAACAGTAATTCTCACAAAACTACTACTCTTTCAATCGGTGAGCCGTGCTCTGCGAATCAGGCGACGAACTCAGAGATTTTTTCTTACCATTTTCTGATTTTTGTTCTCGATCTTCATTAATTCAGGTGATTTTGTTTACTTTCATTAATGATTGGTGTTTCAATGTGGTCTATAATTTCTATTTTCACTTAAATCTTCATTTGAGTTGCGGAAAAAACATGAATTGATTATCCGTAAAATAAATACCCTAGCAATTTCTGTATCTTTAGCAGGGTCATACCCTTCCGAATCAGGATCATTACCACCATGCAATTCGTTGACTGTATATGCCTTTGACCCGAAATTAGCAATTCCGCCACCTCTTAAAGCTAAATTATTTATTTGTGTTATTACTTGGAAGTACAATGGAAGTGCATCTTTGTATCGTTGTTCGGCTAACCAACTGTCTTGGTCAAATGGAGGATCATCTCCCATCCCAGAAGGTATCCCAAGTAGGAAATACAAAATTAATGGTGGTATGTCTGAAAAAAATCAATTTGTTCATTTCATTTGCAATCCTCGTATTGATTGCGTAAAAAATATAAATCAAAAGATATGACATATTTATTTCGAAGTCATGAAAATGAAACGTGTGAGTAGTATACTACCAACGCTCCATTAATATACCCACCAGTTTGGGTGAATTTTTATGCTCTTGGATAAGGCACAAAGTAAACCAAGGAAATCGATCGACAATAATTTTAACACCACGAGGAAGTTGGTCATAAACTGTATGAACTTCATACCAACCACCTCCTGTTTTTATAGAGAACTATCCCGCGCAACCTTTGTGGACAGAGAGTAGCCGGGCATTGTAATCTTCCTATGGATCTTGTCGTCTCCCCGGTAAAACTTTACTGTGTTTATTTTTAAGTGGTTTTCTATTTCTTTGTCGACTAATATCTTGAGATCGATGAGGCATGGTAATTAAATGGGTGTTGAATTCGTGTTTGGAAAAATGTATAGAAGATTGAATTTTTGTTCAAAAATATAGAGAAGGTTGGATTTAAATTGAAATTATGTAGAGAAAAAAAGAAATTGTCATGAGCAGAGATGATTGAAGTTGAGTTGAATTTATAAAATGTGGGAATGTGACCGCTTTTTTGTTGTTGGGATTTTACCGTTGTTGAGCCATTTTGAACCGAGACTCGTCTCAGTTGGAGCGGGTCGTACCAGACTACAATGCTCGATTTTCTTTGGAGTTGCTCTTACATGGACGACCATTTACGATAAATCCACTGTGCTCGATTTTCTTTGGAGTTGCTCTTACATGGACGACCATTTACGATAAATCCACTGTCCACTGCCCAGAACTAACTTTAAGTCTTTAACCATCTCCTGGCCTGCCAAACACTATAATTAGGTATGAGCCATTGGAGTTGCTCTTACATGGGCGACCATTTTCTCACAGATAAGCAAGATGATCTTGTCATTCGCTATTAGTCCCACTAAAACTCACAAACCTTATGCACTTCACATGGTCAGAAAAGCTTTCTGGTGTTTGTCGTACCCACCTCAGTGTGTTTCTCGGCCTGTTTGTGATTATTCAAAAATAGCTTTAACTCTTCTTATCAGCAACAAATTAACTTATAAAAATTCAAGGCACAAGCCTACACATATATGAGCAAGCAAGATTAGAGGCACAGAATGCTTAGAAAATTACCGTGACACTAAAGTTGATCGAAACACCTTACCTAGATTTTTGAAATGTGGTGGTGGTGGTGCTTATGTCTGTGTCTTGCCATGATTTGTGTTTGTGTTGGGGTTTTTGCTGTCTTTGATCCCATATTCCACATGGTGACATGAAGAAAACATTCATGTTATGATGTAGGGTTTTGTTATAATTGATTTCTTGGGATAAAGCATATTCTTAGCCTAGGGTTTTGCTTGGTTTGGAGTTGTATGTATGATGCATTAGAGTCTAATCACCATCATCATGTCACAAATATAGAGCCTTCTAATAAGTTTGTGATCTTATCACAAACAAAACCCCATTTGCATAATTCATTTCTCTTTTGAAATCTTTCATGAGTGTGTTTTGACCCACTGTTAAAGCCAAACCAAAACAACTTTATGCAAAACAACTAGTAAAGTTGGGATATCTTATGTTTGAACCCTATTGGACAGCTTCGCCATGTGTCGGTTCTGTATTGAGTTGAATAGAATACCATCACGTTCATTGGAACGCTTGTATTTTGGTTTTGGTGAGTCGGAACCCATGAAAAGATCATCACCATTAGTTGTACTTGAGTTCACCAACCGTCCAACCCTAGTCTGTCTAATTTGTCAGTTCATCCATCAAAGAATAGTCAGGGCTTCTCGTGCAATCTTGTTCCCACTCCCAGTAGTTCTAGACAAACTCTCGAGGAAAACTCCTCCTCCGAAACAGTCGGGACCCATATTAGAAAATGGTAAACTCGGTATCTGTTATCGGGAATGGTAGGTTTTACCTGAATAACAGGGATAAAAAAAAGACATCGACATATTATCTTAAAACCTAAATATGTAAAAGATGGTAACTGTTTAGAAAATCTTTATCACCCATTCCCTTGGATTTTTAAGATCCAAAATGTTGTTTTTCCTTACCGAAAATGACAAGTACCGAGATAAAAAAAAAATCAGAATGCAAATGAAGACCCAATGCATGGATATAAGATTCTATGTCTCATTATAAAAGCTACTTGACGTAATATGATTCATCTTGCCGACCATATAACTACTGAAGATAAGGCGATGATTACGTTAACGATCGATGGCTACGATGATTACCATTTAAAATTTTGGAAAAAAAATAAATAGAAGTATATTTTCTTTTCTACTTTGTAATGTACATTTAACTTTTATTAAGTACATTGATTTAAAGTACTTATTAGTGTTTAGAAGACAAATAATCTAAAGCTCTTTTTCGAGCTTAAAGTAAATTTTAATTATTAACTTTGGGGAGTAAAGCCCGTTGTTCTACTTAATTTGGCCTTAAATTTAAATGAAAAACTTGAAAAGTATAAGTCATAAATGTCTTTGGAATTTGATTTTGATTAGAGTAGTCTTGAGCTGAAGTTTGACGAATGGGAAAATATCCGTTTACATTTGTTTTTGGAGGAAAACATTGCTTTCTACTTTAGCTTTTGGTCTCCATTTTAGGCCCTAAATCACTTACTTAGATTCGGTTTTCAGGTACTTGTGATCTTTATTTTCATTTATATAAATTTTGTTTCCTTCCCCCTAATTTACAACAGTTGGATCATAAATGTGTATTATTGCATGCCACAAAAGTAAGGAATAAAGCTTATACAAAGAAAAAACTAGGCATACCCTAAAGTGTGAGCCAAACTAGGTCGAAGGAAAATCGAATATTTTCTTAAAACTAATTCATACCATTTTTTAACTACTGAATTCAAATATGAGAATCAATTATTTATAACTAATTGTGGAGCTATTCTATCCTGGTTCATAAGTTCTCTAGGCTAGACAATTTTCGGGAGAGAACTCGAACTTCGAGAAATAGTAACTGATCTTATCAACACCCGGATAGAAATAGTAACTTCTACAAATTTCATTTACGCTTATACGTTCATCAGTTTAAGAATTGGTTGAAAACCTTTTCGTTAAAGAAAAATTCGGTGCCAACGAATTTCGAACTCAGATCACCGGTATGATCACCAGTAATTTTACCACTGCAGTACAATGACCATCGCTATCCATATGAAAATTGATTGGCCTAGAAACAAAGCTAAAATGACTAATGGTCAAAGTGGGTGCTTACCACTGATCACATAGAAAGATGATGGCTTCAAATACGACAAAAGCACTAGGACTCTCATGGACCATTCCCCTAACCACCCTAGCTAAACAAATTGGTCAATACAGTTTGATGATACAAAGGAACAATGAAGATACCTTAGTTAGGGTTCGGGCCCATTGTTGTTTCCCCTTTTATTGGTATTGTCTCTCTTTTGGTAGCTAATTCTAGTTTTACGACATCAATATGTCAGTCACACCTTCTTCTTTGGTCTCTCAACCAATCAATCTTCCTTCCTTTCAGCTAAACTAACTTTTACCTTTTACTTAAAAGTATTTCTTTTTTTCTTTTCTTTTTTTTCCATTCAAATTAGCCTGGGATGATCTCTTTTAAGTGGTAAAAAGTGAAAAAAAAAATACTCAAGAGAGTCAAACTCGAAACAGAAAAAGAGATAAAAACCCATGTGAGAATCTTAAACTTGTTCAAGGAAAAGTTTAATTAGAGATGATTTAGGCTAATCACTTTTTTTTCCTCAGCTTAATACTTCAAAGTTTAAAGACAAAATTCTTATTCAAAAAATAAAAGCTAAAAGCCAAAAATATGAATTATTTAGTGTACTCTTTTTTGCCTAAATGACTATACTATAGCCCATAGATGGAGTAGCTCAACAGCATTTTAATTGAAAAATAGTAGATCCTTTTGTTGGGAACATATTAACCATAATAACTGAAAATTGATTTTGAGCAAGCTTACGACAAAAAAGTACGGTTGGAAGACGTTTCGACAAAGCGTTAATCGGTCAAAGGTCGGTTTAGTGTCCATGATCAACGGCTTGATTTGTCAATTATTTTAAATGTCTGTAAAACTATGTTCTTGGTACTCTATTTATCCAATTTTATGAAAATATTGATTTACGGAAGATGAACACGAAAGTGTAAACGATCACAGTCAAATGAATTCAGACAAACCGAAAGCTGTTTGCATATATTGTCAATTAGCATGGGAAATCAGATAGTAAACTGTCGGTAACTAACATAAATGTTTCTAGAAAATCAATTATGTTAACAACAAAATTAATTTTTTTTCTTTCTGAAAACAAGATTAAGAAATTAAAAGAAAACACTCAACCAATGCTTTAGTTTCCAAGCAACTTGGGCAAATAAAAACGAAGATTCTATAATATTTTAGTGCAAAAACATGATCAGAGAGCTTTAAAAAGTGATTATTAGTCCATTACACTATTTTAGTAAGCCAAAGTAAGTATCTTAATCAATTAATTTTGATTAATCATAAGTTTTCTTTAACTTTAAGTCGACGTGATTTATTTAGTCGAACTTCCACAGTCACTTCTAGTTATCATGCATCTGAGTATTCGTTTACTTTCAAAAGTTTTGGCGCCAAATTAATTAATCAAAGAAACACCAACCAACAAAAAATTCTCGACAAGTTAACTTTGTTTCTCATGCGTACTGCGAGTTCCATATCAGTTGGCAATAGTCTAACGTAGCATGCTGTCTCATTGATCAACTTTCAGCATATTATGACTTATGAATGTCTTTGTTTTCTTTCGGTCACTTGGTGTACGTACAAAGAGTTTTGTACGGTCGTGGTTATCGTATGTATCAACTCCTCGACAATTTTATTTATTCTACTCCTATTATATAAGGAGTGTGTTACGTCCCTTTGCATGGTTGCGAAAGTCGGAAAATTAATCAGCCAATCTTTTTAATATTTCAAAACATTACTTCCATTTCTCGCGTTATGCATGTATCTTGGTTTTCTACATGGGCCTGGCCCCAGTGGGCTAGCTTGTTAATTAATAACAGTGATGAGTCATGAGATCTCAGAGAAAATCAGAAAGATATATGGATGCGTTCTGTGTGTGAGAGAGAGATGAAGTTGCAGAATTTCGAGTTTCTGAAAAAGAATCTACCTTAGTTTGACTAACTTCATTGGTGTTTGGGGTTGATATCCACCACCTACATATGAAACACGGCGTATGGGTAGATTAAAGAAACAAAAAGGTCACTGTAATTATTTGATCCCCTGGCACATCATGTATCTATGCGTCTAGTCTAATAGCAAAGAGTGTGTGATTTGTGAGGGTGAAGTGTGTGTGACATGAGCATATGTGAGACTAATGTCGAGAGAAAAGATAATCGAGTATATATACTCAGTTGTGTACTGTATTCAGATCATCTTCTTTTAAAACAATATTGATTCAAGCTGTCAGCAATGTAGACATGAAATTTCTCAATGTTACTATGGTATCAGACTCAGAAATCATCAATTTCTGAAGGTACCGATCCTAATCAGTCAATTCGTCACCATACACCACCATTACTTCATCTTCAACAATCATCATCACCATTAAATCACCATCTTTCGCTGCTGCTACTGTAGAAAGAGAATTGAAGGCTAATTTCATTAAAATCATCCTAGTTTTGAGAATAATTCGACACAACTATACATTTCTATCTACATCTGCAGCAACAATTGGTAAATTTCTTCATCCATCCCCATTAGCGATGTTTTTTGGTAAGATTTAGGGTTTTGATTTGGTTTGATACCTCTGTTACGTCAACAAACAAGATTAAGTATGATTTTTAGATTTGAAATTTGGTTGAATTACTTGAGCTTTTGATGCTTTTGGTTACCGTTTTCATTTGGAGCTGGATCCATTTACCTCAACTGGTTCAATTCAAGCCTGTGCCAGTAATCTCAATTTCTATGTTTAGATTGCTTCAAATTTAAACTCATATGTTCGATTTCTAATCACTAGCTCAACATCATTCAGTTTCATCTTCAACCGCCGATATACATCATAATTAGATTGTTTTTGCATTTAATTTCTTAGTCGGGATCTGTTGTTCTTGTTCCCTGATGCCGAAAGGGTCTAGTCCGCTACACCAAAGTTTAGTTAGGGCGACAACTTAAATTCGTTCCACTCTATTGGATTCAGCAGAAGGTTGAGAGTTTGTGGGTGAAAATGATGCTGCACATAGTGCATACCGGCTCATTCTTCATACTTGCAATCTCAATTTTATTTCAAGGCACTCCTCACTGCGGCGTTGAAGTACCTTGCGGTTTTAATGATGTTTCTATGTTTGGACTTCAAATTGGAGTTGGTGAGTTACATAAGTACAAGTTGGAGTTCTCTATGTTGAGTTTGTATATACTTAGTATGCAACCCGGTGTTAAGTTTGTATGTGATCATTATGCAACTTGTTGTTCTTATATCTTTCATGTTTCTTGAATAATACAGTTGAAGTTCATCTTCAATGGTGCTTAATAAGTGATGGTGTAATGATGCAATTACTGAATAATAGGAATAAGTGATTCTTAGTGTCGGATATTGGACTAAGTGTTAATTTACTATTTTTGTTGTTGTTAGAATGTTGGTGAGTGTGTTTTTCAACCTATCAATGGATGGAAATGCTTTAGTGTTGGTCTTATCGCTAGACAGATATTACTTAAGCCCACAATATACTTAATTCGTTTTACTTCAGATTATGATTCTCTTTTAATGCAAGTACTTGGTGCTCATTGTCATATTGTTGCATTCGCATCATTTATGCCACAAGATTCAGCAAGGTTGGCCAGGCGTATAAGTTCAACTATTCTATTTTCACTAGCATACAATAAATATGGCTTGTTTTGCCAGAGATATAGTCAATATGCATGGCTTCATATGAGGTGTTGAATTACAAGTGATGAAATTTATATGCTCTGAAGCAATAAGAACTCACAACAGATTTAAAGTTATTTCTCTTTGGTTCCTCTCCAATGTGTGTTTTGTTTGATATGCTACTACACCAAGGCTACTCATACTTCAGTCTCAGCTCATATATGTAATTTAGCTACTTCATTGGTTGGTTTTGGTACTTATGCGTTGTACTTTAGTCTTATTTGTGTACGATACATCTTTGTAGTTTTTCTTAAAGACCTCTTGCAGTCAATTTTATTCATGCCGGATTGCATAGGCAAATACACCAAATAGTACAATGATATCAGACTTGGTTTATACTATTACTTATGTATGCTCAAACTACTACTGCAACTGCTCATACTGGCATCATTCCACTGCAAGGTATGTTTGCTTGTAACAGGTCCTGTATATATTGCATCAATAACTGTTAGAGGATTGCTCGGTCGAACTCACAAGTGTTGCTATCTCAAGCTTGTTGTCATATTTAGTTGTCAAAACTATATCTTGATTTCTACTATACAATTAGTTAAGTCTTGGACTAGGATATAAATGTGGTTGAGAAACATAGGATCACGACAGTCATCATTGCGTTCTACCGTTTGAAGGCGAAGATCAACCAAAGCTTTTAGAAAACTTCATCAACAAAAGGTAAGTGAAGACTGAACCACATATACCTCAAGTGATATTCACTTTTCTATCATCTGAGACGATGTCGCATAACTAATTAGATTAGTATGCATAGACAAGAATTTCAAGTCAAGTTTATCTTGATAATTTCTCGAAATATAATGGCTAAGCTTAATGAACATTTGTTCATACTTGATGAATTTCGGTTAGGGACAATTTATTTTTCTAAATCAAAACCGCGATTAAAGTTTTATCATTCGGAAATAGCCTGGAACAGTGATATGTGGCATTGATGTTATCAAAGAATGTTTCGAATCAATTTAGAGAAATATAAAACTACTAATGATTCGGATACAAGACAGTTGTATCAGTTTTACTGGAAAAATTGTTATAAATATGAACCCGTATTACATGTATTCGTACACGTAGCGGAGTAGCTATATACATATTGACTTATGGATTAGTGGTAAACATATTCTTATGTATATCATATGAAAATATGTGTAACTTGTGAACCGGATCGGTATGCATACTCGTATGCAAACCATTCTTGAACTGTGGTTACGGAAACGGTCCGGGGTGAGTATCCAAACTGGTACGCAAACTTAATCAGTTTTGTGTTCCTGAAATTGTTGTCTTTTCCAAACCGATAAGCAAACCGATATAGTTTTGTGTAGTCCGGAACCGTCGACAGTCTTAGAGTTTCCAAATTGGTACGGAAACCTTAAAAGTTCAGTGAATTCCAGAACTTAGGTTTGGTGGAAAGTTTGCAAACTGGTACGCAAACCTAAAATTTTTTGTGAACTCCGGAACTTGGTTTTGGTTTAAAATATCCAAACCAGTATTTGTATTGTGCCTGAAACGACTCACGAACTACTATGTATTTGTACTCGTATATCTACTAATCATGTCGTTTATATTTTCAAGTGTGTTTAAATTATTTCTTCGAGATAATTAGTATTTGATTAATTATATATAAACACTAGACTTATTTGATCACATGTTTGTGACTCAGAGTTAGTGTCTTAAGTGTTCATGAAAATGAAGGTTAAGCTTTTAAGTTCAAACCGGCTAGTTTCGCCTAACCATGTTGAACATAAACTTTGTACACGGTTCGGTTACGGTCTCACCTAACCAGAGTGTATATCTTGTTTATGTAAATCAGATTCAAAGATTCATCTAACGGTGAATATTGTTTTCTTGGTTACAAAACTATCTTAGCTTAAACCTAAAGCAACATATGTTTTGAATGTCTATAAAAGGGGAACTCCAACCAACTAGGACTTTTGAATCCTGGTACTACTTTTTGGTGTGTCCTAGTTGTATCTAGATTCTTCCTCTATAGAAACCCTTTTAGGGTTTAGCGGTTATAAAGACTGGGATTCGTGAATCCAGGTCCAGTTATCTTTCCTTGATAACTTGAATATCTTGATCTTGATTGTTTGTAGAGCTTGCTCCACCGATCAAGATAGATAGTAATCATCAAAGTTTTCTTCGTCTCATACTTTGTTGATTCCACAAGTTTTATACTTGTGAGGTGAATAATAATCGAGACTGCACTTCGGGTTGCATAAATTCGGATTTTGAGAATAGCTAGACTTTGTCAAATTGTTATCGATTTCCATCACCTTGATCATACATTTCGATCGTAATCACGAAATCAATTATATAGGCTTAATATGTGGGAGGCGGATTTGGTTCAAAGTCTTCAATTGAGTTGAAGCAACTCTTAGTTGGCATGACGTCACCTAAGGGAATCAATTGCGCGGAGTCCTGCCGGGATTCAAGAGGGGTAAGGAGTGTGATTGTACCTTAATTAGTGGGATACCTTTTAGGGATAAACTACATTCCAGTCTGAATTCAATTGGTAGTGGCCTAGTGTCTGTAGCGGCTTAATACAGTTTGGTGTTCAACTGGACTAGGTCCCGGGGGTTTTCTGCATTTACGGTTTCCTCGTTAGAAAAAGTTCCGGTGTTTGTGTTATTTGTTTTTCCGCATTATATTGTTTATATTTATAATTTAAATATCACAGTTTGTGCGTTGATCAATCATAGTAGAGACATCCGACCTAGCTTGTTGGATACAACTTGATTGATTCTTGGATATTGGTCTTTGGTACCGTCCAAATTATCTCTTTGTGATTAGGCTCACAAATTTAGTTATGTAAACGTTCTAATCGCAAGAGATATAGATATAAGTCTAAAATATTTTTCCTTGATTGAGTTTAACTCTCGGAGTTATATTGAGTTTGTCCACACAGAGTTCCTAAGAAAAAAATGGTGGTGTATTTTGGTACCTCCGCGTTTTCAATTGGTGTCAGAGCAGGCAAACACATTAAGACCTAATAATTCTTTGTTTGAAGCAGTCTGACTTAATGGACGTGAGTAAAATCTCTGATAAACGTTGCACCAGTTTAAAAGAACTTGTTTTTATGGATACTGTAGATGAGTCTGATTTTCAAACTCTCTTAGAGACGAACATTGTGACTCCATAAAACAGTTAGATATTAAAAAGTGCCATTCCTATATTCAGATTGATGAGCCTGACTCAGAAGTAGAACGGGAATCAACTAGATAAAGTTATGATATTTTCGAACATATTGAATTTCAGGTTTATGAGGTCATTCGGCTGAAACACAAAGTCAATACTCTTATCAGTATTATTTATGTACATGATTCCAAAACAAGGATGGCTCTTGAAGATCATGCCAATGTGAAATCGAAAATTATTTCTCTTGAAACTGAACTTAAAGATAATTCCTTGGAGATCGAACGATTATCGAGTAAGAACATAACTCCACGTTGTGATAGTGAATCCAAATAAAGTACCATAAATACAATTTTTATGCAAAGCGATGAGTTGGCGAAGGTAAGAACACCGGTTGTTCATGACTTGCTAACAAAATCACATTCAGAAGCTAATAAATAAAGTATTATTAGTTTGATAAGAGATGATCAGTTAAAATCTCCTGACCAAGAGAAAACTGTGTCTCCGAGGAGGAAAAGTTCTTTACAAAACGAGTATAATAAAATTACCTATTCAGATTTTATTGAAACTCAGAAAGTTTGCTTTTATTGCAATACTAAAGGACATGTTCAAACAAAGTGTAAATTGAGGTTGGAAAATTATCAGTTTGATCGTCTTCAAGACACCTTCAATTTAATTCTGAAGGGTGTAACTAATATTCGGATGTGTAAATCTCTTGAGGATAAATCACATTCTAGCAAATCTGCTTCTAGAAATATCAGTACTTCATGGCCCACAAATATTCGAACAAGTTAAAAGGGTAGTATGCAAAAGAACTTGGTGACACCATCTCAAATATGGATTCGAAATAATTCCTATTTACCTCCTAAAAGGGTGGAAACTTTTGAAACAGCTCAACAAGCTAACCTGAATTTGATCATTACAGGATAAAAGGATCTTCTTGATAAACTGTCCGGTTCAAGTCAAGGCACTTCAGGTAAGGGTTCTAATTATATTCCTTATTTTGATGACAGGAATTTCTATGATCATTTTTCATGTTACAAAAGGAATACCAAAAGAAAAAACAGCAGAATTCCTGTGGTGAGTGTACAACTCACCCTTGTGAAAACTAGGCACAAGTCTTGGAACCTTATCCATAAAAAATCCTACTGGATAAGGATTACTGCATGACAGGTGTATTGTTTGTTTCAAGTAGTACTTTTATATGCTGAATAATAATCTTCTTTTTTAATGCAATCCTTCCATGATAATCTCAATCAGACTTGAATGTTATAAATTAGCTAACATTCTCTGATTAAAATATTTTCATAAATATTAATTATCTTGTGCTCTAAACTCATGTTTGTTGAGCTAAAAATGCATTAATATTCAAAAAATAATATCTCTCATAAATGAGTTGCATTATTAAAAATGGTTGTGTGCTCTTTAAAAATAAAAAACTTCTACCCTCAAAAATTTGTGTTCAAAACCTATTAGGTCCAACCGGTCCCGCACCATCATAAGGTACACATACCTTTTCGTCTTGACTGTGTAAAACCCTAATATCTAAACTCAGGTCACGAACTGACATCCCATAGAATATCTTTTACAAACTCCTTTATATACCTTAACTTGTGATTGAGAAATTCTCATCCAGGGTTCTGCAACCAAGCATGTTTCCTATATCTCAAGTTATTGAAAGCATGGAGACAACTCTTAATCGCGATAGTATTGAAACAAGAGAAAAGAAGAGAACTCTGGCCGATGACGAAGTTGTTGATTCTGCTGATGTAAATTGCTATTTTGCATATGACTATCAACATATTGAATGGGAGGAGATGATGTCTGCTAATGTTGTTTATGATTTTATTAAACAATTTGAGGAAGTGAAACTAGAACTTCTTGAAACACTCAAAGGTCTAGACATGTTAAAGACTGAGTTGAAAAAGGTTTTTGCTGACTTTGTTCTCATGAAATCTCATGTTCGTGAACTTCTCAATGAGGATAGTTTCTCTGAAGAGCTCGTGGATACAGTTGATGACAAATTCAAGGGTCTCAAAACCAATGAAGAGTCTGGAAAAGTCTGGTTTATCTCTTGTTATTTATGTAGGAAACTTCTTGTAAGGATTTATACTTATTTTTGAAGGATAACTAGGGTTTGGTATAGCAAAAATTGTGATTACACATAGCTATTTCCAACGATTTTCATCTTGCATGTTTTAGAATTATTTATTTAAATTCTAGTGTTTTTGGAAGATGAACTTACAATATGTAATCAATATTGGTTTAATTATTGCAAAAATCTTATGAAAGATTTGTGCTTTTACGTTTTCGTGAATCAGCTAATATTTCATATATGCTCAATATTTAAATCTATTATGTTTATTTATAAACTGGGAATAGAAAAAACTCTTTAAGAATTTTCTCGCAGTATTGATCTAGTTGTCATCACAGTTTTGTGTTGTTACTGCTTGACACACTTATGTTGAGTCATATCGATTAAAAATTATATTTTTTTCCGTAACTGGCGTAGAGATTATTTTTAATTCTATTTTCGGATACAAATCCATGTGACTTGTTAATGTCCAACAAATACCTTCTTTTTATAAAGCAATGTCACTCATGTTGTTCTCTTGGGAATAACATCAAATGGGGGAAGTTCTTAAATGAACTTGTGCTTAATTGCTAAATCTTTGTTGGGACTGTAGCTGTGGAATTTGAAAGGGGATGCTTGTATCTTTTTAATCTCCTAAATGAGCGCTAAGTATTTATTACTATGTGATATCATCTAAAGAAGTTGATATGAGGAGTTGCATTTTAACTATGTTATAATGTGAAATCTGAAAACTTCCTTAAGACTTGACATATCTTTTGATTGTATTCATTAGATCCCAGGATTTTCATACCTTTGTTGATTTTATTGACAAAAGGGGGGAGAATTATTTAGTTTCATACTACGTACATATGGTTTACGGATCATTATGTAAGGGCGAGTGAATCAATAATATATAGGTTCTACCTATTATGCAAAAGATGTAAGTACTGATTAAGGGAGAAAAACATATCATTGTAGTATTACTTCAAAGTTGAGGTACAATTGAACTTTAGAGAAGGAATAACTATGTTTTTGTATAACGACAGTTGAGAACATTTGTTTTCTAAAGTTGTTATCGCTATGGAATCGGTTCTTCAACAACAACGATGCTGAGTTGAACACGTTCAGAATCATTACAGCTTGAAATTACGAAGAGTTCAAGGAGTTGAAGATGTCAAGGAAATCAAGACATGTTGGATTAAAGAAGTTGTCTAAGCTTTACTTTTATCCATATGTATTGATAGTTTTGTCACTAAAATTGACAAAGGGGGAGATTATTAGAGCATTTCTCGGTCGAACTCACAAGTGTTGTTATCTCAAGCTTGTTGTCAAATTTAGTTATCAAATATATTTTGATTTCTAGTCTACAATTATTTAAATCTCGGACTAGGATAGAAATGTAGTTGAGAAACAGAGGATCACGACAATCATCATTGTGTTCTACCGTTTGAAGGTGAAGATCAACCGAAGATTTTGGAGAACTTCATCAACAAAAGGTAAGTGAAGACTGAACCACCTATATCTCAAGTTATATTCAATTTTTTATCATCTGAGATGATGTCGCATAACTAACTGGACTAGTATGCATAGACAAGAATTTCAAGTCAAGTTTATCTTGATAATTTCTCGAAATATAATGGCTAAGCTTAATGAACATTTTTCATACTTGATGAATTTCGGTTAAGGGAAATTTGTTGTTCTGAATCAAAATCGTGATTCAAGTTTTATCATTCAGAAATAACACGGAACAGTGATATGTGTCACTGATGTTATTCAAGAATGTTTTGAATCGATTTAGAGAAATATAGAACTACTATTGATTTAGATATGTGACAGTGGTATCAGTTTTACTGGGAAAACTAAATTATATTTTTGACTGATTCGCGAGTTTTTGGGTTTCTTAGAACACTTATGCGTGCACGTTTTTTGTTTTAATATCTGTTTTGCTACTTGATGCGTTTTTTATTTCTCATTTCTCTTTTTTTTTGAATTTATCATGATAAAAGTGTAAACACAAATAAAATAAAATAAAATAAAATAAAATAAGAAAAAAGGTTGCTTTGTTTTTACTTAAAAATTTTGCCCACTTCTTCCAACTTCGACCACAATCTCTTTTAACTTATCTTGTAAAATTATCCAATATCGTTTGACAAATTATTCAACCTACATATTCATAATCTAATCTCTTATACTAGGAACCATGTACCATCCAAGACCTGTTCTAGCCCTACCCCTTCCGATTCCTACGCCATCTTATTTTTATCTTTACTAGTAAAAACACATGTACAATGCACATAATTGAATTTAATTCTTGTAACAACTCCAAATTTGATAATATTGAAAAAAATCATAAAATAAAATATTCTTATTTGTACTAATTATGTAGATAATTAAAAGAGCTTTCCGAATATATTAATTTTACAAAATTCGGGTATGTATTTCCTAAGATATCAACTTCTAGTGTGATTTAATCTTCTTCAGATCTTAATGAATCAAGTAACGCAAGTGATAAAATATCTAAGGAGAAGAAGAAGGAGCGTGAACCTCCAAAGATTGATGCTACTACATTCGCGCCCACATCCAACATGACGATAAAGTAGTTTCATGATTACGTACTAGATCCAAAGAATGCATTCATCAGATTCCTTGAAGACGGAGGCGGTTTTAAGTTTGTTAACGGATCTGATGGTTTGGATGCTTTCAAGGCGACGTTTGGTGGTCACGTCGAAGAGAACAAGAACCCTATTCCTAAAACCGCTCTTCAATATCTGGGTACCACTTATAATGCCTTTAACCAGAAGATTAAAAAATATTTGAGTATTCTGATCTTCATTTTAGGGTTTTTTCCTTCTTCATATCTATGTTGTTTGTTTGTAATTATAATAGGGGTTCAAGCCGTTTTATGGCTTTAGATGTGATCAATTACGATTACGATTCTGTTTTTTTTGTGTGGATCTATATGTATAAACAAGCATGTTAAGTTCTTATTGATTGTTTGGTTTCATGTTGGATATTTGCGGTTAGTAAAGATTTGTCTGTATTAACTGCATTGTGAAATACATACAGCTTTCGATGGATCTCTTGGCTATTAACAAAAGTTATCTCTCGATGGAGCTTAAAAACAACGGAATCATGAGTTATGACGAGAGACAGTCTCAATACCAAAAGAACTATTGGATATTGTAGAAACATTAATATTATATTACATATATAAGAAAGAAATACAACTTATTTGAATTTTAAAGAAAAAACAATTCAATATTCAATCATATTTTGAGAAATTATGTAATAAAATTATATTTTATTTTCCAACGAAATTATTATTTTAAATAATATTTGGGACCTTTTAATGTTTAAGGAATATTTTGCAATGTGTTATATTATAATATTATCGAATTTATCATTTTAGTACTAAGGGCCCGAATCTGGGCCGAATTTTTTATTATTTTAGCGAGGATATTATATTATCGAGTATTATATTAAAATGATTTTACTGTACATATCGACTTATGGATTAGTGGTAAACATATTTTAATGTATATAATATGAAAATATGTGTGACCCGTGAACCGGATCGTTATGCATACTCGTATGCAAACCATTCTTGAACTATATATGGTTACATAACCGGGGGTGAGTATCCAAACCGATAAGCAAACTTAAACGGTTATGTGTTCCTGAACTCGGTGGCATTTCCAAACCGGTACGCAAACCGATTTAATTATGTGAACTCCGAAACCGACACAGTCTCTGAGTTTCCAAACCGGTACGCAAACCTTAAACGTTTAGTGAACTCCGGAACTTAGGTTTGGTGGAAAGTTTGCAAACTGGTATGCAAACCTAAAAAGATATGTGGACTCCGGAAGTTGGTTTTGGTTTAAAGTTTCTAAACCGATATGCGTACTGTGACTGAATCGACTCATGAACAACTATGTATTTGTACTCATACATCTACTAATCATGTTGATTATATTTTCAAGTGTGTTTAAAGTATTTCTTAGAGATAATTAGCATTTGATTAATTCTCTATAAACGCTGGACTTGTTTGATCACATGTTTGTGACTCAGAGTTAATGTCTTAAGTGGTCATGAAAATGAAGATTAAGCTTTTAAGTTCAAACCGGCTAGTTTCGGCTAACCATGTTGAACATAATATTTGAACATGGTTCGGTCACGGTCTCACCTAACCAGAGTGTATATCTTGTTTATATAAATCAGATTCAAAGATTCATCTAATGGTGGATATTGTTTGCTTGGTTCCAAATTTATCTTAGCTTAAACCTAAGGCAATATGTGCTTTGAATGTCTATAAAAGGGGAACTCCAAGCAACTGGGATTTTTGAATCCTGATACTACTTTCTAGTCGTCCTTTCTAGAAACCCTTTTAGGGTTTAGCGACTATAAAGACTTCATTGTTTTTGGAACTTGCTCTATTGATAAAGATAGATAGTAATTATTAAAGTTCTCTTCTTCTCAAACTTTGTTAATTCCACAAGTTTTATACTTGTGAGGTGAATAATAATCTAGACTACACTTCGAGTTGCATAAATCCTGATTTTGAGGATAGCTAGACTTTATCGAATAACTATCGATTTACATCACCTTGATCATACGTTTCGATCGTAATCAGGTGTGGGATGAATATTTGGTTTAAAGTCTTCACTTAAGTTGAAGAAACTCTTAGTTGGTGTGACGTCACCTAAGGGAATGAATTGCAAGGAGTCGTGATAGGAATCAAGAGGCGTAAGAAGCGCGACTGTACCTTAATCAATGGGATACCTTTTAGGGCTCAACTACATTCCAGTCCGAAGTTAATTGGTAGTGGCCTAGTGTATGTAGCGGCTTAATACATTTTGGTGTTCAATCTGGACTACATCCCGAGGTTTTTCTGCATTTGTGGTTTCCTCGTTAAAAAAAGTTCCGGTGTTTGTGTTATTTGTTATTCCGCATTATATTGTTTATCTTTTATAATTGAAATATCACAGGTTGTGCGTTGATCAATAATAGTAGAGACATCTGATGTGATTTTCAATTGAGTTGTAGTAAAAGATTCGTTGAGACTTGTGAAAGCAAAAGATTTTAGACTTATAAAACTTGAAAATAGAAAACTTATTGCAAAATTGATTTCAAGATATTAAAAATAACCAAGACACTGATTCCAATGTCACACATGAATAAGTTATGGTAAATAATCCAAAACTCTAATTATCTTCTAAGTCCATTAATTCTTAATTCACAAATAATCAGGAATATTCTCAAACATTAATTGTATTCCCTGAGCATAGATTATCTAAACAAAGTATAACCTATCAAATTAAATCACAAGTAATTAATTGTATTTCTGCAACTTGATTTTCTCGACTCTGTGATGCTCTGTAATCTCCCAAACTCTCCGTCCCCTGTTATATGACCCAAGGGACTCTATTTATACCCGAAAGATGCATCGAATCTCCTCCATAACTTCACAAATTCTCGGCAGTGAAAGAAAATATTTTCGGATATTTTCTTTTGTTTTATCTCCTTACGCCTTTTACAGCTGCAAACTCTCCTTGTTTAATTCTTACACGCCTCTAGCATTCTCCCAGCACATTCCAAACTCGCTGCGGGTTCGAGCCCCGTCAGTCCCGACCCCAACAACAGCAGACGCGTGAACATCTTCCCCCTTTGCACGTACTCCCCTGTTTTGCTCCATGACACGATTCAGCCAATTCTGATCAATCCAAAATCCCATACCAGGCCTGTTATGAAAAATCACAACTACCCACGAAGTTTCATCCATTTAGTCTCTGTAGAACATCGTCAAAATTGCGAACCCTAAATCTTCCATAGCATGTGAACAGTTTCCCGCCAAACTGAAAATTCAAATGAAGGGGACGACCTCCCCCTAACAGAGATGGGGGTGCGAATAGCAGTTGGCGCCCCTGAGGTGTCCCTTAGTAATTGAGGTTCCCCTTAACCAAATTGAGAGTCCGGCATAGCAAATGTCCTCCGGGGGTGCTCCGCATAATTTTTCGAGCCGATTTTTCCAAAAATGTTTATTTCCCAAAAATAC
Organism: Papaver somniferum; assembly: GCF_003573695.1. Lineage (NCBI taxonomy): Eukaryota > Viridiplantae > Streptophyta > Magnoliopsida > Ranunculales > Papaveraceae > Papaver > Papaver somniferum. The sequence goes on along the minus strand of NC_039368.1, from coordinate 73,179,305 downwards.
CTACAAACACACAAAACACCATAATAAGTACAAAATTGAGTACCAACAATACAGAAAATTGAGGACAACTTAGATATAAAAATGTTTCTATCAACATCCGACCTAGCTTGTTGGATACGACTTGATTGATTCTTGGACATTGGTCTTTGGTACCTGTTTGAGGGTGAAACCAGTTTCTGCTGATTTTGGTAATTTCAAGTGTGTGGGTGAGAAACGAGTCTAAACCCTAAACAATGTACCGCAAGGGAGTACTTTCATTCGAGAGATCAATATGTACAAATCGGACCTAAACCAAGAAATGGCCGTTCCAGACTTGCTTCGGTCACAAAGTGAAGGAGAAGGGTTGGTCTAGGGAGGGAAGCGAAGAGAGTGTTGAGACCATAATAGTTGATTCGGGAAGAGTAGTTGTTTGACGACTTGTATCAGAAAGTGGAAAGCTAACAGATGGGAAAGCTAACAGGTTATTTCTGAGTGTTGTATGTTCTCCGGGTGATCTAGTTCCGCTGGTAAGTCGTTGACATGGCAGCAGGTTGGACGACTTGTTGGAGATTCTTTCGGGTGTCGACATCGGCAGAGGGGATGTTCCCAGTTTTTCTTTGTTGTCGAATACCCACGAGCGCCCCAAGATCATGTCGTAAATTAGTTCTTTGACAATGTGGAACTTTCCATGCGTTATAGCATCTCCCATCTTGATCTCGAGGTTAACGTAGCCGTACGCGTTCAGGGCTTCTCCTTCCGGGTTCTTGATTAAAGACGGGGAATGGGTAGCCTCCTGCTTCAAAATTCCCACAGCTTTCAGAGTCTTGAAGGTAACGATGTTGAAGTCAGAGGCCGCGTCAATTAGTGTGTTGCCGACTTCAATGCCTCTTAAATAGGCCGTGGTCAGCAGTCCCCAGTTGCGCTTTTCAGTACTTCTTCCTGAGAGAGCTTGGGCTCTTGGAGCGGTTTCCGTAGTAGGAAAACGCCGCTTGCCCGACACGACACGATTGAGAGACGTGAAGATATCTTGACGCTGCGCCTTGGAAAGGTAGAGAATTTCGCATACATGCTGCATCATGGATTGTACAGTCTCGTGCACGGACTATCCAGACACCCCGCAATTCCTCACCGAAAGTGGATCTCTATGCACTCTCTCGTTCCCCATCTGAAGTTCTCCTGCTTCTACTTTTTCCTTGAAGATATGCTTTAGTCTGTTGCAATCACTGGTTGGGTGATGAAGAAACCTGTGGTAGTAGCAGTATTTGGGGTTTGCCATCTCGGCCTCGGTCAGTGGGCGCCTGGGAGATGGTAGTCTGATAACATCATCTTGAATCCATGCCTCTAAGAGTTCGATCACCTCCTCGGTGGGAAATGGAAAATCCAAAACACTTCCTTCAGCTTCGTGATGACGCATGGGAGCTTTAGCGGTGGCCCTTCGTGGCGGAGCTGCTCGTCGTGCTGGTGCCGCGCATTTAGGATGCTGGTCCACAGCTGGGGCCTTTCTTTTTCCTCCCTCGTCTACTACGCTCACATAGGAGGGACTGGCGTTGTATTGCTTGTTGACGAGACGTCTACTCCCGCGAGTTTCGCACACGTCTTCGGCTCTGGTTGGTCTAGCTCTTTTTAATAACGTTGGTGCTGTCGTGGCTGATCGCTTGGTCGCTTCATGGATTTCATAGAATGTCTGAAAATGTAGGTTCTCTAGCAAGGCGCGGTAAATGGGAGCCATACCGTTGATGCAGGAATTCACCAATTGTTTCTCGGTCACGTTTGGGTCATGACAGTCTAGTGCTTGAACCCTGAATCTCTTGACAAAATCATTTGGATGTTCGTTGTCTCGTTGGTACATCCTTCCTAGATTCGAGAAGGTAACTTGCTCAGACACGAAGAAGTACTTCTTGTAAAATGTGGTGACCATGTCACCCCAGTTGGCGATGTTGTTTGGCGTGATGTTGTTGTACCACGTGTATGCTCTTCGGGTAAGCGATTTCCAAAACTCCCTCAGACGGAGAACGTGATTGTACTCGTGTTCTCCTAGGGACTCCAAGAATCGAGAGATATGCTCACGTGCATTTTCGGTGACTAGTACAGAGTGAATTGAGGAGAATAGTATCCTCTTGGAAGAGGAATTCTTTGTATATCAGGTGGGTAAGGGGGTTGATGCTGATGCATGTCTATTTCATCACTTTTGACTCGATTCCGAAGAAGTTGCTCCAAATCCTCTCGTGTGACAAAATTGGATGGCTGATTTTTCTCCATTGGGGTTCTGGCACGAATCTCTTCGTCCGCGGAGATGCGCTCTGCTGAGGTGCCGGCGCCAAGGGTGTTGGAGGCGTTTCCATCGGCTTTGGATGGCGTGACTCCTGCGGTAGCCGTTCTTTCAGGGCCTTGAGAAAGACGAGTACTTCTTTCTGAGTCGGGACCATGTCCGTCTGGGATCTAGCAAGAACCTCATGTCGTTCCATCAAATCAGTGATAGTGATATAGGGTCGGCTCCCTCTGGCTCCTCTGGTTTCTCGTTCCGTTGGTGGGGTAACTGGAATCCTAGTGGCGGTTGGAGGCGCCATGCTTGACGAAGTATTAGGGGTGGTAGCGGCAGCTCTGGCCCTCGTGACTGGCGGTGTAACGCCTGAAGGAGCGCTTTCGGTGCTGCCAGGATTAGCAGGTTGTACAGAAACATTAGAGGCGGCAGCGGCTCTGGCCTTGGTGATTGGTGGTGTAACACCTGAAGGAGTGCTTTCAGTGCTGCTGGGACCAGTAGGTGGTGTAGTGATGCCGCTGGAATGAGCGTTAACACCAGGGACAGATTCCGCGTTGGTGTTCTCGGAACTTGCAGCTGATCCGGATCTGAGTTCCACCATGTTGAAGTTGGAATTGAAAGGTGATACTGGAAATTGGAAATCGATATTGCAACCGAGAGATTGATCTCCCAATGTGGCCGCCAATTGTTTGAGGGTGTAAACAGTTTCTTCTGATTTTAGTAATTTTGAGTGTATGGGTGACAAACGAATCTAAACCCTAAACAATGTACTACAAGGGAGTACTTTGATTCGAGAGATCAATCTGTACAAATCCGGCCTAAAGCAAGAAATGGTCGTTCCAGACTTGCTTCGGTCACAAAGTGAAGGAGAAGGGTTGGTCTAGGGAGGGAAGCGAAGAGAGTGCTGAGACCAGAATAGTTGATTCGGGAAGAGTAGTTGTTGGTTGGCATGCCTTGGCGCGGAGATGTGGCTGGCATGGTATGCCATTGGCACATGTAGTGTGAAAATTAGGATTTGGCCTATCGAAACCCTAATTAACAAAAAAAGGTACCCTTGTAATTTTCTCGCAGACATATTAAAGGGTTCAGTAAATGCGCTTGGTGGAGACATTATTACTCAAGTTCTGTGACGTCACTGTCTGACTGGGGTTTTACGATTTTAACCCTAAGCTAAAAACCACCATCAACAGTACCGTCCTAATTATCTCTTTGTGATTAGGTTCGCGGATTTAATTATGTAAACGTTCTAATCGCAAGAGATATAGATATAAGTCTAAGATACTCTTCCTTGATTGAGTTTAACTCTCGGAGTTGTATTGAGTTTGTCCATACAGATTGCCTAAAAAAGTAGTGGTATATTTTGGTACCCCGCGTTTTCAATAACTACTCATCTGTCAGTATTATTCAATTTGAATGCTCCTACATCAACAACTACTGCCTATTCTACAGAAATTATCACTACTTCTGCAACTTATATCTGCCTCCCATAAATGGTGTTGCTTCTTCTGAAGTATGTTGGTGTTAGAATGAGTACTGTTAGAATGAGTTTTGTTCTTGTGTCAACCATATATGGACCTGCTGCTATTCTTCACTTTACTATTGCTGAGTCACAGCTGCTACAACTTCGATCACCATCCTCTCTTTCATGCGAACTACTACTACAACTTCACCAATTATCCGGGCTCTGTATGCCTGTCGTATTATGTATTTTGTGGTGTGTGATTTGTGAGTGCAATCTCAAGTTGTCTCTTACGTCCGGACATGAAATTTCTCAATGTTACTATAGTCTAGTATTTATGTCTAGTATAGTATCTCATGGTGGTTAAATTTTGGATTCCCTTTCTGTATCGTTCAAGAGTTCGAGACTCTCTAGTCGCAACTTCCTATATAGTAATTTCAAAACCTGATGCTATCTTTCCAACATCCTTGCATAAGCCTCGACATTCATAGGCGTGCTTGTAGTTCTCTACACTGGTGATATTTTTGTTTCCATCACTTAAAAAGTTAGTACACCACGTCTTTTCTTTCGTTGTCTCAATATAGTGGAATAAATTTCAGAGGTATATGAACTAGATACAACTGAAACCAGGTCAGCTGGCTTTTGAAGGGCAGCAACCTCAGAATCACCTGAAGTACTTTACTTCCTCACCTTGTGACTAGTGATCCTTCCCATGACTTGTAGATTGGCCAACTGATGACATCTCTTTAGTTTTGAGGCTTGAGTTGTGCTAATGCTTCTTGTGTAAGACACGCAACCAATGTGTGCCAATACGGCGTGAGCTTAAGAAGCCACTCCAGAACTACAACTAGATATAACAAAATTTCCATTATTGTGCATTTTTGCATATGAAGCTCATATTACTACTACAGGAAATTAAAGCTTTTCTTTACCAATCTCCAAAAATAGGATGGGAAGATTGGATAACAACCCAAACTAGAGTTTTACTGGCTAATTTGACAAGCCATATACCAACCAGTAAGATGTTTAGGATCATGGTTATAATCAGAGCATAATGGGTAGAATCCAAAAGCAGATCTACCTGACGAGAGACAGTGATTTTTGTTTGGTAAATCATTCTACCTTTCTGAAAGATGCACTTATCATTCCAATTTAGCACGAAGGCAACAAATTGGAGCGAACTGAGCAACCAAGAAAACATCCTTCGAAGAAAGAAGAAAAAAAGTTCTAGTTGATCGATTTAAATGATAAAAGATGAATTTGGGTGTGTTAATGCGAATTTTATGGACTGCATTTTTGAAACTTCACATGGCCTACAGTTATATAATAGCTATATTCCGGTGCATAAGGATAGTTGGTTTAAGAGCCCATGTCAGCAATAATCCATCAAACATGTTCTTAGCTTATGCGTTATGCCACTACGGAGTTTGTTGCAGGGCCTGCTTACTCGTTTGGTTTACAAGGAGATGGGAAGGACAATGAATTGATAAAGACAAAAGACTGGCTCAGCATGATTTCATCACCATGTCATTCTAGCCTTCCAGGCCCTGTATCAAACACCAAAATTTTGTGCAAGTGTAAAATCGAGAGCCATTAGTGCAGTTATACTGCAAATAATTTCATCTACTGCTGCACTTACCAGAAGTTACCAATTCAAAAGCAACCATCTCAAACCCATATTCTGATTTTGGCCAAAGAGAAGTACTGTTTTGGGGCGCAATGTTGGTAAGAAGATTATAGGCCACTTCTATCCAAGAGAACAAGAAATAACGTAAAATGATAGGTAATAGTAGTCCCACATTGGTTGGATAGCAGAAAAGATGGAGAAAACAGTCTTATAAGACAGGCGTGAAATGCAACTGGAAATCATACTTACCTGGACGGGGTATATGGCTGATCATGAAGGGTCATGGCCTAGGTTAGTGACTTCCATTGCACTTTGGAAGGGCGCTTCTAAGATCTCCCCCATTGAGGGAGAGTCTACGTCATAATTTGTTCCTGAGGGGAACGCGTCCGCGCGGCCCCTGCCAATCTCACAAGCACAAAACTTTTCCTAGAAGTTAGATTCCCGAGTCCTGACTATACAAAAAAGTCTGGTTAAAGAATATCCACTTGAAATGCCACACTAAGATGGTGGGAAAACTTATGTGAATGATGTCATTTCCTCACAGCTGAAGATCCCGAGTCCTGCCTGCCTCTCTGGAAGTAGCTTAGATTGCGGACTGTTTTCGTTAGAAGTTCACAACACTTCTTATCACAAAGTTCTATTGGATTTCCTCTTTCGAACTAAAAATCAAGTACAATAGATTCTCAGTAAGAACATTATTCAAGTTGTGAACTTCTTGATCATGTCAAGCAAGTCTTCAGAACATTCTGGATTTCATAGAAATGTAAGATGACCAGAATCAATAGATACTTTGAAATTAAAGTACATTGCAAACGTGGTTACTAATCACACACATTGTCTTCAAGAAACAATAACAACGGAGAAACAAATCAAACACATAGTAAAAAACCAACAACTGCGTTTTAGTACATTGTTTTCACATCCCTAAATGCAAGTAAGCGGCACATGTTTAATCACGTGGATGCATTTAAACTCTCTACACTAGCTATAAAATTTCAATTGTTGGAACAAAAATGTTTAAGGTGATGGAAGCCTCAGCTGAGACTTGCAATGAAATGCGACTAGTCCCACATAGGTTACAAAGCACATCTCTACTCAAAATGATCTGTATATAACAGGTTCTTCACTTTTGCTAAAGACTTACGCAGCCGTGTGGTAAGCACAAAGCGAACTATTCTTTCGCCTTTTACTAAAGAATACCGTGTGCTTGCCATATATAAGCGGCATACGCCTATTTTTGGAGGGTTTCTCTTTTTTAGAGGAACCCAACAATTTTCAAATCCGAATGTTTTGTTTCGAATCTACCTCCCCAACCTTGAGATAGAGTACTCAGCTCAAGGTTCATTAGATAACTAAAGCTCGCTGTTGTGCTCTATTTGGTGGCAACTCTTTTCAACAAGATCAAGCACCTTCTCTAAGTTCACTGCCCATGAATTGAGAACCTCGTTGCTGTCCTTTGCTATCTGGAAGCATACAATTCCCATTGGCCTGTCAATCTTTGCCACTAGGGCCTTAGAAACAACCATGTCCGATATATGTTTCTCGGCCTCCTGAAAATGATCTTGGACCAGCCATTTGTTGCTGCTAGCATAGCCTCTAACAAAGCCCAGGCTTCAGCTTGCTGGATATCTATAGCTCTTTTCAGTGTTCCCCTTCCCATGACATATGCTCCCGTAGAATTTCTAATTATAATTCCAATACCAGCTAACAAAGATTCAGAATTACACGAAGCATCAATATTTATCTTTAAAAACTGAAAAGGTGGAGGTTCCCAAGGCAAATGCAAGATGTAATTATGCCTATGAACTGACCATGATCAACAAAAGAGGTATCTAAATGATGATGTGCCCTGTAAGAGTTTATCTGATGTATGAATGTGTGATGGTTGGGTGTTATATTACTAAAAACAGCCCTACATCTATGCTTCCAAATAAAGTGCATTATGCAGAGAGCCAAGTGCACAGTCTGAGGTGTCTGTTCAATATTTATGTTAAAATCCTTAAGTTGCCAAGTCTGGATCCAGGAAAGAACTGAAGGATGCTGCACAATAGAGATAGAATGATTAGGAAAAAAGTTCTACCATATTGCTTGAGAGAAGGAGCAATGAAGAAGCAAATGATCCAAATCTTCTGTTTGATTCATACTACACAGAACACAAAGTTTATCATCAGTATTCAGATGTCTGAAGATTCGAGCTTTAACAGGAACCACATCATGTATTCCTTTCCACATAAAAATTTGAAACTTGTAAGGCACTTTCAATTTCCAAAAAGCTAACCAAAATTGCTGAGATAAGCCCATTGAAATGTCAATATGCAAATCTTTCTCACAAAGCATCTTATATGCTGAAGCAGTTGTAAAGATGCCAGAACTAGTAAAAGGCCAGACCAACTTGTCTTCTTGATCTAATTGTAAAGGAATAGTGAGAATGGAATTCACTTGGTCTGCAGGAAATAGTTGTCGAAGAAGTGGGATATTCCATGGTTGCATGAGAGGATCAATTAGTTCCGAAACCCATTGAATATTACTTGTATTTAGATCACTCCAATCTAGAATAGCAGTCTGCATGGAAGGAATCCAATTAGCTGTCCAAATATTGATGCGAGTACCATTACCTACTTGCCATTTTGCATTTCTAAGAACAATGTCAAGCCCAACACATATACTCTGCCATACCCAACTTGAATTAGTAGATGCCGGTGGAGGGAAAAATTGCAAATCATT